>NC_090923.1:34934131-35534131 GCF_040938575.1 Ambystoma mexicanum | reverse complement strand
GCGGGAAGTTCCACACGCGAATAGCCTGTGCGCGTGTATTTCAGGGGTGCGCGGGAAGTTTTACACGCGAATAGCCTGGGCGCGTGTATTTCAGGGGTGCGCGGGAAGTTCCACACGCGAATAGCCTGTGCACGTGTATTTCAGGGGTGCGCGGGAAGTTTTACACGCGATTTCTGCACGGTACGTGTATTTCAGGGGTGCCGGGGAGTCCCACATGTGATTTGACAGTGTGGGTCCTCCCAGGTGTACCCTGTACACCCTCCACGGCCCCTGCAGGCAGCCCACACCACAGGGGACTACCCTGCATCCCTGGTCATGTCCCGCAGGCAGCCCACCCAACATGGGCATGCCCCCCAGCAAAGGCACGTGTCTCCTTGAACTAATGAACACCAACTCATGTCCCCTTGCACCCCCACCCCCCAGCACTGTGGGGCACCTGCCAGCAGGCCCCCACCCATGTCCAACTCATGTCTCCCACCACCCCCACCCCCCAGCCACCAGGGTCACCCTCCACCAGGCCCCCACCCATGTCTCCCACCAACCCCACCCCCCAGCCACCAGGGTCACCCTCCACCAGGCCCCCACCCATGTCTCCCACCACCCCCACCCCCCAGCCACCAGGGTCACCCTCCACCAGGCCCCCACTCATGTCTCCCACCACCCCCACCCCCCAGCCACCAGGGTCACCCTCCACCAGGCCCCCACTCATGTCTCCCACCACCCCCACACCCCAGCAGTGCAGGGGCAGCCTCCACCAGGCCCCCACTCATGTCTCCCACCACCCCCACACCCCAGCAGTGCAGGGGCAGCCTCCACCAGGCCCCCACTCATGTCACCCACCACCCCCACCCCCCAGCCACCAGGGTCACCCTCCACCAGGCCCCCACTCATGTCACCCACCACCCCCACCCCCCAGCCACCAGGGTCACCCTCCCCCAGGCCCCCACTCATGTCTCCCACCACCCCCACCCCCCAGCCACCAGGGTCACCCTCCACCAGGCCCCCACTCATGTCACCCACCACCCCCACCCCCCAGCCACCAGGGTCACCCTCCACCAGGCCCCCACTCATGTCTCCCACCACCCCCACACCCCAGCAGTGCAGGGGCACCCTCCACCAGGCCCCCACTCATGTCTCCCACCACCCCCACACCCCAGCAGTGCAGGGGCAGCCTCCACCAGGCCCCCACTCATGTCTCCCACCACCCCCACCCCCCAGCCACCAGGGTCACCCTCCACCAGGCCCCCACTCATGTCTCCCACCACCCCCACCCCCCAGCCACCAGGGTCACCCTCCACCAGGCCCCCACCCATGTCTCCCACCACCCCCACCCCCCAGCCACCAGGGTCACCCTCCACCAGGCCCCCACTCATGTCACCCACCACCCCCACCCCCCAGCCACCAGGGTCACCCTCCACCAGGCCCCCACTCATGTCACCCACCACCCCCACCCCCCAGCCACCAGGGTCACCCTCCACCAGGCCCCCACTCATGTCTCCCACCACCCCCACACCCCAGCAGTGCAGGGGCACCCTCCACCAGGCCCCCACTCATGTCTCCCACCGCCCCCCACACCCCAGCAGTGCAGGGGCACCCTCCACCAGGCACCCACACATGTCCCCCTGCCCCCAGGTCCTGACGATACTCAATCATGGCAGTAATGGCCAGCATACCCAGCACAAACACCCAGGCAAGGATTGCATCCACCCACATAGTGAATGCAATTACATGATACAACCCCAATGGCAAGTCTGTAAATGAACACATGTCCGTCACACACACATACACAATGGGTGCAAGTGAATGTCAAAACCCATATCATGACATGTATGAAACCAATGAGAAAATACCACAAGTGAAAGTTAAAAAAACATGTATTAAAGATGTAAAATAAGTAAAAAAATCAAACATACAACAATGGGGATAACAAAATAAATGGTCCATGTCCGAGAACAAATGTAAAAATAAAAAAAACTAAGTAATACAAAAACAAATTTTGTCCAAAGCAAAATCATGTGGAAGTAAAATAATGAAAAACCATTTCCTCATGGTGAACACAATAATTAATAAAAAAAATGTTTCTTCAAAAAGCAAACTATATACACGAAAATTCCAGGGTCCATGAGCCCAACACCATAAATGAAACCAACTACTACCTAATGAAAATAATATATACAAAGAAGTGGCCATTGTCCGAGCGGTCCAAAAATACAAAAATTAATAAAGGAAACCTAACACTAACTAACTAAATAACTATATACAAAGGCAGCGGGCAAGTCTTGCGGCTCACTCGGTGATGTTGCTGGCGAGGGCATCATCGAACTCCATGTCGATGTCCTGGAGGCGGGACTCTGTCCTGGCCCCGAGGTCTCGCAGGGATAACCCCATGTCCAGCTCAAACTCCCTGCGAGCTTCCTCGAGGCACTCAGCCCGCCTCAACGCCCGACGCATGGAGAACTCCGCCCTGACCATGGTGAGCCGCTCCTCTTCCGCCCGCTGCCGCTCCGCACCTATCCGCTGGACCAACTGCTCCCACACGGAAGACACCACCATCTCAGGGTTGCCCTGCCCTCCGGCCGATGCCTGCCCCTCTGATCTTGATGGCCCCGAGCCATGATGCCTCCCACGTCGAGCCTGCTGCTGCCTCCAACGCCACTGCCTCTGCCAGCACGACGGCATCCAGGCTGATGGAAACCACCGACGCCGTCGTGCACGTGCCCTGCCCGATGATGCTGTCACATCTTCCATCTGCTGGGGTCCAGTTGCTGTGTTGTCCACCCCTGCTGGACCTCCGACTCCCAACTGTGGCAGGGATGGGATCCCCACCAAGCTGGCTGCATTGGTCGGGGCAGGTCCACAGGGGGCCCTGGTGGCATCTGGGCCGGAAGACGGCAAGGAGAACGACTGGTGTATAGCCTGCACAGAGGAGGAGAGGGCCGCCAGATTGGACAACACATGCAGGAAACCCCCGAACATGGCCGATCCCAATTGGGCCACGTCGGCACGGTGCACTTCGTGATGACGTGCGTCCTCCTCCCGGGAAGCACGCACGGCATCACGAATCACAGCCGTGTGCATCGCGACCCCAATCAGGACCTTCTCCACACGGCCAGGGGTTCCCACGTCCGCAGGTGGAGTGGAGTCAGGTGACATGGACATCCCCTCTACCTGCGGACGGGCCTGGGACGGGGCATCCCTGCTGGTGCATGGTGGTGCACTCACAGGGTCAGGGACAGCGACATGCACAGGCCCCTCCACGGTGACCTGTGCTGCCTCCTGCCCCTGGCCCTGGACTGCACCACTTGCACCAGCAGGGATGCCCCCACCAGGCCCCATGCGTGCCCCAGTGGCGGCCTCCTCCTCCTCTGTGCAAACCACCAACCTGGATGGCTCCTCACCGTCTCCCACCGTAGCAGGCCCCTGTGGGGGCTCACCCACCCCTTCCGCTGCAGCCGTGGGGGCATCCCCGCCGCCTTGCTACACAGCGCCGTCTCCGCCCTCTTCTTCACTAGCCGCTGCGTAGAGGGAGACAAAGAACACAAGCATCAGGGCACTGTACAATGGTCCCCTAGACAGAAAGCAATAGCAGATGAGCACCACTGTCAAAGTACACTTCCATCATGTCCCTCCACAACACATGGGTCAGTCCAGGCAAAGCACACACAGTAACAGGCATGGTGCATGCCATGGACATTTCCATGCATGTCCAATGGACTCTTGAAACATTCAATGATATGTAACTCACATGCATCATGGCTCATGCCTATCACATGCACACACTTCACCTCAGTCACATCCATCTGGCCCCAAACACACCAAACACAGCGGATACAAGGGCAATTTGGCTGCTTCACTGAATCTGTGCATTGTCACACACATGTGTCATGCATCCATGGCATGCACAAGTCACAGACACGCAGGTCAGGCACACAGACATGGCTACCATATATGTACCTGGCATCAGCACCCATCCCTCACCCCCACCCATGTCTAGGTACAGAGACTGGCATGCTCTCATGTTCAAAATCTGCATAGGGCTCCCCATGCGGCATTTGAACACATGCAACAACCATGTGGGTCACACATCACTGGTCGCACATGCATTACCATGATGTCCCTGCACACATACATGCATACATGGCCTATGGCACACATACAGGCAAGTATCATAGAACCAGCACACCGCAACATGCCCTGTCTCACACAGTAATGCTTGGACACTTACAGCTCAACTCCAGACGGGCCTCCCTCTCAAGGATCTGGGCGTGGAGCGCTGGGCGTACGCGTTCCAGGACCCTCATCTGGATGGAACTCATGCGGCCCCGGCCCCCCTCCACGAGGCGCCGGCCCTTCACATGGGTCCCGGACCTCAAGTCCTCCCAGCGCTTCTTGATCTTCAGGACGTTGCGGGTTGCCACCCCCTCCGCGTTGATGGCAACCACACAGTCGGCCCAGATCCTCTCCCGTCCTTCCTTGCTGGCGCGGGACGATCCAAAGAGGGCATCATACTGCCCCAGGACATGCTCCACCAGGACACCAACTTCGTTGTCAGTGAAGCTGGTGCCCCTCTGCCCCTATGGCCTGGGGTTGCCACTGGTGCCAGATGTGGAAGTGCCCGACATGGCAACCCCAGAGGCAGGTGTGGGTGGGCAACTGGGTCCTGGGGCTGGGCTGTGGAGCGATGTAATCCCAGTCGGGAGTCTTCAGTTCCAGCAGGGGTGGACACAGCAACTGGACCCCTGCAGATGGCTGATGTGCAGGCACCAAATGGCAGGGCACGGTGGCAGCAGGCAGGCAGGCAGGCAGCAGCAGATGGCACGTGGGAGGCTGCTCGGGGCACTGGGGGGCAGTAACTCGGCCTTCTGGGCAGGAGCGTGGTCTTCCGTGTGTTTTCGCGTGGCCAGCTTGATACAGAGTGATTTGGCAAGTGAAAATCCTGCACGTCAGCGTGAAATCCGAGGAAAGGCCCTTAGCGCGTAAGCGCGTCAGCACGCATACGCGATTCTATTGGACCAGAGTCCCTCAGCGCGTAAGCGCGTCTGTGACGTGACCCACACGGGTGTTCCCCACTCAGCACGTGATGACGGAGCACACGTGGAAATACTGCACGTCAGAGTGTCATCGCGTGTAATTGGACAAAAGTGCGCGTACACGCGATTGGCCTATGTACGTGTATTTCATGGGTGCGCGGGCACTTACACACGCAAGTACGTCAGCGAACCTGTATCCCGTGGTGCGTGTGAATTTCCACACGCTATTGGACTGGGAACTGGATTCCAGGGGTGTGCGGGTCACACGCTCGCCTAGAACACGCGCAAAGCATAAATTTGCGGACTTTAACAATAGCAAGCTCAGACGCCAGGATGAACATACCGTTCCTAGCAGCAGTGGCAGTGGGCTACCAAAGGAGGAGGAGGAGGATAGTCAGGGCCAGAATATTCACACCCAGAACCAGCCTTTTCGGGATGCCTGATGACCAGGTGTATGGGAGGTACAGGTTTCCACCACACATTATACTGGACCTGGTGGGTGAGTGGGAGGATGACCTCGCATCACCCACCCTGTGCTCCCAAGCACTCAGCCCCCTGGAGAAGGTCCTCAATGTACTGCACTTCTTAGCCACTGGATCATTTCAGCGGACAAGTGCCATAGTGGGTGGGGTGTCACAGGCCACCCAGTCACGCTGCCTACACCAGGTCTTGAACATCATCACTGCACGCCCATCAGTCCGCAGGCACATATACCTGCCCAGAACACCTGCAGAAAGGCATGCTGCCGCCCTGGATTTTTACGCTGTGGCACGATTCCCCAAAGTGCTAGGTGCCATCGACTGCACCCATGTGGCTCTACGTCCCCCCAGGGCATCTGAGCACATCTATAGGAACCGCAAGCACTGGCATTCCATCAACGTGCAGGTAGCATGTAATGCCAAGGGAATCATCACCTCAGTATATGCCAACTATCCCGGCTCCACCCACGACAGCTTCATTTACCGAATGTCCACCCTAAGCCGGGACCTAGAAGCTGGGCGGCATGGCGATACATGGCTGCTTGGTGAGTATGTATGCCACTGCACATGCATGCATGTTGGATACTGAGCAAGGTCACAACCCCACCAATGATACCAATCACCACCTCCACAGGGGACAGTGCCTACCCTCTCAGCCCCCACATGATGACGCCAATTCGGAACCCCACCACGCCACCCGAGGTAAGATATAACACAGCCCACATTACAACCAGGGGCATAGTGGAGCGCACATTCAGAGTGCTAAAGTCACGCTTTCGCTCCCTTGACCGTTCTGGCGGGCAGCTGTTATACGCTCCCCCAGTAGTGTGCAGGATCATAGTGGCAGCATGTGTCCTGCACAACGTTGCAACACGCCGGGGCCTGGCCGTGGACATGGTGGTGGCCCCACATCCCCAACCACATGCACAGCCGCTGCGCATGGGAGGGGAAAGGGCACGGGGGGAGGCAGCCCGTACACAGCTAGTGGCTAATTACTTCACATAGAAATCACACCCCTGTGGAGTGCACACTGCCCTGGCACATTCCATCTGACAATCAATGATGACTCAACCTGACACTGATCCTGAATGTCTGGAGAATGAACCGTGAATACCATATCAGCCTGAGATTGTTCACCTGGAAGTGTCACAATGTGTGCATCCCTATCCACACAGACACCACCAATGCAGTTTTGTGAAGTTACACATTGAAGCAGCTAAAATGAATACCCACTTGCAAAATGCAACAAGAGGACAGTGCCATGTCAGCCAACCCAACCCCAGCACTGCCACACGACACACCGTGCCATGTCATGCTAATTGCAGGTAAACAAAGTAATCCCCACAACATGACATCAGTCTCACTATGTACAGTGGCACTATTAGAAACCTGCAACACCTGAAATGCTCACAGCAATGCCGGACCAACAAGATACTTGAGAACATGGACACCATCTCCAGACTAGAGGTCCTTGTGTGGACATGAGGAAGGGACCTGCAAATTGGGAGGTAGACACAGAAGAAGAGTTACACATCAATGCAACATGCAGTGTACAACACAACAGCAATATGCACTACGAATGTATACACAGTATTGACTACAGACTGGCCACACAGCTCATGGGAGTCCAACGTCACTGTGTAATTCACTGTCACTTGGGCACACCCTTTGCAAGCCCATGGAAACGGGAAGCAGGAGGGGTGTGTGTGACTCAAACCCAAGCATCTGAACCAAATACATTACAAGCCTGCATGTGCCCAGCCACAATGCAGCGAATGCCCACAGGAACCACGGAAGCCAACAGATCGAAGCCAACAGATCGTCCCAAAAAAATTGGGAATAAAAGAAATCAAAATAAAAATAAGAAACAATCAAAAATGGCCATTGATGGGCCCGGGGGGGTTGGGGAGGCCACCCAGGAGGTCCGAGGACAGGATGCACACCAGAACCCACCTGCGTGGATCCTGGGAAAATAAAACACCTCCATGGGCTCATGGCCCACACGGCTATCCTATTGTGGGAGTATCACTGCTGTCGCTATTATCACCCTGTGCAGCTGCATCCGGAGGTGGTTGCACTATGGGAGGCAGCCCACGCAAGGCCCTAGTCTGCTCCTCCATGGCTGCAAGCATGCGGGTGTGGTAGGTCTGGTTCTGGAGGATGAGTGTGCGGAGGTCCCCATGCAACAACTCACGGGATGCCCGGACCTCTGCCCTCGTTGCCTGCATCTCAGCTGAGAGCGTACGGGTGAGATGCTCCAGCTGCTGTTCTGTCCTTTGGTGTGTTGAAGCCTCAAGCTCAACAAGAGTCGTCCTGAGGTGAAGGAGCTCCTGCCTCAGGGCTTCCCTGTGGCCCTGGGACTCAATGGAGATGGCCTCCTGCAGAGTCGCCAGTGCCGCCCGCCTGTCCCTGTTGGACCCCAACATGTCCTCCCTGTGTGACTGGCAGATGGAGTCGGTTGCCTGCTCTAGTCGCTCCATCAGCCTTTCTGGGGGGACAATGGAAGTGGCCACCCTATCCATGGCCTGAGCCATCATCTCGGATGATGCAGCCTGTTGGGTTGCCATACCGTAAATGGATTTTTCCCATGCGGTATTGCCGGGTGGTATTGCCACGTCGGCGGGCACCACACCTGTCTGGGGCAAGGCGAACTGCGCCTTGCTGTGCCGGCACTGCCTGAGGCTGCAGGACTGCATTCCCCCTCTGATCTGCTGGCCCAGGAACAGGATCAGATGTCGCGGAGTGTGACCCTGCATCCGTAACCACCGAAGGCGTAGCTGCCAACACTGACATCCCCATGGAGGGTTCTGACCCTGGTGCAGGTGGGTGAGACAGAACAGAATCCCTCCCTGGAACACTCACCTGCGACGGCACGTAGGTCTCATCCGAATCAACACCTGAGTACAGCTCGGGGGAGGTGCAGCCAGAGACACCCCTTGAGAGCACAACCTGCAGCACTTGTGGGTTCTCCCCCACCACCACACCACGTCCCTCACTGGTGGTTGGTCGGCCCTCGGACCCCTCCTGGGTCTGCACCATCTCCACAACCCCAGCAGTATCAGGTGCGTCTTCCCCTGCAAAGACATGAAAACAAAGAAATGGAAACAGGCATTAGCACCATGGCACACAATGAGGGCTGAGAAGCAAGAGAACCAGTACTTGATTGACACATGTCCCACATGACTAAAACCCTCCCATGCATGCACCCTCACTGCGTATGAAGTGCAGGAAAATGGCACACACTGATGACACCAAGATGGAAGATGAACACATTTTCTGCATGCTGCCTGGCAGTGGCATCACACATTGGCCTGTGATTGCCAGGTGAAACACACATGCCATCACACAGATGGCATGTACCATTGCTATTGAGTGAAGATGGAGTGGAGGGAGTCAGGTGACATGGACATCCCCTCTACCTGCGGACGGGCCTGGGACGGGGCATCCCTGCTGGTGCATGGTGGTGCACTCACAGGGTCAGGGACAGCGACATGCACAGGCCCCTCCACGGTGACCTGTGCTGCCTCCTGCCCCTGGCCCTGGACTGCACCACTTGCACCAGCAGGGATGCCCCCACCAGGCCCCATGTGTGCCCCAGTGGCGGCCTCCTCCTCCTCTGTGTAAACCACCAACCTGGATGGCTCCTCACCGTCTCCCACCGTAGCAGGCCCCTGTGGGGGCTCACCCACCCCTTCTGCTGCAGCCGTGGGGGCATCCCCGCCGCCTTGCTACACAGCGGCGTCTCCGCCCTCTTCTTCACTAGCCGCTGCGTAGAGGGAGACAAAGAACACAAGCATCAGGGCACTGTACAATGGTCCCCTAGACAGAAAGCAATAGCAGATGAGCACCACTGTCAAAGTACACTTCCATCATGTCCCTCCACAACACACGGGTCAGTCCAGGCAAAACACACACAGTAACAGGCATGGTGCATGCCATGGACATTTCCATGCATGTCCAATGGACTCTTGAAACATTCAATGATATGTAACTCACATGCATCATGGCTCATGCCTATCACATGCACACACTTCACCTCAGTCACATCCATCTGGCCCCAAACACACCAAACACAGCGGATACAAGGGTAATTTGGCTGCTTCACTGAATCTGTGCATTGTCACACACATGTGTCATGCATCCATGGCATGCACAAGTCACAGACACGCAGGTCAGGCACACAGACATGGCTACCATATATGTACCTGGCATCAGCACCCATCCCTCACCCCCACCCATGTCTAGGTACAGAGACTGGCATGCTCTCATGTTCAAAATCTGCATAGGGCTCCCCATGCGGCATTTGAACACATGCAACAACCATGTGGGTCACACATCACTGGTCGCACATGCATTACCATGATGTCCCTGCACACATACATGCATACATGGCCTATGGCACACATACAGGCAAGTATCATAGAACCAGCACACCGCAACATGCCCTGTCTCACACAGTAATGCTTGGACACTTACAGCTCAACTCCAGACGGGCCTCCCTCTCAAGGATCTGGGCGTGGAGCGCTGGGCGTACGCGTTCCAGGACCCTCATCTGGATGGAACTCATGCGGCCCCGGCCCCCCTCCACGAGGCGCCGGCCCTTCACATGGGTCCTGGACCTCAAGTCCTCCCAGCGCTTCTTGATCTTCAGGACGTTGCGGGTTGCCACCCCCTCCGCGTTGATGGCAACCACACAGTCGGCCCAGATCCTCTCCCGTCCTTCCTTGCTGGCGCGGGACGATCCAAAGAGGGCATCATACTGCCCCAGGACATGCTCCACCAGGACACCAACTTCGTTGTCAGTGAAGCTGGTGCCCCTCTGCCCCTATGGCCTGGGGTTGCCACTGGTGCCAGATGTGGAAGTGCCCGACATGGCAACCCCAGAGGCAGGTGTGGGTGGGCGACTGGGTCCTGGGGCTGGGCTGTGGAGCGATGTAATCCCAGTCGGAACTCTTCAGTTCCAGCAGGGGTGGACACAGCAACTGGACCCCTGCAGATGGCTGATGTGCAGGCACCAAATGGCAGGGCACGGTGGCAGCAGGCAGGCAGGCAGGCAGCAGCAGATGGCACGTGGGAGGCTGCTCGGGGCACTGGGGGGCAGTAACTCGGCCTTCTGGGCAGGAGCGTGGTCTTCCGTGTGTTTTCGCGTGGCCAGCTTGATACGGAGTGATTTGGCAAGTGAAAATCCTGCACGTCAGCGTGAAATCCGAGGAAAGGCCCTTAGCGCGTAAGCGCGTCAGCACGCATACGCGATTCTATTGGACCAGAGTCCCTCAGCGCGTAAGCGCGTCTGTGACGTGACCCGCACGGGTGTTCCCCACTCAGCACGTGATGACGGAGCACACGTGGAAATACTGCACGTCAGAGTGTCATCGCGTGTAATTGGACAAAAGTGCGCGTACACGCGATTGGCCTATGTATGTGTATTTCATGGGTGCGCGGGCACTTACACACGCAAGTACGTCAGCGAACCTGTATCCCGTGGTGCGTGTGAATTTCCACACGCTATTGGACTGGGAACTGGATTCCAGGGGTGTGCGGGTCACACGCTCGCCTAGAACACGCGCAAAGCATAAATTTGCGGACTTTAACAATAACAAGCTCAGACGCCAGGATGAACATACCGTTCCTAGCAGCAGTGGCAGTGGGCTACCAAAGGAGGAGGAGGAGGATAGTCAGGGCCAGAATATTCACACCCAGAACCAGCCTTTTCGGGATGCCTGATGACCAGGTGTATGGGAGGTACACGTTTCCACCACACATTATACTGGACCTGGTGAGTGAGTGGGAGGATGACCTCGCATCACCCACCCTGTGCTCCGAAGCACTCAGCCCCCTGGAGAAGGTCCTCAATGTACTGCACTTCTTAGCCACTGGATCATTTCAGCGGACAAGTGCCATAGTGGGTGGGGTGTCACAGGCCACCCAGTCACGCTGCCTACACCAGGTCTTGAACATCATCACTGCACGCCCATCAGTCCGCAGGCACATATACCTGCCCAGAACACCTGCAGAAAGGCATGCTGCCGCCCTGGATTTTTACGCTGTGGCACGATTCCCCAAAGTGCTAGGTGCCATCGACTGCACCCATGTGGCTCTACGTCCCCCCAGGGCATCTGAGCACATCTATAGGAACCGCAAGCACTGGCATTCCATCAACGTGCAGGTAGCATGTAATGCCAAGGGAATCATCACCTCAGTATATGCCAACTATCCCGGCTCCACCCACGACAGCTTCATTTACCAAATGTCCACCCTAAGCCGGGACCTAGAAGCTGGGCGGCATGGCGATACATGGCTGCTTGGTGAGTATGTATGCCACTGCACATGCATGCATGTTGGATACTGAGCAAGGTCACAACCCCACCAATGATACCAATCACCACCTCCACAGGGGACAGTGCCTACCCTCTCAGCCCCCACATGATGACGCCAATTCGGAACCCCACCACGCCACCCGAGGTAAGATATAACACAGCCCACATTACAACCAGGGGCATAGTGGAGCGCACATTCGGAGTGCTAAAGTCACGCTTTCGCTCCCTTGACCGTTCTGGCAGGCAGCTGTTATACGCTCCCCCAGTAGTGTGCAGGATCATAGTGGCAGCATGTGTCCTGCACAACGTTGCAACACGCCGGGGCCTGGCCGTGGACATGGTGGTGGCCACACATCCCCAACCACATGCACAGCCGCTGCGCATGGGAGGGGAAAGGGCACGGGGGGAGGCAGCCCGTACACAGCTAGTGGCTAATTACTTCACATAGAAATCACACCCCTGTGGAGTGCACACTGCCCTGGCACATTCCATCTGACAATCAATGATGACTCAACCTGACACTGATCCTGAATGTCTGGAGAATGAACCGTGAATACCATATCAGCCTGAGATTGTTCACCTGGAAGTGTCACAATGTGTGCATCCCTATCCACACAGACACCACCAATGCAGTTTTGTGAAGTTACACATTGAAGCAGCTAAAATTAATACCCACTTGCAAAATGCAACAAGAGGACCGTGCCATGTCAGCCAACCCAACCCCAGCACTGCCACACGACACACCGTGCCATGTCATGCTAATTGCAGGTAAACAAAGTAATCCCCACAACATGACATCAGTCTCACTATGTACAGTGGCACTATTAGAAACCTGCAACACCTGAAATGCTCACAGCAATGCCGGACCAACAAGATACTTGAGCACGTACTACCATTAACATGACATCACAAATGTTACATATTAGTAGTCTCACCACCTGGAAATGCCTGCACTCCCACCACTACCAACTGTGCAGTTTTGGCGCCATGTAGAGTTGTAGGTGCACTGCTGCCAACATGGACACCATCTCCAGACTAGAGGTCCTTGTGTGGACATGAGGAAGGGACCTGCAAATTGGGAGGTAGACACAGAAGAAGAGTTACACATCAATGCAACATGCAGTGTACAACACAACAGCAATATGCACTATGAATGTATACACAGTATTGACTACAGACTGGCCACACAGCTCATGGGAGTCCAACGTCACTGTGTAATTCACTGTCACTTGGGCACACCCTTTGCAAGCCCATGGAAACGGGAAGCAGGAGGGGTGTGTGTGACTCAAACCCAAGCATCTGAACCAAATACATTACAAGCCTGCATGTGCCCAGCCACAATGCAGCGTATGCCCACAGGAACCACGGAAGCCAACAGATCGAAGCCAACAGATCGTCCCAAAAAAATTGGGAATAAAAGAAATCAAAATAAAAATAAGAAACAATCAAAAATGGCCATTGATGGGCCCGGGGGGGTTGGGGAGGCCACCCAGGAGGTCCGAGGACAGGATGCACACCAGAACCCACCTGCGTGGATCCTGGGAAAATAAAACACCTCCATGGGCTCATGGCCCACACGGCTACCCTATTGTGGGAGTATCACTGCTGTCGCTATTATCACCCTGTGCAGCTGCATCCGGAGGTGGTTGCACTATGGGAGGCAGCCCACGCAAGGCCCTAGTCTGCTCCTCCATGGCTGCAAGCATGCGGGTGTGGTAGGTCTGGTTCTGGAGGATGAGTGTGCGGAGGTCCCCATGCAACAACTCACGGGATGCCCGGACCTCCGCCCTCGTTGCCTGCATCTCAGCTGAGAGCGTACGGGTGAGATGCTCCAGCTGCTGTTCTGTCCTTTGGTGTGTTGAAGCCTCAAGCTCAACAAGAGTCGTCCTGAGGTGAAGGAGCTCCTGCCTCAGGGCTTCCCTGTGGCCCTGGGACTCAATGGAGATGGCCTCCTGCAGAGTCACCAGTGCCGCCCGCCTGTCCCTGTTGGACCCCAACATGTCCTCCCTGTGTGACTGGCAGATGGAGTCGGTTGCCTGCTCTAGTCGCTCCATCAGCCTTTCTGGGGGGACAATGGAAGTGGCCACCCTATCCATGGCCTGAGCCATCATCTCGGATGATGCAGCCTGTTGGGTTGCCATACCATAAATGGATTGCTCCCATACGGTATTGCCGGGTGGTATTGCCACGTCGGCGGGCACCACACCTGTCTGGGGCAAGGCGAACTGCGCCTTGCTGTGCCGGCACTGCCTGAGGCTGCAGGACTGCATTCCCCCTCTGATCTGCTGGCCCAGGAACAGGATCAGATGTTGCGGAGTGTGACCCTGCATCCGTAACCACCGAAGGCGTAGCTGCCAACACTGACATCCCCATGGAGGGTTCTGACCCTGGTGCAGGTGGGTGAGACAGAACAGAATCCCTCCCTGGAACACTCACCTGCGACGGCACGTAGGTCTCATCCGAATCAACACCTGAGTACAGCTCGGGGGAGGTGCAGCCAGAGACACCCCTTGAGAGCACGACCTGCAGCACTTGTGGGTTCTCCCCCACCACCACACCACGTCCCTCACTGGTGGTTGGTCGGCCCTCGGACCCCTCCTGGGTCTGCACCATCTCCACAACCCCAGCAGTATCAGGTGCGTCTTCCCCTGCAAAGACATGAAAATAAAGAAATGGAAACAGGCATTAGCACCATGGCACACAATGAGGGCTGAGAAGCAAGAGAACCAGTACTTGATTGACACATGTCCCACATGACTAAAACCCTCCCATGCATGCACCCTCACTGCGTATGAAGTGCAGGCAAATGGCACACACTGATGACACCAAGATGGAAGATGAACACATTTTCTGCATGCTGCCTGGCAGTGGCATCACACATTGGCCTGTGGTTGCCAGGTGAAACACACATGCCATCACACAGATGGCATGTACCATTGCTATTGAGTGAAGATGGAGTGGAGGGCAGCACCTATTCATTCAGTCCAGTTCCCGCATGTAATCGCTTTTCTAATTCTAACAGGTCAGATTTTTCACCTGGAGCTGCCAGTCTGAAATGGTCCAATTGCACAGGGACATGTGTGTACAAATGATATCCAGGTAACAAAGTCACTCCACTTTACCATAGCCATGTCAGACATGTGACTAGTGGACAGCGACATGCCTAGTGAAAGTGGTGGAATGCAAACAAACTGACTGAATGAACAGTGAAAAATAAGCAACTATGTTGTGGCAAGGTGACACTTCAAGGGCAACTGGCGTGCAGTTGGGCTAGATGTCTACTGTTGGCAGAAGGGATACTGCTATGGCCAAATGCAGCTGCGCAGGAAGTATTGCATGAAGCACATGGCTGACCCATACGACTCAGGCGCACACACTCTCACCTGGCACACAAACAGAAGCCCTCAGACACACACCATGCACATGGATGACACACACATGCATGTGCACTCACCGGACAATGCCTCGTAATCAGCCAGATCTCCCACGCCTTGGATCTGTTCCTCCTTGACGTAGGTCCCAGCGACTGACTCATGTGGAGTGCGTTCCATGTCTACTACTGGAGACCCACCTCCAGTCACTAGAGTTGCGGCATGACTTGAGGCCAGCTTACTCTTTGCCCTGCGCTTTAGGTCATTCCAGCGCTTATAGCAATCATTGGCTGTGCGCCTCACGATTCCAAGGGCACTTACGATGTCCGCAACGGTCTGCCAGTGTGCCTGGCGTTGTGCAGGTGTGGTCTTGGATCCTGCAACAATGACCATCTCGTTGTCATGTCCGGACACATACTCGACAAGTGCATTCAGTTCGTCATACGTGAAGCTGGGCTTCCTGGACGGGCCGGACTGTGTAGCCGTGTCTGGGGCATCAGCCTGTGCCGGACGAGCACTCTTCCTCTTCCGCTTGGAAGGTGGTGGTGATCCTGAGTGTCCTGCGCTGCTCTGGACACTAGGGTCAGGAGCCCTGGTGGACTCTGTATCAGGAGTGTGGGATTGCACACTCAGCATGGGAGTTGGTGCAGGCATTGGCTCTAGTGTGATGGTGTCAGGGGGAATGTCAGCAGCATGGACTAGGACCAACACTGTCCTGGCTGGGTGTGTGAGGGCTGGGGTGGATGGAGCCGCAGCTGCCCCTGCAGCCTCTCCGCCCTGCCTCTTTGGTGCAGCAGATGACCTTGCTGGCCCAGATGCACGTGGCATGGTGACATCAACGTGCACCAGCGCACGTGTCATAGGCCTGCTGACCTGGAAGTCAGCCATGGAGTCAGCCAGATCTGGTGCCACAATGGGCTGGTCCAACAAGGGCTGAGCATGGATGGTGTCAGCCACATCAGCCTCAACGGGAGGTGGGGGGGATTATGGGTGCCCTTGACTGGTCCTCCACACATGGGGGGACAGGCTCACCCTGCAAGTAACGACCACGTCCCCTACCGGATCCACCACGGCCACCACTTGTGGCTCTTCCACCTTTGCCACCCTTACGGAATCCTCGCCTCCCAGCCATGGCACTGATGCAAATGTGCGTATGGGAGTGGCTGGAAACTATTGTCCTGGGCAATAGGGGGCCAAAGGGGTTGGGTAACAGATGGTAATTGTACCCTAGTGCTCTTGCAAGGCTGATTGTAACCCCTGGGGAAAGATGACAGGTCACGCTACGCACAGGAGCCCCAAAAAAGGGAGATGACGTGCACGCAACCCCTCCTAGACCACGTGTGCAGAAAGAAAAACCTGCACTACGCTGTGGCACCCAGTAACACAAGAATGAACGTATGCGTGTCACACGCAGCCTAGAATGACCTCTGAAGGGGTAGGCTACACACGGGGCAAGCACAGATGTTAGATACGTGCGTGACTCACCGTCTGCCTGGTAAACGAGCGTGTAAAAGGAGCACATTTGGTTGGCAACACCCCCGCCAAAAGAAGATTTGTACGCTGTCTGAGGAGACAGGACAACAGTAGAAGGGAACACTGTTTGAGGGAACAGGCCCAGGTAAACCAGTAAAAGCGAAAAAAGAGAAAAAGCTGTCAGAGGTAACAGGGAATACGAACTTGAAACGCCGTGAAGTAAATCGCGTGTGAAACGACAAGAAGTACAGAATTCACCCACTCGCTCTCCACGAAAAGCACGTACAAGGAAAACGTTTTCTACACATACCTTTTATACAGGGCCACACGTCCAGCGTCACTTACGCGGCGTGTACGCGCTACGGCCATTTCCACCAATTACACGCTTTGTCACTTTTGCGTGTAGGGACATTTCCACCAATTACACGCTTTGTCACTTCTGCGTGTAGGGACATTTCCACCAATTACACACTTTGTCACTTCTGCGTGTAGGGCCATTTCCACCAATTACACGCTTTGTCACTTCTGCGTGTAGGGCCATTTCCACCAATCACACGCGATGAGACTCTGACGTGCAGTCTTTCCACGTGTGCTCTGTCATCACGTGCTGTGTGGGAAACACCCGTGCGGGTCACGTCACAGACGCGCTTACGCGCTGAGGGCCTTTGGTCCAATAGAATCGCGTATGCGTGCTGACGCGCTTACGCGCTAAGGGCCTTTCCTCGATTTTCACGCTGACGTGCCGGATTTTCACGTGCCAAATCACTCCGTACCAAGCTGGCCACGCGTAAGCACATGGAAGACCACGCTCCTGCCCAGAAGGCCGAACTACTGCCCCCCAGAGCCCCGAGCACGCTCCCACCTACCATCTGCTGCTGCCTGACTGCCTGCTGCCCACGTGCACTGCCATTTGCTGCCTGCACATCAGCCAGGGGTGCTGTTGCTGTGACCACCCCTGCTGGAACCGAAGACTCCCGACTGGAATTCCATCGCTCCACAGCCCAGCCCCAGGACCCAGTTGCCCACCCACTCCTGCCTCTGGGGTTGTCATGTCGGGGCAAACACCATCTGTGACCACTGACAACCCCCGGCCAGAGAGGCAGAGGGGCACCAGCTTCAGTGCCACCGAAGTTGGTGTCCTGGTGGAGCAAGTCCTGGGGCAGTATGATGCCCTCTTCGGAAGTTCCTGCGCCGACAAGGAAGGACGGACTCGGATCTGGACTGACATCGTGACTGCCATCAACGCGGAGGGGGTGGCAGTCCGGGACATACAACATGTCAGGAAGCGCTGGGAGGACTTCAGGTCCAGGACCCTGAACAAGGCCCGGCGCCTCTTGAAGGCAGCGGATGCCAAGGGGCGCCGGGGCCACTTGTCGGAAGAACAGATTGGGGTCCTGGAACGCATATCCCCAGCGCTCCACGTCCAGGTCCTGGAGAAGCAGACCCGTCTGGAGTCGAGCGGTGAGTGTACATGCATCCTGATTGTGAGCAGTGCGTGTGGTGATTATTCGGTATTGTGCAGGTTGCACATCTGTTTGTATGGGGTCGAGTATGGGTGGGGGTGTACATGGCCGTGGGGCTGACACATGCGAGGGCTGTAATGTGTGAGACATGGATGGTGCTTGTGTGTGTAGGCGTGCATGGCAAATGCAGTTGTGCGTGCACACATGTTTGTATGTATGTGTATGTAAGTAGACATGTCCGTGATGTCACGCATGTATGTTGTTTTGGGCTGCATGTATGAGCACTGTGTACATGTGCATGTGTGTGTATTTGACAAGGGTGCAACAGTGATGCAACATGGATGCATGTGACTGCGGTATGTGTAAGCCTGATTGGCAGATGTGACATGGATGCCCGTCTGAACAGTGCGACACTTGGCAGAGGTGTACACATGCATGCAAGTGTGGTGGTGTGTGTACATGTGTGGTGCACTTCCTGTGTTGCATGTGATGTCTGGGTCACCTTTGGCTGCTCATGCTGTTGTATGTGTATGGATGGTGGTGGCAGTTGCGATATGGCTGTGGTATGGCTCATGTGTGCGAGTTGCAATGACATGTGTGTTGGGGATTGTGATGACATGTCTGAGGTTTGCCAATGTCACTCATGTGCAACTGTCATGTGTGTATGTGTCCATTGTTCAGTGCCCTGATGCCTGTGTTTTGTTTCTCCCTGTCTGCAGCGTCAACTGATGAAGAGGGCGGAGAAGGTGCTGTGGAGCACAGCGGCGGGGATCCGACCGCTAGCCGGAGACGCAAGGCCCGGCTCCCCTCCCGTGTTGTCATCTCGTCGGGGAGTGAGGAGTCCGGTGCCGCGTCCCAGGCCGCAGCTGCCGGGGGGAGGTCCAAGAGGCGGAGGTTGGAGTTGGACTCCTCGGCAGCAGAAGGGGCAGCTGGGACCCCACAGGGCCCAACAGGGGAAGATGACACGGAGTCATCCAGGTTGGTGGGGGGTCTGGAGGAGGAGGAGGCCGTGCAAGCACCAGAGACGGGGTCTGGAGGTGGGGATCCCACTGGTGCTAGTGGTGCAGTCCAGGACCAGGGACAGGAGGCAGCACAGGCCGCCGCGGAGGTGCCTGTGTGCAATCCTGTCCCCGATCCTGTCCCTGCATCATCTTGCACCAGCAGTGATGCCTACGTCCAGACCCGTTTCCAGGCAGGGGATGAGCTGACGTCAACTGGCCTTCCTCTGCCTGCGGACGTGGCTATCCAGGTCTGGGTTGAGCCTGTCCTGGCTGGTGTGGCGTTGCGTCAACGGGCCATGCGAGGTGACCTGCAGTCTTTTCATGGAGAGACTGCACGTCATCTCGAATGGCTCGTTGACCACGTCAGCCTGCTGGGACAGGTCACCCAGACCGGATTCCTCCGTCTGATGGGGCTTGTTCCGACCCCTCCTCAACTGGACCCCCTACGCGCCAGTCGTCCTCTGTGCCATCTTCCCACCCACCAGTCACCTGGGTGCCCTGTTGAGCTGCCTCTGACAGTGCGGCCAGGCTGGTGGAGGAGGCATCCCTGCCACAGTCGGGAGTCAGACGTCCAGCAGGGGTGGCCACATCAACAACTGCACCCCAGCCGGCGGAGGATGTGCAGGCAGCTGGAGGCAGTGCACGGGCATAGGCAGAGCAGCAGCAGCAACATGGTGGGAGCCATGAAGGCTCGGGGCCTTCGACATCGGAGGGGCAGGCATCGGCCGGAGGACAGGAGGACCCAGGACAGAGAGTGTCTTCCGTGTGGCAGCGGTTGGGCCACGCCATAGGTGCGGAGCGGCGGCGGGTGGAAGAGGCGCGGCTCACAATGGTCAGGGCGGAGAACTCCATGCGGAGGGCCCTGAGGCGGGCCGAGTGCCTCGAGGCAATCCACAGGGGGTTGGAGGAGGACACGGCGTCGTCCCTGCGGACCCTCGGGGCCATGGAACTGGACCGCCTCCGGGACATCGAACAGGAGTTCGATGATGCCCTGGCCCGGAACACCACGGAGTGAGCCGCTGGACTTGCCCGCCGCCTTTGTATATAGTTCTTTAGTTTTAGGTTTCCTTTGTTTTTTCTTATGATTTGGAGTCGACGGACACTGCTCCACTTTTTGTATATAGTTGATATTTAGGTAGGTTTTTTAGGAGGTTTCCTTAGTTCAGTTGTGATGATGGACCCTTGTTATTTTTGTACATAGTTCTTTGTTGCATGGAGAGTTTTTACATTTCACTTTGGACAAAATTTTTTGGATTTGATTTTCTACTTTTGTGTTTTTATGCGGACATGCAGCTTATTTTTTCACATTTACATTGTAGTTAGTTTTCTTTCTTTAGCATTCGTATTTTTGACCAATACATTTTTTTTTCCATTGTTCACTGTGTGGTTTCATCTCATTGGTTTCATGCATGTCATGTTGTGTGTTTTCCCATTCAATTGGAAAATATGTGTCTGACGGACATGGGTTCATTTGCTTCATGAACATTGGGGGTGTAACATGTGTTTTCATTTCCATGTGGGTGAATGGGTTACTTGGTAGGGCTTTTTGGCTGTGGAGGCTGACCATTACGCACATGATTGGGGATTGTGAGGACCTGGTGGGGGCTGCACATGGTGGCAGGGGGGTCAGGGTGGTGGGAGACATGAGTGGGGGCCTGGTGGAGGGTGACCATGCACTGCTGGGGGGTGGGGGTGGTGGGAGACATGAGTGGGGGCCTGGTGGGGGCTGCCCATGGTGGCAGGGGGGTGGGGGTGGTGGGAGACATGAGTGGGGGCCTGGTGGAGGCTGCCCCTGCACTGCTGGGGGGTGGGGGTGGTGGGAGACATGAGTGGGGGCCTGGTGGGGGCTGCCCATGGTGGCAGGGGGGTGGGGGTGGTTGGAGACATGAGTGGGGGCCTGGTGGAGGTTGACCCTGCACTGCTGGGGGGTGGGGGTGGTGGGAGACATGAGTGGGGGCCTGGTGGAGGCTGCCCCTCCACTGCTGGGGGGTGGGGGTGGTGGGAGACATGAGTGGGGGCCTGGTGGAGGCTGCCCCTGCACTGCTGGGGGGTGGGGGTGGTGGGAGACATGAGTGGGGGCCTGGTGGAGGGTGCCCCTGGTGGCGGGGGGGTGGGGGTGATAGGGGACATGAGTGGGGGCCTGGTGGAGGCTGCCCCTGGACTGCTGGGGGGTGGGGGGTGGGAGACATGGATGGGGGCCTGGTGGAGGGTGCCCCTGGTGGCGGGGGGTGGGGGTGATAGGGGACATGAGTGGGGGCCTGGTGGAGGATGACCCTGCACTGCTGGGGGGTGGGGGTAGTGGGAGACATGAGTGGGGGCCTGGTGGGGGCTGCCCATGGTGGCAGGGGGGTGGGGGTGGTGGGAGACATGAGTGGGGGCCTGGTGGAGGCTGCCCCTGCACTGCTGGGGTGTGGGGGTGGTGGGAGACATGAGTGGGTGCCTGGTGGAGGGTGCCCCTGCACTGCTGGGGGGTGGGGGTGGTGGGAGACATGAGTGGGGGCCTGGTGGAGGCTGCCCCTGCACTGCTGGGGGGTGGGGGTGGTGGGAGACATGAGTGGGGGCCTGGTGGAGGGTGCCCCTGGTGGCGGGGGGGTGGGGGTGATAGGGGACATGAGTGGGGGCCTGGTGGAGGCTGCCCCTGCACTGCTGGGGGGTGGGGGTGGTGGGAGACATGAGTGGGGGCCTGGTGGAGGGTGCCCCTGGTGGCGGGGGGGTGGGGGTGATAGGGGACATGAGTGGGGGCCTGGTGGAGGCTGCCCCTGCACTGCTGGGGGGTGGGGGTGGTGGGAGACATGGATGGGGGCCTGGTGGAAGGTGCCCCTGGTTGCGGGGGTTGGGGGTGATAGGGGACATGAGTGGGGGCCTGGTGGAGGTTGACCCTGCACTGCTGGGGGGTGGGGGTGGTGGGAGACATGAGTGGGGGCCTGGTGGCGGCTGCCCATGGTGGCAGGGGGTGGGGGTGGTGGGAGACATGAGTGGGGGCCTGGTGGAGGCTGCCCCTGCACTGCTGGGGTGTGGGGGTGGTGGGAGACATGAGTGGGTGCCTGGTGGAGGGTGCCCCTGCACTGCTGGGGTGTGGGGGTGGTGGGAGACATGAGTGGGGGCCTGGTGGAGGGTGCCCCTGCACTGCTGGGGTGTGGGGGTGGTGGGAGACATGAGTGGGGGCCTGGTGGAGGGTGACCCTGGTGGCTGGGGGGTGGGGGTGGTGGGTGACATGAGTGTGGGCCTGGTGGAGGGTGCCCCTGCACTGCTGGGGGGTGGGGGTGGTGGGAGACATGGGTGGGTGCCTGGTGGAGGGTGCCCCTGCACTGCTGGGGGGTGGGGGTGGTGGGAGACATGAGTGGGGGCCTGGTGGAGGCTGCCCCTGCACTGCTGGGGGGTGGCGGTGGTGGGAGACATGATTGGGGGCCTGGTGGAGGGTGCCCCTGGTGGCGGGGGGGTGGGGGTGATAGGGGACATGAGTGGGGGCCTGGTGGAGGCTGCCCCTGCACTGCTGGGGGGTGGGGGTGGTGGGAGACATGAGTGGGGGCCTGGTGGAGGGTGCCCCTGGTGGCGGGGGGGTGGGGGTGATAGGGGACATGAGTGGGAGCCTGGTGGAGGCTGCCCCTGCACTGCTGGGGTGTGGGGGTGGTGGAGACATGAGTGGGGGCCTGGTGGAGGGTGCCCCTGGTGGCGGGGGGGTGGGGGTGATAGGGGACATGAGTGGGGGCCTGGTGGAGGCTGCCCCTGCACTGCTGGGGGGTGGGGGTGGTGGGAGACATGGGTGGGTGCCTGGTGGAGGGTGCCCCTGCACTGCTGGGGTGTGGGGGTGGTGGGAGACATGAGTGGGGGCCTGGTGGAGGGTGCCCCTGCACTGCTGGGGTGTGGGGGTGGTGGGAGACATGAGTGGGGGCCTGGTGGAGGCTGCCCCTGCACTGCTAGGGGGTGGGGGTGGTGGGAGACATGGATGGGGGCCTGGTGGAGGGTGCCCCTGGTGGCGGGGGGGTGGGGGTGATAGGGGACATGAGTGGGGGTCTGGTGGAGGTTGACCCTGCACTGCTGGGGGGTGGGGGTGGTGGTAGACATGAGTGGGGGCCTGGTGGGGGCTTCCCATGGTGGCAGGGGGGTGGGGGTGGTGGGAGACATGAGTGGGGGCCTGGTGGAGGCTGCCCCTGCACTGCTGGGGTGTGGGGGTGGTGGGGTACATGAGTGGGTGCCTGGTGGAGGGTGCCCCTGCACTGCTGGGGTGTGGGGGTGGTGGGAGACATGAGTGGGGGCCTGGTGGAGGGTGCCCCTGCACTGCTGGGGTGTGGGGGTGGTGGGAGACATGAGTGGGGGCCTGGTGGAGGGTGACCCTGGTGGCTGGGTGGTGGGGGTTATGGGTGACATGAGTGTGGGCTTGGTGGAGGGTGCCCCTGCACTGCTGGGGGGTGGGGGTGGTGGGAGACATGGGTGGGTGCCTGGTGGAGGGTGCCCCTGCACTGCTGGGGGGTGGGGGTGGTGGGAGACATGAGTGGGGGCCTGGTAGAGGCTGCCCCTGCACTGCTGGGGGGTGGGGGTGGTGGGAGACATGGATGGGGGCCTGGTGGAGGGTGCCCCTGGTGGCAGGGGGGTGGGGGTGATAGGGGACATGAGTGGGGGCCTGGTGGAGGGTGCCCCTGCACTGCTGGGGGGTTGGGGTGGTGGGAGACATGGGTGGGGGCCTGGTGGAGGCTGCCCCTGCACTGCTGGGGGGTGGGGGTGCAGGGGGACATGAGCAGGTGTGCAGGGTAGTCCCCTGTTTTTTGGGCTGCCTGCAGGGGCCGTGGAGGGTGTACAGGGAACACCTGTGAGGACCCACCCAGCCTAATTGCGTGTGATAATTCCCGCACACCCCTGTAATACACGTACCTGGCCAAATCGCATGTGAGAATTCCCGCGCACCCCTGTAATACACGTACCCAGCCGAATCGCGTGTAGAACTTCCCGTGTACCCCTGTAATACACGTACCCAGCCAAATCGCGTGTGATAATTCCCACGTACCCCTGTAATACACGTACCCTGGCCAATCGCGTGTAGAACTTCCCACGCACCCCTGTAATACACGTACCAAGCCAAATCGCGTCTGATAATTCCCGCGCACCCTTGTAATACACGTACCTGGCCAAATTGCATGTGAGAATTGCCGCGCACCCCTGTAATACACGTACCCATCCGAATCGCATGTAGAACTTCCCGTGTACCCCTGTAATACACCTACCCAGCCAAATCGCGTGTGATAATTCCCGCGCACCCCTGTAATACACGTACCCAGCCAAATCGCATGTGATAATTCCTGCGTACCCCTGTGATACACGTGCCCTTGCTAATCGCGTGTAAAACTTCACGCGTACCCCTGTAATACACGTACCCTGGCTAATCGCGTGTATAACTTCACGCGTACCCCTGATATGCACGTTACCCGCTTTGCGTTCCTTGTTTGGCAGCCCTGCGACTGGTCCAGGGTTAGCGCTGCCCTTTGCGATGATTTAGCGATTTTGATGGCTTTTCCTTGCGCGAGGGCGTTCTTGGGGGCGTTACTGGCGCTGCTGCAGGGTCGCTGCGATACTCTGCGCCACGGCTGGTTTGGGAGCCTAAAATCCATGAATACGCTGTGCGCGGAAATCGGTTTTAGCGCACGTGCCTGTCGCAAACAATCGCACGCGGACACTCTGCGCCAGCCGCTTGCGACACTTTTCTGCGAAATTCTATGAATTACCCTGATTGTTTTGATCTAATGGTGACGCAACACAAAAGATCCATGCGAGCTGAAATTAGGAAAAATAATCAAGGTCCAGAAGACGAAATAACGCAAAGAAACAAAGGAACTAAACAGCGATATAAAAACTGGATCAAAAGCCATCAATTTGTATTACACCAGAATGACGCAGAGGCCATGTTAAAGATCTTATCAAAAAAGAACAGCGGAGAGTTGTGGCGAACAATCAATGAGTTGGAAACCCCACAAGAGGCCCTGCTTACATGCCAGGTGACGGAAGCTGAATGGGTCCAGCATTTCACGGAACTATATCACAAAACCCTGGATCCACATTTGCACACAAAAACTGAATCCGACTGGAATTTACACTTTTCAAGAGCTGAAATTCGAGAGGCAATAATGAGGACGAAGAACTCAAGGGCCCCGGGCCCGGATGGTCTATCAAACTTCATGATCAAACAATTTCCTGACCTGCGTGCTTACTTGTGCTTCGACCTTTTTGCAAGAATAAATTCGCAGAAACAAGTGCCAACCTCATGGAAGTCAGGGATAATAGTGCTAATATTTAAGAAAGGGAACAGAGCGTCACCAAAAAACTATCGACCAGTGGCACTGCTTGACATTCTAGGTAAGCTCTATGCATCATTGCTGCAAAACAAACTGACTAAGTGGGCCCAATCTGGCAAAAAAGTGGACGAAAGACAGGCAGGCTTTGTGAAAATGGTGGGGTGCTCACTGAACCTGCTAATCTTAAATATGCTGAAGATGGAAGCCATACGTACAAACACGAAAGTCTATGCAGCTTTTGTTGACTTTTCCATGGCATTTGACATGATTGATCGGGAAGTGCTGTGGCATAAACTGGAAATCTGGGGTTGCCCGGAAGACCTACTCGCGGCAATCAAAGAGTTACACACAGACACATCAATCTCAATTCGGCTTGACCATGCGGGCACCCTGTCTGCCAAAATCAGGACTCTCAAAGGAGTGAAGCAAGGTTGCCCGCTGGCAGCTGCAATTTTCAGCCTTTTCATTTTCAATATCGGAGAAGCAATTCAATCCATGAGGGCTTTTCCTCCGAAGCTCAACTCATCGCCGATAAGCTGGTTGATGTATGCCGATGATCTGGTAATTCTTGATCAAACTCCGATCGGCCTCCAATGTAAACTGGACGCGGTCCAAAAATACGTAAACATGAACAGCTTGACGATCAACCCAGCAAAGACCGAAATGTTGGTGTTTGAAAACCTAAGAATGTGTCAAAAACAAATGCGTTCAAAACAAGTGTGGTCACTAAATCATGTTGATCTCCGGACGTCAAACTCCGTAAAATATCTAGGCATGATTTTGAACTCGAGTATCTGTGATGACCCGTGGGTGACTGAGTCCAAGAGGAAATGTGGCCAGCTGGCATGTCAGGCCCTTGTAATCCATAAAGAATACGGGCGCTTTTCAATACGACCACTGAGAAATTTTTATGAGCAAGAAGTGGTCCCGATTCTGACATACGGCTCTGAAAATGCCTTTGGATGCCCACCGACACATTGGGCTTCATTGGAGCACATGTTTTTGGTCTAAGGCGTTAAGCCTTCCGATAGGAATCTACTGAATGCATAAGGTATGAACTCGCTCTGGTATCGCTGCATGCCAGGATTTGCTGGAACCAATTAGCGTTTTTCTGGAAATCTAAAGCTGAAGAGGGAATCCTCCAATTCAAGATCTTTCATCATGTGGGAGACAACGGCCCAGACATTTTGTCTCAATGGGTGAAACAAGGAGACGATCTACTAACAATCCACAACATCAGTCTACAAACCCTCCACTCAAACCCGACAGCAGTGAAAGTGAAGATATGGCGAGCCGATTTGATCAACACAGGTAGCGAGCGCCTGCTCGCTAGCGCTATGAAAGATGCCCCCGCGGAAGCGAGAAGCTACGATGTATTGCAACCATACATGAATCGCTTCCCAAACTCAAAAGCATGCAGGCTATTCATGTTATTCAGGCTGAATGCATACAAAACGAAAGACCGCATCAGGCTTCGAGCAGGAGTTACCGACCCAAACTTTACCTGCCGCTTCTATTGCAAGGAGCAGGAATCCCTCAAACATCTTGTGTTATTCTGCCCCTCTCTAAAAAATGAAAGGTCCATTCACTTGGGTCAGTGGTATGGAAACCATCAATCAGTGAGTGCAGAGAAGTGGTGGCAGAATCTGTGGAACGGGATGGATCGGAAACTAATTATGCCCCTGACCTCATTTTTAGCAGTCATTGACCAAAAAGTAAACATGGGCCGACTGCATAGTGGGAAAATCACTTTGGGGAGTGGTCCCCTGTTAACATTGGAAGGTGCAGAAGGGAAGAAGGCATCAGGGGCATTATTAAGATGTAAATGTTAAATGTTGTTTTGTTTTGTTGTGTAATATTTTAAAGGTTTGAGTTGAAACCAATAAAATTAAAAAATAAAATAAAAAAAAGAGGAAAGTAGTTGGTAAGAACAAAAGGCAGTAGACTGTACAGGTTACAGTTACAGCCCCTAAGTGTGTGGTGGATGCAGGGGAGACTGATCATGGAGGAGCCTGGTACCATTAGGCTCAGAGGGTAGCCAGGCAACCAGCCGGTGCTGCAGACCCGTAGGTCAGCAGGGGAGGGAGAGAGAGAGAGAAAGCAGAGGAGATTAGAAATGTCTTGAGCTGCTTCCGGAACTTCGGTTGATATGGCTCCAGTTTGAGATGGGCAGGTAGGCCATTCCAGAGGGTGGCATCTGCAGAAGAGAGAGATCTACCCCGCACCTCTCTGCCTAGCGAAGTGTCTGACCATCAGATAGTTGGAGGTAGTTGAGCGAAGTGCTCGATAAGGAAGGTATTTCAGAAGAGAGAGTTGGATGTAGTGCGGGCCCCGGCTCCAGAAACCCTTGTGGACAATGCAGAGGGTCTTGAACTTTATCCTTGCAGCCACTGGGAGCCAGTGGAGAGATTTCAGTGCTGGAGAGATACGATCCCTGGGCTTGAGGCCACGGATAAGTCTTGCAGTCCTGTTCTGGATTAGTTGCAGGGGGCCGTGGAGTAGAAGAGGGCAGTTTGAGAAAGAGGTTGTTGCAGTAGTCCAGCCTAGAGGGAACCAGGGCTCTGGAGACATTGAGCTTCTGGAAGGAAGTGAGAAAGGAAGAACACCTCTGAGAAGGTGCAGCTGATAGTAAAACTTCTTGATGAGGTAAAAGATGTAAGGAGAGATGAAGAGAGTGGAGTCAAAGATGACACCAAGGTTTTTTGCCTCACAGGAAGGCGAAGGAAGAGGGCACAAGGAGGGCGGCTAGAGTGAAAGGGAGAAAGCGGAGCAGGGGTCCCAATGAGAAGGAACTCCATTTTACTGGCATTAAGGCAGAGATTGTTGTAGAAGCACTGAACTTGAATCATGGATAGACAGTCAGAAATGAGTGAGAGAGAACAGGAGGCTGGGTGGCGCCTGAAAGGGAGCTGGGTGTCATCCGCGTAACACTGAAAGTTAGAGGAGAAAGTAGAGATCAGATGAGCCAAAGGGGCCAAGTAGACTTTAAAGAGACAGGGAGAGAGGTTAGCACCTCGGGGGACACCACATTTGGAGAGGGAGGTGGTGGAGAGAAAGAACCCAAGTTGGACCTGGGAGGGCTGGTCCGAGAGGAAGGAGGTCAACCACTCCAAGGCCTGCTCCGTGACGCCCAGGTTCTCACGTAGTCAATTGATCAGGATGGCGTGATTGACTGTGTCAGAGGCATAGGAAAAGTCAAGGCGGATGAGAACAGGACAAAGGCTGGAGTCAAGATTAGAGAGCAGATCTGAATGGGTGTTCAGGAGAGCAGTTTCCATGCCTCTGGCTGCTCTGAAGCCAGACTGATGGTCATGAAGACAACCAACCGATTCAGTATAAAGATTAAGCTGGGAGATGGCCAGCTTATCCAGGAGTTTGCCCAGGAAAGGAGTGACAGAGATCGGGCAATAGTTTGCTGAACTGGTAGGATCGGCAGAAGGCTTTTTATGGCACAGAATGCTTGGAGTGCTTGAGGAGAGATGGCAAAGATCTAGCGGCAAAATAGTGACTGCAGAAATTGGCCAAGACTGGAGTGAGGTTGTTAACGTGGTCCTTGGTGGTTCTAGAGGAGCAGGGGAGCACACGTTTGGACGACACTTAATTTTTTTAATTGTTGTTTTTAGAACGTGCTTAATACCATACCTGAGTTTGGTTTCTAAATGCGGATACGGGAATCGAACCTCTGTTGCTCTGCGTGGTCTTGCTTCCAAGATCAGAGCGTTGCCCCAGTGCTATCCTCCGTTCACACTTTCATAAATTGGTCTTGTCTGGAAACCTCGTCAGGAGTTGTAAAGGAGAAAGGGGGAGGAGAAGGAGAGCCGGCTGGCAGGGGGTCAAAAGAGGAAGAAGGAGAGGAAGAGGACAGCGAGAACGGGATTTGCTGAGTTTGAGTGGTGAAGTGAGCAGCCATAACCATATACAGATCCTTTTAGCATCTTCTGTGTTTTTTTTTATTTATAGGCCCCGGCCTTTTTCCATTGGTGATGCCAGATACAACCCTATCAACACAGTGTTGAAGAAATGTATGGGTTTTACAAATAGTCCCCTAAAGAATGTTCTTCCTAGATTGGGCTTGACGAACAGAAACATGTCAGGATTGGTGTTTTAATGACACACTGAGAATGTTGTATTTTTGTTATGTGATATCTTTTGTGTCCTGTTTATTCATATGATTGGTTTGGTAAGTTGTTTTAAATTCAGTTAGACTGGTCACTGTGTTATGTCAGGGTTGGTTATATGTTTTAAATATTTTGAACTGATTTGAATACATATTTTTGATGTAAGTTGGTTATAATTAATGCACATAGTCCATTTTATTAGGACTGGAAGTGCCAGGACATCATACAGAATTGCTAAAACTGGGTGGTAAGGTGTGAGTTGAGCGAGTGGAGACAGGAATCATCTGACTCCTTAATATATTACACACATCTATTACCCTGTTGGTGGAGTGAGAGGAAAGATTCAGAATAGGGATTTGTTGTTTACCTTTTTGAATATACAGATGTGGAGACTGCAGCAGCCCATTGCAGTTTTTAAAGAGTTTGGTAATGTTATTAGAGGCCGCAGAGACGCAGGCTTGAATGTGAACTGGACAGGACAGAGAGTCTGTATTGCCTTTGGAGCAGGTGGCAGGCCAGTCTGTCAGAGGATGTTCTCCAAGCCCTTCACTTCCTCTCAGCCACCTGGCACTTGTGTTTCAGGGTGGCGAGGTCAGAATCATACCAAGAGTTGTACATGGAGATAGGCTGCAGGCGGCTTCTCATGACAGGTGCAAGGATGTCCACAGCGTTGGAGATAGCAATAGGCAGATTTAAAAGGGCTGTGTCAGAGTGTGAGTCATCCACAGGAGTAGGTGGAGCAGAGAATGTAGCAACAAAGGCATCCACTGACACACGCTTCATGGGCCAAATGACTGAGAAGGTAGGTGGCAGTGCTGGGGTGGGCTTTGTCCTAGGGACAGAGAGTTTTAGGTAAGAGGAAAGCAGAAAGTGGTCAGAAAGTGGTCAGTCCAAAAGAGAGAAGTGGTGAGAGGGTTAGAGAAGGAGTGTCTAAGGAGGTGAGAACATCCAAGATGGATCCGGCTGAGTATGTCTGACCAGAGGGTAGAATGGAGAGAGAGAGAGTGTCGCAGAGGTTGCGGATGAGCCCAGAGGAGGGACTAGAAGCATATTTCTATGCACCGGCAAGCTAATATGTATCGATTCTAGACAGCAGTAATACTAAAGTATCATATCAAATCCATCCAATTAGCTACACTTCGATCCATATGAAATTGCAACATAGTTCCCAGTTTGCCGCTACCCCCAGTCATTAATATGGCATGCACAACATGAACCACTCTTAATTATGGGGACCTTTCCTGACCACCCGAACATTTACATATCCAGTACAGATGCTGGTGGCACCTCCCATCGCCCTTAGCATTTCCAGTAGATGCTGGTGGCACCTCCCATCACCCTTTGCATTTCCAGTAGATGCTGGTGGCACCTCCCATCGCCCTTAGCATTTCCAGTAGATGCTGGTGGCACCTACCATCGCCCTTTGCATTTCCAGTAGATGCTGGTGGCACCTACCATCACCCTTAGCATTTCCAGTAGATGCTGGTGGCACCTACCATCGCCCTTAGCATTTCCAGTAGATGCTGGTGGCACCTACCATCGCCCTTTGCATTTCCAGTACAAATGCTGGTGGCACCTACCATCGCCCTTTGCATTTCCAGTAGATGCTGGTGGCACCTACCATCGCCCTTAGCATTTCCAGTAGATGCTGGTGGCACCTCCCATCACCCTTAGCATTTCCAGTAGATGCTGGTGGCACCTACCATCTCCCTTAGCATTTCCAGTAGATGCTGGTGGCACCTACCATCGCCCTTTGCATTTCCAGTAGATGCTGGTGGCACCTACCATCACCCTGGGCATTTCCAGTAGATGCTGGTGGCACCTCTCATCACCCTTAGCATTTCCAGTAGATGATGGTGGCACCTACCATCACCCTTTGCATTTCCAGTAGATGCTGGTGGCACCTCCCATCACCCTTTGCATTTCCAGTAGATGCTGGTGGCACCTACCATCGCCCTTTGCATTTCCAGTAGATGCTGGTGGCACCTACCATCACCCTTAGCATTTCCAGTAGATGCTGGTGGCACCTACCATCGCCCTTAGCATTTCCAGTAGATGCTGGTGGCACCTACCATCGCCCTTTGCATTTCCAGTACAAATGATGGTGGCACCTACCATCGCCCTTTGCATTTCCAGTAGATGCTGGTGGCACCTACCATCGCCCTTAGCATTTCCAGTAGATGCTGGTGGCACCTCCCATCACCCTTAGCATTTCCAGTAGATGCTGGTGGCACCTACCATCTCCCTTAGCATTTCCAGTAGATGCTGGTGGCACCTACCATCGCCCTTTGCATTTCCAGTAGATGCTGGTGGCACCTACCATCACCCTGGGCATTTCCAGTAGATGCTGGTGGCACCTACCATCACCCTTAGCATTTCCAGTAGATGCTGGTGGCACCTACCATCGCCCTTTGCATTTCCAGTACAGATGCTGGTGGCACCTACCATCGCCCTTTGCATTTCCAGTAGATGCTGGTGGCACCTACCATCGCCCTTAGCATTTCCAGTAGATGCTGGTGGCACCTCCCATCACCCTTTGCATTTCCAGTAGATGCTGGTGGCACCTACCATCGCCCTTTGCATTTCCAGTAGATGCTGGTGGCACCTACCATCGCCCTTTGCATTTCCAGTAGATGCTGGTGGCACCTACCATCACCCTTAGCATTTCCAGTAGATGCTGGTGGCACCTACCATCGCCCTTTGCATTTCCAGTAGATGCTGGTGGCACCTACCATCACCCTTAGCATTTCCAGTAGATGCTGGTGGCACCTACCATCGCCCTTAGCATTTCCAGTAGATGCTGGTGGCACCTACCATCGCCCTTTGCATTTCCAGTACATGCTGGTGGCACCTACCATCGCCCTTAGCATTTCCAGTAGATGCTGGTGGCACCTCCCATCGCCCTTAGCATTTCCAGTAGATGCTGGTGGCACCTACCATCTCCCTTAGCATTTCCAGTAGATGCTGGTGGCACCTACCATCGCCCTTAGCATTTCCAGTAGATGCTGGTGGCACCTACCATCGCCCTTTGCATTTCCAGTACAGATGCTGGTGGCACCTACCATCGCCCTTTGCATTTCCAGTAGATGCTGGTGGCACCTACCATCGCCCTTAGCATTTCCAGTAGATGCTGGTGGCACCTCCCATCGCCCTTAGCATTTCCAGTAGATGCTGGTGGCACCTACCATCTCCCTTAGCATTTCCAGTAGATGCTGGTGGCACCTACCATCGCCCTTTGCATTTCCAGTAGATGCTGGTGGCACCTAACATCTCCCTTAGCATTTCCAGTAGATGCTGGTGGCACCTACCATCGCCCTTAGCATTTCCAGTAGATGCTGGTGGCACCTACCATCGCCCTTTGCATTTCCAGTAGATGCTGGTGGCACCTACCATCTCCCTTAGCATTTCTAGTAGATGCTGGTGGCACCGATCATCGCCCTTTGCATTTCCAGTAGATGCTGGTGGCACCTACCATCGCCCTTTGCATTTCCAGTAGATGCTGGTGGCACCTACCATCGTCCTTAGCATTTCCAGTAGATGCTGGTGGCACCTACATCACCCTTCTCATTTCCAGTAGATGCTGGTGGCACCTCCCATCACCCTTTGCATTCCCAGTAGATGCTGGTGGCACCTACCATCGCCCTTAGCATTTCCAGTAGATGCTGGTGGCACCTCCCATCACCCTTAGCATTTCCATTAGATGCTGGTGGCACCTCCCATCACCCTTTGCATTTCCAGTAGATGCTGGTGGCACCTCCCATCATCCTTAGCATTTCCATTAGATGCGGGTGGTACCTATGATCACCCTTAGCATTTCCAGTAGATGCTGGTGGCACCTCCCATCACCCTTTGCATTTCCAGTAGATGCTGGTGGCACCTCCCATCGCCCTTAGCATTTCCATTAGATACTGGTGGCACCTACCATCGCCCTTTGCATTTCCAGTAGATGCTGGTGGCACTGCCCATCACCCTTAGCATTTCCAGTAGATGCTGGTGGCACCTACCATCACCCTTTGCATTTCCAGTAGATGCTGGTGGCACCTCTCATCACCCTTAGCATTTCCAGTAGATGCTGGTGGTACCTACCATCGCCCTTAGCATTTCCAGTACAGATGCTGGTGGTGCCTACCATCACCCTTAGCATTTCCAGTACAGATGCTGGTGGCACCTACCATCACCCTTAGCATTTCCAGTAGATGCTGGTGGCACCTCGCATCACCCTTAGCATTTCCAGTAGATGCTGGTGGCACCTCCCATCGCCCTTAGCATTTCCAGTAGATGCTGGTGGCACCTACCATCGCCCTTTGCATTTCCAGTAGATGCTGATGGCACCTACCATCGCCCTTAGCATTTCCAGTAGATGCTGGTGGAACCTCCCATCGCCCTTACCATTTCTAGTAGATGCTGGTGGCACCTCCCATCACCCTTAGCATTTCCATTAGATGCGGGTGGTACCTATGATCACCCTTAGCATTTCCAGTAGATGCTGGTGGCACCTCCCATCACCCTTTGCATTTCCAGTAGATGCTGGTGGCACCTCTCATCACCCTTAGCATTTCCAGTAGATGCTGGTGGCACCTCCCATCATCCTTAGCATTTCCAGTAGATGCTGGTGGCACCTATCATCACCCATTGCATTTCCAGTAGATGCTGGTGGCACCTACCATCGCCCTTAGCATTTCCAGTAGATGCTGGTGGCACCTCCCATCACCCTTAGCATTTCCATTAGATGCTGGTGGTACCTATGATCACCCTTAGCATTTCCAGTAGATGCTGGTGGCACCTCCCATCACCCTTTGCATTTCCAGTAGATGCTGGTGGCACCTCCCATCACCCTTAGCATTTCCATTAGATGCTGGTGGTACCTATGATCACCCTTAGCATTTCCAGTAGATGCTGGTGGCACTTCCCATCACCCTTTGCATTTCCAGTAGATGCTGGTGGCACCTCTCATCACCCTTAGCATTTCCAGTAGATGCTGGTGTCACCTCCCATCGCCCTTAGCATTTCCATTAGATACTGGTGGCACCTACCATCGCCCTTTGCATTTCCAGTAGATGCTGGTGGCACTGCCCATCACCCTTAGCATTTCCAGTAGATGCTGGTGGCACCTACCATCGCCCTTTGCATTTCCAGTAGATGCTGGTGGCACCTCTCATCACCCTTAGCATTTCCAGTAGATGCTGGTGGCACCTACCATCGCCCTTAGCATTTCCAATAGATGCTGGTGGCACCTCCCATCACCCTTAGCATGTCCAGTAGATGCTGGTGGCACCTACCATCGCCCTTAGCATTTCCAGTAGATGCTGGTGGCACCTCTCATCACCCTTAGCATTTCCAGTAGATGCTGGTGGCACCTACCATCGCCCTTTGCATTTCCAGTAGATACTAGTGGTACCTCCCATCGCCCTTAGCATTTCCAGTAGATGCTGGTGGTACCTACCATCACCCTTAGCATTTCCAGTAGATGCTGGTGGCACCTCCCATCACCCTTAGCATTTCCAGTAGATGCTGGTGGTATCTACCATCGCCCTTAGCATTTCCAGTACAGATGCTGGTGGTGCCTACCATCACCCTTAGCATTTCCAGTACAGATGCTGGTGGCACCTACCATCAGCCTTAGCATTTCCAGTAGATGCTGGTGGCACCTCTCATCACTCTTAGCATTTCCAGTAGATGCTGGTGGCACCTCCCATCGCCCTTAGCATTTCCAGTAGATGCTGGTGGCACCTACCATCGCCTTTTGCATTTCCAATAGATGCTGGTGGCACCTACCGTCGCCCTTAGCATTTCCAGTAGATGCTGGTGGAACCTCCCATCGCCCTTACCATTTCTAAATGATGCTGGTGGCTCCTCCCAACGCCCTTACCATTTCCAGTAGATGCTGGTGGAACATCCCATCGCCCTTACCATTTCCAGTAGATGCTGGTGGCACCTCCCATCACCCTTAGCATTTCCAGTAGATGCTGGTGGCACCTACCATCGCCCTTAGCATTTCCAGTAGATGCTGGTGGCACCTCTCATCACCCTTAGCATTTCTAGTAGATGCTGGTGGCACCTACCATCGCCCTTTGCATTTCCAGTAGATGCTAGTGGTACCTCCCATCGCCCTTAGCATTTCCAGTAGATGCTGGTGGTACCTACCATCACCCTTAGCATTTGCAGTAGATGCTGGTGGCACCTCCCATCACCCTTAGCATTTCCAGTAGATGCTGGTGGCACCTACCATCACTCTTAGCATTTCCAGTAGATGCTGGTGGCACCTCCTATCCACCTTAGCATTTCCAGTAGATGCTGGTGGCACCTACCATCGCTCTTTGCATTTCCAGTACAGATGCTGGTGGCACCTACCATCGCCCTTTGCATTTCCAGTAGATTCTGGTGGCACCTACCATCACCCTTAGCATTTCCAGTAGATGCTGGTGGCACCTCCCATCACCCTTAGCATTTCCAGTAGATGCTGGTGGCACCTCCCATCGCACTTAGCATTTCTATCACAGATGCTGGTGGCACCTACCATCAACCTTAGCATTTCCAGTAGATGCTGGTGGCACCTACCATCGCCCTTTGCATTTCCAGTAGATGCTGGTGGCACCCACCATCGCCCTTAGCATTTCCAGTAGATGCTGTTGGCACCTCCCATCACCCTTTGCATTTCCATTAGATGCTGGTGGCACCTACCATCGCCCTTAGCATTTCCAGTGGATGCTGGTGGCACCTGCCATCACCCTTAGCATTTCAATTAGATCGTGGTGGTACCTATGATCACCCTTAGCATTTCCAGTAGATGCTGGTGGCACCTCCCATCACCCTTTGCATTTCCAGTAGATGCTGGTGGCACCTCCCATCACCCTTAGCATTTCCATTAGATGAGGGTGGTACCTATGATCACCCTTAGCATTTCCAGTAGATGATGGTGGCACCTACCATCACCCTTTGCATTTCCAGTAGATGCTGGTGGCACCTACCATCGCCCTTTGCATTTCCAGTAGATGCTGGTGGCACCTCTCATCACCCTTAGCATTTCCATTAGATGCTGGTGGCACCTACCATTGCCCTTTGCATTTCCAGTAGATGCTGGTGGCACTGCCCATCACCCTTAGCCTTTCCAGTAGATGCTGGTGGCACCTACCATCGCCCTTTGCATTTCCAGTAGATGCTGGTGGCACCTCTCATCACCCTTAGCATTTCCAGTAGATGCTGGTGGCACCTATCATCACCCTTAGCATTTCCAGTAGATGTTGGTGGCACCTCCCATCACCCTTAGCATTTCCAGTAGATGCTGGTGGCACCTACCATCGCCCTTAGCATTTCCAGTAGATGCTGGTGGCACCTCTCATCACCCTTAGCATTTCCAGTAGATGCTGGTGGCACCTACCATCGCCCTTTGCATTTCCGGTAGATGCTAGTGGTACCTCCCATTGCACTTAGTATTTCCAGTAGATGCTGGTGGCACCTGCCATCACCCTTTGCATTTCCAGTACAGATGCTGGTGGCACCTACCATCACCCTTAGCATTTCCAGTAGATTCTGGTGGCACCTCTCATAACCCTTAGCATTTCCAGTAGATGCTGGTGGCACCTCCCATCGCCCTTAGCATTTCCAGTAGATGCTGATGGCACCTACCATCGCCCTTTGCATTTCCAGTAGATGCTGGTGGCACCTACCATTGCCCTTTGCATTTCCAGTAGATGCTGGTGGCACCTACCATTGCCCGTAGCATTTCCAGTAGATGCTGGTGGAACCTCCCATCGCCATTACCATTTCCAGTAGATGCTGGTGGCACCTCCCATCGCCCTTAGCATTTCCAGCAGAGATGCTGGTGGCACCTACCATCACCCATAGCATTTCCAGTACAGATGCTGGTGGCACCTACCATCACCCTTAGCATTTCCAGTAGATTCTGGTGGCACCTCTCATAACCCTTAGCATTTCCAGTAGATGCTGGTGGCACCTCCCATCGCCCTTAGCATTTCCAGTAGATGCTGATGGCACCTACCATCGCCCTTTGCATTTCCAGTAGATGCTGGTGGCACCTACCATTGCCCTTTGCATTTCCAGTAGATGCTGGTGGCACCTACCATTGCCCGTAGCATTTCCAGTAGATGCTGGTGGAACCTCCCATCGCCATTACCATTTCCAGTAGATGCTGGTGGCACCTCCCATCGCCCTTAGCATTTCCAGCACAGATGCTGGTGGCACCTACCATCGCCCTTTGCATTTCCAGTAGATGCTGGTGGCACCTCCCATCACCCTTAGCATTTCCAGTAGATGCTGGTGGCACCTCCCATCGCCCTTAGCATTTCCAGTAGATGCTGGTGGCACTGCCCATCACCCTTAGCATTTCCAGTAGATGCTGGTGGATCCTACCCTCGCCCTTTGCATTTCCAGTAGATGCTGGTGGCACCTCCTATCACCCTTAGAATTTCCAGTAGATGCTGGTGGCACCTCCCATCACCCTTAGCATTTCCAGTAGATGCTGGTGGCACTGCCCATCACCGTTAGCATTTACAGTAGATGCTGGTGGCACCTCCCATCACCCTTAGCATTTCCAGTAGATGCTGGTGGCATTGCCCATCACCCTTAGCATTTCCAGTAGATGCTGTGGCACCTACCCTCGCCCTTTGCATTTCCAGTAGATGCTGGTGGCACCTCCCATCACCCTTAGCATTTCCAGTAGATGCTGGTGGCACCTCTCATCACCCTTTGCATTTCCAGTAGATGCTGGTGGCACCTCCCATCACCCTTAGCATTTCCAGTAGATGCTGGTGGCACCTCTCATCACCCTTAGAATTTCCAGCACAGATGCTGGTGGCACCTACCATCACCCTTTGCATTTCCAGTAGATGCTGGTGGCACCTACCATCGCCCTTTGCATTTCCAGTAGATGCTGGTGCCACCTCCCATCACCCTTAGCATTTCCAGTAGATGCTGGTGGCACCTCCCATCGCCCTTAGCATTTCCAGTAGATGATGGTGGCACTGCCCATCACCCTTAGCATTTCCAGTAGATGCTGTGGCACCTACCCTCGCCCTTTGCATTTCCAGTAGATGCTGGTGGCACCTCCCATCACCCTTAGCATTTCCAGTAGATGCTGGTGGCACCTCTCATCCCCCTTTGCATTTCCAGTAGATGCTGGTGGCACCTCCCATCACCCTTAGCATTTCCAGGACAGATGCTGGTGGTACCTACCATCGCCCTTTGCATTTCCAGTAGATTCTGGTGGCACCTACCATCGCCCTTTGCATTTCCAGTAGATGCTGGTGGCACCTACCATCGCCCTTAGCATTTCCAGTAGATGCTGGTGGCACCTACCATCGCCCTTTGCATTTCCAGTAGATGCTGGTGGCACCTACCATCGCCCTTTGCATTTCCAGTAGATGCTGTTGGCACCTCCCATCACCCTTTGCATTTCCATTAGATGCTGGTGGCACCTACCATCGCCCTTAGCATTTCCAGTGGATGCTGGTGGCACCTCCCATCACCCTTAGCATTTCCATTAGATCGTGGTGGTACCTATGATCACCCTTAGCATTTCCAGTAGATGCTGGTGGCACCTCCCATCACCCTTTGCATTTCCAGTAGATGCTGGTGGCACCTCCCATCACCCTTAGCATTTCCATTAGATGCGGGTGGTACCTATGATCACCCTTAGCATTTCCAGTAGATGATGGTGGCACCTACCATCACCCTTTGCATTTCCAGCAGATGCTGGTGGCACCTACCATCGACCTTTGCATTTCCAGTAGATGCTGGTGGCACTGCCCATCACCCTTAGCATTTCCAGTAGATGCTGGTGGCACCTACCATCGCCCTTTGCATTTCCAGTAGATGCTGGTGGCACCTCTCATCACCCTTAGCATTTCCAGTAGATGCTGGTGGCACCTACCATCACCCTTAGCATTTCCAGTAGATGCTGGTGGCACCTCCCATCACCCTTAGCATTTCCAGTAGATGCTGGTGGCACCTACCATCGCCCTTAGCATTTCCAGTAGATGCTGGTGGCACCTCTCATCACCCTTAGCATTTCCAGTAGATGCTGGTGGCACCTACCATCGCCCTTTGCATTTCCAGTTGATGCTAGTGGTACCTCCCATTGCCCTTAGTATTTCCAGTAGATGCTGGTGGTACCTACCATCATCCTTAGCATTTCCAGTAGATGCTGGTGGCACCTGCCATCACCCTTAGCATTTCCAGTAGATGCTGGTGGTACCTATCATCGCCATTAGCATTTCCATTACAGATGCTGGTGGTGCTTACCATCACCCTTAGCATTTCCAGTACAGATGCTGGTGGCACCTACCATCACCCTTAGCATTTCCAGTAGATGCTGGTGGCACCTCTCATAACCCTTAGCATTTCCAGTAGATGCTGGTGGCACCTCCCATCGCCCTTAGCATTTCCAGTAGATGCTGGTGGCACCTACCATCGCCCTTTGCATTTCAAGTAGATGCTGGTGGCACCTACCATCGCCCTTTGCATTTCCAGTAGATGCTGGTGGCACCTACCATTGCTCGTAGCATTTCCAGTAGATGCTGGTTGAACCTCCCATCGCCCTTACCATTTCCAGTAGATGCTGGTGGCACCTCACATCGCCCTTAGCATTTCCAGCACAGATGCTGGTGGCACCTACCATCGCCCTTTGCATTTCCAGTAGATGCTGGTGGCACCTCCCATCACCCTTAGCATTTCCAGTAGATGCTGGTGGCACCTCCCATCGCCCTTAGCATTTCCAGTAGATGCTGGTGGCACTGCCCATCACCCTTAGCATTTCCAGTAGATGCTGGTGGATCCTACCCTCGCCCTTTGCATTTCCAGTAGATGCTGGTGGCACCTCCTAGCACCCTTAGCATTTCCAGTAGATGCTGGTGGCACCTATCATCACCCTTTGCATTTCCAGTAGATGCTGGTGGCACCTCCCATCACCCTTAGCATTTCCAGTAGATGCTGGTGGCACTGCCCATCACCGTTAGCATTTACAGTAGATGCTGGTGGCACCTCCCATCACCCTTAGCATTTCTAGTAGATGCTGGTGGCACTGCCCATCACCCTTAGCATTTCCAGTAGATGCTGTGGCACCTACCCTCGCCCTTTGCATTTCAAGTAGATGCTGGTGGCACCTCCCATCACCCTTAGCATTTCCAGTAGATGCTGGTGGCACCTCTCATCACCCTTTGCATTTCCAGTAGATGCTGGTGGCACCTCCCATCACCCTTAGCATTTCCAGTAGATGCTGGTGGCAACTCTCATCACCCTTAGCATTTCCAGCACAGATGCTGGTGGCACCTCCCATCACCCTTAGCATTTCCAGTAGATGCTGGTGGCACCTCCCATCGCCCTTAGCATTTCCAGTAGATGATGGTGGCACTGCCCATCACCCTTAGCATTTCCAGTAGATGCTGTGGCACCTACCCTCGCCCTTTGCATTTCCAGTAGATGCTGGTGGCACCTCCCATCACCCTTAGCATTTCCAGTAGATGCTGGTGGCACCTCTCATCCCCCTTTGCATTTCCAGTAGATGCTGGTGGCACCTCCCATCACCCTTAGCATTTCCAGGACAGATGCTGGTGGTACCTACCATCGCCCTTTGCATTTCCAGTAGATGCTGGTGGCACCTCCCATCACCCTTAGCATTTCCAGTAGATGCTGGTGGCACCTACCATCACCCTTAGCATTTCCAGAACAGATGCTGGTGGCACCTCCCATCACCCTTAGCATTTCCAGTAGATGCTGGTGGCACCTCCCATCGCCCTTAGCATTTCCAGTAGATGATGGTGGCACTGCCCATCACCCTTAGCATTTCCAGTAGATGCTGTGGCACCTACCCTCGCCCTTTGCATTTCCAGTAGATGCTGGTGGCACCTCCCATCACCCTTAGCATTTCCAGTAGATGCTGGTGGCACCTCTCATCCCCCTTTGCATTTCCAGTAGATGCTGGTGGCACCTCCCATCACCCTTAGCATTTCCAGGACAGATGCTGGTGGTACCTACCATCGCCCTTTGCATTTCCAGTAGATGCTGGTGGCACCTCCCATCACCCTTAGCATTTCCAGTAGATGCTGGTGGCACCTACCATCACCCTTAGCATTTCCAGAACAGATGCTGGTGGCACCTCCCATCACCCTTAGCATTTCCAGTAGATGCTGGTGGCACCTACCATCGCCCTTAGCATTTACAGAACAGATGCTGGTGGCACATCCCATCACCCTTAGCATTTCCAGTAGATGCTGGTGGCACCTACCATCGCCCTTTGCATTTCCAGTACAGATGCTGGTGGCACCTACCATCGCCCTTAGCATTTCTCGAACAGATGCTGGTGGCACCTCCCATCACCCTTAGCATTTCCAGTAGATGCTGGTGGCACCTACCATCACCCTTAGCATTTCCAGAACAGATGCTGGTGGCACCTCCCATCACCCTTAGCATTTCCAGTAGATGCTGGTGGCACCTACCATTGCCCTTTGCATTTCCAGTAGATGCTGGTGGCACCTACCATCGCCCTTTGCATTTCCAGTAGATGCTGGTGGCACCTACTATCGCCCTTAGCATTTCTAGTAGATGCTGGTGGCACCTAGCATCGCCCTTTGCATTTCCAGTAGATGCTGGTGGCACCTACCATCGCCCTTTGCATTTCCAGTACAGATGTTGGTGGCACCTACCATCGCCCTTTGCATTTCCAGTAGATGCTGATGGCACCTACCATCGCCCTTAGCATTTCCAGTAGATGCTGGTGGCACCTACCATCGCCCTTTGCATTTCCAGTAAATGATGGTGGCACCTACCATCACCCTTTGCATTTCCAGTACAGATGCTGGTGGCACCTACCATCGCTCTTTGCATTTCCAGTAAATGCTGGTGGCACCTACCATCACCCTTTGCATTTCCAGTAGATGCTGGTGGCACCTACCATCCCCCTTTGCATTTCCAGTACAGATGATGGTGGCACCTACCATCACCCTTTGCATTTCCAGTAGATGCTCGTGGCACCTACCATCAACCTTTGCCTTTCCAGTAGATGCTGGTGGCAACTGCCATCGCCCTTTGCATTTCTAGTACAGATGCTGGTGGCACCTACCATCGCCCTTTGCATTTCCAGTAGATGCTGGTGGCACCTACCATCGCCCTTAGCATTTCCAGTAGATACTGGTGGCACCTACCATCACCCTTTGCATTTCCAGTAGATGATGGTGGCACCTACCATCAGCCTTTGCATTTCCAGTAGATGCTGGTGGCACCTACCATCGCCCTTAGCATTTCCAGTGGATGCTGGTGGCACCTCCCATCACCCTTAGCATTTCCATTAGATCGTGGTGGTACCTATGATCACCCTTAGCATTTCCAGTAGATGCTGGTGGCACCTCCCATCACCCTTTGCATTTCCAGTAGATGCTGGTGGCACCTCCCATCACCCTTAGCATTTCCATTAGATGCGGGTGGTACCTACCATCGCCCTTTGCATTTCCAGTAGATGCTGGTGGCACCTACCATCGTCCTTAGCATTTCCAGTAGATGCTGGTGGCACCTACATCACCCTTCTCATTTCCAGTAGATGCTGGTGGCACCTCCCATCACCCTTTGCATTCCCAGTAGATGCTGGTGGCACCTACCATCGCCCTTAGCATTTCCAGTAGATGCTGGTGGCACCTCCCATCACCCTTAGCATTTCCATTAGATGCTGGTGGCACCTCCCATCACCCTTTGCATTTCCAGTAGATGCTGGTGGCACCTCCCATCATCCTTAGCATTTCCATTAGATGCGGGTGGTACCTATGATCACCCTTAGCATTTCCAGTAGATGCTGGTGGCACCTCCCATCACCCTTTGCATTTCCAGTAGATGCTGGTGGCACCTCCCATCGCCCTTAGCATTTCCATTAGATACTGGTGGCACCTACCATCGCCCTTTGCATTTCCAGTAGATGCTGGTGGCACTGCCCATCACCCTTAGCATTTCCAGTAGATGCTGGTGGCACCTACCATCACCCTTTGCATTTCCAGTAGATGCTGGTGGCACCTCTCATCACCCTTAGCATTTCCAGTAGATGCTGGTGGTACCTACCATCGCCCTTAGCATTTCCAGTACAGATGCTGGTGGTGCCTACCATCACCCTTAGCATTTCCAGTACAGATGCTGGTGGCACCTACCATCACCCTTAGCATTTCCAGTAGATGCTGGTGGCACCTCGCATCACCCTTAGCATTTCCAGTAGATGCTGGTGGCACCTCCCATCGCCCTTAGCATTTCCAGTAGATGCTGGTGGCACCTACCATCGTCCTTTGCATTTCCAGTAGATGCTGATGGCACCTACCATCGCCCTTAGCATTTCCAGTAGATGCTGGTGGAACCTCCCATCGCCCTTACCATTTCTAGTAGATGCTGGTGGCACCTCCCATCACCCTTAGCATTTCCATTAGATGCGGGTGGTACCTATGATCACCCTTAGCATTTCCAGTAGATGCTGGTGGCACTTCCCATCACCCTTTGCATTTCCAGTAGATGCTGGTGGCACCTCTCATCACCCTTAGCATTTCCAGTAGATGCTGGTGGCACCTCCCATCATCCTTAGCATTTCCAGTAGATGCTGGTGGCACCTATCATCACCCATTGCATTTCCAGTAGATGCTGGTGGCACCTACCATCGCCCTTAGCATTTCCAGTAGATGCTGGTGGCACCTCCCATCACCCTTAGCATTTCCATTAGATGCTGGTGGTACCTATGATCACCCTTAGCATTTCCAGTAGATGCTGGTGGCACCTCCCATCACCCTTTGCATTTCCAGTAGATGCTGGTGGCACCTCCCATCACCCTTAGCATTTCCATTAGATGCTGGTGGTACCTATGATCACCCTTAGCATTTCCAGTAGATGCTGGTGGCACTTCCCATCACCCTTTGCATTTCCAGTAGATGCTGGTGGCACCTCTCATCACCCTTAGCATTTCCAGTAGATGCTGGTGTCACCTCCCATCGCCCTTAGCATTTCCATTAGATACTGGTGGCACCTACCATCGCCCTTTGCATTTCCAGTAGATGCTGGTGGCACTGCCCATCACCCTTAGCATTTCCAGTAGATGCTGGTGGCACCTACCATCGCCCTTTGCATTTCCAGTAGATGCTGGTGGCACCTCTCATCACCCTTAGCATTTCCAGTAGATGCTGGTGGCACCTACCATCGCCCTTAGCATTTCCAATAGATGCTGGTGGCACCTCCCATCACCCTTAGCATGTCCAGTAGATGCTGGTGGCACCTACCATCGCCCTTAGCATTTCCAGTAGATGCTGGTGGCACCTCTCATCACCCTTAGCATTTCCAGTAGATGCTGGTGGCACCTACCATCGCCCTTTGCATTTCCAGTAGATACTAGTGGTACCTCCCATCGCCCTTAGCATTTCCAGTAGATGCTGGTGGTACCTACCATCACCCTTAGCATTTCCAGTAGATGCTGGTGGCACCTCCCATCACCCTTAGCATTTCCAGTAGATGCTGGTGGTATCTACCATCGCCCTTAGCATTTCCAGTACAGATGCTGGTGGTGCCTACCATCACCCTTAGCATTTCCAGTACAGATGCTGGTGGCACCTACCATCAGCCTTAGCATTTCCAGTAGATGCTGGTGGCACCTCTCATCACTCTTAGCATTTCCAGTAGATGCTGGTGGCACCTCCCATCGCCCTTAGCATTTCCAGTAGATGCTGGTGGCACCTACCATCGCCTTTTGCATTTCCAATAGATGCTGGTGGCACCTACCGTCGCCCTTAGCATTTCCAGTAGATGCTGGTGGAACCTCCCATCGCCCTTACCATTTCTAAATGATGCTGGTGGCTCCTCCCAACGCCCTTACCATTTCCAGTAGATGCTGGTGGAACATCCCATCGCCCTTACCATTTCCAGTAGATGCTGGTGGCACCTCCCATCACCCTTAGCATTTCCAGTAGATGCTGGTGGCACCTACCATCGCCCTTAGCATTTCCAGTAGATGCTGGTGGCACCTCTCATCACCCTTAGCATTTCTAGTAGATGCTGGTGGCACCTACCATCGCCCTTTGCATTTCCAGTAGATGCTAGTGGTACCTCCCATCGCCCTTAGCATTTATAGTAGATGCTGGTGGTACCTACCATCACCCTTAGCATTTGCAGTAGATGCTGGTGGCACCTCCCATCACCCTTAGCATTTCCAGTAGATGCTGGTGGCACCTACCATCACTCTTAGCATTTCCAGTAGATGCTGGTGGCACCTCCTATCCACCTTAGCATTTCCAGTAGATGCTGGTGGCACCTACCATCGCTCTTTGCATTTCCAGTACAGATGCTGGTGGCACCTACCATCGCCCTTTGCATTTCCAGTAGATTCTGGTGGCACCTACCATCACCCTTAGCATTTCCAGTAGATGCTGGTGGCACCTCCCATCACCCTTAGCATTTCCAGTAGATGCTGGTGGCACCTCCCATCGCACTTAGCATTTCTATCACAGATGCTGGTGGCACCTACCATCAACCTTAGCATTTCCAGTAGATGCTGGTGGCACCTACCATCGCCCTTTGCATTTCCAGTAGATGTTGGTGGCACCCACCATCGCCCTTAGCATTTCCAGTAGATGCTGTTGGCACCTCCCATCACCCTTTGCATTTCCATTAGATGCTGGTGGCACCTACCATCGCCCTTAGCATTTCCAGTGGATGCTGGTGGCACCTGCCATCACCCTTAGCATTTCAATTAGATCGTGGTGGTACCTATGATCACCCTTAGCATTTCCAGTAGATGCTGGTGGCACCTCCCATCACCCTTTGCATTTCCAGTAGATGCTGGTGGCACCTCCCATCACCCTTAGCATTTCCATTAGATGAGGGTGGTACCTATGATCACCCTTAGCATTTCCAGTAGATGATGGTGGCACCTACCATCACCCTTTGCATTTCCAGTAGATGCTGGTGGCACCTACCATCGCCCTTTGCATTTCCAGTAGATGCTGGTGGCACCTCTCATCACCCTTAGCATTTCCATTAGATGCTGGTGGCACCTACCATTGCCCTTTGCATTTCCAGTAGATGCTGGTGGCACTGCCCATCACCCTTAGCCTTTCCAGTAGATGCTGGTGGCACCTACCATCGCCCTTTGCATTTCCAGTAGATGCTGGTGGCACCTCTCATCACCCTTAGCATTTCCAGTAGATGCTGGTGGCACCTATCATCACCCTTAGCATTTCCAGTAGATGTTGGTGGCACCTCCCATCACCCTTAGCATTTCCAGTAGATGCTGGTGGCACCTACCATCGCCCTTAGCATTTCCAGTAGATGCTGGTGGCACCTCTCATCACCCTTAGCATTTCCAGTAGATGCTGGTGGCACCTACCATCGCCCTTTGCATTTCCGGTAGATGCTAGTGGTACCTCCCATTGCACTTAGTATTTCCAGTAGATGCTGGTGGCACCTGCCATCACCCTTTGCATTTCCAGTACAGATGCTGGTGGCACCTACCATCACCCTTAGCATTTCCAGTAGATTCTGGTGGCACCTCTCATAACCCTTAGCATTTCCAGTAGATGCTGGTGGCACCTCCCATCGCCCTTAGCATTTCCAGTAGATGCTGATGGCACCTACCATCGCCCTTTGCATTTCCAGTAGATGCTGGTGGCACCTACCATTGCCCTTTGCATTTCCAGTAGATGCTGGTGGCACCTACCATTGCCCGTAGCATTTCCAGTAGATGCTGGTGGAACCTCCCATCGCCATTACCATTTCCAGTAGATGCTGGTGGCACCTCCCATCGCCCTTAGCATTTCCAGCAGAGATGCTGGTGGCACCTACCATCACCCATAGCATTTCCAGTACAGATGCTGGTGGCACCTACCATCACCCTTAGCATTTCCAGTAGATTCTGGTGGCACCTCTCATAACCCTTAGCATTTCCAGTAGATGCTGGTGGCACCTCCCATCGCCCTTAGCATTTCCAGTAGATGCTGATGGCACCTACCATCGCCCTTTGCATTTCCAGTAGATGCTGGTGGCACCTACCATTGCCCTTTGCATTTCCAGTAGATGCTGGTGGCACCTACCATTGCCCGTAGCATTTCCAGTAGATGCTGGTGGAACCTCCCATCGCCATTACCATTTCCAGTAGATGCTGGTGGCACCTCCCATCGCCCTTAGCATTTCCAGCACAGATGCTGGTGGCACCTACCATCGCCCTTTGCATTTCCAGTAGATGCTGGTGGCACCTCCCATCACCCTTAGCATTTCCAGTAGATGCTGGTGGCACCTCCCATCGCCCTTAGCATTTCCAGTAGATGCTGGTGGCACTGCCCATCACCCTTAGCATTTCCAGTAGATGCTGGTGGATCCTACCCTCGCCCTTTGCATTTCCAGTAGATGCTGGTGGCACCTCCTATCACCCTTAGAATTTCCAGTAGATGCTGGTGGCACCTCCCATCACCCTTAGCATTTCCAGTAGATGCTGGTGGCACTGCCCATCACCGTTAGCATTTACAGTAGATGCTGGTGGCACCTCCCATCACCCTTAGCATTTCCAGTAGATGCTGGTGGCATTGCCCATCACCCTTAGCATTTCCAGTAGATGCTGTGGCACCTACCCTCGCCCTTTGCATTTCCAGTAGATGCTGGTGGCACCTCCCATCACCCTTAGCATTTCCAGTAGATGCTGGTGGCACCTCTCATCACCCTTTGCATTTCCAGTAGATGCTGGTGGCACCTCCCATCACCCTTAGCATTTCCAGTAGATGCTGGTGGCACCTCTCATCACCCTTAGAATTTCCAGCACAGATGCTGGTGGCACCTACCATCACCCTTTGCATTTCCAGTAGATGCTGGTGGCACCTACCATCGCCCTTTGCATTTCCAGTAGATGCTGGTGCCACCTCCCATCACCCTTAGCATTTCCAGTAGATGCTGGTGGCACCTCCCATCGCCCTTAGCATTTCCAGTAGATGATGGTGGCACTGCCCATCACCCTTAGCATTTCCAGTAGATGCTGTGGCACCTACCCTCGCCCTTTGCATTTCCAGTAGATGCTGGTGGCACCTCCCATCACCCTTAGCATTTCCAGTAGATGCTGGTGGCACCTCTCATCCCCCTTTGCATTTCCAGTAGATGCTGGTGGCACCTCCCATCACCCTTAGCATTTCCAGGACAGATGCTGGTGGTACCTACCATCGCCCTTTGCATTTCCAGTAGATTCTGGTGGCACCTACCATCGCCCTTTGCATTTCCAGTAGATGCTGGTGGCACCTACCATCGCCCTTAGCATTTCCAGTAGATGCTGGTGGCACCTACCATCGCCCTTTGCATTTCCAGTAGATGCTGGTGGCACCTACCATCGCCCTTTGCATTTCCAGTAGATGCTGTTGGCACCTCCCATCACCCTTTGCATTTCCATTAGATGCTGGTGGCACCTACCATCGCCCTTAGCATTTCCAGTGGATGCTGGTGGCACCTCCCATCACCCTTAGCATTTCCATTAGATCGTGGTGGTACCTATGATCACCCTTAGCATTTCCAGTAGATGCTGGTGGCACCTCCCATCACCCTTTGCATTTCCAGTAGATGCTGGTGGCACCTCCCATCACCCTTAGCATTTCCATTAGATGCGGGTGGTACCTATGATCACCCTTAGCATTTCCAGTAGATGATGGTGGCACCTACCATCACCCTTTGCATTTCCAGCAGATGCTGGTGGCACCTACCATCGACCTTTGCATTTCCAGTAGATGCTGGTGGCACTGCCCATCACCCTTAGCATTTCCAGTAGATGCTGGTGGCACCTACCATCGCCCTTTGCATTTCCAGTAGATGCTGGTGGCACCTCTCATCACCCTTAGCATTTCCAGTAGATGCTGGTGGCACCTACCATCACCCTTAGCATTTCCAGTAGATGCTGGTGGCACCTCCCATCACCCTTAGCATTTCCAGTAGATGCTGGTGGCACCTACCATCGCCCTTAGCATTTCCAGTAGATGCTGGTGGCACCTCTCATCACCCTTAGCATTTCCAGTAGATGCTGGTGGCACCTACCATCGCCCTTTGCATTTCCAGTTGATGCTAGTGGTACCTCCCATTGCCCTTAGTATTTCCAGTAGATGCTGGTGGTACCTACCATCATCCTTAGCATTTCCAGTAGATGCTGGTGGCACCTGCCATCACCCTTAGCATTTCCAGTAGATGCTGGTGGTACCTATCATCGCCATTAGCATTTCCATTACAGATGCTGGTGGTGCTTACCATCACCCTTAGCATTTCCAGTACAGATGCTGGTGGCACCTACCATCACCCTTAGCATTTCCAGTAGATGCTGGTGGCACCTCTCATAACCCTTAGCATTTCCAGTAGATGCTGGTGGCACCTCCCATCGCCCTTAGCATTTCCAGTAGATGCTGGTGGCACCTACCATCGCCCTTTGCATTTCAAGTAGATGCTGGTGGCACCTACCATCGCCCTTTGCATTTCCAGTAGATGCTGGTGGCACCTACCATTGCTCGTAGCATTTCCAGTAGATGCTGGTTGAACCTCCCATCGCCCTTACCATTTCCAGTAGATGCTGGTGGCACCTCCCATCGCCCTTAGCATTTCCAGCACAGATGCTGGTGGCACCTACCATCGCCCTTTGCATTTCCAGTAGATGCTGGTGGCACCTCCCATCACCCTTAGCATTTCCAGTAGATGCTGGTGGCACCTCCCATCGCCCTTAGCATTTCCAGTAGATGCTGGTGGCACTGCCCATCACCCTTAGCATTTCCAGTAGATGCTGGTGGATCCTACCCTCGCCCTTTGCATTTCCAGTAGATGCTGGTGGCACCTCCTAGCACCCTTAGCATTTCCAGTAGATGCTGGTGGCACCTATCATCACCCTTTGCATTTCCAGTAGATGCTGGTGGCACCTCCCATCACCCTTAGCATTTCCAGTAGATGCTGGTGGCACTGCCCATCACCGTTAGCATTTACAGTAGATGCTGGTGGCAAATCCCATCACCCTTAGCATTTCTAGTAGATGCTGGTGGCACTGCCCATCACCCTTAGCATTTCCAGTAGATGCTGTGGCACCTACCCTCGCCCTTTGCATTTCAAGTAGATGCTGGTGGCACCTCCCATCACCCTTAGCATTTCCAGTAGATGCTGGTGGCACCTCTCATCACCCTTTGCATTTCCAGTAGATGCTGGTGGCACCTCCCATCACCCTTAGCATTTCCAGTAGATGCTGGTGGCAACTCTCATCACCCTTAGCATTTCCAGCACAGATGCTGGTGGCACCTCCCATCACCCTTAGCATTTCCAGTAGATGCTGGTGGCACCTCCCATCGCCCTTAGCATTTCCAGTAGATGATGGTGGCACTGCCCATCACCCTTAGCATTTCCAGTAGATGCTGTGGCACCTACCCTCGCCCTTTGCATTTCCAGTAGATGCTGGTGGCACCTCCCATCACCCTTAGCATTTCCAGTAGATGCTGGTGGCACCTCTCATCCCCCTTTGCATTTCCAGTAGATGCTGGTGGCACCTCCCATCACCCTTAGCATTTCCAGGACAGATGCTGGTGGTACCTACCATCGCCCTTTGCATTTCCAGTAGATGCTGGTGGCACCTCCCATCACCCTTAGCATTTCCAGTAGATGCTGGTGGCACCTACCATCACCCTTAGCATTTCCAGAACAGATGCTGGTGGCACCTCCCATCACCCTTAGCATTTCCAGTAGATGCTGGTGGCACCTACCATCGCCCTTAGCATTTACAGAACAGATGCTGGTGGCACATCCCATCACCCTTAGCATTTCCAGTAGATGCTGGTGGCACCTACCATCGCCCTTTGCATTTCCAGTACAGATGCTGGTGGCACCTACCATCGCCCTTAGCATTTCTCGAACAGATGCTGGTGGCACCTCCCATCACCCTTAGCATTTCCAGTAGATGCTGGTGGCACCTACCATCACCCTTAGCATTTCCAGAACAGATGCTGGTGGCACCTCCCATCACCCTTAGCATTTCCAGTAGATGCTGGTGGCACCTACCATTGCCCTTTGCATTTCCAGTAGATGCTGGTGGCACCTACCATCGCCCTTTGCATTTCCAGTAGATGCTGGTGGCACCTACTATCGCCCTTAGCATTTCTAGTAGATGCTGGTGGCACCTAGCATCGCCCTTTGCATTTCCAGTAGATGCTGGTGGCACCTACCATCGCCCTTTGCATTTCCAGTACAGATGTTGGTGGCACCTACCATCGCCCTTTGCATTTCCAGTAGATGCTGATGGCACCTACCATCGCCCTTAGCATTTCCAGTAGATGCTGGTGGCACCTACCATCGCCCTTTGCATTTCCAGTAAATGATGGTGGCACCTACCATCACCCTTTGCATTTCCAGTACAGATGCTGGTGGCACCTACCATCGCTCTTTGCATTTCCAGTAAATGCTGGTGGCACCTACCATCACCCTTTGCATTTCCTGTAGATGCTGGTGGCACCTACCATCCCCCTTTGCATTTCCAGTACAGATGATGGTGGCACCTACCATCACCCTTTGCATTTCCAGTAGATGCTCGTGGCACCTACCATCAACCTTTGCCTTTCCAGTAGATGCTGGTGGCAACTGCCATCGCCCTTTGCATTTCTAGTACAGATGCTGGTGGCACCTACCATCGCCCTTTGCATTTCCAGTAGATGCTGGTGGCACCTACCATCGCCCTTAGCATTTCCAGTAGATACTGGTGGCACCTACCATCACCCTTTGCATTTCCAGTAGATGATGGTGGCACCTACCATCAGCCTTTGCATTTCCAGTAGATGCTGGTGGCACCTACCATCGCCCTTAGCATTTCCAGTGGATGCTGGTGGCACCTCCCATCACCCTTAGCATTTCCATTAGATCGTGGTGGTACCTATGATCACCCTTAGCATTTCCAGTAGATGCTGGTGGCACCTCCCATCACCCTTTGCATTTCCAGTAGATGCTGGTGGCACCTCCCATCACCCTTAGCATTTCCATTAGATGCGGGTGGTACCTATGATCACCCTTAGCATTTCCAGTAGATGATGGTGGCACCTACCATCACCCTTTGCATTTCCAGTAGATGCTGGTGGCACCTACCATCGCCCTTTGCATTTCCAGTAGATGCTGGTGGCACCTCCCATCACCCTTAGCATTTCCAGTAGATGCTGGTGGCACCTCCCATCGCCCTTAGCATTTCCAGTAGATGCTGGTGGCACTGCCCATCACCCTTAGCATTTCCAGTAGATGCTGGTGGATCCTACCCTCGCCCTTTGCATTTCCAGTAGATGCTGGTGGCACCTCCTATCACCCTTAGAATTTCCAGTAGATGCTGGTGGCACCTCCCATCACCCTTAGCATTTCCAGTAGATGCTGGTGGCACTGCCCATCACCGTTAGCATTTACAGTAGATGCTGGTGGCACCTCCCATCACCCTTAGCATTTCCAGTAGATGCTGGTGGCATTGCCCATCACCCTTAGCATTTCCAGTAGATGCTGTGGCACCTACCCTCGCCCTTTGCATTTCCAGTAGATGCTGGTGGCACCTCCCATCACCCTTAGCATTTCCAGTAGATGCTGGTGGCACCTCTCATCACCCTTTGCATTTCCAGTAGATGCTGGTGGCACCTCCCATCACCCTTAGCATTTCCAGTAGATGCTGGTGGCACCTCTCATCACCCTTAGAATTTCCAGCACAGATGCTGGTGGCACCTACCATCACCCTTTGCATTTCCAGTAGATGCTGGTGGCACCTACCATCGCCCTTTGCATTTCCAGTAGATGCTGGTGCCACCTCCCATCACCCTTAGCATTTCCAGTAGATGCTGGTGGCACCTCCCATCGCCCTTAGCATTTCCAGTAGATGATGGTGGCACTGCCCATCACCCTTAGCATTTCCAGTAGATGCTGTGGCACCTACCCTCGCCCTTTGCATTTCCAGTAGATGCTGGTGGCACCTCCCATCACCCTTAGCATTTCCAGTAGATGCTGGTGGCACCTCTCATCCCCCTTTGCATTTCCAGTAGATGCTGGTGGCACCTCCCATCACCCTTAGCATTTCCAGGACAGATGCTGGTGGTACCTACCATCGCCCTTTGCATTTCCAGTAGATTCTGGTGGCACCTACCATCGCCCTTTGCATTTCCAGTAGATGCTGGTGGCACCTACCATCGCCCTTAGCATTTCCAGTAGATGCTGGTGGCACCTACCATCGCCCTTTGCATTTCCAGTAGATGCTGGTGGCACCTACCATCGCCCTTTGCATTTCCAGTAGATGCTGTTGGCACCTCCCATCACCCTTTGCATTTCCATTAGATGCTGGTGGCACCTACCATCGCCCTTAGCATTTCCAGTGGATGCTGGTGGCACCTCCCATCACCCTTAGCATTTCCATTAGATCGTGGTGGTACCTATGATCACCCTTAGCATTTCCAGTAGATGCTGGTGGCACCTCCCATCACCCTTTGCATTTCCAGTAGATGCTGGTGGCACCTCCCATCACCCTTAGCATTTCCATTAGATGCGGGTGGTACCTATGATCACCCTTAGCATTTCCAGTAGATGATGGTGGCACCTACCATCACCCTTTGCATTTCCAGCAGATGCTGGTGGCACCTACCATCGACCTTTGCATTTCCAGTAGATGCTGGTGGCACTGCCCATCACCCTTAGCATTTCCAGTAGATGCTGGTGGCACCTACCATCGCCCTTTGCATTTCCAGTAGATGCTGGTGGCACCTCTCATCACCCTTAGCATTTCCAGTAGATGCTGGTGGCACCTACCATCACCCTTAGCATTTCCAGTAGATGCTGGTGGCACCTCCCATCACCCTTAGCATTTCCAGTAGATGCTGGTGGCACCTACCATCGCCCTTAGCATTTCCAGTAGATGCTGGTGGCACCTCTCATCACCCTTAGCATTTCCAGTAGATGCTGGTGGCACCTACCATCGCCCTTTGCATTTCCAGTTGATGCTAGTGGTACCTCCCATTGCCCTTAGTATTTCCAGTAGATGCTGGTGGTACCTACCATCATCCTTAGCATTTCCAGTAGATGCTGGTGGCACCTGCCATCACCCTTAGCATTTCCAGTAGATGCTGGTGGTACCTATCATCGCCATTAGCATTTCCATTACAGATGCTGGTGGTGCTTACCATCACCCTTAGCATTTCCAGTACAGATGCTGGTGGCACCTACCATCACCCTTAGCATTTCCAGTAGATGCTGGTGGCACCTCTCATAACCCTTAGCATTTCCAGTAGATGCTGGTGGCACCTCCCATCGCCCTTAGCATTTCCAGTAGATGCTGGTGGCACCTACCATCGCCCTTTGCATTTCAAGTAGATGCTGGTGGCACCTACCATCGCCCTTTGCATTTCCAGTAGATGCTGGTGGCACCTACCATTGCTCGTAGCATTTCCAGTAGATGCTGGTTGAACCTCCCATCGCCCTTACCATTTCCAGTAGATGCTGGTGGCACCTCCCATCGCCCTTAGCATTTCCAGCACAGATGCTGGTGGCACCTACCATCGCCCTTTGCATTTCCAGTAGATGCTGGTGGCACCTCCCATCACCCTTAGCATTTCCAGTAGATGCTGGTGGCACCTCCCATCGCCCTTAGCATTTCCAGTAGATGCTGGTGGCACTGCCCATCACCCTTAGCATTTCCAGTAGATGCTGGTGGATCCTACCCTCGCCCTTTGCATTTCCAGTAGATGCTGGTGGCACCTCCTAGCACCCTTAGCATTTCCAGTAGATGCTGGTGGCACCTATCATCACCCTTTGCATTTCCAGTAGATGCTGGTGGCACCTCCCATCACCCTTAGCATTTCCAGTAGATGCTGGTGGCACTGCCCATCACCGTTAGCATTTACAGTAGATGCTGGTGGCAAATCCCATCACCCTTAGCATTTCTAGTAGATGCTGGTGGCACTGCCCATCACCCTTAGCATTTCCAGTAGATGCTGTGGCACCTACCCTCGCCCTTTGCATTTCAAGTAGATGCTGGTGGCACCTCCCATCACCCTTAGCATTTCCAGTAGATGCTGGTGGCACCTCTCATCACCCTTTGCATTTCCAGTAGATGCTGGTGGCACCTCCCATCACCCTTAGCATTTCCAGTAGATGCTGGTGGCAACTCTCATCACCCTTAGCATTTCCAGCACAGATGCTGGTGGCACCTCCCATCACCCTTAGCATTTCCAGTAGATGCTGGTGGCACCTCCCATCGCCCTTAGCATTTCCAGTAGATGATGGTGGCACTGCCCATCACCCTTAGCATTTCCAGTAGATGCTGTGGCACCTACCCTCGCCCTTTGCATTTCCAGTAGATGCTGGTGGCACCTCCCATCACCCTTAGCATTTCCAGTAGATGCTGGTGGCACCTCTCATCCCCCTTTGCATTTCCAGTAGATGCTGGTGGCACCTCCCATCACCCTTAGCATTTCCAGGACAGATGCTGGTGGTACCTACCATCGCCCTTTGCATTTCCAGTAGATGCTGGTGGCACCTCCCATCACCCTTAGCATTTCCAGTAGATGCTGGTGGCACCTACCATCACCCTTAGCATTTCCAGAACAGATGCTGGTGGCACCTCCCATCACCCTTAGCATTTCCAGTAGATGCTGGTGGCACCTACCATCGCCCTTAGCATTTACAGAACAGATGCTGGTGGCACATCCCATCACCCTTAGCATTTCCAGTAGATGCTGGTGGCACCTACCATCGCCCTTTGCATTTCCAGTACAGATGCTGGTGGCACCTACCATCGCCCTTAGCATTTCTCGAACAGATGCTGGTGGCACCTCCCATCACCCTTAGCATTTCCAGTAGATGCTGGTGGCACCTACCATCACCCTTAGCATTTCCAGAACAGATGCTGGTGGCACCTCCCATCACCCTTAGCATTTCCAGTAGATGCTGGTGGCACCTACCATTGCCCTTTGCATTTCCAGTAGATGCTGGTGGCACCTACCATCGCCCTTTGCATTTCCAGTAGATGCTGGTGGCACCTACTATCGCCCTTAGCATTTCTAGTAGATGCTGGTGGCACCTAGCATCGCCCTTTGCATTTCCAGTAGATGCTGGTGGCACCTACCATCGCCCTTTGCATTTCCAGTACAGATGTTGGTGGCACCTACCATCGCCCTTTGCATTTCCAGTAGATGCTGATGGCACCTACCATCGCCCTTAGCATTTCCAGTAGATGCTGGTGGCACCTACCATCGCCCTTTGCATTTCCAGTAAATGATGGTGGCACCTACCATCACCCTTTGCATTTCCAGTACAGATGCTGGTGGCACCTACCATCGCTCTTTGCATTTCCAGTAAATGCTGGTGGCACCTACCATCACCCTTTGCATTTCCTGTAGATGCTGGTGGCACCTACCATCCCCCTTTGCATTTCCAGTACAGATGATGGTGGCACCTACCATCACCCTTTGCATTTCCAGTAGATGCTCGTGGCACCTACCATCAACCTTTGCCTTTCCAGTAGATGCTGGTGGCAACTGCCATCGCCCTTTGCATTTCTAGTACAGATGCTGGTGGCACCTACCATCGCCCTTTGCATTTCCAGTAGATGCTGGTGGCACCTACCATCGCCCTTAGCATTTCCAGTAGATACTGGTGGCACCTACCATCACCCTTTGCATTTCCAGTAGATGATGGTGGCACCTACCATCAGCCTTTGCATTTCCAGTAGATGCTGGTGGCACCTACCATCGCCCTTAGCATTTCCAGTGGATGCTGGTGGCACCTCCCATCACCCTTAGCATTTCCATTAGATCGTGGTGGTACCTATGATCACCCTTAGCATTTCCAGTAGATGCTGGTGGCACCTCCCATCACCCTTTGCATTTCCAGTAGATGCTGGTGGCACCTCCCATCACCCTTAGCATTTCCATTAGATGCGGGTGGTACCTATGATCACCCTTAGCATTTCCAGTAGATGATGGTGGCACCTACCATCACCCTTTGCATTTCCAGTAGATGCTGGTGGCACCTACCATCGCCCTTTGCATTTCCAGTAGATGCTGGTGGCACCTCTCATCACCCTTAGCATTTCCATTAGATGCTGGTGGCACCTACCATCGCCCTTTGCATTTCCAGTAGATGCTGGTGGCACTGCCCATCACCCTTAGCATTTCCAGTAGATGCTGGTGGCACCTACCATCGCCCTTTGCATTTCCAGTGGATGCTGGTGGCACCTCTCATCACCCTTAGCATTTCCAGTAGATGCTGGTGGCACCTACCATCACCCTTAGCATTTCCAGTAGATGCTGGTGGCACCTCCCATCACCCTTAGCATTTCCAGTAGATGCTGGTGGCACCTACCATCGCCCTTTGCATTTCCAGTAGATGCTAGTGGTACCTCCCATTGCCCTTAGTATTTCTAGTAGATGATGGTGGCACCTACCATCACCCTTTGCATTTCCAGTAGATGCTGGTGGCACCTACCATCGCCCTTTGCATTTCCAGTAGATGCTGGTGGCACCTCTCATCACCCTTAGCATTTCCATTAGATGCTGGTGGCACCTACCATCGCCCTTTGCATTTCCAGTAGATGCTGGTGGCACTGCCCATCACCCTTAGCATTTCCAGTAGATGCTGGTGGCACCTACCATCGCCCTTTGCATTTCCAGTGGATGCTGGTGGCACCTCTCATCACCCTTAGCATTTCCAGTAGATGCTGGTGGCACCTACCATCACCCTTAGCATTTCCAGTAGATGCTGGTGGCACCTCCCATCACCCTTAGCATTTCCAGTAGATGCTGGTGGCACCTACCATCGCCCTTAGCATTTCCAGTAGATGCTGGTGGCACCTCTCATCGCCCTTAGCATTTCCAGTAGATGCTGGTGGCACCTACCATCGCCCTTTGCATTTCCAGTAGATGCTAGTGGTACCTCCCATTGCCCTTAGTATTTCCAGTAGATGCTGGTGGTACCTACCATCATCCTTAGCATTTCCAGTAGATGCTGGTGGCACCTGCCATCACCCTTAGCATTTCCAGTAGATGCTGGTGGTACCTATCATCGCCTTTAGCATTTCCATTACAGATGCTGGTGGTGCTTACCATCACCCTTAGCATTTCCAGTACAGATGCTGGTGGCACCTACCATCGCCCTTTGCATATCCAGTAGATGCTGGTGGCACCTACCATCGCCCTTTGCATTTCCAGTAGATGCTGGTGGCACCTACCATTGCCCGTAGCATTTCCAGTAGATGCTGGTGGAACCTCCCATCGCCCTTACCATTTCCAGTAGATGCTGGTGGCACCTCCCATCGCCCTTAGCATTTCCAGCACAGATGCTGGTGGCACCTACCATCGCCCTTTGCATTTCCAGTAGATGCTGGTGGCACCTCCCATCACCCTTAGCATTTCCAGTAGATGCTGGTGGCACCTCCCATCGCCCTTAGCATTTCCAGTAGATGCTGGTGGCACTGCCCATCACCCTTAGCATTTCCAGTAGATGCTGGTGGATCCTACCCTCGCCCTTTGCATTTCCAGTAGATGCTGGTGGCACCTCCTAGCACCCTTAGCATTTCCAGTAGATGCTGGTGGCACCTATCATCACCCTTTGCATTTCCAGTAGATGCTGGTGGCACCTCCCATCACCCTTAGCATTTCCAGTAGATGCTGGTGGCACTGCCCATCACCGTTAGCATTTACAGTAGATGCTGGTGGCACCTCCCATCACCCTTAGCATTTCCAGTAGATGCTGGTGGCACTGCCCATCACCCTTAGCATTTCCAGTAGATGCTGTGGCACCTACCTCGCCCTTTGCATTTCCAGTAGATGCTGGTGGCACTGCCCATCACCCTTAGCATTTCCAGTAGATGCTGGTGGCACCTACCATCGCCCTTTGCATTTCCAGTAGATGCTGGTGGCACCTCTCATCACCCTTAGCATTTCCAGTAGATGCTGGTGGCACCTACCATCACCCTTAGCATTTCCAGTAGATGCTGGTGGCACCTCCCATCACCCTTAGCATTTCCAGTAGATGCTGGTGGCACCTACCATCGCCCTTAGCATTTCCAGTAGATGCTGGTGGCACCTCTCATCACCCTTAGCATTTCCAGTAGATGCTGGTGGCACCTACCATCGCCCTTTGCATTTCCAGTAGATGCTAGTGGTACCTCCCATCGCCCTTAGTATTTCCAGTAGATGCTGGTGGTACCTACCATCATCCTTAGCATTTCCAGTAGATGCTGGTGGCACCTGCCATCACCCTTAGCATTTCCAGTAGATGCTGGTGGTACCTATCATCGCCTTTAGCATTTCCATTACAGATGCTGGTGGCACCTCCCATCACCCTTAGCATTTCCAGGACAGATGCTGGTGGTACCTACCATCGCCCTTTGCATTTCCAGTAGATGCTGGTGGCACCTCCCATCACCCTTAGCATTTCCAGAACAGATGCTGGTGGCACCTCCCATCACCCTTAGCATTTCCAGTAGATGCTGGTGGCACTTACCATCGCCCTTAGCATTTCCAGAACAGATGCTGGTGGCACCTCCCATCACCCTTAGCATTTCCAGTAGATGCTGGTGGCACCTACCATCGCCCTTTGCATTTCCAGTACAGATGCTGGTGGCACCTCCCATCACCCTTAGCATTTCCAGTAGATGCTGGTGGCACCTACCATCACCCTTAGCATTTCCAGAACAGATGCTGGTGGCACCTCCCATCACCCTTAGCATTTCCAGTAGATGCTGGTGGCACCTACCATCGCCCTTTGCATTTCCAGTAGATGATGGTGGCACCTACCATCACCCTTTGCATTTCCAGTACAGATGCTGGTGGCACCTAGCATCGCCCTTTGCATTTCCAGTAGATGCTGGTGGCACCTACCATCGCCCTTAGCATTTCCAGTAGATGCTGGTGGCACCTACCATCGCCCTTTGCATTTCCAGTAGATGATGGTGGCACCTACCATCACCCTTTGCATTTCAAGTACAGATGCTGGTGGCACCTACCATCGCCCTTTGCATTTCCAGTAAATTCTGGTGGCACCTACCATCACCCTTTGCATTTCCAGTAGATGCTGGTGGCACCTACCATCCCCCTTTGCATTTCCAGTACAGATGATGGTGGCACCTACCATCACCCTTTGCATTTCCGGTAGATGCTCGTGGCACCTACCATCAACCTTTGCATTTCCAGTAGATGCTGGTGGCACCTACCATCGCCCTTAGCATTTCCAGTAGATGCTGGTGGCACCTACCATCGCCCTTTGCATTTCCAGTAGATGCTGGTGGCACCTACCATCGCCCTTTGCATTTCCAGTAGATGCTGTTGGCACCTCCCATCACCCTTTGCATTTCCATTAGATGCTGGTGGCACCTACCATCGCCCTTAGCATTTCCAGTGGATGCTGGTGGCACCTCCCATCACCCTTAGCATTTCCATTAGATCGTGGTGGTACCTATGATCACCCTTAGCATTTCCAGTAGATGCTGGTGGCACCTCCCATCACCCTTTGCATTTCCAGTAGATGCTGGTGGCACCTCCCATCACCCTTAGCATTTCCATTAGATGCGGGTGGTACCTATGATCACCCTTAGCATTTCCAGTAGATGATGGTGGCACCTACCATCACCCTTTGCATTTCCAGCAGATGCTGGTGGCACCTACCATCGACCTTTGCATTTCCAGTAGATGCTGGTGGCACTGCCCATCACCCTTAGCATTTCCAGTAGATGCTGGTGGCACCTACCATCGCCCTTTGCATTTCCAGTAGATGCTGGTGGCACCTCTCATCACCCTTAGCATTTCCAGTAGATGCTGGTGGCACCTACCATCACCCTTAGCATTTCCAGTAGATGCTGGTGGCACCTCCCATCACCCTTAGCATTTCCAGTAGATGCTGGTGGCACCTACCATCGCCCTTAGCATTTCCAGTAGATGCTGGTGGCACCTCTCATCACCCTTAGCATTTCCAGTAGATGCTGGTGGCACCTACCATCGCCCTTTGCATTTCCAGTTGATGCTAGTGGTACCTCCCATTGCCCTTAGTATTTCCAGTAGATGCTGGTGGTACCTACCATCATCCTTAGCATTTCCAGTAGATGCTGGTGGCACCTGCCATCACCCTTAGCATTTCCAGTAGATGCTGGTGGTACCTATCATCGCCATTAGCATTTCCATTACAGATGCTGGTGGTGCTTACCATCACCCTTAGCATTTCCAGTACAGATGCTGGTGGCACCTACCATCACCCTTAGCATTTCCAGTAGATGCTGGTGGCACCTCTCATAACCCTTAGCATTTCCAGTAGATGCTGGTGGCACCTCCCATCGCCCTTAGCATTTCCAGTAGATGCTGGTGGCACCTACCATCGCCCTTTGCATTTCAAGTAGATGCTGGTGGCACCTACCATCGCCCTTTGCATTTCCAGTAGATGCTGGTGGCACCTACCATTGCTCGTAGCATTTCCAGTAGATGGTGGTTGAACCTCCCATCGCCCTTACCATTTCCAGTAGATGCTGGTGGCACCTCCCATCGCCCTTAGCATTTCCAGCACAGATGCTGGTGGCACCTACCATCGCCCTTTGCATTTCCAGTAGATGCTGGTGGCACCTCCCATCACCCTTAGCATTTCCAGTAGATGCTGGTGGCACCTCCCATCGCCCTTAGCATTTCCAGTAGATGCTGGTGGCACTGCCCATCACCCTTAGCATTTCCAGTAGATGCTGGTGGATCCTACCCTCGCCCTTTGCATTTCCAGTAGATGCTGGTGGCACCTCCTAGCACCCTTAGCATTTCCAGTAGATGCTGGTGGCACCTATCATCACCCTTTGCATTTCCAGTAGATGCTGGTGGCACCTCCCATCACCCTTAGCATTTCCAGTAGATGCTGGTGGCACTGCCCATCACCGTTAGCATTTACAGTAGATGCTGGTGGCAAATCCCATCACCCTTAGCATTTCTAGTAGATGCTGGTGGCACTGCCCATCACCCTTAGCATTTCCAGTAGATGCTGTGGCACCTACCCTCGCCCTTTGCATTTCAAGTAGATGCTGGTGGCACCTCCCATCACCCTTAGCATTTCCAGTAGATGCTGGTGGCACCTCTCATCACCCTTTGCATTTCCAGTAGATGCTGGTGGCACCTCCCATCACCCTTAGCATTTCCAGTAGATGCTGGTGGCAACTCTCATCACCCTTAGCATTTCCAGCACAGATGCTGGTGGCACCTCCCATCACCCTTAGCATTTCCAGTAGATGCTGGTGGCACCTCCCATCGCCCTTAGCATTTCCAGTAGATGATGGTGGCACTGCCCATCACCCTTAGCATTTCCAGTAGATGCTGTGGCACCTACCCTCGCCCTTTGCATTTCCAGTAGATGCTGGTGGCACCTCCCATCACCCTTAGCATTTCCAGTAGATGCTGGTGGCACCTCTCATCCCCCTTTGCATTTCCAGTAGATGCTGGTGGCACCTCCCATCACCCTTAGCATTTCCAGGACAGATGCTGGTGGTACCTACCATCGCCCTTTGCATTTCCAGTAGATGCTGGTGGCACCTCCCATCACCCTTAGCATTTCCAGTAGATGCTGGTGGCACCTACCATCACCCTTAGCATTTCCAGAACAGATGCTGGTGGCACCTCCCATCACCCTTAGCATTTCCAGTAGATGCTGGTGGCACCTACCATCGCCCTTAGCATTTACAGAACAGATGCTGGTGGCACATCCCATCACCCTTAGCATTTCCAGTAGATGCTGGTGGCACCTACCATCGCCCTTTGCATTTCCAGTACAGATGCTGGTGGCACCTACCATCGCCCTTAGCATTTCTCGAACAGATGCTGGTGGCACCTCCCATCACCCTTAGCATTTCCAGTAGATGCTGGTGGCACCTACCATCACCCTTAGCATTTCCAGAACAGATGCTGGTGGCACCTCCCATCACCCTTAGCATTTCCAGTAGATGCTGGTGGCACCTACCATTGCCCTTTGCATTTCCAGTAGATGCTGGTGGCACCTACCATCGCCCTTTGCATTTCCAGTAGATGCTGGTGGCACCTACTATCGCCCTTAGCATTTCTAGTAGATGCTGGTGGCACCTAGCATCGCCCTTTGCATTTCCAGTAGATGCTGGTGGCACCTACCATCGCCCTTTGCATTTCCAGTACAGATGTTGGTGGCACCTACCATCGCCCTTTGCATTTCCAGTAGATGCTGATGGCACCTACCATCGCCCTTAGCATTTCCAGTAGATGCTGGTGGCACCTACCATCGCCCTTTGCATTTCCAGTAAATGATGGTGGCACCTACCATCACCCTTTGCATTTCCAGTACAGATGCTGGTGGCACCTACCATCGCTCTTTGCATTTCCAGTAAATGCTGGTGGCACCTACCATCACCCTTTGCATTTCCTGTAGATGCTGGTGGCACCTACCATCCCCCTTTGCATTTCCAGTACAGATGATGGTGGCACCTACCATCACCCTTTGCATTTCCAGTAGATGCTCGTGGCACCTACCATCAACCTTTGCCTTTCCAGTAGATGCTGGTGGCAACTGCCATCGCCCTTTGCATTTCTAGTACAGATGCTGGTGGCACCTACCATCGCCCTTTGCATTTCCAGTAGATGCTGGTGGCACCTACCATCGCCCTTAGCATTTCCAGTAGATACTGGTGGCACCTACCATCACCCTTTGCATTTCCAGTAGATGATGGTGGCACCTACCATCAGCCTTTGCATTTCCAGTAGATGCTGGTGGCACCTACCATCGCCCTTAGCATTTCCAGTGGATGCTGGTGGCACCTCCCATCACCCTTAGCATTTCCATTAGATCGTGGTGGTACCTATGATCACCCTTAGCATTTCCAGTAGATGCTGGTGGCACCTCCCATCACCCTTTGCATTTCCAGTAGATGCTGGTGGCACCTCCCATCACCCTTAGCATTTCCATTAGATGCGGGTGGTACCTATGATCACCCTTAGCATTTCCAGTAGATGATGGTGGCACCTACCATCACCCTTTGCATTTCCAGTAGATGCTGGTGGCACCTACCATCGCCCTTTGCATTTCCAGTAGATGCTGGTGGCACCTCTCATCACCCTTAGCATTTCCATTAGATGCTGGTGGCACCTACCATCGCCCTTTGCATTTCCAGTAGATGCTGGTGGCACTGCCCATCACCCTTAGCATTTCCAGTAGATGCTGGTGGCACCTACCATCGCCCTTTGCATTTCCAGTGGATGCTGGTGGCACCTCTCATCACCCTTAGCATTTCCAGTAGATGCTGGTGGCACCTACCATCACCCTTAGCATTTCCAGTAGATGCTGGTGGCACCTCCCATCACCCTTAGCATTTCCAGTAGATGCTGGTGGCACCTACCATCGCCCTTTGCATTTCCAGTAGATGCTAGTGGTACCTCCCATTGCCCTTAGTATTTCTAGTAGATGATGGTGGCACCTACCATCACCCTTTGCATTTCCAGTAGATGCTGGTGGCACCTACCATCGCCCTTTGCATTTCCAGTAGATGCTGGTGGCACCTCTCATCACCCTTAGCATTTCCATTAGATGCTGGTGGCACCTACCATCGCCCTTTGCATTTCCAGTAGATGCTGGTGGCACTGCCCATCACCCTTAGCATTTCCAGTAGATGCTGGTGGCACCTACCATCGCCCTTTGCATTTCCAGTGGATGCTGGTGGCACCTCTCATCACCCTTAGCATTTCCAGTAGATGCTGGTGGCACCTACCATCACCCTTAGCATTTCCAGTAGATGCTGGTGGCACCTCCCATCACCCTTAGCATTTCCAGTAGATGCTGGTGGCACCTACCATCGCCCTTAGCATTTCCAGTAGATGCTGGTGGCACCTCTCATCGCCCTTAGCATTTCCAGTAGATGCTGGTGGCACCTACCATCGCCCTTTGCATTTCCAGTAGATGCTAGTGGTACCTCCCATTGCCCTTAGTATTTCCAGTAGATGCTGGTGGTACCTACCATCATCCTTAGCATTTCCAGTAGATGCTGGTGGCACCTGCCATCACCCTTAGCATTTCCAGTAGATGCTGGTGGTACCTATCATCGCCTTTAGCATTTCCATTACAGATGCTGGTGGTGCTTACCATCACCCTTAGCATTTCCAGTACAGATGCTGGTGGCACCTACCATCGCCCTTTGCATATCCAGTAGATGCTGGTGGCACCTACCATCGCCCTTTGCATTTCCAGTAGATGCTGGTGGCACCTACCATTGCCCGTAGCATTTCCAGTAGATGCTGGTGGAACCTCCCATCGCCCTTACCATTTCCAGTAGATGCTGGTGGCACCTCCCATCGCCCTTAGCATTTCCAGCACAGATGCTGGTGGCACCTACCATCGCCCTTTGCATTTCCAGTAGATGCTGGTGGCACCTCCCATCACCCTTAGCATTTCCAGTAGATGCTGGTGGCACCTCCCATCGCCCTTAGCATTTCCAGTAGATGCTGGTGGCACTGCCCATCACCCTTAGCATTTCCAGTAGATGCTGGTGGATCCTACCCTCGCCCTTTGCATTTCCAGTAGATGCTGGTGGCACCTCCTAGCACCCTTAGCATTTCCAGTAGATGCTGGTGGCACCTATCATCACCCTTTGCATTTCCAGTAGATGCTGGTGGCACCTCCCATCACCCTTAGCATTTCCAGTAGATGCTGGTGGCACTGCCCATCACCGTTAGCATTTACAGTAGATGCTGGTGGCACCTCCCATCACCCTTAGCATTTCCAGTAGATGCTGGTGGCACTGCCCATCACCCTTAGCATTTCCAGTAGATGCTGTGGCACCTACCTCGCCCTTTGCATTTCCAGTAGATGCTGGTGGCACTGCCCATCACCCTTAGCATTTCCAGTAGATGCTGGTGGCACCTACCATCGCCCTTTGCATTTCCAGTAGATGCTGGTGGCACCTCTCATCACCCTTAGCATTTCCAGTAGATGCTGGTGGCACCTACCATCACCCTTAGCATTTCCAGTAGATGCTGGTGGCACCTCCCATCACCCTTAGCATTTCCAGTAGATGCTGGTGGCACCTACCATCGCCCTTAGCATTTCCAGTAGATGCTGGTGGCACCTCTCATCACCCTTAGCATTTCCAGTAGATGCTGGTGGCACCTACCATCGCCCTTTGCATTTCCAGTAGATGCTAGTGGTACCTCCCATCGCCCTTAGTATTTCCAGTAGATGCTGGTGGTACCTACCATCATCCTTAGCATTTCCAGTAGATGCTGGTGGCACCTGCCATCACCCTTAGCATTTCCAGTAGATGCTGGTGGTACCTATCATCGCCTTTAGCATTTCCATTACAGATGCTGGTGGCACCTCCCATCACCCTTAGCATTTCCAGGACAGATGCTGGTGGTACCTACCATCGCCCTTTGCATTTCCAGTAGATGCTGGTGGCACCTCCCATCACCCTTAGCATTTCCAGAACAGATGCTGGTGGCACCTCCCATCACCCTTAGCATTTCCAGTAGATGCTGGTGGCACTTACCATCGCCCTTAGCATTTCCAGAACAGATGCTGGTGGCACCTCCCATCACCCTTAGCATTTCCAGTAGATGCTGGTGGCACCTACCATCGCCCTTTGCATTTCCAGTACAGATGCTGGTGGCACCTCCCATCACCCTTAGCATTTCCAGTAGATGCTGGTGGCACCTACCATCACCCTTAGCATTTCCAGAACAGATGCTGGTGGCACCTCCCATCACCCTTAGCATTTCCAGTAGATGCTGGTGGCACCTACCATCGCCCTTTGCATTTCCAGTAGATGATGGTGGCACCTACCATCACCCTTTGCATTTCCAGTACAGATGCTGGTGGCACCTAGCATCGCCCTTTGCATTTCCAGTAGATGCTGGTGGCACCTACCATCGCCCTTAGCATTTCCAGTAGATGCTGGTGGCACCTACCATCGCCCTTTGCATTTCCAGTAGATGATGGTGGCACCTACCATCACCCTTTGCATTTCAAGTACAGATGCTGGTGGCACCTACCATCGCCCTTTGCATTTCCAGTAAATTCTGGTGGCACCTACCATCACCCTTTGCATTTCCAGTAGATGCTGGTGGCACCTACCATCCCCCTTTGCATTTCCAGTACAGATGATGGTGGCACCTACCATCACCCTTTGCATTTCCGGTAGATGCTCGTGGCACCTACCATCAACCTTTGCATTTCCAGTAGATGCTGGTGGCACCTGCCATCGCCCTTTGCATTTCTAGTACAGATGCTGGTGGCACCTACCATCGCCCTTTGCATTTCCAGTAGATGCTGGTGGCACCTACCATCGCCCTTAGCATTTCCAGTAGATACTGGTGGCACCTACCATCACCCTTTGCATTTCCAGTAGATGCTGGTGGCACCTGCCATCACCCTTTGCATTTCCAGTAGATGATGGTGGCACCTACCATCACCCTTTGCATTTCCAGTAGATGCTGGTGGCACCTACCATCGCCCTTTGCATTTCCAGTAGATGCTGGTGGCACCTCTCATCACCCTTTGCATTTCTATCACAGATGGTGGTGGCACCTCCCATCTCCCTTTGCATTTCTAGTACAGATGCTGGTGACACCAACAACACCCTTTGCATGTCCAGAGGCTGGTGTCGACTTCCCCACCCCATCTCCCTGTGCATTTCCAGGACGAATGCTGAGGGCACCTCCAATCCCCCTTTGCATTTCTAATATAGATACTATGGAACAGCCACCCCCCTTTGCATTTCCACAGGCTGGTGCCACCTTCCCCACCCCATCTCTCTTTACATTTCCAGTACAGGTCCTGAGGCAGCCCACATCCCCATTTGCATTTCTAGGTGCTGGTGGCACCTCCCATTACACTATGCATTTCCAGTACAGATGATGGGGTCAAATCCCATCATCCTTTGCACTTGCAGTACAGATTCTGGTAGCACCTCCCATATCCCTTTGCATTTCCAGTACTGATGCTGGCACTCCCATCACCCTTTGCATTTCCAGTACAGATTCTTGGAGCACCTCCCATCACCCTCTGCATTTCCAGCACAGATTGTATTGTATTGTATTAATTATTTATATAGTGCTCTTTCACCATGTGTATGGCTTCTATGCGCTTTGTGGTTGGAACGCCCTCAGTGACCGCAGTCAATGTGTAGGAGGTTCTAAGAGTTTAGATTAAGAAATGCTTGTGTGCTTTTTCGCCGGTTTAGGGTTTAGGTGGCTGGCTATGCTCCAGTAAGCAGCCCAGAAGTCAGGCATGTGGGTGGGCGCTGTTGGTGGTTTAGGATAGAGTGATATTGCAGAAGTTTTGATATGTGCCCGCCCAGCTATACCGAATGTTATTTTCGTTAGTAATCGCTGTGTGCTAGTGGCAGAGGTGTTGAGATAAGTAAAGGGTTTCAGTGTGGACGTCTATGTGAGCTGCTAGACCGGAATGGCATAGCCATAGCTGCATTTTATGGTGCATGGATGGATGGTCGTGCCTGCGGCCTGTGCCCACAGATGTGGTGTAAGGTATACGTACCATATGCTTTGATGTAGTTCGGCTGCAGTGTTCTTGTTCTTTGTCCAATGTGGACGGCATGGTCTTGTTATTCGTGGTCTCTCTGGAGCAAACGTCTGAGACTTGCCTGGCACAATCTTACAAAAATCAGGGTAAATACAAGGTATGGCTATCTGGCAGAATCCGGCTGAATATGAGGTATGGCTATCTGGCACAATCAATCAGGCTGAATATGAGGTATGGCTATCTGGCACAATCAGGCTGAATACGAGGTATGGTTATCTGACACAGTCAGGCTGAATACAAGGTATGGCTATCTGGCAGAATCAGGCTGAATATGAGGTATGGCTATCTGGCACAATCAATCAGGCTGAATACGAGGTATGGCTATCTGGCACAATCAGGCTGAATACAAGGTATGGCTATCTGGCATAATCAGGCTGAATACAAGGTATGGCTATCTGGCAGAATCAGGCTGAATATGAGGTATGGCTATCTGGCACAATCAATCAGGCTGAATACGAGGTATGGCTATCTGGCACAATCAGGCTGAATACGAGGTATGGCTATCGGCCAGAATCAGGCTGAATACGAGGTATGGCTATCTGGCAGAATCAGGCTGAATATGAGGTATGGCTATCTGGCACAATCAATCAGGCTGAATATGAGGTATGGCTATCTGGCAGAATCAGGCTGAATACGAGGTATGGCTATCTGGCAGAATCAGGCTGAATACGAGGTATGGTTATCTGACACAGTCAGGCTAAATGATATTGGGGACAGGAGATATGATAGGCTCAGACAGCCTAATGGGGGATAGTGATTGCGGGTAACTATGTTCAGACCTAATCTTCACAATTCTGTCTAGATGTGATGCAAGCTAGTGTTACAGTTGTCTAGATGTGACACAGTGCTTATCAGAATTCTGTCTAGATGTGACGCAAGCTAGTATTACAGTTGTCTGAATGAGACGCAATGCTAATCTTCACAATTCTCTCTAAATGTGACACAAGCTAGTATTACAGTTGTCTGAATGTGACACAATGCTAATCTTCACAATTCTGTCTAGATGTGACACAGGATAGTATTACAGTTGTCTGGATGTGACACAATGCTAATCTTCACAATTCTGTCTAGATGTGACACAGGATAGTGTTACAGTTGTCTGAATGTGACACAATGGTAATCTTCACAATTCTGTCTAGGTGTAACACAGGATAGTGTTACAGGTGTCTGGATGTGACATAATGCTAATCTTCACAATTCTGTCTAGATGTGACGCAGGATAGTATTACAGTTGTCTGAATGTGACACAATGCTAATATTCAAAATTCTGTCTAGATGTGACGCAGGATAGTATTACAGTTGTATGGATGTGACGCAATGCTAATCTTCACAATTCTGTCTTGATGTGACGCAAGCTAGTATTACAGTTGTATGGATATGACGCAATGCTAATCTTCACAATTCTGTCCAGATGTGTTGCAAGCTAGTATTACAGTTGTCTGAATGTGACACAATGTTAATCTTCACAATACTGTCTAGATGTGACGCAAGCTAGTATTACAGTTGTATGAATGTGACACAATGCTAATCTTCATGATTCTGTCTAGATGTGTCACACGCTTGTATTACAGTTGTCTTGATGTGATGCAATGCTAATCTTCACAATTCTTTCTAGATGTGATGCAACTAGCATTACAGTTGTCTAGATGTGATGCACTGCTAATCTTCACAATTCTTCTATCTGGATGTGGCGCATGGCTAAACTAAACCAGGACAGAATGTGAATGCTTAAATTGGAAGCACAGCAGAAGTGAAAACACCTAGATTCTGGGTATGTTAATAAATGGAGAATGCCTAAGTATGGAACACAACAGTGAATAACACCACTGAGGCTTGGTTACACAGCAGTGAAAGGGTATTCATTTCTAGCTGGATGATTTTGGTATGCTATGTTTTGTCGGTAATAAGAGAAGCAAGGCTTTTTGTAATACAGTGATTGCTGTACTCCCCACCCAGACCACACTTATCTTGTCAGTCGCTGCTGGTTGACGGCTGGCTTCTGGCTTTTCAGGTGAACACGGGGAAAGACAGTCTGGAGCTGCTTATAGGGGGTGTGTTTAAGGGCCTAACCCCTAGATGGAAACAGCCAATCATGGACAAGGAACAGGGGAGAGGTCACACAGATGCGGCAGAGAATGTAGAAAGGTTCAGAAGGCAAGTGGAAATGGCTGCCAGGAACAAATGCAGAGACACACCTGACTGTTCCCACCAATTGCAAGGGAGAGGATGGGAACAGGAAGAGAGCCAGACACAAACAAAGGACTTCACCCCAGGTACTGCACACTCTAGATGCAGGCCAACTCAGAAACATGGGATGAAAAGCCACGGAAACACAAGCCTAGCCCACCAGAATAGCACAAACTAGTCAAAAAAGTACCTGAAAAAAACAAAATACAATACTCTCCACAGGAGCACATGAAACAGGCCAAACAGATTACAATCAAATGTACACCTACTCAATGAGCATCAAACAGCCCCTAAGGCGGCTTTCCAAGTGGTTTTGCAGAGGGGCAGCTGTATACCTCTGCAGGAGACCTAACCCCCCCATCATCCTATATGTTGGAGACAAAAGAACGTGCTGTGTTTGACACCGGCTGCTGTGCCAATACTGTAGAGTGTGTTCGAAAGACGATACCCGTTTTGCCAACCCTACCGAATGTATCCCTGAAGTAATGACAACCTAAGAAAAGAACTCCCTGAAGGAATATGAGAAAGAGCAAAGAAAGAAGGTAGTGATGTCATAAAAAGTATGCACAACGTCTCAGGATACTGGCTGAAGAGGATGTATAGATCCTAAATAAACGTATGACAAAGTAAAGAATCAAGTGAACTCTCAAAGTATAAAAAAGAAGATTACTTGTGCACAAGGTGCCGCAGAAAATCAACCATTCAATAATTGTACAGATGCTGAAACGCAATGCAGACTAAAGTCATCAGAGAAGCTGGCTACACGTAGTGAATAGAACGCAGGAGAAGCCGCCATTATATAAAAGATGGACATCAGTATCATGAATTTAGTAAGCCAGGGCCCATGTAGCAGGAATGGGAAAACTGTGTCACAGATAGAATAAGTAGAATCGTGTAGCTGCAAGACGAGGCTTTCTGGCCTGGAGTCAAGACTGAAACAGCAAGGACGGCATTCTATCCTGGAAATGAGCGAACGTGCGGAGGACGAATCATCCTGAAATGTCTTCTCACACCGCTTTTGTAGTTTGAATGAGTTTATTTAAGTACGGGATTAATAACCCACCGGTCACATCATAAACAGCTACTTAACTGATCCTTTCCTGTGCATCATTCCTTCCACAAGCACATTCTAACATTCTAGTATTCCGGCTTCCGAGTACATTCCAAATTCCATACCTATGGGCCATCTGTACATGCGACTAACAATATAAAGCATAACACCATTACATTACTTACATTACTAATGACCTACACAATGAGATACTACACATCCCTTGTTAAGGTGCAATAGAAGAACACCAAGAGTGCCAATTTTAATTCAATTAGAGAATTTAAAACCTCCAAAAAGGACCAGATCATTGTCTTCTGTCATGCGAGCCAAGGATGAAAATGAAGTTCGAACTTGGAGTCCCAGACACGATAGTGAGTGCTCTCACTCCCGTGTAATCTGAAAGACAAGGATACTTTGCAAGGCCAAGTACAAAGACAATCTTCATGGCAGAAGGCATGGGTGATGAGAGATGCTGGGCTAATTGGGTGAGGAGGCAGTGTCATGCCCCATCTCCTTGCACCTGGGTCAGGGCTTACGTGCAGCTAAATGAACCAAATGTTGCAGACATGGCACAAGCGTGCCAACCAATTATATTAGTCCATATAGGGAAGGACCTTATAGTTTGAAGACCAATAAGAAACTATGTATCTAATGCTTCTGAAGATGACATGTTTTAGAGGTAAGCATATGTTGTCCACCTGATAGTGGGCAGCCATCCTGGTTCCAATAGAATATGTGCTTAGATGTTCCCTTAGCCAATCCCGACCCTTGATAGTTTTTCCATTATTTGCCACGTAGTATGACGTCACCTCTGATGTATTTTTGATATAAAAGCTGTTGTATGTGTAAAGATTGCTGAGAGAACCTGAGCGTAAGTCTGTTGGTGTTTGTTGTAAACTCCTGTTTTAGATAATTTTTAATAAAATAGTACTTTGCCATCTTCCTGAGTTGGTTCGGTTATTTGGAGTTGGAGGTATTCTGTATGATCCCATCCATTACATGCATGTTCCTAAAGGGCCCTATACTCACTAGATACAAAAGTTACACTGCATTTAGATGCAAATGGAGTTGAAATAGTTGCAATACCTGGTGCAGAGCATTAAGAACATTTTGTTGCACCTGAATGGGGCTAGATTCAACACAGCTGTACTACCCAAGGATGTGTGTATGTATGTGTGTGGGGCGAATGTGTGTATGAATGTATTTTAGGTCGGGCAAGGCGGGATTGGTCAGAGGGTCTGGGGGTGGCGGTGGTGTCTCCCGCTGACCAAGAAACAGGACCTAGTGGGATGAATTGTGGCGCCTTGAAACACCATTTCCTGTATAGGCACCTTACAAATATGCAATAGATGAACAAATGCAGATAAGGGCGAGGGAGAGACCGTGGGGTGCTGGTCTGTCCGCCGCATTGGGAGTGCAGAGGAAAGGGCCTTGCCAAGGGGATGTGAGTCTGCTGCAATGTGTAAACCGGGCTTTGCAGAAAGCGGCCTGTGGGGAGATCACATGATAGCGTATATAGGCTGTGCAATGTCTGGAACTTGCAGCATCTCGTGGCGCCTCTGTGTAACAAGCACAGGAAGGGCCATTATTGCCCCTTCTGTGTACTTCCTATCATGTGCCACACGCTGCCTGCACATGCGTGGGAGGTAAGTGGCCTGCACACGTGCTGGCATTTCTACCCCATGACTATAGCCTTGGGGGATGGATGCTACATGGAGTCACCCATACAATGGCACCAGACATTTCTCATAGGGGTGCCTGATGAGGTCACTTGGGGTGGCACATTCATTGACCTCTATGAGGTGCATGCGTTCCGGTGGGGGGGCGGGGGGCAGCATGGGGTAACCAGGGGGGCCTGCTTGCATGCACAGTGCCCAGATCAATGGCCTAAAACCCACCGCAAGCACTGACTGGCACTTCGTGTTACCATGAGCAGAGCTTCCGGTCTTGTGACGTCAGTTAGCCGTCGACCAATGGCATTTAAGAACCGTATCTGGTTGCTTGCCTTTCCGGGAAAACGTCGCTTGTTCCTGAGGCTTCTGAGACAATCCCAGCCCTAGGTTCAAGGAGCTGTATAAGTCAGCCCTGTCCATGACATGGGGGCCACATAATGCGTGACTGTCTTGTCACATACTCCCCTCTGTTCTGGGAGGCACAGCTGCACACAGCACACACAGGGCCCTCTTCTGTTGTGATCAGAGCTCTCAGTGACACACTCAGGCGCCATTGGCTGCACTGCTGGAGAGTCAAGATGGGCAGATAATAATGCATTCGATTCATGGCCCATCTCCAAACAACAGTAAATTATTGCAACACAATGGCCCTCTGCTTTCAAATCTTCTGTCCATGCATCTTTCATAGAGAAAATGGCCAGACTGTAGTGCGGGCCCCCGTGCGGGCCTGGGGGGCGGCCAATAGCTCTTTCACTGACACGTGCCTCGAATCATTCAGATTTCTGAGTTCTTTAAAGCATCTAAAGCCAGGATAGAAAGTCAGTCAGTGCAAAGAAGCAACAGCCCCCTTGCCCTATTTAACTCAATCGCAGATCACTGTGCGAGGACATGAATGGCTGAAAAGAAGTCACAATGCTCGTCGTGCAAAGTGACACAACAGACTGGTGTATGTTTTGCACGTGTGTAATCACCACTTGCAGACGCACGATGCACACAATTCGCTGCTATGTCCACAGTTACTTTACACATGCAGTCGTCTCAGCTATGCGAGCTGCAAACACGACGCTCAGAGCACCTGAGGAAAAAGAGGGGTGGGGCCGCACGTCGGCATGCTGTGCCAAGTCGCGTGCAGCTTTGTGTTCACTACATTACTTCGCTGCTGGCCTTTGTGGCGAGGATTTAAGAGGCCAGACAACCCAGAGTGTTACTACAGGGGCTGCATGCGCCATCCCACCAAGATGCCACAGGATGCCAAAGGCCACACTCAATGAAACACGGCAACGGGAAGCCGCTGTGCAATGCACCAGGGTGGCTAATGCACTGCACCCAGTCTGCAACAGGGCATGTGCCCCCCCTTCAGACAACAGATCAATGCCCATGTGGACACCAGTCACCCGGCTGCTGCCTTCAGCACCTCGATTTTCTGCACCAATCAGAGATCCAGGCTGGGACGCCCGGCTCTTTGGTTGGCAATGTCTTTCCTTCAGACATTGCACCGGTTGGTGAAAGCTGTTGTGAGTGAACAGTGACTGGGCCACCTTAAATGTAGCACGACCTTAAGACCAGGAGGAAGGAAGAGGAGGAGCTAGCACAGCTCGGGCAGTATGATGTGGAGGGAAATAAAGGAAAGTTCTTACCTTACATGGCTCTGTGTTGTCTATGGCTCTAGGCCTGAGCTGTCCAGATGCATATCGAGTGGCCCAGCTAGAACGGGCCACAACAACTGGCGACAAAGAGAAATGCACCCACATGTGCCGACACGCTTCCGAGTGCGGCCAGTCGTCTCCAGTGCAGAGGATCATGGCTTCCTGAAAAGAGCGGAAGAAAGGGGTACGCGGTGTCAATCCTGGCGTCCTGAGGACTATTTAGCTGATCCCGGCGTCCTGGAATTTATGAAAAGGGGTACACCGTCCCCACCACTCCCGGCATCCTTAAAAGAATTTCGCTGATCCCGGTACCCTCAGGAGGCAGTGTGTCCATGCACGGGCGTCATTTTAGGGAGGGGCATTGGTGTTTGCCCCCCCCCAAATTTCACGGCACAACACTTTGTCCCCATTCATTCAACAGGGGCACCTTTTTCTTCAGATGTCATATCCCCCCCCCAACATGTTCAGCAAAGTTACTCCACTGGGTCCATGCATCAGCTGGACCCAATCGCACCACCAAGATGAGAGCACAGATATAACAGCACCCTGCACGCAGTGCCACAAGAAGGACAATGAAAGAAACATTTGCCAAGTCCAATCCAACTGGACCGCAGAGGCGGTCTCCTTCTCTTGAGCACGTGTGGGGCCTCCCAAAACAGGTGCATGTTACTTTTCACAGATGTCCACATGCCCACCGTGGGCAGGATCTATACCCACATGCACATCCCCTCACATGCTGCACAGGTGGGCCGCGTGAGTCATCATAGGACAGCGCAAGCACTTGCTCACCTTTTGCTGAGAGCTACACAACGCTTTGGCACTTTAAGGAGTCTTGCCGCTCTCCGAGGCCCCCTAGTGGAGTAGACTATTCCTGCAGGGAGTCAATTCACACACACAGTCACATACATGTATGATACAGCCAATCACTCAAAGGAATACAACATAGAAAAAGGCAACAGATCATTTCTTATTAGGTCTTATTAGATTCTTTTATACACATGTGCACTTCACCAAATAGTGAAGCTGCAACTAATGCAGTAGAACCTTCAGTAACACTGACCACGCCCACTTGAACAGTACATAAATTACCACCGAGTCATAGTAACATTGATACCGCCATTCACAAATACTTGTCAAAGCAATACCATTGTTCACACATATCTCATCAGGGAGGAGATGCCATGTTGTGATGCTGTAGAAACTAGTGGGATTCCATCATGCAAAAGGGCCTTAAGTTAACCAACAGGAAATTTCAAATCATGATCATGTATGTATATTACACTGCCACGTAGTAGTGGCTGTGTAGTTATGGTTAAGTTGCTGTTTCCATAGGAAGAGCACATTTTGGGCGGCGTATTACTTCGCTCCCCCTGGACGATATATATATATATATATTCAATGAAAAAACGTTGTTAAAGGGACGTTATGGTTAAGTTGCACTAATAAAAACCTATGAAATTCAATGAAAAAACGTTGTTAAAAGGTCGTTATGGTTACAAGTAAGATCGAAAAACCCCTGAAATTCGCCAGTTATGGTCAGCTAAGCAACCATAACTCGCACCACCACCGTGCACTGCTAAGACTAACACCCAGGACATAAAAAGATGACATCACAAATGTCATTGATGACATCACTGATGACATCACATGTCTAGCCCCTTCTTTTTTGTTCACTGACATATCTAGGCCAGGTGAGATTATTTACTGACAGTCAGAAACTTAACTTTCTAAAGGTATTACATTTATAGATATTGCTATTCTCACATGTTTTTACACTACTTTCCTTAGAATTTAATCGCATCTTATGATATACATATATAGGGGTAGAAGTAGGCCTGAAACACAGCAATCATTTTTGTGCGTGAATACAATCGTATAGATTATACACAATTGCTAATGGTACTGCCTCTTGTTTGATTGCTTTACTCTCCACTTTACTCTCCATATATAAGCCCCATATGTGTATGCATTGTAGTCTATTTATGTTTTGTGTGTATTAGTAGAAATATGTAGTAAGTGATGCATTATTAGCTACTTAGTACATGTTTCACAGTACGGAAAAGTCTGATACAGAAGCATTCACCGTTTTATTATATAACTTTGGAAAATTACAAATATAGCACCTCTGTGGTGTATGCTGCAGCCAATACCTACATTTCTGTATGAGTAGGTTCCTGTACTAGAAAGAACACTGCAATGGAATGTTCTTTAGAACACTACATTGCGTGATGAAGTATGTCATTTATTACACATCTCCCGATAATCCCTGATACTTTTTTGCCAACATTACATTCACAACCCCTTGTATGAAAAGTAAATGCACATGTGATGTCATCAGTGATGTCATCTTTGATGTCCTGGGTGTTAGTCTTAGCAGTGCACGGTGGTGCGAGTTATGGTTGCTTAGCTTACCTTAACTGGCGAATTTCAGGGGTTTTTCGATTTTACTTGTAACCATAACGTCCTTTTAACAATGTTTTTTTACTGAATTTCATAGGTTTTTATTAGTGCAACTTTACCGTAATGTCCCTTTAACAAAGTTTTTTCATTGAATTTTATAGGTTTTTATAGTGCAACTTAACCATAACGTCCCTTTAACAAAGTATTTTCATTGAATTTCATAGGTTTTTATTAGTCCAACTTAACCATAACGTCCCTTTAACAACGCTTTTTCAGTGAATTCATGGGTTTTTACCAGTGCATGCTATTTTCCTGCAACTTACTAATATCATACTTACCAAATATAACAATATTTGTGTCCAATTTACAAAGTGTTACGTTAAAACTCTGCCATTTTCCACCTTCTAGATTCATTGTTAACACTTCTATACACTTTCTGCAACTATTTCAACTAGTTTTGCATCCGTAGATATCTACGAACATCTGACTTCATTGCGGACCTTCTGGACAGTGCCACATGACCATACGCTGGCGCGCGGCATGATGACGTGTCCGAGAACCCGTCTGCAATTCACGATAAGATCCGTCCTTCGTGGACAGTTCAGAACTGCATTTTCTACTGATCTAGAAACTTTCAACTTCAAAATTTCCCTTGCACACCTCCGACACCTTTTCGTACTCATTATCTATTACCAATCTAGTACACAGTACATACTTGGAAGAATTTTATCAAAACTGCTATTTATCTTAAAAATGGCATCAGTTATTGCCATCCCTCATCCCCAAGAGCCACCACCAGCTGGAGGACGTTTACAACAAAAAAAGCACAGCACTTTCAAAGACAATGAAGAGGACCAAGAAGATGAGGTAGAGGAAGTGCCTACTTCTGGCACCAAGATCGAATCATGGGTGTACCAGTTCTTTGCTACTGTTGGGAGTGTACCAAAGGCTAAAGCTACCAAAGTGAAATGCACTGAGTGCAATTTTGTACTCAGTCGCAGACTACCTGGACAGAACTCCTAGGGGACCACCGTCATGCGCCGCCACACCAAATCCAATGACCGCAATGCTCTCAGATAGGTTATTCCTTTCTCAGCAAGTAGTAAGCTGTCTTCCTCCACCTCATCTTCCTCAACAAATACTGTAACCACACAGTCTGATGTCTGCGGGCATTGGTGCATTATAAATAAATAAATAAATAAATAAATAAGGAGGGCTACGGACCATTGTCATCCATTGCAGCCCCTGAAATGGGGGGTAAAGGCCATTAGCACCCCTGGTTCCGAAAGCGGGAACCCAGGGTGCTAAAACATAGATTTTTCTTCCTATAGCGGGATGCCTGTGGCGTCCCGCTGTAAGAAGGAAGGAAAATCCTTTTCCAAGACAGCCAACATGGAAAGAGAAGGCGGGGCTCCATACACAGCCCCTCTTCCCTTGCCATGGCAGCCCGCAAAACCCTATAAACATATTACCACAAGCACTTATTTTCCCTTTCAAACCTATCCTACCTTTGAATATCTTTACCACATAGCCGGTCCCAGGTAGACATAGCCACTTTAACACCATTTTTCGTCCCTAGTGGTCATGGCCAGTAGCCAGATTGTCTATGCAATAACCTTATGCCATGACCCAGACAATCTTGGTACTGCCCACGGCCACAGGCTATACCTCAGTCACCAAAGGTATATGACTATTTTTTGTACCTACATTATTACACTTGTCAAAAAATAAAACACAGGCACATTTGCAAAACCATGCTTTAATGTCCTTACCAATGCTCCTCACGAGTTTGCTCGAAATCCGCCCATGTATTATTTTTTAAAAATTCTCAAAATGTATGTACATACAATAGTCAAATAAATTAGCCCACACTCGACAAAATCCATTCAGTCTTTACACAAACATTGAAGGTTTGGTCTATAATCTTTCTCAAAACGTTTGTCCACATTCGTCAAATAGCAACAAAGTTATAAGCCATCAAAAAATGTTGAGACTCCCCCTCTAATTTCGCCCCCTCTTGAGAAAATCCCACCAAACTTTAGAAAACCATTTATCTAGATCCAAAATCGTTTTGCCAAATGTTGTGCAGATTCGTCAAATGACACCACATTTATATGCCTTTAAAATATTTTGGGACCCCCCTCTAATCTCGCTCCCTCTTAACAGTATCCCCCAAAAAAAAATGCAAAACCATTCAGGAGTAGTTCTAGAATAAAATTGCTAAATTACATGCAGTTTCATTGAGTGGCGCAAAAGTTATAAGCCATCCAAAAACTGCTTTCCCCCAACCGTGTAATTCAGAAATAGGTACAGATGTCCTAGGACATCTGAAGTGTCCGCGAACACCACAGGACTGTCCCAGGACATCCAGAGTGTTCGCGGACCTTCGGGGGGTGAAACAACCCGTTTTCTGGCTTCTTATGGCCATATCGAATCCTCATCCCCCCCACCTCCCCAGAGATTGTTTGTCGAGTTTGACAAGTGAAATGCTGCTTTTTTAAAAAAGGTTTTCACCGCGCTGTTCGCGGACCCCAAAAAAGTCAGCGAATCCAAGATGGCGGGCGTTTCAAGAAAACAGACGCATTTCACGTTTTCTCACCATTCAATCAGCGGATGCGTCCCGGTGTTAGCGGACTACGCCAAAGTCAGCAAATTTTTCTGGCCAATCCGAGGCCAGTCTGCGGACAGCACAACCAAACAGAGGCCAGGCCGCGGACCGAACAGGGGAGTGAGTCCGCGGAGCGGACATAGATATCACAAATCTGTTTGCTTTACATTTTGGTCATTTAAAAAGAAACTACTGCACGGATTTACACCAAATAAAAAAAGCACGCTTTCGGGACCAAGCCGCCGCGCCTGCCGCTAATTTGGTGTAAATCCGTCCAGCGGTTTGGGCTGTAGGCGTGAGCAAACTTTTTTCCCATTATGTCTATGGGAAAAAAAGACATTTTGGGACCCCCCCTTTAACTTTGCCCCCCCCTGGACCAAACCTCACCAAACTTTCCAAAGAAATTCAGAGTGGGCCATATACTTCTTTTTGCAAAGTTTGGTGAGGATTGGTCCAGGGGGATCGAAGTTATAAGCCGCCCAAAAAGTGCTCTTCATATGGAAACAGCAACTTAACCATAACTACATGGCCACTACCGTGGCCATGTAATATATATATATATATTCAGTAAAACAACTTTATATAGGAGAGAGTCAAGGTGATTGGATTTAACGTGAACAGTACATAGCAACAAAACCTTTGAAATTCAGTGAAAACAACCTTGGTTAAGAGAGAGTTAAGGTGAACAGATTTAACGCAACAAAACCCCTAAAATTCAGCTATCACATTTCTAGCAAGTCCACCTTCGAAGGAGATTGCTAGGTCTGTAAAAGATCTGGTGCTACGCTAATGTCGGGACTGTCAAGACTCAGAGCTAGCTAGTTTTTTGTAGCCCCTGAGCTTCTATCCAGGGCTACAACCAAAATACCCGGGGCTATAGCCCCCTCACATCCCACCGAGCAATGCCTCTGGACTTAAGTATGGGCCCCCTGTTGCGCAGCGTATGACCGCAATGATGACATCATAGATGACATTACTGGTGACATCAATAATTACATCATACATGACATCAGTGATGGGATCAACATCAAATGTGACAGTACTCATTAAATAAGTTAGAATATTTGTCTTACCCTCTTTTGATATATATTTTATTTTATTACACTTAATAATAACAACATGCCATGGAACAATACACTGATATACAAGTGGAGCATTCATTTTTAGTACTTCAATGTATACACTTTAAATTAGAAGTCGGTAACATTATACAAATGTGTGGAATTTCATGTGTTAGTAAACCATTACAGACCTTAATTGCAGGGAAAGTACATGATTCGGGTGAATCTATTTCAGGGATTTCAAACATAATATAATAAGTATATGTATCAGTAAAAAAGAAATAATAGATAGATGTAGAAACATGTTTAATATTAAGTGTTAGGAAATAACTCAATGTTTACATTTCAATTTACAATTCTTCTCACTGTAATAAAATTACGTAAACACATTTTCTAAATAACAAGTTTTATTAAAAAAAAGTCAAATACAAAAGAAAATACCTGATGCAAATACTTATGCTACTTAATTATATATAATACTAGTGCATGTCACTTTTAAACAAGGGCAGAATATATTGCACTGCGTAAGTATGAAATATGTACGTATATTTCATGTTAAAAACTGAGTTGTCATATTTCAAAATATAACTAATCAAACCAGTGACATTAGTGATGTCACGCCTTATGATGAAATTAATGATGCCATGAGGGATGTCATCAGCTTTCTAGTGTATAATCTAATTATTGATGTCACCAGTGATGTTATCTGTGATGTCATGATTGTGGTCATACTCTGTGCACCATTAGGTTTATTCTGAGCCTACCAGCCATGGCCTTCTGCCGTGGACACTGTACAAGTTGCATTAATAGGTTTCTTTGCGGCCCACTAGCTAAGGATCTTGGTCATGATCAGTGGCCATGTTGCACCAATATTTTTCTTTGGGGCCCCCTAGCCATGACCTTCGGCACAGAGACTCATTGCCCCCTGCCTTGGAGATGTGATCACTGCAGGTGTAAAATAACTATTTTTCTAACTCCTTCCCCTTCCCGCCAGAATTTTCCCAATATTCCCTGTATAATGGAAACAGACTCTACATACAGCGGCATTGAACTAACCATGCCCCTGTGGGATTCCCCTGGTATTCCCTGATAAAGCTTGAAAATCCAAAACTCTTCCCTGTTCTCACGGGCACTCATCAAGTGCTCCCCTCCTGTTTCCTTGGTCTCCCTAATCCCCCCATTTGCTTTTTTTCTCCCTGGCCCTCTCATGGCCATTACCCCCTTTCACTTTTGGCTCATGTGACACATTTTCTTCTCTAAGGTGGACTTGATTGAAATGCGAGTGCTGAATATTAGGGGTTTTGTTGTGTTAAATCTGATCACCTTAACTCTCTCTTAACATAGGTTTTTACCTGAATGTCAACAGTTTTGCTATACCTTTATTCCCTCAGAGCCCACTAGCCATGGTCATCGGCTGTGGCCACTGAACATGTTGTACCAATAGTTTTCTTTTGGGCCCACTAGCCAGGGCCTTCAGTCATGCCCAGTGGCCATGGCCAAACATGTTGCATAGTTACTTGAGGTTTCACTAGCTATGGTTTTCGGCTGTGGGCTCTTTGTGTGTTGCTCCAATATCTTTCTTTTGGGCTTACTAGCAATGGCCTTCAGCCGAACATGTTGCATAGTTTCTTGAGGTCTCACTAGCTGTGGCCCCTGTGCGTGTTGCACTAATATCCTTCATTTGGGTCCATTAGCGATGGCAACAGGCCATGTCACACCACTGATTTGTTACCAAACACCCATTGCCAACCGTCCCAGTAGAAGTAGGCACTGCAGATGTTAAACCTTTTTTCTAACTCCTTATTCCTGTGATCATTTCACGGTAATTATTTGCAATAACAGAATTTTCTGCAGTGCGTTGCAGTTTGCCGTTTCCCCCGATAACGGCAAAATTGCTCAGAATTAAAAAGTCTTCCACATCCTCACAGGCACTGAAAATATGTCCCCCTTTTTTCCAGGTCCCCTCACTCCACTCTATTGCTTTTTCTCTCCCAAACCCTCTTCCATTACACCCTACAACTCATCGCTTCTTGTAATGCACATATTCTTCTGAGTGCATCTTGCGGCGTTGCCGCTGTAATCTGGTAAGATTCACGCCGTCTTCCCCAGATGAAAATGTTCTACACATAGCTGGCTCCCGAACCCACCAATAAATCCCTAACTTTACATGGTGTCTTCTTTCCCACTCCCGACCTCTAGCCTAATGTGATTGCAATTGCTATTGGTATTTATATAGGGCCTACGGCCAGGCTATCTAAGCACTGTCATTCAAAACAATCAGTTTTCCCCTAGGAGTGACTGCATAAACAGAAGTCTCATTGTGGTGTCGAGAAGGTTTTTAGACTCTGTAAGGTCGTGGGAGAGATAATTCCAAAGGTTGGTCCAAATCTTCCCAGCGTTTTATGTGCTATGGCTGTTCAAAAACTGCAATTTTTCTCTATGGGTGAACAAATGGGAGTAGGCTGAAAACTGTTTTCTTAATAACGTTTTCATTTTTTGATGAATTGTTTCCGATATTTGCATTTTGCAGGGGTGTGTGGCTTTGACAAACCTTTGGTTTAGAAAATTAGATCCAAATCCATCCCGTAAGTCAAATGATATTCGCCTCTCTCAGCCTGTCTTCCGCAAAGTACCAAGATCGATAAGGTTTTAAGGCACAGGGGGCATTCTGTTCTCTGTAGAATATTTTAAAAACTAGAGGATGGATTTACTGCAGTCCAGTGAAGGAAATTAAGTCAATATTTTATGTCCAAATTGTTTCTTGTTTGGTAAAATATGGTAAGCAGTTTTCATGCTATGGCTGTTAAAAAACAGCACTTTTTCTCTATGGGAAAACAAATGGGAGTAGGCTGAAAACTGCGTTTTTATGTTTTCATTTTCTAACAAATTGTTCCCAACATTTCCAGTTTAGTAGGGTGTTTGACAAACGGTTTGTTTGGATAATTTCATCCAAATCTATCCAGCAGGTCAAAGCCTCGTTCATCCTCACTGCTGTAAAAAGCACCGAGGCCGATATTAAGGCTTTAAGGAGCAGGACGCATCCCCTTCTCTGTCAAACTTGGGCGCTCTAAAGATAACCACCATATCACATCACTACTCTTACTCTCTACTATACACCATCACTCAAATAGAACATAGCTATACCCCTGAGTAATTTGGCCTAGCTGTCCACATACGAATATGACCTCAACAACACCTTATCACCCTAATAAAACGCAGCTAGCTGAGCACATTCCGGCCTAGTTGCTCACATATGCGTCCTTCAAGCTTAACGCAGCCAGAGCCCAGTCCGGATGTCCACCCACCAGACTGCACACATCCAACTGATATCTCCACAAAAACACCTAAACGCTAGCACACAGCTACCACCCAGCAATTACACCAGCTGTACACTTATCTGGTGCACCTGTGCACTATCTCTCTCTACTGATCAGAACTACGGTTTCCAAGGGCGTTCAACCTAACAGCGCTTTGAGATCATATCAATGATATATAGAGCACTATATAAATGCCAAATAACATAATATAACATAACATTGAATATTTAATCAACTGGATGGATTTACCCCACACCAGACACAAAATCTAATTCAACGCTTTTTTTCCAAGTTGTTTCTTATTTAGTCTTCATGCTACGGCTCTTCAAAAAAGGCACTTTTTCTCTCTGTGGAGATGAATGGGCTCTAAACTGTGAAACTGTTATTGTTATTATTATTATTATTATTATTATTATTAGTATATTTACTGAGTGGTGACCGAGCTTCGAGAAGCAGAGGGACACTTTACAGAGGTATACAACAGTACAGATACATAATGGAGAGCTCTTCAGCGGTATACAACAGTAGAGATGCGTAACAAAGCGCTTATCAGAGGTAACAACAGAACAGATATACAACGGGGGGTAGGATACAGAGGGGAACAGCAAAGGGATACTGCTGTACAGGGTGGCAGAGGGGAGAGGGGGGATGGCATCTAGCGAGCCAGGTGCTGCAGGGGGTGATGTGATGGCTGAGGAGTTGAGGAGGAGAGAGTCCTTAAAGAAGTGGGTCTTGAGTTCTTTTCTGAATTCTAGGAGCGTGGGGGCGTGTCTGATGTCGATGGGGAGGAGGTTCCATAGCCTTGGGGTGTAAGCAGAGAAGGCCTGTTTTATGGTCCTTTCATTTTTGCAGTAGCGGATTTGAGGTCTGCATGTAATGTAATGTAATTGGATTTGTAAAACGCTGAATAAGGCACAAAGACATTCAGTGTCCTGACGTTTGGTGGTGCACTGTCCGCTAGAGATGCTGAGTTACTCAGTGAGGTAGCTAGATGACTTGAGGGCGACTGCCTTATAGATGATGCAGCAAGACTTGAAGGTGATTGGTGCGTGCAGTGGGAGCCAGTAAGAGTCGATGAGGGCCAGAGTGATTTGGTAGTATCTGTGTAGACCCTTAATGAGGTGTGCGGCCACACATAGGACACTTCTCAGGGGCACATGGGAAGATGACGCAAGATCTTCAAGGAGGGCATTGCCCCATCCATGGGGGAGAGCACCAGTGCTTGAACGGTGGACCTAAAGCTGTCCGGAGGGAGGGCTTGACTTTCTGCAGGAGGGAGCGCTAATACCATGCTGTCTGAGTTATCTTAGCTATGTGTGTTTTGAAGGAGAGGTGTTTTTCGATTGGGAAACCTGAGAGACATGGCACAGGAGGTGAGCTCGGTGTGAAGTCCTCAGGGTTCATGGTTGATAGCCAGGTCTCTATGTCTGAGTGTTCATAGTTGTTGGCGAGGATTAGGAATTCAGTGCTGTAGGGGTTGAGATTCAAGTATGCACTTGACATCCAAGTCTGGATCATCGAGAGACAGGTTTTGAGCCTGTGGATGTCCTTGATGGGGTCTATAGTGAGGTATAGCTGTGCGTCATCTGCATATTGGTGGATGTGGCTAGGATGGCTCCCAGTGGCTCCATGTATAGATTGAAGATCACTGAGGAAAGGACTGACCTCTACGGGACTCCACAGGCGACAGGTAGCAAGAGTCTACCTGAACAAACTGCTGGCGGTTGGAGAGGTAGGACTTGAACCAGCGTAGGACAAGGTCACCGATCCCCATGTGCTGAAGTAGGGTGTCTGTGAGTGCCATTTGGTCTACTGTGTCGATAGCGGCCATGAGGTCGAGTAGAACAAGGAGGTAGGGCTGGCCGGTGTCCAGGATGTTGAGGGAATCTTCCACCACCTGTATGGTTGCTGTCTCTATGCTGCATCTGGGTCTGAAACCAGATTGGTAGGTTTGGAGGAGAGTGTTGGTGTCGATGTGTTGCTGCAGTTGCACGGCTACTGCTTTCTCGAGGATTTTACCTAGGAAGGGAAGCCGGGGATGGGGCGATAGTTACCCAAGTTGTCGGGATCCAGAGTGGGTTTCTTTAAGAGGGAGGATTTCTCCTGTCTTTATTTTTGATGGGAAGGTGCCTTGAGTTAGGGAGCTGTTGATAATCCCTAGGTAGGGAAGGAGATCTTCTGCGGGGAGGGTCTTAAGGATGGATGCTGGGAGGATGTCATCTGTATACGATGTGGCTTTGAGGACAGCTAGGGTTTCTACCAGGTACTCTGTCGCGATTGTCTTAAATGTTGTCCAGGGTGTGGAGATTTTGCGAGGACGGACATGAGGTGGGTCTGTGAATGCAGAGCTGGTGTCTATGTGCTGGTGAGTTTTGCTGATTTTGTTGATGAAGAAGGAATTGATGGCAGTGCATTTTTCGATGGGATGTGGTATGGAAGGGTCGGGAAGCAGGTTAACGCAGTGCTAGAACAATTTGAAAAATGATCTGCTTTTTTGTTGGCTTCTGCTATGGTGTTCTGATATTAGGAGGCCTTGGCTGTATTGATTAGTTGTCTGCGGGTTGCTCTGAGTTCTTTGAGGAGAGCCAGGTTGGATGCAGTCCTGGAGCGGCGCCAGGTTTTCTCTTGGTTCCTGAACACTCTATTTCTGAGGTTGGGTTCTTGCATGTACCAGGCTGCTGACGGTTTTGGTTTGCAAGTGTATTGTTTTAGAGCCATGTATCGGCCGATGGACACTGAGAGGTTGGCATTGAGTGCTTCCAGTAGAGAGTCACAGTTCGGTTGGGGGTGTTCAGTCCATGTGAGGTGGAGGTTGGCAAAGTATATCATGCACCAGGAAGTTTTTGAAGGACCTGAAGGTTTGCCTGATGGGTTTCTGCTGGGAGTGGTTGACTGGGGTAGTGTGCCAGATGTTAAAAGGCGCGGCCAGGTAGTCAAACCAGTCAAGCGGGAGAGGGGAGCTGTAGTGGAGGGAAATTGTTTCGTTTTGGTTTTTTAATTACTTTTTTATTTTATAATGTATTGTTCCCAAAATGTGCAGTCTGGGGGGGCATTTGATGAACATTTTGTTTTGAAAATGTCACCCAAACCAATCCAGCAAGTCAAAAGTTATTAGCAATAGCGTTTTGAGAAGAAATGGCTGCTTTTTTAAATTTTTGAAATGCCTCTCAGCCTCTCGGCTGCAAACCACCATGGAAGATATAGCTATATTTTTGGGAGACGGGGGCTGCCCCTTCTCCGTCAAATATTTTAAATACTCCTGGACAGAATAAATCCAGAACCCGCCCGGAAACTGAGTCACTGCTTCATGCCCAAGTTGTTTTGTACCTGGTCCAATTCTTTCCAGCGGTTTTGACTTTTTCTCTCTAGGGAAAAGAATGGGAGTAGGTCGAAAGCAGTGTTTTTTGCTTCCTTTAATTTTCTAATGAATCTTTCCAAAAATGTCCAGTTTGGGGGGCCCGTGACAAACGTTTTGTTTGTAAAATATCAGCCAATTCCATCATGCAATAGTTATTAGCAATTCAATTTTCCGGTTTCCTATGAAACTTGAAACTCACATTAACTATAGTGCAGCGTATATATACTGTCCATGATCGGCCCAGGAAGCAAGTGTGTGTGCCATCCTGTTTCCGTGAGTATCGGCGAACACACATAGGCAGTGCACGGCGGCCTCAATGCCTATGTCTAAGGATCCAGATAGTGTCTGAGTGCTGTCCTTAGTTACTGCGACGGCCTCCTTTGACCCAGCTAGTCTCACATACATTACTCTACAACCTTACCTCCAATTTAATTCTCTCACACTGCAGTCCAGGGGCTTATTTACCAATTCACTCTAAAAAAGGGTGACACTCTCCGTCTGATGACAATCTGGTATGGCTGGGCATGGTGGGGTGGGGTGGTTGTCAAAGTCACATTTTGTGACCCCAGCGCTCATTCTGCACACAGCTAAGTCTGCAGGGCCATCTTACCAGAACCCGCTCCAACAATTAGCATGAGGGAATCCAACATGAGAACCTGTTTGTAGCCCTCAAGGCCATCACGCAGCCACAATAGGATTTAAGTTAATAAAACTACCACCCGTATAATGGCCTTCATGAAAGTTCTGTTGGCTAATAAGTGAATCTCTCGTCCTTTCTTTTGATTAAATGATCTTCTAGTCAAAACACCAAAAACTATACCTAATCCCAATCATCACTCATCCGTGTGTGTGTCTGTGGCTCCCTGACTTCTCCCGTTCTTTCCCTTTGCCGATCTCATTGGTGCCCTCTCCGGTTCACCCCACAGTCTTGCTCCCATGCTGGGTGGGGCCACAGTTCACCTCCACACTGGCACGGATCTGAACTTTGGTTTCTAAGCGCGGATCCAGGATTCAAACCTCTGTTGCTCTGCGTGATCTCGCTTCCAAGACCAACGCTTTGCACCTGTGCTATCCTCCTGCTATTATCATTTTATTTGTAGCTTGCACTCCATGTCATGCGGGATCCCACTCACGTCTATGGTTTGTGATAATAGATCTCATTATTCCACAATTTAATGATCCTTAATTTATTGAACTTAGAATGAAGCACAGGCTGGCACAATGTCAGAGGGGAGTGCTTTACTCGCTCTGCTATCATCCCGGATGGTCTAAAGTTGATGACTTGTGAAGAGGCAATTTCTAATTGATTGGAAAAGCAATACAATTATTCTTGAATGTACAGTGCGTACCTCTAAGCGCCTGATTGGGAATAAATTAGACTATTACTTTGCAAGAATCAGCATCTTTGTAGTCCAAAGCCACCTATGGCAGGTGTATTCAAAGCGATACTCTAAATCTGAAGCAGAATTAGATCATGTGTGTTTTACGGATGCACTGCTTTGTTAGCAGACATTTCAAGGGTCAGGCATTAAGTATTATTCATACCCTGGAAAGGGCGCTGAGCCAATCAGGTGGCTGTAACAACACATGAAATACATATTCTCTGCCTGCTGTTTACAGCTACTCGAGGCCCTTCCTTGGGTGGCAACATCTTGATTTTTTTTTCAAATGTGGGGGCGGGGAGCAACAGGGAGCATCTCCCTGTTGGCTCCCCACTTCCCTACCACCCCCATAACAAACCAAACCCATCCCCTCACTCCCCACTTAAGTGCTGGACCAGAGGTTTGTGCTCCTGTCCCGGTGCACTTCTAGTTCCCGGCCACCACCATAGAAATAGAAAAGGGGCTTATTCCTTTTTCACAATGGAGGTGGACATCTTGTTTTTTTTCCCTTGGTGGATTGACATGGCTTGAGCAGCCAATCTCCAAAAGAAAAGAAAAGAAACTATTTGCACTCCTATAAACCCTGTGGTGCAAATGGCTTTCACCCCTGCTGTGGGAGACAGACATGGCCTTTAACTGCCCACAGCCCTCACTGAGGCCTTTGCGAGGGCCTACATAGGCTTGGGCTGCAGGTCGGTAAAGGCCATCTCCTCCCCGAGTGCGGATGAAAGCCATATTACTTTCGGCATAGGATTTGAGGGTCAGACTCTGGGGATGCGCTATGGCTGGCTTCATCGCCAACCATGGTTAACCATTGCCAATTGTGGTGGATGAGTGACGGCCATCACCAATCATATCTGACTGTAGCCGACATCCGCACACATTGGTAACCCTTCCCAACCATGGCTGACCATCGCCAATCATCTCCACCCATCACCAACCATGATCGATTATTGCAAAGCGTAGTCGACCACTGCCGACCATCACCATGTTGGCCACCTGCCCTGTCCCTCTTCCTAGGGAGTGGGAGAGGGTGAAATCAAGCAAAGCCATTACATTTAGGAGAGGCACCAGCTGACTTTGCCAATGCTTCTTCATTCTGTGTTTCGAATATTGATGAGACAATCCCGGCACTGCACCTGATCATTCAGAACAGATGAAAAGCAGAGAGGTGGATCTTCACTGAAACAAAAATGACACTTTCTCCTATGCTGATGGGGCTATCATTCCTTGCATCCAATCGTCGCTTCAGGTTTTTCACTGTCTCTACACTTCTACAGTATTTGCTTTCCTGACACTTTGAATGTTGTCATCGCAGAAGCAAAGCGTAAATCTGGTGGTATGTCACTCAGTACACGGAGCAATGGTAATCTTGGTATCGCATGCTTCATTAATCGCCCCATCTGATGCAGCACTTCATCCCAATATTGACTCATTTTGACGCACTTCCAGAACATGTGGAGATTCGTGCCTTGGCCAGCATTGGTCCGATGGCAGAAGTTTGCGTTCCTTCAATTTCAAGGTCACTATTATACGCGTTGAATGATCCTTGGATGAGTGTATAACAAATCCAGACCCACCGTAATTTTCATCAGGTCTCCACATATTGTTGGGCCGTCTTGCTCAGTAATTGTATGACCTGTTTCCTGTTGCCAAACCGCCCGGTCTGGCCGAGCATTTTGGAAATTAGAGTCGGAAGATAACCATCCGTAGATCATTGATGCAGAGATGAGAGTTTCTGTGAGAGTCGGTCTAGTTCTTAATGTTCCTGCAAACTCGCATTCAATGGTGAGAGAATGGATGTGAGTATTGTCAAGATCACATAGTATCTTGTAATCTTTCTGGTCCGTAACATAAATTTAAAATGCAGGAAATTTAAATCCTCAGTCACGGACTTGTTTAAGCTACAAAAGGCTTGCATTTTGCCCCGATTGTTAATATCTAGTATAATTGTGGAATTTCACCATATGGACGATTTCATATACAGAAGATACTTCCTCCGTAGGTTCATGCTTGCGTTCCTCCATTCTGTCAGGGTATGTTGTATAGAAAGCGCGTTGTATTTCCGCAGATACTTGTCTGTAGTTAGTAGGCAGTCTAACGGAATGAGGCATGCCGATTCCTTTTGAATAGCTACCTGTGTGGGAGCGTTCAATGTATCTGCATTCATCCAAACGATGTAGGCCACACAGATAGAATGCAGTGTGATATTTCCTTTTGCGGGGGAATCCAAATCAGCCTTTTTTCACGAGGTCGCCCGAGGATAGATGTTGGAATCCGGAGTCTAACTCCAGACCCCTACAGGAAGTCCCTGAAGGTTTTCTGTATCAGCTTTAATACTTTTTCAGTGAGGGACACTAGGAGAATAAGAAACAAGTAGAACAGTTTTGGCAGGAAGGTCATCATACTCGTCCCAATTTTTCCCCATAAAGTAAGATTCCGTGTTGCCCAATTCTTGAAATCAGATGCTATTCCTCTTAAATGTATGTGTCTATTGGTCTCCAAAATGCCCTTAATGTTCTTTGTGATGAAGTTCCCTAAGGGCTAGATCCCGTCTTGTTCAGGGAATAGGGTCCTCAAACATGCTACAGTGATTGGGAAAACCTCAGTCTTTGATATATGCACCTAACATTCGACAGTTTCCCAAACCTAGTAAATATTTCTATCAACCTAGGTTATGATCCGAATCTTAAAAAAGAATCAACAAATCGACTACATAGCTTAGAGGTGTACGTACCAAACGTCAGACCTCTAACATCTCATCCAATCTGACTGCAGCTGCAAGCGGTACTATAAAGCGACTGAAGAGAAGGGTTGGCAATGGGCAGGCCTGATGGGTTCTGTAGTGAATTCCAAAGGGTGAAGATTTTACCCCATTCCCCGGGGTCCGTGCTTTTGACTTGCCATAGAAGGCTTGGAAAAAGGTCAGAAATCTGGAGCCAAAACAGAGATTCCTCAGTACATAATCAAGATATTCCCAATTAACCTTGTCAAAGGCTTTTTCTGCGTCCACGCTGAATGCTGCCAATGGATTGGCCGGTCTTTGCAGATATGAGCAACATTAATCAATTTACCCATGTTATCATGACTATGTTGGTTCTTTAAAAAGCCTGACTGATTCTTGTGTACCATGTGGGGTATTAAAAGGCCCAGCCAGGTTGCAAAGACCATCAGCAGGATCTTGATATCCACATTCAGCAGGGATATCGGTTTGTAGTTGGAACAATTTTATGATTGCGTCCTAGTTTCGGAATCAGTGCGATTAGAGTCAATTGCATATATTCAGGCAATTTTACAGGCCACAATATTTCATAGAACATGCAATACCTTTCTACCAAGAACCCATAGGGACCCAGACATTAGTTGTTTTGCAAACTTTTCTCCTATTAATGTTTCATTCTGAGGCAGTGGGAATTCTAAGACCTTTATCTCTCCTTTATATTTCCCATTATCCCCCCTGGCTTCGGTACCCTCATGATATAGCTCGGCACTCAGAGAGATATCACTAAATCACATATTGGGCTTTCACATTTGCATTAACCATCCTGTGATACCTATTATGTATTTAGAGGTTCACCACTCCCTCACATTCCACCTCGCCTTCGCCCTTGTTTCTCACACGCTGAGAGAAGCTAAATGGGATGAAGGTCTAGTTGTGCCTTTGTGTTCATATCTGTGCTAAAGAAGATGAACTTTACCTTTTAGGAGGGTTTGCAAAAAGGAGAAATATGCTGACTCAGCTCGGCACTCGTGGCAGATAAAGGGGGTGGTCACAGTGGATGAGAGGAATGTAGGACTTGCAGCAACGGTGGCTTAGCATTTCTAAGATTGGCCTCATAATTCTGAGGGTGCAGAGTAGACACCAGTATGAGGATGTACTTACATTGAGAACACTATCACGGCATTTTTGAGATTGACATCCAGTTTGCTTTGGGAAATGGCAGTGCCAGCATGATATGATATTGTTTTTTAGCACAGGGGCAACGCGCTGGTCTTGGAAGCAAGACCAGGCAGAGCAACAGAGGTTCGAATCTCGTATCCGCGCTTAGAAACCGAACTCAGCTATGGTATTGGGCGTGTTATAAAAAAAAACAATTACAGTAAATAAATAAATAAATACATTAAATAAATACTATTGTTGCATTTTCATGGCTTTGTTAAGACCGGCATCACAATGTCATGTGGGCAATGTGCACATATCTATATGGCACCAAAGAATTACTATGCCCTTTCTAAAAAGAGTTAATCCTGTTTTGTCCAAGAAATGGTGTCATGCTAATGTGTTTTACCATGGAATCACTGGCATACTATTCCTTATATTGGAATCACACATGTCTGGGAGCAAAGTAGATGCCAGCATCAGGGACTGTGACAAAGGAGCATTTGCACAAAACAACATGCAAGCCCTAGAGCCACTCTAGGTCAATATGTGCCATAGAGCTGCACCAGTAGCTCTATGGCACATATTGACCTAGAATGGATCTAGGGCTTGCATGTTGTTTTGTGCAAATGCTCCTGTGTACTTATGGTGACCTGGCAATGTTGTAGATGCGCAAGTCATGTGACTCCCGACAGACAGTCTGCTCATCCTGTTCATCCAACTCCTCCCATATGTTGAACTGCAAATTGCATCACTTCGTTCATTTACCAAAAAGGCACCATTTCTTGGCTGTGTGCGCCTCTGCACCAAACGACACCTCTGCTGGGTTCTGGTATTGTGCGTGCTACAAAAGAGGGATGTGAAAAAGAGCGGGGTCTCCAGTCACATTCCAGGAACACATTTGGTTGTGATGGGGCAGGGAGGCAAGTCCAGCCACATCTCCTGTTTTGCAGGATAAATCCCTGGGCTCTTAGGAAGGAGAGCCAGATGTAGACTTCTCTTCCAGTTGGGCGGAGTGAGGAGTCACTGGCCAGCACAGTGAATTTCCACATCATACAGGGCTGCTGTATCCAAAGTATCCGAAAGTGAGAATAGACCGACTAGCACTCGACGTTTGCTGTCATCAGCAGCTAAACCTTGAAAGTGACAAACACTGGCCCACTGACTAGGACCCGAGCTGAGAATCATGGAAAAGAATTGCCAACTGGCGCGGCTGAAATAGCCTGAAATTGTTTGAATTAATGGATAAAATGATGTAGGAAATCCATCTCTAAAAGGGTGGTCGTCTTATCAGACCCCTTTCCATGAAGCTCCAAGCCAGAAAATATTGTGTACAAATGCCCTGCTCCATCAGTCTTCTGACATCTGCAGCACCTGCTCTTCAGTGGCACTGGGTAGGTTCACAGGTCAAATGCACAATCAGAGCTGCTTTAATGATAAGCCACTGTAGACAGAAGCTGTATTTGATTTCTGCCCCTCTGATCCACAATATAATATTTGTAGCACAATCAGTCTGGTGGCAGGGTAAACTTGAAGAATCAGTCATACCTGTTTTTGGTATGGTGACTGATAAGAGCCTCCAATTATTAAAACCTAACACTATTTGATATCATACAAGTGTTAGCCCTCTGAGACCAGACCAGCTATTTGAGGGCAAACTGTATTAATGGCAGCCTGGCCGTCTACACTCCAGAGAGTGGGACCGTAGGCAGGATGCTGCTTTCTTTTATCCTCTGGGTGGAAGGGTAGCACCTTCCCTCAAGCACAGGATCTATCACCAGGAGATCTCCTAGGAACATTGCTTTCAAAGTTACACTCACACATGAAAGGCTAGACTCACAGTAGTGGGCTGCACTCCAAAGAACCTTTGAAGTTGCAGGCTTGGAAAGGGGTGAGACTTAGAGTCGCCAGAGAGGACAGAGAGGAACTCAGAAGGTTTTGCTGCTGTCTTGCTTTTCTGTGGGGCTCTCTTTCCTTCCTGACCCCACTGCTTCTTTCAGGACAACGTACTCTGGGGATGATGCGAGAGGGCAAGGGTCTTGTTACAGTAACAGGAATTGTACCCCTTACAACAAGCTTGCTTCTGGCCCATCTCCAAGGACCATATGCCTTCATATAAAGGGGTCTCCCACTCCTTCCTTGATTTTTACTTGGAAACCAAGAAGAATACATCTTTGTAATCATGCTGTAAGTGCAGTCCATTCCAAACTCCTCTGCCGTAGAGGTGAAGACATGTGCATCCAAGAGCACTATTCCCTAACCTCAGGGAACCTTTTTTTTTTTTTATTACATTTATTACTCTCCCAGACCCAGGGGTATCACGGCGAAAAGCTTCAGATGAATTTACACATGTTTATACAGTGTTGCTCTCCACCTTGGGGGTGGAGTGCTGTGTACCATGGCCTGCACTTTGCTAGTTGCTGGGAACCAGGCTCCTCACTGCAGGAGAAGGAACCAATGCAGGTGCCAGACATGCAGGTGCCAGACAATCTCCCTGGCAGGGAGAAAATACTAAGAATGACACACCTCGTCCTAGAGCCCCTGGAGTGGGGCTCAGACCACCCTAAGAAATCCAAAGCACGTGGAACTGAGTTGACCTTGCTTGCAAACCATATAGGATATGCACAATTGCCTTTGATACTCTCCTCGATCTTTGAACCACTGCTTGCATCTTTGGAACTGATTTGACACTGCATCGCACCAACAACGCTCAATGCTGCTGCCGCCCGAACAACAGCTCACTGAAATGGAAGCCTTTTAACCACTGCGTCATCGAGCAACAAATCGTAATACCAAGACCGTGCATCGACCCGGCCCAGACCTCAACTCAGAAGCACGTATCACGGGTCATCTCGACCCAGCGATATCTACCGTCTGAAAATAGCTCATCCGTCAAATCGTTCCAGGCGGACTCATCTGACTGAACTGCTTGAACGCAGCATTGATCTACATGGAGCTTTGTTTGAAACGGGCTCGATGCCTGCAGCAATGCGATTCACCGCATTGGAACCCACTTCGACCTGCAAGCACAACACACCTAAGAACCAGAAAGGTAGTGTTGAGAGCCCCAGACCACGTGGTCCACTTTTGGGACCATAGTGACCGATAAGCAATCCTTTTGCACCTTTTTCTAATAAGACATGTCCTTTTCAAGTGAGAGTGCTGCAATTTTATTGCCTTTTTGACCTGCTCCAGTAGCTAGAGTGCTACTAAATATATGTGCTACATTTTCTGTGTTCTTTCCATAGAGGTGGGTTTTTGTTAGTGTTTCTAGATCGTTTTGTATATTGTTTTGCTTAATTAAAGTATATATTTTTTTATAGAACCTTGATTGAACATTCTATTATTTTGGAGCCTTCCTACTCTTGCTGTTTGTCTTGCAACTCTTATCGCATTCACACCCCAATTCAGAGAATAGCCTTCCCTCGGCCCGCGTTGCCACAAAAAGGGAAGGATGTTTGTCTCTTAATTGTTTGTGTTGCACCTTTATGTTAGGGATCACCGTTGGTTTGTAGTAGTGTGAGGTTGAGTAGGTGGTTTAGCCACTTCTCATCCCTGTACTCCTACGCAGTAGTTCTTTTGTCACTTTCCTGTACAGTTTTAGCATGTTGCTAACTCAAATTATCTTACACACTTACACGGGCAACGTAGGTAGTGCTATGTGCATAGCTCCACCATGTGAGTAGAAATAAAACACAACCAAAAACAAACCGCCTGAAATGGCAGAGGTAATTGCATTGCTACACTGTGTCAAGACACACACGGGAATCTGTGTAGGCTAAAAACCTAGGTCTGAAAGGAAAAATCTGTTTATCGAGCCAGCTGTACAAATCAAGTGCTTGATAGTGATGCGGAGGCAGGCATCTCATTGATCCAATAGTTGTCATGGCAAGGAAGAGAACTTAAAGCGGGATTGATCCATTCACAAATAACCAAGACTGGAACAGGCAGGACCTCCTTCACATTCTGGGGGCATCGAGGCATGTGTGAGTGAATCCATGAGTGAGATAGTGTGTGAGCAAGCAAGTGAGTAATATTATGATTGCCTGAGTGAGTGATTTTGTTTTGAGAGTGCCATTTCTTTCTATGACAGGGGGACTTTTCACCTCATCTAAATACCACCTCACAGGGGTAGTACCTTTCTACATGAGATTGTGGACTACCTTTCTACAGCTTCAGTCTCTCACGCAACCAACATCTTCCTTGAAGACCTCAACCTCCCCAGGACTCAAGCAAGCAAAAACACCAGAAACGCTGTCTTGTCCCTGGCAGAACAGCTGGACACAACCCAACAGGTGCCAGCGCCCACACACAGGTAACCCCCTAGACTTCATCTCAGCTCTTCCATCTCCAGCACAAGATAGCTGGAACTTAGCATACACTAGGCTGTTGTTGGAGGAGCTGGGTCTTTAGTACTTTCCTAAACTGAGGGAGTTACCGGTCACTCTACGGCCATTCTAGTTTTGATTATAAAGATATTTGGGGAGCACTGAATGTTAGGAGTAGGGAAAAGGTGGCAGGGGCTGTAGTGTTCTTCGCAGCATCCTTATAACATTATATTAAAATGATTTCTAACTTACCTTTAATGTTGAACTTTCTGTTAAGCACATCTTGATATAAGGGGTATGTCTTTGGATAATATTCTGTGTGGACATTCCTTTACTGTGTGCTAACGTGAGTGTGAAGTGTACTTCACTAGTAGCCCTTTCCACAGGAGCTACTGATGCCCTGACTGCTCTGCCCATCTACCACTGTGAGAGTTGGGAAAAACCTTAAGGGAAACCCTGCCTAACACTACAGGTTCAATTCCCGAAGCCACAGGTCTTCAACCTTCGGCTCTCCAGATATGTTAGACTATCCCGTCACCTGAAGCAAGAGAGTCAATGGTGCAGGATTCGGTGAGCTGCGGTGCAGAAATTCTGACGTGAAGGTTGAAGGCCCCTGCCATGGACCCTAATTAAGGCAACGCATCAATGTGGCATGGACTGCTGAATCATACGCTGCTGGTAAGCCAAGGAGGATCAACGCAATTGACGCGAGGACATCGATGGCAGGTCAGAAGCCAGAATAGCCCACAGATAACCCAGCTCAACCACAACAAACACGTTAATGATTTAAGCATAAATCGACCAGCGCACGACCATGAAACTGGTAATGAAAGAACAAATAAAACATGTCTGCCTACAAAGTCCTCTTTCTTTTTTCTCTTGTAGCGTTCTGCAAGAAGTCGCTAGCAGCGGAGCAGAGATTTGGATGAAAAATGAATGTGACAAGGGCAAGGCCGGGATTAAGAGAGTGGGTAGGGGTTTCACAAATCAACTTTCGGGGCACCAGTGGTCCAGGGATGAATATCGGTTTCTAAACCATCAATCAGCCCCACACCTCTAGTACACCAGAAGGGATCCAAACAGATTGGAAACACAAGTCAATTATAAACCTCCTTGTCCAAATTTGGTAATGTGGGTTTGAGCTTAGAGCACTTTGGGTAACACTTATGCAGTGGATGGGAGGCAGAATAACGCTGACACCAAACATTTAAACCCTCTCTGGAAAATTCTGTTTTATTATCAATTGTCTAAAATAGCTATTTACAACAGACATCAATGGACGTTCGCTCAAGTCTCTCATATATTTCATTAAAAAATCACAGTTATATAGTAAAAATCTGTCATACGTGACGTCATACTACGTGGCAATTAAAAGAGAAACCTACAAGGGATTGTGATACCCTCAAGGGAAACATCTAAGTATACCTTCTATACTGGGTTGGGTTATGATTGGATCTCTACTGTCAGGTGGACAACTTAAGCCTACCTCTACTGCAAGAGTCAAAAAGTGTTTTAGCAAAAGTATATCCTCTTTTTTGATAGGGGGTTGTTGTGGATGAGGAAATGGGTATACAGATACAAAAAGGGTTCCACAACCTGCTACCCTGCTTCCAAACACACAAGGTGGTAGGTAAATCACAACCCAAGTAGCACCTAAAGGCTATCGACAAACATATACATAGCCATTAACCAGATCTGATTGAAAAACATATTTTAATTAGTATACATATTCACATCAATTTTAAAAAAATCTGTAAAAACCGATTGCAGGAGTTGTAATTCCATCGCGTTTTGAAGGAAACAAAAAGTGTGTGAACACATCATACACATACAGAATGTTAAACTATTAATTCAGTCTTTTGTGATGTTAGTAACACAAGTGACAATTTCAATTGCATCTATGTGTGGATTTTCACATAGGGCGTCAACACTAAATCGTGTTTCTGGTTGTTAAAGAACACCGGAATAGCATTGATCTTTTTGTCAGTGTGTCTTCAAAACCTGTCTTCAGGACGGTTTATACAATGGGTATAAAGACAAGTTCATACTTGGCTTCGTGCACAAGGCTCTGTGCACCAAACGCTAAACCTACAAATATAAAAATAACCCGTTAGGGGACCTGGTACAGTAATTTTTATATCTTAAAAAATGTGCTCGAGGAGGGATTTCACCACTAACCTTATTTCAACTTCACAAGTGTGTGGAGTAGTAATCTTCAGTAATTAATTTGGTTCATCAGTTATTTTGCAGCGTTTGAATAAATCTGTCGCTATAAACAAAAAAACAAAAAACAAACAAGCATCATTTGCTATCAAGTTTGTCTGTTAAAGATATTGGCCCTCATTACAAGTCAGGCGTTAAGGGTTTAACGGCGCCGTCGGCGCCGTTAACCCTTAACGCCTAATTCACACTTTAACGCCTGCTGTTTGCAGGCGTTAAAGTCCAAGGCGCTAAGCGACCTTGGTGCTAATTACGGCACCGTAATTTACGGTGCCGTAATTAGCACCTTCCCCATCCCCATTATGCCCTATGGGGCAAAAATGGGAATGGGGAAGGGCAAATGGTGAATGGGGAATTACCGCCCCACTCACCTTGGAATGGGGCGGTAAATCTGCCATTCACCATGGTGTAAACAGAGTTTACACCATGGTGGTAAAGTAGGGAACTTACCGCCTGGGTTTTTATGAGGCCCATAGTATAGATACTAATCTGAACTTCACTGAAACTTCTCGTTTTCAAGGTCACTAAACGCGTCAAGTCTTGAATCACAGAATTGCCAACTGCATAATTTATGCCATGAAGGAAAAAGTATTACCTGCAAAACATGTCAGGAATCATGTGTCGTATATGCGCATGCTAGCTCATAATTCTCTCAGAGAAACCCATCCGTAATGGTGATCGAATTCCGCGGTTCATGGAAATAAGAATCGTCCGAATAAGGTGACCATAATGATTTTTACACGGTTGAAAACTACTACATGGAGTCTGCAAAGTATCTGATGATAAAGAGAAAAAGACAAAAAGTCTTTTTTAGGTACACGGCTTCAGTTTAACATGCTGGGTACTGCGATATTCAAGAGCTGTTCTAAACTTACTTTCTAAGTTGAGAGACGGTCTCCTCAAGTCAAACCTCATGGGTGTTATATCCCGATCGGCTAATGCCGTATGCGTGCGTCTTTTGTTTCTTTCTCTCAGTTGGAGTAATCATGTGACTGCGCACACGACGTTTCGTTATTAATATGGGAAACGGCCCACCATCTTTAAATGGCATGCATTCAATGTTCCCATCTGATTTTTATATGTTTGAATAGGCGATTATTTAGTCTTGTGGAAGAAAACATATGGAGGAAAACATAACAGGCATTTGAGTTCATTTCTATTATTTTGATACATTTACTGCCATGATTCTCCCTAAAATGCATCAGGATAGTAAGGTTTACAACTTATCCCGATTTCTTTCAAAATGCTGGAGGCAGTCTATAGGTACTGCAAGAGTGACCTAAAATTAGACCATTTTAGGACCAATAGTGAATAAATAGATACCACTCAATAGACACATTGTGTCCTGATCTAACAGTATCTAAATCATAGATCCATTTCTGTTCTAGCTTTTTGAAAGCTAGATCTCTATCACCACCATGAGGGTGTGCTCTCATGGTTTGGAGAACAAACCAATAGATGTCATTATGTGTATGTTTGGCTTCTCTGAAATGTGCCACCATGGGTTTATCAGTGATCTCATTTCTAAGAGATGAGCGACGTTCACATGTATGTTGTTTAATGGGTCTTTTGGTCTTACCAATATATAAGAGGCCACAAGGTCACTTAATACCGTAAACTACCCATTTAGTCAGACAATTGGTAAAAGTCCTTAGATGCCAGATTTGCCAGTTCAGGTCGAGTTGTTTAATGTTTCTGGTCAAATGACAAACTGAACAGTGGCCACATTTAAAATGCCCACATACTGGCGGAAGCTGCCACAAGGTATTTTGATCAGATTGTGGATCTTTTTTAACTGGATACGTGTGTACTAATTTATCCGTCAGATTTGGCATTCTTTTAAATGCAAATCTCAGGGTGTTTACTTTGAAGTCATCTGATTGAGTTATCTTCCAATGTTTTAATATGACTCTTCTAAGGTCATTACTTATTGGTGAGAAAGATGTGATGCATGTTATCTTTTCTTATTGGATTTTCTTCTGTTTAGTTAAGCATGTTTCTCGACTGACATTACGGGCTCGTTTCATTGATTTTCTGATGATATTGGATGGATACCCACATTTTTTTAGTTTTTGATTAAGTTCTCTACTGTTAGATTTATAGTCATTTACATGACTGCAGTTATGTCGTATCCGTAAAAACTGCCCAAAGGAGAGGTTTTCACGTAGGCTCGGTGGGTGAAAGCTGCTATAAAGCAACAAGGTGTTTTTATCAGTAGGTTTTTTGTATAGCATGGTACCAAGTGTGTTATCAGGTAACCTACCGCCTTGTGTGTTTGGAAGCAGGGTAACTAGTTGTGGAACCCTTTTTGTATCTGTATACCTCTACTGCAAGTCATCCTCAAGACTATTAGGTACACAGTATATCATTGGCTCTCAAACTCTAAGCACTTTGTTATATGGCCCTCTACAATTGGTTGGCATGCTCGTGCCCATGTGTGGAACATTCGGTTCACATAGCAGCACGTAAGCTCATACCCAGGTGCCAGGAGGTGGACAAGACTTTCCGTCCCCACCCAATTAGCCCAACGTCTCTCATCATCCATGCCTTCTGCCATGAAGATTGTCTTTGAACTTGGCCTTGCAAACTATTCTTGTTTGTGAGAATATAAGGGAGTGCAGGCATGCACTATCGCTTGTTCTAGAACTCCACGCCCAACTCTATTCCCATCCTTTGCTCACGTGACAGGAGACCACAATTTGGTTCATTTTGCAGTAATTAAATGTCTTAAATTGATAAAACTTGGCACGCTTGGTGTTCTCTCTTCACACCTTAACAAGGGATGATTCAGCTTTTCACATTCACTGCCTTCAGAATAGATAACCAGCCTTGGCTTGCTTCAACTTTGATACCAGGCCAGATAGCTTCACCATTCAATTTGTCCAGCTTTTATACAATGGCGGCTGATATGATATGATAGGTTATTTATAACACGCTTAATACCCAGAGGTTTCTAAGCATTGACCAAGGGGATCGGACCTCTGTTGCTCCGTGTCGTCTTGCTTCCAAGGTGAGCACGTTGCCCCTGAGCTATCCTCCCGAAACAAGTGCGTCAGTGCGTCACAAACGTGCAATCCTCTTCTTCGCATATGGAAGTTTACCTGATTCATAACTTCATCCTCAGTTTCTATATGGCCCGTGCACTCTCTTCAGCCAATCTTTTTAGTGTGTCACGCTCGTCTCTTGTGGTGTCAATAGCCTCTCATATTCCTTCCTCAAATTATCATCTCTTCAGGAATACATTTGATAGGGCTTTCTCAAAGGGTATCTTCTTTCAAATATTCTCTGTGGTATGGTCACAACTGCTGGTGTCAGGCATGGCACGATCTCAGGCTCCAACATACCGGACGTAGGAGGGCGGGACTTCCTGCCGAGTCATTCAGCTGCTCCTCTACAGACTTATCGCCGCAAGTTTGTAGATCGTTGGTTAGTTGCAACACAATGAAAAAATAATTATTACCCAATGATAAAAGGGACTATCCAGGTATGGTTGTATAACAATATCTAGTTTTTTATTATTACAACAGGCAGTTCTAGCACACTACAAAATAAATACAACCAACCCTGTAAAGGAACACAGACAACGGATGGTTTCACAAAAGAAGGGAATGCACTCTTGATACTGACAGGAGGGTAATTGGTAAGGCAATCACTTGTAACTGTTCAAGGTTATTTGGTTTCAGGACCAAGGGAGCAATCAGTCGTAAATGTCACTAGGGGCCTTCGGAGAAGGACCAGGGGGATAGAACCACATTGTACCTGGTGCTTGGGATGTTCTTGATGCTCCAAAGGGTCAAGTCGGTTCGAGGAAACTTGCAGCTCCTGCGAAAGAGTTCAAGACGAGACAGGTGCAGGTATCAGACGGCAGACAGTTCGGCAAGCAAGGCTGGAGGGACAACTGCAGGCTGGCCTATACGGTGGCTCCGGATCAAGAATCGGTGTCTCTGTGCTGGTTGGTGGATCTGGAACGCTGGACGAGGCATCTCGGACGGCTTTGGTGACTGCAGTGTGACAACAGTCAGTGGTGCAGCCAGTCACGTTGTGAGGGCTCGACTGCCTCGAAAATGCCCTTAAAAATGGCTGCTGGTTGATGCTTGTCGTAGCACGTATACTAGCTTTTTCGCTGGGCGTATGTCGTCCTTTAAGGTGGATGGCCCAAAGCTGAGGAGAGTATTTGCAGGCAACGGCCTTGTCCTTTGTTCAGAGACTCTCTGGCACTTCCCACCTGCAAAGCTTGCTGAACGAACCTAGCAGGGCACGCTGTGTGCTAGATGGTACTAGTTCTGGAGCTTCTGGAGGGGTCCTCTGAGTTTGGTATCTCTCTCTGTTCCCTTTGAGAGGTTTAGGGGAGGGATCTTGCTTCCCTCTTGGAAATTCTGGCTTAACCTCACTGGCGGAAGCTGTAAAGCAGACAGTACCTTCAGCCATGGTCCAACTGAGTCTTTCTTCTTACTCCTTTCGAAGTCACCGGATGATCTAACAAAAGAGGGGTAAGACCCTCTTTAAAATCCAAATGGGCCCAGGTGATTGGTGCAGGCTAGGCCTACCTTACTGAACCAGTCCTGGGTCCCCACCAACAGTCTTCTGTTATGCGTGAGGTCATAACCAGAGTGCTTTGCAACAGGAAAGGTGAAGGGGTGACAACATGTACCACTAAGTCCCACCCATCTTCCTGTCTGTGAATCAAAGTGTCTCTCTGGTTAATTGAGCTCTCTGTGGTTCCTGATTAAAAGCGGTAGGTTTCCCTTTAAGCAGCGGTCAGACCAGACTTATGATCGCTGCCAAAACACATACTTGTACCTTCCTGAATATGGTCCCAATGCAAGGATGACCACTGTAAACAGTTGTCGTAGACTTGGCATTTCACTGCCATTGGAACTAAGAGGCAGGAGCTGACTTCAGGTTGACACAGATGCATATCAAAAATGGTGTTGGGTATCCTGGCCTTTGTCAGTGCTGCGACCAGGCTCTCGCAGGCCTGCTTCAATTAACTTCTCATCAGTATGCACTGCCACCAGCAGGGCGGACAAAGGATAGGGCCGATCCATGGAGCCTTTGTCAGTTAATGAGGCTGGCCATGGCAGGAGGAAGGTTTTGCCTTTCCCCCTCTTGAGATCCTTTGATGTACCTGCGGCTGTCACATTCCAGCTGAGCATGAAAGGAGGACTGCGCCTGTGGGCTGTGTCCACCCAGAGAACACATGACTATGTGTTTGTTGTGCGGCAAGCATAGGAAAATGTGTGCAGATTAGCCCCACTCATTTTCCAAGGGTTGATCTCCCATCATTCAATTTCACTCGAATTTATTTTTAAAAATCCCAGGCCAGTATGCACTCCCTTATTGTGGATGGTCGAATTCCTCAAAGGGGGCGGGGGGATTAGAGAGCAGACCAGAAGCTCCCTCCCTAAAAGAAGCAAAAGGCAGGGTATTTGGTGGTGTACAGGTATCCCACTCTTCTTTCCTGGCCCCTAGCAGACATGGTACAAAAAGCTGTTGAGCTTGCCCGATGTGACAATATACAGGAGGTCATTGCATGTTACGCTATACCCGAGTTCATTTCATATGTTTAAAATAGCCTGATTGGCTGCGGCACAATTAGAATTCCATTTCAGTGGGGATAATGTATTTGAAAAAACTTTGAAGCTTGAAAGATACTACAGGGTGTTTCATTGAAGTGTACAATGAGTTGGATTTTCAGAGCAATACACGTGAAGAATGCCGCCAGCCTCAACACTGTCACCATTGCTGGTTAACTTATAGTACACCTTGTGGAAAGGCAAACCTGCACATTCTGGGAGGAAGGCCTTCAACATCGGTCTCGCAGCAGTGACTCTTGATGTAACTGACTCATCAATGGACATTGTGCCTCACTTCCGCAACACCGTGTGTTCGAACATCTGGGGTCCTTGCATAGGGTTTATGTGTTGACACAGCGTGTGATGTTGTGAGGAATGTTGCAGTAGGAGTAGACTCTTACTTGTGTCGGTATGCACAGGTCTCGGCAGTCACTCAGTCCTCCTCAAAAGGGTACTCAGGATTTGCTCATTTCCTCACTGAGTATTACCTAGTAATGTTTGTGCATTCTGTGGACTGGAAGAGTGGAAGTCCCTTAAATCTGGCTGCTTGTACCGTTTCGCATCTTGGACTCCGAAACATTGACAAATTACAGCATCTTCGTACGAGTCAAGAGACACTTTATAATAACATTGCCACAGGTGTAACATTGCACTCAGTGTCATGCACAGAACTGCTCTGCACCAGTGTATAGGCACAGTTGGGGTTGACACTGGAGATGTAGACCCAATTCAAAGGCCTGTGTATTGTTCAAATGACCTTACATCTTCAGCATGTTTGTAATTTGGCAAATTCCCTCTCTGTATCAGGCCAAACAGTAAAGGTTAGCTGCGTGATTTCATCTGATAGTCCCAAGGAAGCATATGTCTCTGCATGGTTGTGCTTCACCAATCATCCAGGCTCAATAGGAAATGAAGGACATTGCACTGACTAATCATAACAGAAAATGACTGAAATGTAGCTCTTCCCTCCCAGTTGTTAACACCTTTCAGCCTAATTGAGGAATTGGGGATGTCCTTCCTCAGACCAGAACTTGGACTAGTCCTCACTCAGGATTATCATTATTGTAGAGGAACAGGTGGATGCCTTTTGCCTGGTTCCCGCTCCCTTACCACCATTGTAATCAAATAGCAGGCAAACAGCTGCAATTGGGAACCCATGTATGGATTCTTGCAATATTCCTGTACCGCGTCAAGTATATAAAAGACCATATGGACTCAGGCAACCATTCAGAAAATACCCTCACGTTCAAACAGTGGAAGGATGCTACCAGGAAGGATGTCACCTACCAAGTTGCTAGAATGCGTCTATGGATGATGTTGTACGTTAAGCAAAGTCTGATGGCAAAAAAGGATGTCATAAAGACGATATATGAACATATGTTGAAACGATATGAGAATACTCAAGGATGACGGTGTAACTGAAGCACTAAGAGAAACATGTAGCTGAAGATAAAGTAATCACAGATCTAAAGAAGATGAAGTAACTTACTGACCAATACCTGTAAATACGCTGTAACTCAGGGTAGAAAAGGCCTATAGAAGCTTGCTATATGAACAACATTTAGGGTGGCAATTAGAAGAAGATGGACAACGGCTCATGTCAAATATCAACCCAGTTACCTTAAATATGAACCTAGGATTGCAAAAATGAAGAAATGATGAAGAAGCTGTTTTTGGGTGCAGAATAAGGGAGTTCTCTATCTGGAATCAAGGATGCTATTTCGAGAGATTAATGCGGAGCACATAGGGAGTCGAATGAATAGACAATGGGCATAAGACATATTTCTGTTAAGATTAGGAGAGGCAGTGTTGGATAAATAAGATGGCAAGAACCCATGTGAGGTGGAGTGGGCAAGTGTCTAGAGGCCAGAAATGGTAAGAACACCCTGTTTAATAAAATCAAATAACAGTAATTGAGAGGCTGAGAGGCTGAAATGGACAACATCGTGGTCTCCTAACACAGGATGAAGAACTCACAACAAGGGCTATTCATTAGATCCAGATGGAGATAGTGGTCTGCCCATACTCCCTTGAACAGTCCAGAACAGTGAGCAGACTGTGAGGTCAACTACAAATGGAAAACCTTGGCAAAGGATCAAATTAATAAAAGATAATGGACTAATTGGGAAAACAGAATGAGTTGACGCATCTCAAACACCTAGGTTTCGTTTCAACATGTGTGCTGCTAAGCAAGCTGAAAGTCCAAGATTGGATTGGTTTGCCAACCAATTAGAAAGCCTGCCACACACCTTTATATACAACGTTGTATTCACCAGTCCGCTGCCATATTCTCTGCTATAATCAGTATATAACGTATGTAGAAGTAGCTCAGGGCGTGTCCTACAGACAAAGGGCAGCCAATGAGCTATGAACACTTATATGATTCTATAAGTAGACATGTTCGCCTAATCCAATCCCCCCGTCGATAGGTTTTTGTACAATGTCACGTAGGATGGCATTGTAAATGAAATATGTTAAAGTATATAAACTCTGTACACACAAGATAAGGTGTGAATACTCGCACATCTATTTTGACAGCTGTTATATTTCCCTGCTTTCTTTCTTTCATTGAGATTAAAGCATTATTTTACCATCTTCCTTGAGCTTGTCTGGTTATTTGGCCTACAATATTTGATTGGTAATTCTATCTAGCGCAGTGAAGACGCTTCAAAAGTGCCAGAGCACATTATCCTACTGGTCGGCGCACGCACACGTATGCTTCAGCCTCGCTGAATACTGTATTTGATGAAATGCCCATCATAATATCGAACCACTAACACATTCAGAAGTCTGTCTTCACTGACTATGGTCAGGTGACAACAGCCAAAGCAACACAACTGGAAAAAAAGATCAACAAAGCGGAAATGGAGTCATAGGGCCTCATTACGAGGTAGGAGGTAGCCATGGTGCTATTAGCACCATGGCTACCCCCTTACCGCATTCCGGGTCCGGGTTCTCATTCCATCCTTGGAGGACCCGGTAAATCCCCATTCTGAGAACCATTCCCCATTCCCATTCGAGCCCCCATAGGGCTCAAGGGAATGGGGATGGAGCTAATAACAAGCCCGCTAATAGCGGGCCCGTTATTAGCTCTCTGGTCCCTTAGCGGCCATAGCTGGACCCGCTAAGGGACCTCGGAATAAGGAGGTAAGGGGTTACCGGCACCGCCACCCTTACCAGTGCCGGTAACCCCATACCTCCTACCTCGTAATGAGGCCATAGTCTTTTAGTGACCTGGTAGTCTTATATATGTTGTGGTTTCAGGTGTGAGTGACCCCAAACCAGCCATGAATAGACAGAGGAGCTTTTTCATTGGTGGTTCCACTGCCTGGAAATTCCATACCGTGCACTTGCACCCCCTTCTTATTGTCATCCACCTTGCCTGTCTTGCCAACTAGGAATGTTCATGCTGGGTCTTTGTGTCTATGCTGAACTGCCTACCCTCATCTCTTATTTTTTGAAATCTTCATACACCCTCTTCCCCTCGCCCACCCCCTACATTACTAACCTTCTCTCAGTGATGGCGCCCCTCCTGGACTCGCCTCTGCAGTGTTGCCGGTATTCTATGGGTGGCATTTCCTGTGTGCATCTTCTGGAGACATTTCAGGAAACAGAGTCCGCAAACCTCATCAGCAACCAGCTGCATTGAGGATGAGAACACAAGGCAGACGCCAGGAGCCCAGGCCAATGTGAGCAGGAGTGGAAGGTGAGAGGCAGAGAGGTATGATATGATATATAATATGATATGATATATGATATGTCATTTATAACGCGCCTGTACACAAGTGTTTCTAGGCGCGACATCACAAGGAAGGGAGGACAGAAGGAGGACAGAACAATGATCTTACTAGGCCTATTGTCATTCAGATTGTGCAAATGCAGGGGCAGGGAAGAGTGCAAAATAACTTGTAAGTGCTGCCGGGAGTGACTCATAAGTGCAGAGAGTCAGGGGACTGTAGGGTTGCAGATACAGTCCCTTAAGTGGTTGGGAGGCCTGGAGGCAGTGCAAGGGCAACTTGTCGTGCAGGAGCCTGGTCCCGTAAGGTCAGTGCGTAGCCAGGTAACCAGAATGCGCACCAGACAGGGGCATCAGCAAGGGAGAGGGAAGATGCTTAGGAAGAGAAAGGTGGATGCAGTGTGGTCCCTGGCCCGAGCAAGCCTTGTGGACGATACCGAGGGTCTTGAACATGAAACTCACAGCCACAGGGAGCCAGATGAGTGATGCCAGGGCTGAAGAGATATGATCCCTGGGCTTGAGGCCAAGGACAAGTCTCTGGATTAGTTGTAAAGGGCAAAGAGTAGAGGCAGGCAGATTTAGAAAGAGGCTGTTGCAGAAGTCCAGCCTAGAGAGGACCAGGGCTCTAGATACAGCGAGCTTCTGGGGGAAGGAGAGGAAAGGAAGAATACCTCTGAGGAGGTGCAGCTGATAGTGTGAGTTTCTAGAGACATGAAAAATGTGAGGAGAGAAGGAGAGGGTGGAGTAGAAAATGACACCAAGGTTCTTAGCCTCACAGGAAGGTGCAGGTAGAAGGGCCAGGGTTGGCGGCCAGAGTGAGAGAGGAAGGTTAGAGCAGAAGGTAGAGAAGTGGTGGGTCAGAGGTGCCTGGTAGTGGTTAAATTGCCAGGGAAAGAGGTTAGACAGCTGGGGGACACCCCAGGTAGAGACAGAGATAGAAGAGAGGAAAGATCCAAGTTGGACATGGGAGGGTCAATTGGTGAGAAAGTAGGTCAACCAGGCTAGGGCCTGAGCAGAGATACTCAGGTTGTCACGGAGACGATTGAGCAGGATGGCGTGGTTGACTGTGTCGAAAGCAGAGAATAGATCCAGGGGAATGAGGACAGAAGGGAGATTAGAGGCACGATTGGAGAGCAGGTGATATATTGAGCAAGTTTAAGGGGGTTGACAACATGAGTTAAGAACATTTAAAATCTTTGATAAACCAGGTTTGAGTGACACAGAGTGACTCTTTTGATTGCTTCAAAAGCAAGTGCACAGCCCGGGGACTGAGAATCCTACTGAGGCCTAGACTATGCCAAGGAAATAAAGAATTTGAGCAAGTTCTTCCTGCTGATGTCTTTCAGCAGAAGAAGCTCACCACAGCTCAACTACAGATGGGTTGAAAAAGGCAGGATGTATCAGATAACTCATAGATGGGCCTCAGTACAAGAGGTATATAACGTCCAGGAAGACACAGGCACACATGTGCAGGGCAGTGGAGCCACAGAGAGTTTAGTCTATTCTAGTAAATGTGTGAAGCACACAATGGCCAGGTAACCAGCTTGAAACAAATAACAACACAACAGTTAATGATTCTTGTATTGAAAGCACAATAAAACAAACTGGTCAGTCTCAGTTACCCACGAAGGACATAAAACCTAAGAAATTAAACTGGAATGTAACCATGCTCTGATTAAAACAATACATTTTTAAGACTTTAGGAACTGTGACGAATCGTGTGAACTTGTCTCTTCTACCCGAGGGAGGTGTGGGGGGGGGGCCTGTGAGGCTAGGGAGGTGAGCCCACTTTGCAACACCCTCCCTATGGGTCGAGGCAAGTGGGACCGCACTGGGAGAGACTCCCCCCTGTGGAGATCAGGACTACTGTTCCTGTGACAAACTCCCTAAAGAACATCCCAACAGGACCTCTTTAGACATACCCTGCAAGGACATGTATGAAGAGAGAACAAGTAAGTGTTATTGTCAGCAAGAAACTGTGAGTGTCACATTAAATGGAAAACCCCATTTAACTGAGACAAGGGGGATGGAGCAACGTGAAGAGAGGCTGTAGCCGGGAAAGGGAGAAAGAGAGAAAGAGAGAGAGAGAGAGAGAGAGAGAGAGAGAGAGAGAGAGTGAGAGAGAGAGAGAGAGACACACGCCGGGGAAAGCCCACAGCTACATAGTACCTGAGAGGGGAGGAGACTGTGAAGTCGAGAAAGCCTCCATGTTGCAAAGTTGTTCGCGTGCAGAAACGCGAGAGCTGGATGTGCCTCATCCTGCAAGTTGGAGACAGTGAAAAAGGAAGAGAGGTGGCGTGAACACGAGGATCCCGTGGTGAACCAGCGGTCCCAGAAACTATGCCAAAAACTACTACGTGGTTGGAACCGCGTAATGTCCCGGTATCAGAAACACTGTATGGCCATCCTTAAAGAAGATACAGAGTATGACGCATTAAAGAAATAAAGGAAGCTGGGCAGGCGAAGGAGAGAATCTGCCACGAATGAAAAGAAACCCTGGTGACGTTATCTCCAAGAATGACAGGCAACTGGCAAAACGGGAGACCCGTGAGGGAGATGGAGAATCGTTATGGGACTACTCATACTCGTCCCAGTCAAGAAAATGAGAATATAAAATTCAAAGCAGAGAAACGAATGAGTATCTTTATGGGACTACTCCTACTCTTCCCAGTTAAGTTAAAGAACCGGAGGAGAAGGATGAACTGATATACATGTCTAAAGACAGAGGCAATAAAGAGAACAAAGCTTGTGAAATACATAAAAAAGGAAGAGAATCGCAAAAGCGAGTCATAAAGGTTGGATAACCTGGGAAAAGAGAAGAATAACTCTGCAGTAAAGGTAAAGAGGTGAGGCACAAACAAACAGAAACTCTTAACAAGAGATCATAAATCAGTACACGGTCAAAAGAATCTCATTTTGAAAAGAAGCAAAAGCACAATACAGAACTGAAAAAACTGTACAAACTGATCAAAGAAGTCACAAGAGACTATATGAAATCACCTACTGAACAGAATTTTGCGAGAAGCAAAACCCAGACAGGAGTCATTGGCCCATATTACAGGTTTGCCAGTATCTCTCTGGTAATTCTGGTGGGGGTACTGGCAAACTGCCCCTACCGTTATCGGTGTCTGATATCCCAGTGGTAAATCTCCATTCCGGATTGCTGGAATTACCGGCACCGGTAACACCGGTGCCGGTAATTCTGGCATTTACTTGCCTTTAGGGGCCTGATTTCCCTCCAGCTCTTGGCTGGAGGGAAATCAGTGCTCCCACCGCCAAACTTATGTTTTGCTGGTCTGGTAAAAATGCCAGTGCTGAAATTACCAGCAATTTTCCAGACCGGCAAAACTGTAATGACCCCCATTCTCCTGTTAGTTGTTAAAATAGTGTTAGGGTCAATTAGGGTTAGTTCGAACTTTGGACAGATTAATTTAAGACATTCACGGATGACTGACAAGCACCTTATCTAGATAGGTTAGGTAGGGAATACCCCTCAGAAATATGGAGGGATAGGCATCCTTTTCTTTAATAAATATATAGTTGAAATGTCTTATAAGAGTCAGCTTAATTCTTCTGACCCGCCACAGAACATTTATTTTGAATGACAGGACTGGGGTCAAAGCCCTCCCACCTTCTCAATTTGCATAAATTCTGCGCCACCTTCTTATAGTATCTGCCTATTTGTGGATGTTAAGGACATATATCTAGCCGGTCAGCTAGCACAGCGAGTGGAGTGCTCGCTTTGACCTCCGTGCAGAGCCTGTGGACGCAGGCTCGAATCCCGGCATGGCCAAAATGAGCACCACACAGCATGGGTAATAATAAGCAGCGCTCAGATGCCTGAGGGTTCCTAGCGCTATATAAATGCAAATTATTATATGATGGAGAGATAAGGTAGAGTAGGGTATTTACTGTATGAACTATCAGGGATTTGCCAGAGCCTAGCGATGCCCTTGAGTTAGGAGAGTTCCCACATTGCCTCTTTCTGCTTGGACTGGCAACCTTCCTACTGGAACCCCACCAATCTGATGTCACTGTGCTGGCCGATCTCATTCAAAAGCCTAAAGAAACAAAGGATCAGTCGAAGTGGAGGATTAACATAAGGCTCGAACATCCACCACCTCAAAAGATGAGAAGTGGCCACAAGGAGAGATCTAGTCCTGTACAAAACGTTCCAGTAAATGAACCTGTGTGTTGCCCTCACCCACAGCTGTCTTGAATTCCCTTTCGGTCCACAGGTCCACCATGGCCGATACTCAAGTTCCGCTACAGCTGATGAGGAAGAGGGGTGCCATCTGTTGTAGCCGGACACGACTGAGGGATGGTTATCAACTTGCCAAGAATGAATGCTTCTAAAATGGATCTTCTGATAATGGGCATCAGGACCACCCATTTGTGGCTCAATCTGTGATCCGCCGGAGAAGGACAGTTCCTACGATTCTTGATGGAATCATGGTCCATACATTTGCACAGATCACTCCGGTCAATCTGCTTAAACAGCCGGCTCTGATTGTCTTAAAATACTCAGGGGAACCTGCCTTCTCCTCTTAATGGAACTGCACTAAGGGCGTTCATCAACACTAACTTCTAAAGAGGCTACACAGCACACAAAATGCAGATGCCAGAAACATGGTCAGAAGTGGAGTGTGTGGGTTCTCGTGCTCTACACACTGCCACTCATTCCGAGTGGGACGTCAAAGGCTCTATGATTGGTCGATCAGCAGAGGCCTGTGTTCCTATCAGCAATCTTTACCCACTACACCGGAGATCAGCCACCATAGGCTTGGTATTCATTTATTGGGTGCATCAAGCTAAGCCGGTGAGTGAGCTTTCTCGGGTTGTGTCTGACACACCTTGCACATATTCTCCCGAGCCAAAGGTGAGCCAGCTCGCTCTCTCTGGCAGCTGAAGGCCCATTTATCCCTATCACCTCAGGGGGGAGTCCCAAAGTTGATAACTAGATCAGCAACTGGTTGAATGGCAGTGCGCGGGTGAGTGGAGTCTCTGATGGATCAGTAGGTGAAGGAGGACAAGCACAACGATCAGTCCTGGTGCTCTGTCTCTACCATTTCTCTATCACAGCCCTTGTATCGGGACCAGAAGGGCAAATATGACTCTTTCAAGATGATACGAATGTTTACTACACACCGAGTGGCAAAGAAGAGTTGCAAACCAAGCAAACACAAATGTTCCTATTCGTGTGTCGCACCAGCTGCCCTGTCATGCCTAGACACCCCACATCAGCAAGGTAAGCCGCGTCCTGCTCCAAGATCCCCGAATTGCTGATCAGGCATTCACGTGACACCATTAGCATGACGAGACGGCCACCACACTCCCCTCCCTTCATGCAGACAGAGGCGGGAGTGCCTCAAGGGCAATCAGTGGTGTTCCTAATACAATTAGCACAAGGTTGCACTCCATGAATTAAGGGACCCACCAGAGATCAAAGCGAGCGAGTCGCAGCGGGCAACCGGAGCTGGAAGGGCGAGGTGTGACACGGGTATTATGATAATCACGGCAGCAAACAACTATTAAGAATAAATAAGTGGTTGTAGCTATGGGTGTGTTTGTTTACTGTGGTGGGTGTGGGTGTGGGTGTGCGGGATTTCGAAATATTCACTTGACACATAAGAATACTTTAGCTATGAGAACCTACGGGCTGAATATGTAGAATGTACAGTTTCTAGATCGAACATTAAATGCATATTTAATTAAATCAAACTATCTGTGACAGACTGAGCATCAGGTGTTATTATTCTAACACCGTACATTGCCTGGGAAACATGTGCGTCATCCATTGGTAATCATCACCTCCACGTCCACTCTTCCTCGTCCCAGTAGTTACCTCATGAGGCCCCTGCCACCACACAGGACCAGTTACTGGCCCGTGATGGGGCTGTATGGTGGGGCCTCGGATCCCTCCAGGTGCAGCGTGCTCCCGGGCCCCAAGCGGGGCTTGGGTCCCAGTTGAGCAGGAAGCCTCTCCCAGGATTTGCCTGGCTCGAGGTCAGCGTAGAGGCATTGCTGCCCGGGGTCCTGCAGGGCCTGGAGCTAAGGTAAGGAGATGGGGGGAACCATGGATCCCCGGGGGCTGAGTGGGGTCTATTGTTCATGCCTCTTCATCCCGGTGTTTCCGGCCCGGTGTCCCGTTTTCTCATCAGCGCGGCTAACCGGCTGTTTGATGTACCTTCTGGGGGTGGGTTGGCTCCGCCTCCAGACGGGGGGAGTTTATTGTTAGTGTTTCTCCGATGGAAGTGGAGGGAAACGCTGATATAAACGGACCATTCCCAAGGGGATTCATTGTTTGTTCTCCGTCATTGGTGGGTTTTTCTCCCGGCCTGCAGTTTAAATATCTACTCAGCAAGTTGGTGTTTCTGTTTGTTGTTAATGCACACCATGGGAAAGCGCTCTGCTAAACTCAGGCACCTTGCCCTGTCCTCTTCCTCGTCTTCCTCTTCTCCTGAACTTCGCAGGAGGAAAAAGAAAAAATGAAGGCTCTTTTCCTTATCCCTAGAGACTTAAAGAAGTTGCTACGGCATCATGGCCATACACATGGGCACACGCGCCGGCGTTGGTCATTCACATCAGCTCATCCTCTGGCACAGAGTCCTCCTCTGCCGCTTCCTGTTCTTCATCAGCTGATGCAGAAGGTAAATACCTGGACAGGGAGGAGGTGGAGGAAGTCCTTACTCTAGTTTGGCACTGCTAGGGGTTTTCGGAGCCATTGGTACCAGTGGATGGGGTTGACCGCACCATTCACCACTATAAGCATATCCCGAGGATGGGGTTGCCTTTGGTTTCTGATATCCGGGTTAAGATCCTTCGTGAATGGCGTGACCCGGAGAAGATTGCCAAGCCCCGCTTTATGGCCAAACTCTACCCGTTGAAAGGGGGTGAGACGTTGCTCTCCGATTCAGTTGAGGTTTATGATATCCTCGCCAAGCTGTTGGGTCGCTCCTCTATGTCGGCCGAGGAGGCTGCGGTCCGGGACCCGGTGGACCGTAGGGTTAATTCCAGCTTGAAGAAAGTTCATGCTGGTGCACTTTTGCTCATCATGGTGAATATCTATGGCTCCTACACTGCGGATACAGTGCTGACTGGTTTCAGGAAGTTAAAGAAGGCCGTGGATGGATGTTCTGACTGTGCTGACAGACATGCAGCAGCAGGTTGAACCTTTGTCCGATCTGGCGTTTGATGGAGTGTGTGGCTTGGCCATGGCAACGGGTGCTAGTGTGTCAGCCCGGAGGCATGTGCATCTGCGGGATTGGCAGACGGAAGGTTCACAGAAGACGGCTGCCTTTAAACTTCCATTTGACGGTTCCAAACTTTTTGGTGATGTACTTAAGGATAAAGTGCATAAGGTGTTTCGTGCTGACAAACACGCTGACAAATCACGGCAGATGTCTACCTCGATGATCAAGAAATCTTCCTCTGGTACAGGTGCGCGGACCAGATGGTCTTTCCTTGGTTCCTTCTCCCGCTCTTTTTGTAGAACAACAGGGGGCCGTGGTCCTCTGCGCTCTTCGCGTCCGGGCCCGGTCCATAAGGCCGGTGGGTGGATGTGTCCGGCTATTTTTTCCGGTATGGGACAGGTGCTGCTCGGATTCTTGGGCTCTGGACACCTTTTGGAGGGGTTATCAAGTGAACTTCCTGTCTCCCCCTGTCCAGGATTGCATGGTTCGAACTGTGGTTCCCCGATCAACGACTAAGAGGTTGGCTATGGCAACTGCTATTTCCGAGTTGTTACTGAAGGCGGCGATCATTCCTGTTCCTTTCCCGCACCGGGGTCAGGGTTTCTACTCCTGGGTATTTCTGGTCCCCATACCTTCAAGGAAGTGTCGCCTCATCTTAGACCAATAAAATATAGGAGGATACAGTCAAAGGCTTCCCTGGCCAAAGGCATGACAGGGGGTCACCAGGGCCTTGCAGAAGAGCTAGGTAGCTACTAGTTTGAACAGAGATCAACGTTAGGTACAAAGACAAAAGGTTTTATTTGAACAGAGAGACATATATACAAGATTATGCATGTGCTGTAGCACAAAACTAGTATGCCGAAATACATTCGTAGTCTGCATATGGGTGAGTTAGTACAGTTGGTGACAGTCTATTTAATGTATTGTTTCAAGTCACAATACATTAACATTGTACACAATGTTAATGTATTGTCACTTGAAACGATACATAAAGGCAAGGCCCTGGTGACCCCCTGTCACGCCTTTGTCACTGTACCTTTAACCCTCTAGAGTCAGGCCCCCTAAAAAAGAGGATTTCGCTCATATCTCTTCTTGCCTCATCTTAGACCTCAAGGCTCTGAACTGTTTCGTCTGGAAGGAACACTTCAAAATGGAAACTTTGCAGAACATTCTCCCGATGTTGCACAGGGGGGACTGGATGGCATCCCTGGATCTCAAGGATTCATATTACCATGTGGTTCTCTTCCCCTGCCACATTTGTCGGAATTGGAACAATATTATGCCTCCTATCGCAACAATTGTATGTGTATTGGCCTACGTCAAGTTGTCTAAACATCGTATGCGAACAAACTCCATAGCAAGGTCTTGACCTTAGAGAAAGTAATGTAAGCCGCCATCTTGGATTAAGCCGCCATTTTAGGTTCTCTTGTTATATGGAAATCACCCTGAACATCAAAATGGAGGCCGAATGACATTCTGAGTAAGATTCTGGCCGTTGTGATCTCCGTACACATGAATAATTAATATGCCTGCAGGCCACTTTTCAGGGTCGCGAACTGAGACCTTGTCCTACCATTGACCTATGTGTAAATCTACAACTATATCAATGAAACTAATCAAAATGCATATATTAAAGGATTGACCTGGCAAGGAACCCATAGGCCCGGCTCACAGAATGGTTAACCCGCGAGAGGGTTGGCCAAGGGCTGGACAGATTGTATAAAAGACCCAAGTATTCCAATGTGCGGTCTCTCTCACTAATGCATCGAACCCTAGTTGAAGTTCTTTATGTTACTCTGAGAGCCGAATAGCTATCCGTTTGTCAATTGACTTTGGTAACTGTTGTAGCTTTTAAATAAAGCACTTGTATGTTCTTTGTAACCTGTGTTGGTGTGTTTCCTTTTGGGCTTCCCGGCCTCATATTATTTTTTTATTTCCACAGTTGGCGCCCAAATAGGGACCCTCAAGATTGATGCCGGATCATTGAAGGTGGACGCAGACTATCGAAACGGGATCGGATGGTGTGATACTGCAGGCCCGACCGAACGAGACGCGATACCTCGGCAGCGCTGCACGGTCCGATCCTTGGATGATAGTCGTGTGGTCTGACACAGCATCTTGACGAGGGTCAATTTTTGAGGCGGGCAAATTTGTCGAAACCACCAAACACAAGGTAAAATTCGTTAGGTAAGTTATTTGGTAAACCGTACGGTCCTCCTTAGGTTTGGTCAGGTGCAGTCGTGACCCGGCTCTTAATTTAACCCTGACAATTTGAATTTGCGTATTGTATCTGCAGACACAATTATTGACCAGGTAACACCAATTTTTGGTGAAATGCCTGGGAAATTGTCTAGCTGCTTTAGGACTCTGTTCCGCAACGATCGACAATCTTTGGAATTTAGCCGCCCGGCACCACAGGAGGGGTCGCCGGCATGTACTATGTACTGTAAGTATGGCATTGGAAGTATAGTATTTAATGATATTTGGCACAGACAAACCAGACAAGCCTCCGAATTTCAGTGGCCAATCAATGGTAGTTTCGAGATCCCCCGTATTGAATACCTAGAATCGGTCTTGCTAAAAAAGAAGGCCAGACCTGCAGCATTTGATGTTTTACAGAATTGGAAAAAAGAAGCATTTCAGCAGCTTAAAAGTAGGGATAAACATGCACGCCGTCATAAAACAAATGCCGAAAAGGCGTTGTTATATGATAAGGAAAAACATTCGGATTCAGTCAAAAATATGGATAGGGCTTTCTCACTCGATATCCAGAAAATGTATCCCTCTAAAGATTTTCATGCTTCTGAAGAATTTATTGAAAAATTGTTAAACGAACGCAGGCCTGGTACCTCTGCGCCACCTCCGTATGATCCTCTCCCTGGTGCTCTGCCCATCCCTGCTGTTATTCCTGCTGTCATTCCTGTTCCCCCTGTACAACCTACTGTTCCTATTCCTCCAGTTGTTGTTCCTCCTTCTATCCTACCACCCCTTCCTCTTGCGCCGATAGTTGCACCCTCATTGAATTTGCCCACACCTCCGCTCCCGAGTGGTTATGTATTGACTGATGTTGATCGGGGTGCGGGGTCAAAGATTGTCACTCGAAATACTGTTTCTGCAGACAAGAAACGGAAATTATTTGCATGGGCTAAGCACTGCATGGAGAAAGGTGATCAAGTTAACATTATCAAATATGAGCAATCTTCCTGAGAAAAATGTTTTTATCGAAGGTGTGGGGACTCATTTATGCGTAATGTGGGGTACATTACATAATGCGGATCTCCCACAAGGGGTGAGGGATCTAAATACTTTAGCACTTTCGAGGGACACAGAGGAGAAAGTACATGGTCATGTTGAGAGATTGTTTGAGTATAGGAGGGACTTTGAGAAATTACGGGATGAGGATGATGAAGACGACAGTATGTATGTGCAGAAACTGTTCCTTCCGTGTCATAGATCGGCACCTGAGTAAGTACAAATTTGTACCAAAGATGCGATTCGATGGATCTCGGATTCATCGATACCGCCGGATGAAGTATATGACACGTATAGTCAGTATACAGTAGAAATGCAGAGGAAGGTGATTCAGGTAATGGTACAGTACCTACAGGAAGAATGTGTAAGGAAGAAGGTTAGTTGTCCTATAGAGTTATTGGGTATTTGTAAAAGGGCTTTTTCGCCCGACACTTCTTCGGCTGCCTTAGCGCTCGACCTGGCTCTGTTGCTTAGTAAGCGGTCAGAGTTACCTATATCTCAGTTGCCTATGAGAGAGGTTCCTCCGACATTTGTCCCAAAGGTTGAGATTTCCGCTAACGCTGGTGCGCCCGCTGTGGACATTCCAGCGCATTATGTATCACAATTTGTTCACGTCCCGTTTTCACGACAGGAAGTGAACACTATTAGACAATCAATTCCCGATATTAGGAAAAACCCGACAGGATTCTACAAAGAGATAGAGTCAGTTTTGCAGTCCTCTGTGTTCACCTTAAGTGATATTGACTTGCTATTCCCTGTACTCCTGCCCGTAGATTTATGGAAGCAGGTTCGAACAATAGACGATGTGCCAGGGTTGGGAGATACGTGGGCTAACATGACTAGGTTTGATGGGGAAAGACCAGCTGGTGAGAAACCACCTCAGGTAATACTTACTTTGCCTGATAGAATTGTCGCAAAATTGAAAACCATAATTCCTGAGAAAAGAATTATTTGGGACAAGCTTACGGCCTGTGTTCAAGGAAAAACTGAAGGTGCCACCGAGTTCTTTAATAGATTCGAACAGGTATTCTCTGACTTCAGTGGATAGGACTTGGGCACAGAGTCTGGGAAAAGGTTGTTTGTGGACAGATTTGTACGTGGGTTGTTGCCCGACATCCAGTCACAGATTATGTCCTCTGAGAGCGCTTGGCAGGCGAAATCCCAATCCGAAGTTTTGCACATGGCTCAGTATTATGAGAACCATGTTCATAATGAAAAAGAGAAAATAGAGAAGAGGAAAGGAGATTTGAAGACTAAAGTATTGTTACAACAAATCGTTAGAAATCCCAGAGGGGGTACTTCACAGACCAGAGGTCAGTATGTCCCAAAAGGAAACGCTCCTTTGGGTCCTGTGAATGTTAATCAATGTGCCTATTGCCGCCAGGAAGGTCATTGGCGAGCAGAGTGCCCCGTCCTTCGCCAAAGGTCAAACAATGCATTTGAGACTATGGGTAGACGACCTACAGGTCGCCCCGGAGCGGGGGGCCCTGATAGAGGTCAGTTCTCACAAGATCCTCAGCAACCTTGTTCACGGGAATATCAGAGTTCGAGTGTGGACACGAGAAACATATTTGATCACCCTTCTGCTGCCTACCTTTCTGAAGAGCTTCCTTCCGATGACATTTTATTTCATTAGGACTGCCCGAAGCAGGGTTTGGAACTTTCACCTATTCCCGTTAATCAGAAAGGTCCCTACGTTGAATTGTTAGTGGGGAATAGGAAACATCAGTTTTTGATAGACACTGGAGCACAGAAGTGCTCCATTGATCATTCCCGGGTTCCAAACATTCCACTGTCAGGGCAAACAAATGTTTCTGTAGGGTTTTCTGGTATACCAATTGCTTGCCCGGTTTCTTTGCCGGTGTCTGGTTCTCTGGGTCCCTTCACGGACCATTGTCCCTTCCTCCTGACTTTGAACTGTGGAGAGAATTTGATCGGGTTAAATTTATTGAAGAAACTGAATGCAGTAATTCATTGTTCCTCTGACGGAGTGCGACTGACGGTTTCACCACAGCAACTTCCCAATTCTCAGTTTTTGACTCGCCTCCTGAGTTTAGTGTTGTTCCGGAATGTTTATGGGCGGTTGACGACAATGATGTCGGGGTGCTACAGATTGAGCCCGTTAAAATAGTTTTGAAGCATGGAGTTAAACTACCACGCATTCCGCAATATAAAATATCAGTTGAGGGCGAGCATGCTTTGAAGTGCATTGTCTCCGATTTTGTGCATCAAGGAGTGATTGAAGAGATTGCAGGTAGCTTATGTAACAGCCCGATTTTGCTTGTATACAAGAAAGGCGACAATGCAATCCCATACCATTTTATAATTGATTTACGTGCTATTAACAAAGTTGTCGCCCCACAATTTCCAATTGTGCCTGATGTAACAACGATACTAACAATGATCCCTGCTACAGCTACGCACTTTAGTGTTGTGGATCTAAAGAATGCTTTCTTTAGTATTCCTATACACAAGGAGAGTAGATATTTGTTCGCGTTCACCTTGGGGGGACGTTCGTTCACATTTACTCGTGCACCTCAAGGGTATACTGAAAGTCCAAGCATTTATAGTAGAGCTTTGAAAGAGCAGCTTTATACCCTTGAATTGCCACCTACTTGTACACTGCTTCAGTATGTCGATGATTTGCTTTTGGCTGCAGATTCTGAAAGTGCTTGTAAAGAAGGCACTGTATTGTTGCTTATTCATCTGGCTAAAAACGGTCATAAAGCTTCGCTCAAAAAATTTCAATATTGTTGTCAGGAGGTCGCCTATTTAGGCTACCTCCTGTCAAAGGAGGGGAGAAGATTGACACCTGAAAGAATAAAACACATTTCTGGCATGTCTGTTCCAAATACACAGAAGGAAGTCAGAGCCTTAATAGATATGGCTTCTTACTGTAGGTTGTGGATCCCGAACTTTTCACTACTGATAAAACCGATGTTGGCTTTGACAAAGAAGGGCATTTCTTTGCCGCTGCCATGGAAATCGGAACATCAACCATCATTTGAGCTTCTCAAAACTGCGTTATGCTCTGCACCGGTTCTGGGTACTCCAAATTATGACAAGGCCTTTGTGTTGTTTGTGCATGAATGTGATGGATGTGCTTTGGCTGTGTTAACATAGGAACACGGAGGGAAGAATAGGCCGTGCGGCTACTACTCTTCCGCCCTTGATCCTGTCGCATGCGCTTTGCCAAGATGTTTGCGAGCTGTCGCTGCTGCTGCCGCGTCTGTAAAACAGAGTGAGGGGATGGTCCTAGGCCATGATTTAATTTTGATGGTACCTCACTCTGTAGATGTTCTATTGAATAAAACCCAAAAGCAACACCTCACCTCCGCACGACTGACGAGGTATGAATTAATTCTGTTTGCCCCTCACATTCAAATTAAGAGGTGTTGTGTTCTTAATCCGGCTGAACTCCTACCTTTCCCGCAAAATACTGTTTGCGGTGACGAAGAATTACATGACTGCCTGTATACCACTGAACAGGAAACGAAGGGCAGGATAGACCTTATAGATACTCCTTTGGGCAATACGGAAGGGGAGCTGTTTTGTGATGGCTCCTGCTTCAAACTCCCAGATGGTACATCTACAGCTGCCTACGCAGTGACTACATTGAGTACGGTTGTTGAAACTAAGAGAATTCCGCATAACTCCGCGCAGGCCGCAGAGATTATAGCGTTGACCCGAGCTTGTGAACTCTCCAAAGGGCATACAGTAAACATATATACTGATAGCCAGTACGCCTTTGGGGCGGCTCACAACTTTGGGAGGCTCTGGTCGGAAAGAGGGTTCCTAACCTCACATGGGACCAAGATTCAGCATGGTCCCCTGATAGTGCAATTGCTCTCGGCACTCTCACTCCCTAGGCAGTTAGCAATCATGAAATGTGCAGCACATCGTAAGGTCATAGATGATGTGGGAAAAGGAAACGCTTTTGCTGACCAGATAGTCAGGCAAACGGCTACAGACCTTAGCGCAGACATGTATACTCTAAGGGAAACAAAAGATGCCTATGTAATGGATGAGGGTATCGGGTATGTGCGAGATATCCAAACTGACGCCACAATAGAAGAGTTTAAAAGGTGGGCCGAAGGGATGGGGAAACTGGATGACGATGGGTGTTGGGTGGATACATCTGAAGGGAAATGGTTGCTCCCTGATTCATATGTGCTGGCAATGGTTACGATGGCACACGGTCCTACGCATGTGTGTGCTCAACAGATCACGAAAATGTTGGAACAAGTCTAGGTGAATGATAAAATTTTGAAGATTGCACAGCGACATGTTAAGAATTGTATAATTTGTTTACAGCACAATGTGGGGAAGGGGACAGTAACTCCAAGGGGTAGCCTTGGGCCCCCTTCTGTTCCCTTCGAGGTCATCCTCTTTGATTTATTGAGATGGAACGGTGTAACAATCTAAAATATGTTCTTGTGATTATTTGTGCTTTTAGTAAATGGGTCGAGGCTTTCCCCGTTAAGGATGCTACTGCCATGACCACTGCAAAGACTATGGTAAAAGAATTCTTTCCACGATTTGGGCTTCCAAGGGTAATTTGGTCGGACAACGGTCCCCATTTTGTTGCGGCAGTAATTTTGCAGATATGCACAGTGTTACACATTGAAAAACGATTTCACTCAGCTAGGCATCCTCAAAGTGCTGGGTTGGTAGAGAGACATAAAGGTATCCTAAAGAATAAGCTTGCCAAAACATGCGCCGGCACCAAACTGAAATGGCCAGATGCCTTACCTATTGTATTGTTAGCCATGCGTACCACACCTCAAACTAAGACTGGGCTCTCTCCATTTGAGGTAGTGATGGGGAGACCTGCTAACATTTGGGGCCTTCCGAAGCCCAAAACCCTGAAGTAGGTTGAAAATGTATTGCTTGTAGACTACTGTAACCAGTTCACTAAAACTCTGTATCTAATTTATCATCAGATCCAATCAGCTTTACCTGTACGGTTTACGGGCCCAGGACACAACATACAGCCTGGAAGTTGGGTCCTAGTGAAGGCCTACGAAAGGTCTTCCTGTCTCGCGCCTCGCTGGTGGGGACCCTACCAGGTGCTGTTGGTCACCCAAACAGCAGTGCGGGTGGCTGGAAAGAAGCACTGGATCCACGCGACGCATGTCAAGAAACTTCCTCACCCGACGCCACACGTTAAAGAAGAAGCAGAACCCCTCGCTGAGGCTACAATCTCTGATCCTGGAGTAGCAAATAGCGCTGTGAGTGTGTCAGAGAATTACTCTGAGCCCGTGGAGCTTGGTGAACAGTCCATTTCGTCTCCGCAATCTTTGAAAAGGTCACTTCCGGAAAACACTGTTTCAAGTTCTGCGACTTCCGTCGCCTCCGATACGTTGCTTCCCTCAGGAAGTGACGTTACCCTATTTCCGGATCAAACAGTACTGGGTATCACCAGGTACGACCTTCGACAAAGAAAATAGAACTACGGCACGGGTTTTGCCTGTGCATCTGGAAAGAAAAAGTTATTGAGAGTTTTTTCTCTTATAAAAGAAAGTTCCTTTTGAACAAAAGAAAAAAAAAGGGATTCTGCTGGCTAGGGTTGGGGAAGGACTAAGAAGTCACGCGACCGTAGTGTCGCCAGCAACGAACATTGGGATCGTCGATTGAGAAACTACGATGCCTGCCACCTCCACTGCTGCTGCTCGCATTGGACTTGTAAATAAGGGGGTGACCAACTCGCACAACGAACAATGTGCCTGGGCCCCGAAAACGTATTGCTGTGTTGTGTTAATAATAATTGGAATTTGTATAGTTACTGCTGTGGGACTTTGGTACTTCGAAGAAATGTACCCTCTAAAACCTCTACTGCCAATTGAGATTGTACCTACTGCTTTGACTCCCTTTGTACACCTTCACACTTTGTCACCTAGAGACTCCCAGCATAGACGAAAGTACCATAATAACACTTTAATGATAATAATGAATTCAACTCATGCCATTTTTAATAAGAGTAATTGCTGGATTTGTACCCATTTACCGCAACATGGGAACAAGGGGCTAGGATGGTATATTCACCCTTTACCTTTAACGACTGCTTGCTATGCCTCTCTTAGAGCACTATCCTTTGGCCGTTGGAATGATAGCATCTCAGGGAACTTTGATGGAACTAATTCAAATGACTTTGAGAAACGTGAAATGACTCCCCTGGGATGCTCGCTTTTTGCAAATAGAAGTAAACCTAATGTTGCTTCTATTAGGCCATCTGATAAACTAACTCTTCCTTTTCAAACTCAAATTTCCTTTAAAATGGCTGCGATAGGCAATAAGGACGCTGTGCCTCCTTCCTACTCTATTAATCATAGCCCCGATTCAGTCCCCTTTTGTGTACAGAGAAATGGAACTCGGTCAATGGGAGATTTTGAAGGTTGTGTGAACATTGTAAATTTGACCGGGGAGAACAGGCCTCTGTATGTAGGGGGGCCTGTCTATTTCATTTGTGGTAGTTCAGCATTTCCCTGGTTGCCCAAGGATTGGCAGGGAACCTGTTATTTAGGAATCCTGTTACCTGGGGTATTTGTAGCTAGTACATTGGAAGTTTCTAAGGCTCGCCCACGGCGGGACGAGAACGGAGATACCCCTGGGCAAGTATTGGGAGATATAGCAAAATCAGTTGTGCCATTTTGGGGACAGAAAGCAAATTCTGAAAATATTAGGGGACTAGCAAGGGTACTGGAGAGAACCATTAACCGGACCACGGATATACTCTATAATATGACACTAGAACAGAAAGCAATAAGATTGGTAGCACTCCAAAACAGGATGGCATTAGATGTCATCCTGGCAGAACGTGGCGGAGTATGTAAATTAGTCGGGGCCGGCTTGCTGTGTTTCCTACCAGATTCCTCACCGACGATTTTCAAAGCAATTCAGAACTTGCACATCCTTAGTTCTGAAGTGCATGTTCCTGTGGGTGATAGGAATATTAGCGCCTGGTTCTGGGATTCTCTACGATCCTGGGGTTGGAAGGTGCTTTCTGTTATACTGGTTATTTTGGGAATCCTGCTATTCCTTTGTTGCTGTTTCCAATGTCTACCTAGTGTATGTGCAATGCTAGGGGGATGTTGTGCTCAAGCAGTGAGCACAGTAGGGCACAAAATGTATGCCCCAGATCCAGCATCTAAAGAGTTTGTGTTACAAGGGGTTCTGATGAACGACCTAATGGCTATAGACATTACAGATAATGATTCAGGATGTATGGACGACAATGCATGGAGTTATTTACAAACATATAAGAAATGATATTAGCACTTGGCATAGGCCAAAAGGAGGGTTTGTCGGAATTGAAACAATATTATGCCTCCTATTGCAACAATTGTATGTGTATTGGCCTACGCCAAGTTGTCTAAACATCGTATGTGAACAAACTCCACAGCAAGGTCTTGACCTTAGAGAAAGTAATGTAAGCCGTCATCTTGGATTAAGCTGCCATTTTAGGTTCTCTTGTTATATGGAAATCACCCTGAACATCAAAATGGAGGCCGAATGACATTCTGAGTAAGATTCTGGCCGTTGTGACCTCCATACACATGAATAATTAATATGCCTGCAGGCCACTTGTCAGGGTCACGAACTGAGACCTTGTCCTACCATTGACCTATGTATAAATGTACAACTATATCAGTGAAACTAATCAAAATGCATATATTAAAGGATTGACCTGGCAAGGAACCAATAGGCCCGGCTCACAGAAAGGTTAACCCGCGAGAGGGTTGGCCAAGGGCTGGACAGATTGTATAAAAGACCCAAGTATTCCAATGTGCGGTCTCTCTCACTAATGCATCGACCCCTAGTTGAAGTTCGTTATGTTACTCTGAGAGCCGAATAGCTATCCGTTTGTCAATTGACTTTGGTAACTGTTGTAGCTTTTAAATAAAGCACTGGTATGTTCTTTGTAACCTGTGTTGGTGTGTTTCCTTTTGGGCTTCCCGGCCTCATATTATTTTTCTATTTCCACACATTAAGTTCTTACGGTTTGCAGTAGGATCCCGGCATTTTCAGTTCCGAGTGCTCCCGTTCAGGTTGCGTTCGGCCCCCAGGGTGTTCACCAAACTGGTGGCTGGCCTGGTGGTGCATCTACAACTGAGTGGCATTCAGATTTTTCCCTACATGGATGACTGGTTGGTCAAGGCTGCCCTCCGGCAAACGGTCCTGGCTCATCTCCAACTGCTTTGCCAAGCATTGCGGGACTGGGGGTTTCTGGTGAACTGGCAAGAGTCTCCTATGGAGCCCTCTCAGGATTTGGTTTTCATCGGGGCTCATATTTGCACCAGAATGGGGAGAGTTTTTTTTTGTTCCAGGAGAGGTTCCATGGCCTGCTGGCTGTTCTGGACAGGGTTATCAGAAGGCGGTGTGTCACGGCTCGCCTGTTGCTCATGCTTCAGGGGCACATGGCATCTTATGTTTTTCTTGTTCCTTGGGCTCGTCTTCATCTGCGTCCTCTGGTGTCTTATCTACTCTCCCACTGGCAACTGCCCTCTCAGGCTTACGAGGCATTGATCCCGGTGTCTGCGGCTCGGAGGGTCTCCTTACTGTAGTAGTTGAGGGTTCAGAATCTCCGGGCAGGGTTGTCCCTGGTCCATCCTCCTGTGACCACTCTTACTACAGACGCCAGCGGAAGGGGTTGGGGGGCCACACTGGGCGTCATCCCTTCGGCCCAGGGAATGTGGGCTCTGGAGGAGGGCCGTCGTTCATCCGATTGGAGAGAGTTGTGTGGCATTCTCTGGTCCCTGTTGTACTTCAGGGTGTTTCTGGAAGGCTGGGCAGTTTTGGTCTGGACGGACAATACCACGGCATTGGCATATGTCAACCGCCGGGGAGGGTCCGGCCGCTCCTTGAATGCTCTGGCAGCTCAGATAGGTTCCTGGCGGGAGTCGCATCTGTTGTCCCTGGTGGCCACTCATTACGGGGGGTGGACAATGTTTGAGCGGATCTACTCAGCCACCAGTTCCCCTTCCCTGCAGAACTGGTTCTGTCCAACTGGGTATTTGCAGAGATCTGTGTCAGGTTTGGAATCCCCGTTCTGGATCTCTTTGCCTCTCTGGCCTCTGCAAAGGTTCCTCTCTTCTGCTACCGGTTTCTGGCCGATGCCCTCACTGTGCAGTGGCCACGGGGTCTCCATTCCCTGCTCTCCCCCTTCTTCCCGGGGTGGTTCAGCGCATCAGGGAGACCGGGTCGACTGTGTTGTTGGTTGCCCCGTTCTGGCCCCACCTGAGCTGGTTCCCCTTACTGTTGGATCTTCAGTCCCAGGAACCTTCGCTGATTCAGAAGTGGCCTTGTTCCCTGGAGGGGGGTCTGGGGTTTGGGGTCTGTCAAATTCAATGGGTAGTATGGCTATTGGACGGTCTCTAATGACTTCCCAGGGGTTTTCGGGTCCTGTGATCGAGTCTATCATTAATGATCGTAGACCTTCTACTCTGAAGGCGTATGGCAGGCACTGGGGCCACTTCCAGAATTGTTGTGGGTGGTGTGGCACCCCCCCTTGCGTTCCAGTCTGCCCGTTATTCTCCAGTTCCTCCAGGAGGACTTTGACAAGGGTCCAGCGATCTCCACGCTTCGCTCCCAATGGGCCTCCATTAAATTCTTCTTGGGGGACTCTGATGGCCACCTGGATGGGGAGGTGCTGGTAGGGAAGTTGCTTCGGGGTCTCTCTTCTTCCCATCCTTGTATTATAAAGGTCTTCCTCCTTGGGATCTTCCTCTTGTGTTGCGGTTCCTTCATGGACCGCCTTTTGAGCCCTGTCTGAAATTGACATCAATCACCTTACACTGAAGGCTGCTTTCCTTATCGCTATCACGTCTGCCCGTAGGCTGGGGGAGATTGGGGCTCTATTGTGTCACCCCTTTTCCTAAGGGTTCTACTGGACTCTGTGGTTTTGCGGTGTGATCTGACGTTTCTCCCTAAACTTGTGTCTCGGTTTCACACCTCTCAGGATCTGGGTCTCCCTGCATTTTTTCAGGATCCACAAACTCCAGAAGAGGTTGCTTGGCATGCCATTGATGTGCGGCGGCAGTTCTCGGGTATTTGTCTCGGACTGCCCCCCTTCGGCAGTCTGATAGTCTCTTTGTTACTTTTGGCCTCCGCTAATGCGGGACTGAAGGCCTCTGTGATTTCCATTAGCGGGTGGATCTGTGCTGTTGTGTCCATGGCTTATGTAGTTTCTGGCCTGCCTGTGCCTTGCACACGTTCAGGGTGGCGCCAGGGTTTTGGCTGCATCCTGGGCAGATATGAGGGGGGTTTCTCTGTAGGAGATTTGTAGTAATGCCACCTGGGCGGATCAGAGCACTTTCATCAACCACTAACGGTTGAATGTCTCCCACTCAGGGGATGGTTCTTTCGGGGTTGGGGTTTTGTCTGCTGGGATGTGAATTCGGAGTTATTAAAGGTGTGAATTTTTGTTCTGCACTTTCGGGCTCTGCGTCTCATTGGGACCTCTCCCCTTTGCTGCTATGGTATGCCTCATGAGGTAAGTACTGGTACAAGGAAGAGTGAACATGGAGGTAATGCTCTGATTACTTACCGAAAATATTCATTACTCCTAGTCCTACTCTTCCTCGTCACAGTACTGACGACCCTCCTCTCCCTCCCTGTGGGGGAGGTCTCATGCTCCAGCATGGATATGTTAAACTTGATGATGTGTGTTAAGGGTAGGAGTTATAGGAAATAAAAGAAATAGAAGAAGGTCCTGTGTCGGAGTCAGGCGCCTCATGAGGTAAGTACTGTGACGAGGGAGATAGGACTAGGAGTAAGGAAGATTACCAGTAAGTAATCAGAGCAAACCTCTTCACAATCTTCTGAAAATTTAGCCTGTTTCTAGAACATATGCCGGCCATTTTGGCAGGTGTTCTGAGCGCCATTTTGACAGATGTACTCTGATGGGAACTTCTTACCTAAGTCAATGAAATCAAATGCACACGAAGCTGCCACCAAGCGGAAACTGCGGTAGACAAGAAAGGGTCCCTTCTTGAGTGAGGGAAAGGCAGGAGCAGAAGATATTATATACATAAAAGCCACGCCCACACACAAGCTCACCAAGGTGCTACACTTAGTAAGGCACAACTTTAGCAACAGTTAGGATCGGCCATGCTTGCAGTTCTCTCTCAGGATATGTCCATAAAAATACTGATTTCTTACTCAGTCAAGGTAAAATCGGAGGTTAGCCAGTTTATTTTATTTACCATGCTAAGAAACAAGGATGAAATAGAAAAAATGCTGCTGCTCGCAAAGAAAGACGGCACTGATTGGGCGGCCGCCTTATAAAGGCTACTAATATATATTAATTCATTGTATGAAGCAAACATAGACAGCACGATTTATTAGATGTTAATCTCCCTACATGAATAAGAAAAGCATTTGCTTTTTTATGAATCGCTGAAATATCCCAGCAAAATGAGATGTAAGTCCAGTTTTAGAAGGAAACCTGTCGGCCAATCAGCAGACTCCTGGTTTTGCCATGTTAATACCCAGAGGTTTCTACAGGACGACCCGGGAACCGAACCTGTGCTGGTTGTGTCGTCTTGCTTTCAACCCGATCATGTTGCCCCTGAGCTATCCTGAGACTGATTAACTGATGCGCCCCGCTAAGCATTAAAGGCAATTTAACGCCCTCAAAGAAACGTAGTTAAAGCCTCGGCAGCTTCAGACATGAGAAACAATTAACTGCAAGAACAGTTTAGGAAAGAGTTATCACTGATAAAGAACCCTTTTTTGCAATATCTGAAATGAATAAATACATTGAAAGTTAAATCTGAACTGAAATCGTCGGAACGCTTTGAGGAATCTTTTTGGGGTGTTATTTTCAGCCCCACATTCTAGTGTGCATGGTCCGTCCGTGGTTTTACACATGTGTAATTGCATGTCGCTTTCTGCCTCTCTGTTCTGTGGACCTCTTCCACCGCCTGGATTGGAACTGGCATCTCAACTTGGTAGGATTCGTTGGGAGTCTGACTTAGGTCATGTGATGTCTGATGTTGGATGGAATCATATTGGCACAGGCCCAAGCAGAGTCAAAACTGACATTGGCCCGAGATGCACACAACAGAGGATTACTCATTCTATGTGTTGGGTCCCTCTGGAAAACGTGGTCTTGCAAGTTGCTCCAGGATAATCGCTGTTGGAACTGCAAGAGTGAGGCGGGTTCCATGTTACCCATGTTTTGGTTGTGCCAGAAAGTTGGCATATTCTGGGATGAGGTATATTACATGGATGCAGGGAGATGCAGGCATTTTATTTAGGAAAACGTGCGCCTGGTAACAATGGGAATTTTAAAGACACCACAACAATTTTAGACTCCATAAAAAAGCACATACTATTTTCTTATTCTATGTTTTTAACGAAAGCTGTCTCGAGAATCGCGACGCACAAGAGTGTGACGTGAAGGCACAATATCCGATTTGGGCATGAGACTCACAATTTATCATGTAAAATCTTGCTATTTTTCATTTTCTCCCACCTAAAATGATTCTAACTCCAAAGTAATGCTATGGGAGAATTCCTTTCTCCCACTTTCTGTGACCAAACCCCCCACCCAGGTGCTTCCGAATGTTGACATATATGCAATAGCGCATTGCATTTCTCTGTCGCGTCCTCCACACAAGGCAGTGGATGGGCGCTGGGTCAGTAGGGAGAACAGTGGGTAATGGAGGAGCGCAGGACAGAGTGGAGGCTGGTGCCTGATTGGTGGGGGTGCCAAAATAGCAAGAAAGTCCACAAAGGCAGAAAGGGACCTTGCGGCGGCGCAGCCTCCTGGGGGTGGCCCTCCGTGACGTTACGCTTCTGCCAGCAACCTTCCCTCATAGATCAGTTCTAAAATCTCACATTTCAAGATGGTGCTACAACATCACATACTTCTTCCTAAGTCCCACTGGAGGACTCCTCGTGCAAAGGTTTTTGTACACATTCTGTGCCACAGTGTTGTGTGTATCTAAGGTGTGCTGCTGAAAACCTCATTCCAAGCACTGCTAGCCTTGCATTGCAACGTTTTTCTCAAGACTACCATTATGTGTCACATTTAAGCATCCGAAATTCACTCCCTCAGACCGGTTTATTCCTTAAAGTGACAACCATCACTTTCATTGCACTGCTTAATATTGCCACAAGCAAACTGTACATTCTACAGGTTGCCTAAGAAGAGCGGCAAGGGGGATTCTACAAGCGCCATGAGGCTGCCCACTGGCCCTTTGATGGAGTTGTGCAAGCAGATGGAATGCATCGTACAACCCACGAGGGAAGACACATCGGTATCACTGCTTTAGAAGATGTAGGATCCTGGACAGTGTTCAGCTATTACATTGTTGGCAATCTTCTTTAATCCCTGGATAGCAGGGGAATACCTTCTGCCTCACATTATTGAGGGGGAGCCTAGGCAAAGAAGCGTTTGGGTTGATAAGCAATAAGGTGACAATGTAGGAAAGGTTAACCAGTCTCACAGATGAGACTGACCACCCTTGTTCACACCTCTTCCTGGAGTTTCAATTCGCACTCGTCACGAATAATCTTGATTAAACCAAGATGCTGAACGTTTCCTTTCTATCTGCAGAAACTAAAGGCATTCAAAGAGCTCCCCCATTTGATACTATGACCTTCCCAGATATATAGGGGTGAAGATCACAATGCACAATTCTCTGCTCGGAACTTCTCAAGACACCGGTTCCAGGAGTGGTTCTTTGGAGGCCCATGGCTGCCCTACCTGCGGCAGGACTTGCTGGTCAGGGTTCCAGCTCAGCCTCTGAAGGGTAGGTGAAAGGATCGTCATACAGTACCTTGTATTTACTTAATGAGTTGCTTCGTAGTATCTCGAAATACCATGTGTTGTATAGGCGCCTTACAAATAAACAAATACATAGATAAATAAATAAACTAATCCTAAACATACCCATTACCTAATTCTAACCCTAGCCCACATCTAAATATAAATTCAAAACAAATCTAACCCTACCTCAAAACCTAGTCCAAAAAGAACCTCAAAGCAAGCCAAGCACATCACATGCGGCAAATGCCTTCTTGCCTTAATGCTAACCCAAGTCCCTTCAAACTATAACCCTAACCATAACACAACCCACAACCTACCAACGTGTGCACTAAATACACAACCCACAACCTACCAACGTGTGCACTAAATACTTTCATACTACAGTTCTAACCTAAACCCTCACTCCTTAAATTTCACAGCCTAACCCAACCCCACTTCCAGCCATACCCACAATCATCAAATGATCACACTCTATAGCCAGGCTTCACACTCTATCTGCCAACCCTACCCATCTGTATGTAAATCCATCACACTCTAATATGACCCTTATCCCTAACTCTCTCTTCCTGCAGAACATCCCCGTAAATACCTTGACGAAAGCACTATAAGCCCCCAAACTTGTTCCTTTAGGACCCATATCAGACTACCTTCCACCCCCATATGAACTTTGCAATACAACCTAGAACGCAGGGCTCTTTCTATAAGTGCGACACTGCTTGGGGGTTAATGTAATCCAGAAGACCACCCAGTGGGCTACCCATTGCAAGCTCCATCGTGCCATAGCACCAGCTTTTCAGTTTCTAGATTGGCACTGGCTCTGGTACTCTGCTCGCTGGAGCACAACATGTGAGCTATCCAAGCGGCGTAGACAGGGCGTGGCATCCGTGACAAGGACCACCCTCAGTATCCCAGGTGTGGGATGTATTTACCCATGCATCCGAGCCCTACCTCAAAACTGTGCAGTACTGACATGAAAACATCATGATGGCCAGAGCTTCCCAGAAAATGCACAGGGAAATGCAGGAAGAATAGGCTGCCACCCATTTTTGCCGATGTTATGGGCACAGAAGGACACTGCCTAAAACCACCATTGGACTACCCGCACAGTAGTCTGAAACCATTGGGAATGGCAATGCTGATTGCCAAATGCAACTAGAATTGTGGGGAATTCATTCTTCAATCCCAAAAATGGGTGCAGTACCAGTACTCACCACTATCCAAAAGCCGGCAATTTAAAACCACACCAGATTTTACTTTTTTGTGTAAAACTGAATGAACCCAAAGCAGGCTAAAGAAAGACTTACTGAGAGGTGGATCCAATGTAAAGTTATATTCTGAAGTGACTTGAAGGTTTATAACAAGACTGGCTGCGCTGTGGATTTCAGCAGTTTAAGTAAATTTGGACTGAAAGACACTAAAAAAAATCTAAATGTTTAAATTGACTGAGTGACCTACTTTTGAGTGTCACATAGGTTGCAATTGTTTAAATGTCATAGTTTTAAACTTAGAATCAGCCTTCTAGCTGCATATGTGAAAATGTTTGGTTTTATTTGAATGCAGAAACTGGGGAACAGAAACTGGCTTAAAGAGATTCCAATTCTGCCTGGCAACTACCCCCATCAGGAGTGAAACTTGAGTCACAGCTGTGTTCCCAGGCCTAGCTGCCCTTTTGCTGCTCACACTAAGGATATGCCATCTATCTGATAATTGAATTACCTGTGCTCTGCAGGAAAGTGAACAAAGCCCTGTCCTGGCTCAGGCAAAGGTTTTATTGGCAGGAGTCGTAAATGGTCGTAAAAAGTGGCTTCCTCCTGAGGAAAGGGGAGGGGCACTGCCTGTGAGAGCAAGCTGGCTTGGCAGAACTGGAAAAACCAGTATTTCTACCTTGTGCTGAGAGGAAACCACACCCCTTTGGAGCCAGAACATAACTTTAAAAAGATGGATCATTCATAGAGCGGACATGTGAAAATTTTATAAATGACACCATAACTCTTGTGATTTTTCTGCCCACAGTTTAAGAGGTTTTTAGAACCGGTGGTATGTTCAGGGGGGTGTTAGCGGAAAAGTGGATATTACTCTAAATGTATGCATGTTAAAAGTCTGAAACTTCATCAGTTAATGTCCATACTCCCTGCGCACATGTATGTAAAGTTGGGTCAATGTCAGAAATTGAAAAATCAGTTAAAAAGTCAATTATGTGCCATTTCTGAATGCAAGCTCTTAGAAACAGCAGATTTGGACAGAGACATGGCTAAATTCAGCCACACCATGTATATGTAATTTCAAGCAACTGTGTTACTGTGAAATATGTCTTTTATTATCAAATATAGAATGTGTGCAATCTGACAGAGGAGTGTCCTATCTGCAAGCCATAAAATGACATCCCTCTGACTCACAGTTCATTCCCCAATCAAATGATAAATGGAAGTTTGACCAATTAGAAGCTGAGAGAGAGGTAGGGTCAGTGATGCTAGAACACACCCACATTCTAAACACATAAAAGCAGACAGACAGGACAGATAGGGACCTTCAATTCCATTTGCTGCAACGCACTCTGCCGGACCATACAACATCCAGAGATCCAGACTTCAAATTCATCAAACCTCCAGAGAGCCAAACTAGAGACTTCAATCTATCAAGAACTAGAGACCCAGACCAGAGAACCAGAGAGAGCTGACCCAGATCACTGTGAAGAGAGAGACCAGAGCCCAGTCTAAAACCCTGACCAGATCCGTGATGAGGCCCATTTCACTCAAGAATATAGTGTGAGTACATAGCAAAACTGTGCAGAACCAATCTCCTAGTTAAAATAATATAATTCAATCTATTTAATCTAAGTAGAACTGCCTCCTAACTGTCACCTGTCATTTGTAAAGCTGTCACTTGTCATTTCCTAGTTGCAAGCTGCACTTGTCTTTTTGAACTTTAAAATTTCAAATCTGAAAAACGACCTTTATTTAATCGCTCATATCTCCGCAACCGTTTGTGCTAGAGACTTGCAGTAACTTTCATTTGGAAGATGAGATCCTAGGCTTTCCTAAGACCCCAAAACGATAGAGATATCTGTAATAGCGCTCGGCGCATCCGCGAATTTTACCGCGATTTGCAAATTTCTTCACATGTAAAAACTGCTGCTGCTTGCCTTCCATTGGCCAGAAATTCGTTTAACCTGCTAACTATCCCTGCATCATTGCTAGTGTGAACCTGGACTAATATTAACTAGATACCACTCACCCTGAACCTCTGAAAGGGAATTAAAAGCATTTCCAGCATATTTCTCATCCATTGCTAGCACATATCAAAGCATTTGGGCCTGTGTTTTCAAAACTCCTATCTGTGTTTTCAAACTTCTGTAGTCTACGCTTGCTGGGGTGAACTGAATCACATTTGATTGCATTTCTGAGAACTGTGTGTTTTCCTCCCATTTCCTTGCATTGCATAAAGAGGGGGGGAGTGAATAGCCAGAGAAAAGTGATTACATTGTTTTGTTGAAATCATATTGAGTATTTTCTATACTGCATTTCATTCATTCAACATTCCATCCAATTGAACTCTATAAAGCATTCTCTATCACATTATTCTTCTTTTGTTCCTATTTACCAGTGTGCTATCTCACCCATTTCATGTCAACTCATTAGTGATTATAAAGAAGTGTGCTAGTGCCAGATTCTCCGTTGTTGATCTTTATCATATCAGATTAAGTGTGCTATTCAATTATTAATTTATTATAAAGTGTGATATATATATATTTTAAATTATCAAATAAACCTTTTAAACTTGCAAAACAGAACTACTTCTTGGCTCAGTGGGGTCAGGGGGATTCCAAGAGAGGGGTGTTATATAGGGGTAGTCATCCAGAACGCATGAACTGGACATAAAGATATATCAATAAGGGTTTTCTTTCAGTATTATAGACTAGGCGTTGACTTAGCTGTAGTGTTGAATTGAATCCTCTTACAAATTGGGGGCTCGAGCCGGACGTTTGGGTTAGAATACCACTTGTGCAGCTTAATACAGTGTGCTAACTGACGGGATACACACATCCGGTCGGATCACCACGCTGCATTACGCTGTGAAGCATTCCTCAAAAGGGACACTCCAAGAAAAGTTCTGTTCTGCAAAAATAAAATACTAACTTCTGTAAGTCAGGACAGAGACCAATCTCTAGAATGACGACCTTAGTAGACATGAAAATAGCCAGAGAGCACCTCTTGCATAAGCTATTTGTGAGAGGTGAATGGACCGAACAGGGCCAGGATGCCTGGTTGCAGGCCATCACGCGACAGGTCACTGAAACAGGGTCAGAATTATGGAGAGATCAGGGTCCATTACATGTGGCCCTGAGTGAACTATATATGGCTCCTAAAGCCAAAGAGGAACACAATAAGATTGCCAGGATAGCAGCATACCTGTACCTATATATGGGAGACATGCAGGATAGATGTGCTGAAAGCCAAAATCTGGCAAATAGGCAACAGATGGTGTTAGAGAAGGTCCAATCTGACCTGGTCTCTTCTGAGCAGAGGCTGCAGAGGAGCCAGGAGTCAGAAAATGACAGCAGACTGTACATCACTAAAATGAAGGAGGATATGGATGTGCTGCAAAAGGAAAAGTCAGAACAGGATACCAGATTTCTGGCCTTGCAGAAGGAACACCAAGAAGGTTTGGACTCCCTACTGCAAAGCCAGAAAAAGCTGGAGCAACAGCTAGACTTCAATAGGGCATGTGCTGAGCAGGTAGTCACCCTGCAAAGCCACCTAGATAGAGAGAAGGCAGAGAGCAACAAACTAATTCTGAAAGACCTGGATACCCAGGCAGAGTTTGATCAGGAGCGCCAGAATGCTGGTGCCTTCCAAAGGCAAAGGGACGACCTGGCGGCACAGATGCAGGCTCTTAGTCAGGAAAGAGACGCCATAGGCCAGGAAGTCTGCCACTTAAAAAAGGAAATTGAAGAAAATCACCTGGCCCTCCAGGGGCTGGGTGATCTCCAAAAAGAAAACCAGAACTTGGTAGAGCACACCAGAAGGGTGGAGGATGCTCTAGCAAGAAAGGAGCAGGCCAATAGGGACATTGCCCAGGAGGTAAACCTCCTGCAGCAAAGACTGGCCCAGTTCTCCAGGACCAACCAGGAAGCACAGAGGGAAAATGAGGCCCTCTGTCAACACAATGATAGGCTCCAACAACAGGTAGCGATGCAGGAGAGACTGATAGAGTCTAGTAAGGCCTTGACTGAGGAACTGAAAGCACAAATGCAGGCTCTTGCATTGCAACAGGGAGCAGGGGCGGATAGAGATGAGGTCCGCTGGGAAAGAGAGACTCCTGACCATAACCGCAGGAGCCCTAACATCAGGGGCCTTCATCTCCCCCAGTCCCTGGACTCTACCACCCCCATGTCTCCTGGCGCACATGAGCACAGGGCCACAGGGATGGCAGATTACTATCCAGCTAAGAGTATGGGGCTCATAGGCCAGTACCACTCAGGAATGGAGGGGTGGGCATCCGGGTATGGGCACCCAAGTACAGTACAGTTCAATGGGGAACCCCAGGAGAGTAGGCCCATTAAGGGCATCCTGAAAACCTCTGCCCAGTTAGGTCAGTGGAGGGGGTACCCATCAAATCCTGGCAGCAAGGAGGAATCTGAAGACTCCTCTGAACTGCGCAGGACACAGGAGACCAGGTCCCCACATTCTGCCAGCCATTCCCAGGCTCGCAGAATCCGGGAAAACCTGGAAGAACAGACGGGAACCTCTGGGAGCAGTGCCTCTGAGTCCGAGGAAGAATGGACAAGGGTTACCCGAACCAAAAAGGCCAATAAGGCAAAAAGGGCCTTGCTTAAGGACCCCTTAAAGCAGATTAAGGCGATCAGGAGCGTCATCACGCCTTACCATAAGAACGCTAAGTATTCTGTTTGGGAGCACTTAGAGTTGTTTGAACAAATGATGGAGACTTTCCATTTGAAGGACAGCCAAAGCTGTATTCAATATGTAAAGTGGACATTCTCCCCGGAATACTCCAGTTTCTTTGCGGGGCTGGAGGATCAAAATCATTTAAGATGGTCCACATATAAGGCGGCCATCCTGAAACATTTTTCTGTTCACAGAAATCCTCAAGAGGCTCGCAAGGCAGCCTACAATTTGCAATGTGGGGAGGATCAGGCCCCACAAGAATTTGTGCAGGAGTTAAAGCGTGCTTTTGCACAGACCACAAGAAGGGTGCGCACAGATAGTAGAGAGTTCATAAATACGTTTTTCCATGCCTTGCCCAAATACATCATGACCCAGCTCGTGAGGGATTTTCACGAGAAAAGATCCTTAGATTGGGTCATTGAACAGGCTACCCGGATCTATGAGGTGCAGAAACCGATAGATAGCAAAAGTAATGCCCAGAAAAACCCCAAAGCCAACACCACCCCTGCTGCTGCCAAGGTGGCAGAGGTAAAGGTCACCCCCGTTTTAGATTTGGAGATGGGGGGGGCCTAAAAACCTACCTGCACCTAATAATGCTAGGCCCAGAAGGTCCTCGGGCCAGTCACAGACAGGGAGCCAGGGAGGCAGCCCCACAAATGGGGTCCCTCGCTCTCCTGATTATGTAAGTCCCCGTTACAAGGGAAATCGACCCATCCTGGGTTATGTGTGGACTCCTCCAGCCCAAGGGGGGGGATCCAGCCAAGCACCTAACCCAGGGAACTTCCCTCCCAACTTCCCACAGGAGGGCAGAAATTCTCCAAATCCTGGGCAGAACTTTTTCCCCAGGTATCCACCCAATTTCCAACCCCAAAATCATCCATCCTTCTTTCCCCAATTCCCTGAGCCCAGACAACCTAATCCGGGAGAGGGGAGGCCAAGGGTGGAGGGGTACCCAAATCTTCCCAACCCGGGGTATTACCAGAGGAGGGACAGCTACCCTTCCCGGGATCAGCCCAGGGGAGAAAACAGGGCCCCGTATCAGCCTGAGCGGGTTTCCCAGTTAGAGCGCCAGGTTCAAAACATGGCGCGGGATCTGGGTCACATACTGAGGGCTCAGCAGAACCCTCAGATGGGCGTGCCGGCGCAGAACGCACCCAACTCTGGACCTGGTGCTCCAGAACAATGACGGGGGCAGCACCCCGATAACTCACCGGTTCCCAGGGAGGAGGCACAAAGGGAAGGGGGGTGTAAAGCCTTGGAGGAAGCTTCCTTCCTCACTTGTAAACAGCCCCTGGAAACCCAGGAACCGGAAACAAAATCTCTTGCCCCTGAAAGTCTGCCTCCTAAGGAGCAGAGGGGGGGTAGGAGAAACAAAAGACCCAAACAGACTCAGTTTGAGGAGGAGGTACAGATCTTCCAATTTGAGGGAGAGGGATCCTCAGAGGATCCTGGGAAAAGGATCTTCTCCTTCAGAGAGGGGGGAACTCCTCCCAAAGAAAAATGGGTCCCTAGGAATGCAAATCCAGACTGGGGAGATGTGGAGACTGAGCTACCGCCGCCCACCATCTCATCCCAGAACCAACAGCAAGAAAATCCCCTGGTTCAAACCCATCCTGGGGACTGCCTCCAAAAAGGGGGGGGCAGCCCAGAACCGGAACCAGGGGAACCCACGATGGCTCTGATCTCCAGTTGCCAACTTTTTCTTTCAGATTCCCAAGACTCTCCACAGAATTCTGCCCAAATCTCTTCGCTATCGATGTCCAAAACCAGAAAGTTAGCCCACCAGTTGTCCAAAAATGTACATTATCTGTGCCCCCTTGAGGAGAAGGAGGGAAGATATTATGCCCCGGTACAAGTACAGGGGCAGGGTACAATCTCGGCACTGGTGGACACTGGATCTCAAGCTACCCTTCTGTCCAGAAGGGCCTTTGACGAACTGAATGCAGGAAGGGGAGAGAATTACCAAATTCCTCTCACCTCTCTTCCGGGACAACTACAGAACTTTGACGGGAAGGAAATTCCCGTTGAGGGGACTGCAGACTTGGACATTAAAATTGGGCGACATAAGTTGAAACACCCGGTCATAGTTGTGACCCCAGAGGGCACCCCTTGTTTACTAGGGAATGACCTCCTGAGAAGGTTGTCACCCCTAATAGATTGTGTAAACGAGGTCCTCTGGACCCAGACTAGCCGACCAATAAAATTAAAACAGAGTGTCAACCATGTTAGTTTAAACGGCACCTGCCACATGGTTGAACAAAAATCTGACCAAGTAGAATTTCACTTCCAGAATAGCCAAATTCCAGACGTGACAGTAATAGCAGTAGGACAACGGACTGGTGATGGGGGGTCCTCTCTATTTCTGAAAATCAACCTTCCTTCCAGTCTAAAGTGGTATTCCACGCTGGAAGGAAACACTTTGAAATTCTATACCAATCCACAATCTGAAACTCCCACTCCTATAGTCCAGAAAGATGTGAAATCAGCTCAAAGCCTGGCTGATATTCAGCAAATTGGAGAGCAGTTGTTCATCCCTGTTCAGTTAAATGATGGGAAGGACTCTGTTCTCGCTCGAGTGTGTGTGAACAACGGTAAGAGCTTCATCAGCGAAGCCATGTTCCGCCAACTCCCAAAAGATCCAGCCCTTCCCACCTTCAAACTGATAGACAAATGGGAAATGGACCTGGAAGCACCTAATTCCAAACATCTCCTGCCAAGCAGGTGTATACTCAAAATCTCCATTGGCAACAAGAGCATAGTCCACAATTGTTGGGTCGTGCGAGACGTCCCTGCCGCCTTTTACTTAGGCAGTGACATTCTCAATCGCTTTGCCATTAGTTTGGACCTAGTAAACTTCAAAGCTTGGTCCCGATTAGCGGATAATCCCATGGGCTTTGATGATCCAGAAAAAGCATTTAGGTCAGCTCAATTGCTACCTTATGCAGTTGAAATTCAGATTAAAGAGGAAGTCACCATCCCAGAAAGGACCCGACAATTCTCCCTGGAAGTGAAAGTTAAAAGAGGACAACATTTGAAAAACCCTGATGCTTACATACATCTAAATGCTTCTCTCCAACAGCAAGGGTTAGGGGTAAACCCAACACCATTAGTCAACATAGAACATGACACCATTCTAATAGAGGTGGATAACAGCGATTTAAAGAGTATTACTCTAGCCGCAGGCACCATTATTGGAATGGCGGTTGATGACCGACATTTCTCTATTGATCTTGTAAATGAACTGTTAGGACCAATCCCCAAGGACTGTGTTGACAGTGACAGTGAGGACAATACAACACCAGACAGGATTTTCACCCGGCATGGGGGGAACTTCCTGGTGTACACTTCTTGCCCCTATGGTAAGGAAGATGTGACTTGTGACTTCAGGAGGGATGAGGTGATTTTCCAGGTTCATGAAGGCTGCCTTTCCCACCTGAAGCCTCCGGTCCAAATCAGCACTCTGACCAGGGACTTCTCCACCCAGCTGGAGGAGGCCGCGGAGATAGCCAGACCAGAAGTCTTTCCAGGCTTCAGGCAGATGGTGGAAGAGAGAGTCAACCTAGCGGATGCCTGTGTGACTCTGGAACAAAAGCAAAAGTTGAAACAAGTTTTCTTGGATTTCCAAGATCTCTTTGCGGTAGACTCATATGACTGTGGTCGCACTGACATCCACACAACAACAATCCCCACGGACCCTGGCATGACTCCTGTGTTTGTGAAGCAATATCGCTTGCCTCTCGCATCAATGGAGTCCCTTACTGAAATAATTAAGAACCTTGAGTCCCGGGGAATAATCCGTCCAGTCCACAGCACCTTCAATAATCCGGTGCTGGGAATATTGAAGCCAAACGGCCAGTGGAGACTCTGCGCCGACCTTAGGGAGCTCAACAAACGGGTCCATACTTCCCGATGGCCTCTGCCCTACATTGACCAAGGTCTGGCCCAGATTCAGGGGTCACAGGTATTCACTGCAATAGACCTGACCAATGGATACTGGACCGTGCCTGTCAGTAGGGAGGACCAATACAAGCTGGCTTTTACCTTTGGGGGCCAGCAGTACACCTGGACCCGGACTCCCTTCGGATACCTCAACTCCGGCAATGAATTCAACATTTTCCTACATAAGGCCATGCCCGACCTGGGTGCGAGGGGTAACCTGGCTTATGTAGATGATGTCCTCATCAAAAGTTCATCTGTGGAGGAACACATAGCGGAGATCCGTTATGTTCTGACACAGTTGAGGGCCGCCGGAGCAAAACTTTCCTTTCAGAAAGCACAGTGGTGTAGAACCCGTGTTAATTTCTTGGGGCATGAGATTACTCCTCATGGCCTCTGTCCCCAGGAAAAGAAAGTGGAAGCACTTCAGAAACTGAAAGACCCCACAACTCTGCGGGAACTAAGGAGCCTCCTTGGACTGACTAATTACAGCAGAAAGTTCATTGAGGGCTACGCAGAGATCACCAGACCCCTGATTCATCTCCTGAAGGGGGGGGTCAAGTGGGAATGGGGTCCAGAACAAGCCGAGGCGGTAAAACAACTCAAAAGAAGCCTCTCACAAGCGCCTTGCCTAGCTTACCCTGTCAGAAACAAGGAGTTCTTCCTGGAGACGGGGTTCTCTGATACGTGCTTGACGGCAGTATTATACCAAAAGCATGACAAGGTCAATAAAGTAATCTCCTATGCGAGCAAAACTTTATCCTCTGTGGAGGAAAAATTCAACGATTGTGAGAAGGCACTCCTGGCAACGGTGTGGGCATTGAAGAATTACCGCCCGTTTATCCAGGGGGAACACATCATAGTGGAGACTCCACACCAGCCTCTGCAATATCTCCAAAGTGACAGAATCCGGGCCGGAAATGTGAGTAATTCCCGAATTACTTCCTGGATTCTGTCAATGCAAGGCTTTCCTGTGGAGGTCCGATATGGCCAAAACAAGAAGAGTCCCCTCGCGCAAGGTCTGGCTGACTTGCATGATTGTGCCAGAGAAAACTGTCTCGAGGACGAAAGTCTGAAAATCAAGGACAACATGGAGGCATACCTTAATTCCCCACACAAAGTCTTTGAAGAAGACAAGTGTGAGGGAATGCCCACTGTCTATGTGGATGGATGCTCTTACCATGTTGACAACAACGGGGAGAAAGAACTGGTGGCCGGCGTAGGGAATGCATGGGTGAATGAGTCCCCAGAACCCTCCGCTGGATACAAAATTGGTCCCCGAAGTAGTCAGGTGGCGGAATTGATGGCTGTGCATCAGGCCATCCTCACTGCTGTCCAGCATCAACTCCACGAACTGGTCATAATCACAGATTCGGATTATGTACGGAACGGGTTCGTGGAGCACCTGGTTAATTGGAAAACCAGAGGCATGTTATGTGCTAACAACAAACCCTTGAAACATGGGAAGTTGATCCAAAACATTGATGATCTGGTCACCTCGAATGAGATGACCATCTATTGGAAAAAGATCAAGGGTCATTCCAAAGTAGAGGGACCAGACAAAACTGGAAATGACCTAGCTGATCAGCTGGCCAAAACCGGGGCCATCCAAGGGGATCTAATTGAGATTGAGTCCCTGTTGGGGGAAATCCAGGTCACGGTTATCACTAGGTCCCAGACAAATGCTCACAACGACCTGTCAATTGCACAATGGAGTAAGGAGACCCCTGACGCTGATTTGATTACCGCTCAGAAGGGGGATCCAATTATTGGTAAATTTTACCAGCACCTTGAGGACCCTGAGAACTTTCCCCTGACGGATACCGATTACACTGGGAAAGAGGACCTAAGAGTGTTGATGAAATGTCCAAAAATGTTCCGAATCCAAGACGGTTTGCTGGTAAGGAAATCCAAAGCTGGCCACGATCAGTGGGTGGTTCCTACCTCATTCCGAAGCCTGATGTTAAGTCACGCCCATGATGCGGCCACCGCCGGTCATAGGGGGTTTCACACAACATTGGAAATCTTAAGAGAGGTTGCATACTGGCCACACATGGGGCAGGACCTCGACCAATACTTGAAGGGGTGTCTTGTGTGTGCACAATTTCAGCCATCATCCCTCACGCACCGTGCGCCTCTCCAAAAGAGGGGGATGACACTGCCATGGTCAGATTTACAAATCGACTTTGTAGGCCCTGTGATTCGCTCGGCTAGGGGGAATAAGTACATGTTGACTGTGACATGCTTGTTTACCAAGTGGGTGGAATGTCTCCCAGCCCCAAACTGCAAGGCAGAAACTGCAGCTGCCTTGATGATTAACCACATCTTTTCCCGTTTTGGTCTACCTCAAAGGATTGAGTCAGACAGAGGTAGCCACTTCACCAGTGAAGTAATGACAAAGATGTGGGAGATACTGGGGGTCAAAAGGAAGTTGCATATTGCTCATCGGCCAGCTTCTTCTGGGGCAGTAGAGAGATATAACCGAACCATTGTGAGCATATTAAAGAAGTTTGTGGCAGATTCTGGGCCAAGTTGGGATATCCGATTACCTCTGGTCCTAATGGCCATCAGATCTACCCCTTCATCTGCAACCAAAATGTCACCATTTGAGTTGATGACTGGGCGCAAGATGGTGCTTCCTCAGCATTTGCTCTACAGGACCCAAGAGCAGACACTGATAAATGCCTCCACTACTCATGAGTATGTAGAGAATTTAAGGAAACACCTCCAACATGCTTTTGCTTATGCTCAGCGGAATCTAGAAAGATCAGCTGATAGCATGAAGACCCATTATGACCTGAAAACTTCCAGGAAGGAATATCAGGTAGGAGACCGGGTCTATCTATACAACTTCCAAAGGAACCAGGCCAAGCAGCGCAAATTTTTGCCTACATGGAAGGGACCCTTTGAGGTCATCGACAAGATCTCCCCTGTGGCCTACAAAATCCACATCCCCAAAGGTCCTTTGGCAGCGGGAGAAGACAAGTGGGTCCACATAAAACAGTTGAAATGTTGCCATCCCAGGCACGCTCTGCAACAACTGGAGGAATCCTCTGGAATCCTAGCGGGTACTGTATCAGACTAATTCTGTTCCAATCATAAAACATACCACATCTAGTCTCTAAAATATTGTGATTTGCATGAAACTGTCTCTTAGTTATACTGTTTTTTTTTTTTCAAAATAAGAATGTAATGTTTCGTGATGATGAAATGCATATGCTGCCCCACTATCTCAACGGTGGTGGAAAAACGTCTATGAATAGGTATTGCCGCTCTTCCTTTGTCGTCCTAGGAGAAAGAAAACCTTGAGACGGGCCAAGGAGGACGATCCGGAGACCGGGAGCTGAGACGCAACGGGCTCGGGGTACCGCCCAATATTCCCATCAGGACCGGCGAGGAGAACCGATCGATCCGACCGGATGGAGGAAAAGATGCTGAACTGTGCCATCTATTGGAAGAAGATGAGGAAACATCCCAGATCTTGCGAGTCCCATCAGTGAAACCGAATGGCCATCGCAAGAGGGGGGCTTGTGGGATGTATTTACCCATGCATCCGAGCCCTACCTCAAAACTGTGCAGTACTGACATGAAAACATCATGATGGCCAGAGCTTCCCAGAAAATGCACAGGGAAATGCAGGAAGAATAGGCTGCCACCCATTTTTGCCGATGTTATGGGCACAGAAGGACACTGCCTAAAACCACCATTGGACTACCCGCACAGTAGTCTGAAACCATTGGGAATGGCAATGCTGATTGCCAAATGCAACTAGAATTGTGGGGAATTCATTCTTCAATCCCAAAAATGGGTGCAGTACCAGTACTCACCACTATCCAAAAGCCTGCAATTTAAAACCACACCAGATTTTACTTTTTTGTGTAAAACTGAATGAACCCAAAGCAGGCTAAAGAAAGACTTACTGAGAGGTGGATCCAATGTAAAGTTATATTCTGAAGTGACTTGAAGGTTTATAACAAGACTGGCTGCGCTGTGGATTTCAGCAGTTTAAGTAAATTTGGACTGAAAGACACTAAAAAAAATCTAAATGTTTAAATTGACTGAGTGACCTACTTTTGAGTGTCACATAGGTTGCAATTGTTTAAATGTCATAGTTTTAAACTTAGAATCAGCCTTCTAGCTGCATATGTGAAAATGTTTGGTTTTATTTGAATGCAGAAACTGGGGAACAGAAACTGGCTTAAAGAGATTCCAATTCTGCCTGGCAACTACCCCCATCAGGAGTGAAACTTGAGTCACAGCTGTGTTCCCAGGCCTAGCTGCCCTTTTGCTGCTCACACTAAGGATATGCCATCTATCTGATAATTGAATTACCTGTGCTCTGCAGGAAAGTGAACAAAGCCCTGTCCTGGCTCAGGCAAAGGTTTTATTGGCAGGAGTCGTAAATGGTCGTAAAAAGTGGCTTCCTCCTGAGGAAAGGGGAGGGGCACTGCCTGTGAGAGCAAGCTGGCTTGGCAGAACTGGAAAAACCAGTATTTCTACCTTGTGCTGAGAGGAAACCACACCCCTTTGGAGCCAGAACATAACTTTAAAAAGATGGATCATTCATAGAGCGGACATGTGAAAATTTTATAAATGACACCATAACTCTTGTGATTTTTCTGCCCACAGTTTAAGAGGTTTTTAGAACCGGTGGTATGTTCAGGGGGGTGTTAGCGGAAAAGTGGATATTACTCTAAATGTATGCATGTTAAAAGTCTGAAACTTCATCAGTTAATGTCCATACTCCCTGCGCACATGTATGTAAAGTTGGGTCAATGTCAGAAATTGAAAAATCAGTTAAAAAGTCAATTATGTGCCATTTCTGAATGCAAGCTCTTAGAAACAGCAGATTTGGACAGAGACATGGCTAAATTCAGCCACACCATGTATATGTAATTTCAAGCAACTGTGTTACTGTGAAATATGTCTTTTATTATCAAATATAGAATGTGTGCAATCTGACAGAGGAGTGTCCTATCTGCAAGCCATAAAATGACATCCCTCTGACTCACAGTTCATTCCCCAATCAAATGATAAATGGAAGTTTGACCAATTAGAAGCTGAGAGAGAGGTAGGGTCAGTGATGCTAGAACACACCCACATTCTAAACACATAAAAGCAGACAGACAGGACAGATAGGGACCTTCAATTCCATTTGCTGCAACGCACTCTGCCGGACCATACAACATCCAGAGATCCAGACTTCAAATTCATCAAACCTCCAGAGAGCCAAACTAGAGACTTCAATCTATCAAGAACTAGAGACCCAGACCAGAGAACCAGAGAGAGCTGACCCAGATCACTGTGAAGAGAGAGACCAGAGCCCAGTCTAAAACCCTGACCAGATCCGTGATGAGGCCCATTTCACTCAAGAATATAGTGTGAGTACATAGCAAAACTGTGCAGAACCAATCTCCTAGTTAAAATAATATAATTCAATCTATTTAATCTAAGTAGAACTGCCTCCTAACTGTCACCTGTCATTTGTAAAGCTGTCACTTGTCATTTCCTAGTTGCAAGCTGCACTTGTCTTTTTGAACTTTAAAATTTCAAATCTGAAAAACGACCTTTATTTAATCGCTCATATCTCCGCAACCGTTTGTGCTAGAGACTTGCAGTAACTTTCATTTGGAAGATGAGATCCTAGGCTTTCCTAAGACCCCAAAACGATAGAGATATCTGTAATAGCGCTCGGCGCATCCGCGAATTTTACCGCGATTTGCAAATTTCTTCACATGTAAAAACTGCTGCTGCTTGCCTTCCATTTGCCAGAAATTCGTTTAACCTGCTAACTATCCCTGCATCATTGCTAGTGTGAACCTGGACTAATATTAACTAGATACCACTCACCCTGAACCTCTGAAAGGGAATTAAAAGCATTTCCAGCATATTTCTCATCCATTGCTAGCACATATCAAAGCATTTGGGCCTGTGTTTTCAAAACTCCTATCTGTGTTTTCAAACTTCTGTAGTCTACGCTTGCTGGGGTGAACTGAATCACATTTGATTGCATTTCTGAGAACTGTGTGTTTTCCTCCCATTTCCTTGCATTGCATAAAGAGGGGGGGAGTGAATAGCCAGAGAAAAGTGATTACATTGTTTTGTTGAAATCATATTGAGTATTTTCTATACTGCATTTCATTCATTCAACATTCCATCCAATTGAACTCTATAAAGCATTCTCTATCACATTATTCTTCTTTTGTTCCTATTTACCAGTGTGCTATCTCACCCATTTCATGTCAACTCATTAGTGATTATAAAGAAGTGTGCTAGTGCCAGATTCTCCGTTGTTGATCTTTATCATATCAGATTAAGTGTGCTATTCAATTATTAATTTATTATAAAGTGTGATATATATATATTTTAAATTATCAAATAAACCTTTTAAACTTGCAAAACAGAACTACTTCTTGGCTCAGTGGGGTCAGGGGGATTCCAAGAGAGGGGTGTTATATAGGGGTAGTCATCCAGAACGCATGAACTGGACATAAAGATATATCAATAAGGGTTTTCATTCAGTATTATAGACTAGGCGTTGACTTAGCTGTAGTGTTGAATTGAATCCTCTTACACAGGGCAAACCTGCTGTTCTAGCCACAGCCCAGCGCTGTTCACAGTGGTTCCTGACAGCTGATGAGGGTTCATGTTTCCTTGCAAGATCTGCACAATGGTGTTCAACGCCAAATGTTATGCATGTCAAACATAAAACAATGCTTGCCTGTGTCAAAGAAATGACAACCAGTATGTGTCTGTTCACATCGTATCTTCTGTGGCGCGGCTTAGGTTTTGAAATTAGTACAACTCATTAGGCGGGATCTCAAGTTTGCCTGCCCAGTATGAAAGTAGGGGCTTGGGGGCAAGTGGCCATGGAGCAGCTAGTGGAAATACTGGGACACTCCCATTACAAAATATATTTTTTTCAATTAAGTTAAACCAAAATAAGTTGACAACATTGTAGACGATCACAAGATAGTCTGTCAAGCAAGGCAGAACCAGAATGTCCACATTCATCAGTTATTTTGCATGAAGATTACTATAAAGCGGCAAAAGAGAAAACCTTGTTGCTTACATCTCTAGATCTGCATGGGATTTATTATAGTGCGGAGGTCGCCATTTAAGTTGAGTATGGAGATATATAGGAAATCGAAAAAATGAATTGCTAATAACTTTTGACTCGTATGATGAATTTAGCTTAAATTATGCTGACAATTTTGCACTGAATGACTCCCCCCTCAACATACACCCACCTCCCTCCCTGCCGCCCACCCCTGCCGAACTGCACATTTTGGGAAAGATCAGTTAAAAAATAAAGGGGTTATTAAGAAAACAAAAAATGCAGTTTCGGTCTAGTCCCCATTGGCACATTTTTGCGCGAGAACGCAGCGAAAATCGCTGAACATAATTGGACCAGGTACAAAACAACTTGGGCACGAAGCGTTGACTCGATTTTCAGGGAATGAGGGCCTGAGGTTATTTGGCCAGTCATTTTTTAAATATTTGACAGAGAAGCGGGTGCCCCCTTATTCCAAAATGATAGCTTTATTTCCCATGGTGCATTGCAGTACAGAGGTTTTTCAGGACTGAAAAGCTGCCATATTTTTGTTGTTCAATGCGCGAGACAAATGCGGGCATACCCGTGGCTACGGAAAATGAAAAGGCAGAAAAATGCCATTTCGGGTTGAAAAAACAAGGACATGCCATCAGGATAGAGGTGGTGGAGGGACGAGAGAGACCATGCGAAATATAGGAGTTGGAGGGGGGATAGGGACCAAGAGCAGAAACGTTTTCTAGTAGCCGCGGTTATTTGTCGGGATAACTGTGACTATCAAAGAAAATTAGATCGGGAATGAAAGTGCTTCTCGCAAACCACGAGTGTTGGAAGAGAAAGAGAGAGCGCCTGGGAGGTGAGGGGGACTTAAGCATAGTGGGGGGAGCATGCTAGGAAGAGGGGGGCAGTTGACGAGTGCCTGGGTGGGCAGGGGAAAACCTTTTTTCATTGCGTTTTTGTCTTTGACCACAGCTATCGGACAACTACAACATCTACAGTGGTGAGGGGGATGGAAAGTGGCCACGGCCAAAGACTGTGGCCAATGGCCATGGCCGGAGGCCCTGGCTAGTGGGCCAATAAGAGAGTGGGAATATGTGCAGTGGCCACGGCCAAAGGGAACGGCCGAAGGCTTGCTCACTTGCCAGGGTGGCTTGAGGGCCACAATATTGGGGGAACATATACAGTGCACACGGCCAAAGGTCATGGCTAGTGGCCTGGTACTGCTTTAAAATAATAGAGTCGACTTAATTCAGCGCGTTCCAGTTGCAGAGCACAAGAGCACATGCATATTATAAGAGAAGGGATTCACAATAACATACAGAATGGCATCATGGGGGACATCAAAGGGAACGCACCACGTTAAGCCAGTCATGACTTCCAAAATGCACATAATTTTAGGGGTGTTGTTTGCGATAAATCTAATCAACTTACGTTTTTTCAGTGAACACATATATAAGACCAAGTTTGCTACCAAGGAAAGTGGGGAGCATTTAAGAGTGAACACCAGGAGAGTCAGGAAGGGGAAGGGCAATTAAGAGGGCGCACTTCCATGTGGACAGGTGCACAGACATGATGTTTCAGGAACCTGCAGCATATGTTCTGGTTCTGGTAGGGTCCTTTCTGCCTTTCATCTTTACATGGGTCATACAATGAGTACCATTTAGTTGGATAATAGTAACATCTACTATTTGCAGTGCTTTAAAGGCTTAAACACAATTAAATCGATATCCCCCCTCAGTGTATGGGGACACCTGCCCTACGTCCATGTGTAAATAGTTAAGACCCCCCAGGAGGGCAATTCTAGCGCTTCCACTGGCACAGATACCCGTGCAAGGGAATGCGTGGCCTCCGCTGCCATCGTCCCCAGTAAAAGAGTGGCCCAGACTGACCCTGCTCAGCAGCATCTGCTGCTCCACAAAATGGCTTGGCGCTGCACGTGAGCACTCCCTCCCGGGTCTGCCTGAGATCCCTGCACTTGGTTTCCAGCCTCTCAGTTAGGAGGGAGAGATTGATGCCAGCAGATTTAGTCATGAAGGGGAATACAGCTGTGCCGCATGCAGAATTGTCCAGATGTGGAACATGTGTATGGGGGCCCAACTGTGGACTGGCCCACAGAAAAATTGGAACACTTCTCAACTGACCAGGAACATTAAAGAGCCACTAGCTTTGGGGAAGAGAATCTTTCAGGTGACAGCCTGGCAAGTCAGTGACTCTTTCCCAGCCCTACCAGCCTTCCAGTTCATCTATGTGTTTTTCTGAGAACAGAGCAAGCAACACATTATTGTCAAATATGAAGGTCGCTTGCATTTAACGATGCAGTTGGTCTAGCTAACGCCGCAATTCCCCCTAAGTTGAAGGTTTTCTTGTCCTTACCTACTGTGAAATGGCCAGTCCCCTGACCATGTCAGGAGGGGCTATAGAAACCTTTCAGACTCACAAGTAGAGGAAAAGGTCACTTTAATGTGACAGGCCACAGCTTACTCATAAACGCTAACCTGGCTCCCCGGCCTTACAGACTACAAATCAAATAACATTCACCAAAGCAATAAATGAATTCAATAATTCATCAGTTCCTGCCCCTTATTTGCTTCCTCTGCCCCTAATTTCTTCTCACCCTTCATTCAACTTTTGTCGCCCATCTTCTCCCCGAGGTCATGCCCCTCCTTTTTCCATACCTCTTCCCATGTTCCGTACCCCTGGGCTAGCCTGTCCGTGCAAATAGTGCTACCCCTTTCCCTTACCACGCTACTACCCCTTTTTGCTTCCCCCAACCATCTCCTAAAGAGCCATGTCCCCGGCACCAGAAACACCCTCCCCTGTGTTGTTCGTTCTGCCCCACCTCCCTCTCCCTTTTACCTCCAACCCTTTATGGTGCCCTCCATCGCAAAGCTTATGTCCAACAAATAGTACTGATTCTCCAAGACAACAAATGAATGGCATCCTCCCAGAAATAACAAAATCTTCATACTTAATGTCCAGATGCGCAAGCATATGTATATGCAGCCCCAAGACCTGCAAAACATCAACATCTCACTGTTAATCTTCTTGCTCGTCTGTTCCAACGCCCCTCCTTGGCGGCTCCCCTCCGTACCCTCCTTGGCATCAACTCAGTCCAGAACAAAGCAACCGCTGGCCAAATCTCCCTCAAGCAACTGAGGTCCCTCTTCATTTTCCTTAACAGTGCCACACCTGTCTCCCTACCCAAATCTTTCTCCAAAAAAAGACCAGCACCTACGGCATCCCATTAAGCTCTTTCATACCCGCCAGCATAGGCAAAAGTTGGCCCCACCTTAGCCCCCCAACCCAGACCATCTCAACAATGTCAACTCATAACTACAACCCAACTGGCTACCAAAAATCCTTTTTGCTGCGGCTTTCCCTGCCCATTTCATTATGGAGGGGCCGCATATCCAGATCTGAGGCACCTCACTGCTCCTTCGAGCCATATCTGAAAATGAAAAAGACATTGGGCTTCCCATCTGAAAGTCCCCTAAGCCCCCACTCCCAAAGAGCACCCCTCGCCCAGATCACTGATGTGCACTTTGTAATTTGCTGATCTCCAGCGACCTAGGCTCTTCACCTCCTCCTCGGACAAACCTAGCCTACTCCCATCTGACACCATCCGCTTTCTAAAAGAATGAGTTCCGAACTCCTCTGCCTTCTCGCCCAAAGCTTGCAGAGCCCTCCACGTTACCCTCCAAATCCGTGCAGCCATCACCCGTCCCCATTCTCATGCTGAAAAACCAAACCCTCCCTCCCCATACATCTCTTCTGCCATACTAAACCTGCTCTCAAAAGACACAACTCCCGGCTTCCCCTGTTCAAATGTACCCAGCTAATCCACGCTGCTCACAGTACACCTTAAGAAAATGGACCCAAGAATCACCCACCAACCAGACACTCTACTTCCTCAAAGAAATAGCCATCTTTACTGCACACAACAAAGATAAATGGTGCTGCTCAGTCTTCCTGTACACCACACCCACAAACCAGTCCCCTTTCCATGCCTGGCATCCTTAAAAGACCCATATGGCACATGTGGTGTACGTGGACTATGTGGTGTCTGCGGACAGAATTGCCAATTGAATGGATTGGGGAGGTTTAAACTCAAATGAAATCATTTATTCTAAAACGGAGGCTCTTGAAAGAGCCTTTTTTAAAATGTTTTTATGTTTTTCAATTTCTAGGATCCTACACCTACTAATAAATTCTTTAGTATACACTCCACATCTACCTGTTTAACTTGTTCACATGAGTGTTTTCAAAGCATTTTGTAGATTCCAATGAAAATTCTGATTGCCAACATCTGCTAAATGCCCTCCATTTCTTGGAAAAGTATTTACACCATTCAACTTGATATATTCATTCTCAAAAGATGCCACCCTTAAACGATATAAAAAAGCACATAGACTTTTATTGACATGGTGCCTAGCGTCTTCCATTTATGCACAATACAAATTTGGACATCTCCATATTTGCCTTGGATTGATTTTTGAAACAATTATATTCACAGCTGGAAAAAGCTCCATTAGGCTTCTCAACATATCCTTCATGGCAAACTGCAAGGATACTGCAGTCACATAGCCCAAACTACTCACTCCACAATGCACAACAATAATATCTGGACTTTTAAAGTGAGCCATCCTCTCACAGAATGGTAATAAAGTCACCGGGATTAACCCACAAACTGCTTACCACGAAACTTCTACCTCTTCCAATCCAATAGTAGCAGAGATGCCACGAGATTCAGTGTAACCCTTCAATGAATGCGTCCAAGAATCTCCCATCATCTGCACACTCTGCTTCTTCATAGCCATAGCCACAGCCATCTTCACTACACACAACAAAGAAAAGACTTGCTATTCTGTACTGTACACCACAACCACAGTGCCTGATTGGCTGATCCCCGATATCCATGGACATCACGACTGTGCGTGGTCACCAGAGTCCCCTTTCCATGCCTGGCATCCTTAAAGGACACAAATGGCACAGGCATGATGTCCGTGTACACTGTAGCACAGGGCAGCCCTTCTACCTACACTGGCCACTACCACCACAATATAATTAAACCATTTAACAAATATGTAAAAAACATCTTCAAAGAAGAAGACTCACCCTGAACCTCCACACTCGAAGTGACGTCTGCGGATAGCAAAAGTGACTGTGGACTCTGTGGCACCTGCAAACCATGTTTTCAGTTATAAAAACTGCTCCATATCAACTTTATTCCACTCCCTGGTCCTTTTCAGACCCTCTTTCGGCTACCAAATAACCCCAAATGTGTTTACCACACTTTTTGCTCACCACGATGTCCACGGTCAGCGGTGGCTGACCGCGGATCCAACATGGCGACTATTTCAAAAAATCAATAGCACCTCACGTTTTCAATTGACCAATCAATGTGTGCTTATGATGCCCACGGATCTCACGTTGCCCCCTGATTGGTCTAGGGCCGTCTGCGGACTGCGAATCAGGAAATTATTCCACTGACTGGACCCAGATATCACCAATTTTGTTTTACCTACTTTTGGACGATTTTTAACAAACTACTGGACGGATTTACACCAAATTTACAAACGCACGCTTTTGGGACCAAACCACCGCTCCTAGCGGACATTTGGTACAAACAAGTCCTCCAACAGTTTGGGCGGTAGGCGTGAGCAAAATCTTTTATCCATTGTGTCTATGAGGATTTCCATACATTTTGTGACCCCCCCTATAATTTTGTCCCCATAAACAAAACCACACCAACCTTTGCAAAATCATTCCGAGGAGGCCAGATATTTACTACGAAAACTTTTGTGAGGATTCATCCAGAAGGCGCAAAGTTATAAGCCACCCAAGAAGTGCTCTTTCTATGAGTTGATCAACTTAACTATAACTACAGGGCCGCTACTGCAGGCCCTGTAATATATATACAGCCCTGCAGATTAAGAAATCGACATGCCATAGAGTAATGTTAAGAAGATTGCTCTTCAGGCATGCCAATATGTTCCTTCCTGGTGCTGGTCTTAGAGGATACATGCCGCCATCTTGGTATAACCATAGAATTGTGCTAACATAATTAATATGTTCCTTCCTGGAGCTGTTCTGTGAGGATACCTGCCGCCATCTTAGTATAACCATAGAATAGTGGTAACTTAATTACACTGTTGTTTGTTTCAGCTAGAAATGGCCGCCGCTTTGTTTATAAAGCGAGTGAGAAAAAAGGCCACTCCCATGTGCACTTTGCTAAACTCAGATGTAATTTATAATTTATTTTCTTAAAAGAAAAAGACCACTGCCTTGTGCGTGTTACTGCATGTTTTCATTTGTTTACATGGGGTGGAGGAGGGGAATGGCTGCCGCCGTTTGCATGTTCACCTTTTTCATGTCGATAAGAAAATGATATATATAGCTCTGCGCCTTGAAACACTTGGGTATAGGCGCGTTATAAATGACATATCATATCATATGCACACAGAGCTATTTTATCAACTAGCATGATGAGTAGAATTGTGTATTACATGGTTATCATGCTATTGTTTTATTTAGAAATCTATATGCAGACTCCATCCTGTATAGTAAATATACACCAAATTAATATGTATGAATGTATTACGTACAGTACATGTGTTATGTACGGCTGAGGATCCAGAGGTCCGCTGGAAGGCACTTGCAGAGAAAGCCATCAATGTGTGTTGGACAGCGGTCGAAGCGAGCGGGAGCGGTTGGGAGCGGTGCTCCTCTACTTTTTTTAATTGTTTTAAAGCTCCAATACTTTTATTTTCAAAAGAAACTGTTCCGAAATGGTTTTTCTTTAAAATAACAGTGTAGGAAGAAGTTGAAAGTTGCACTTCAGTGCACTGCACTGAGCGTTCCCTTAAACAGCAGACACATGTGTTTGGGAGTTTGTATTGTGTATGGGAGTGGGCAGGTCAATGGGGTTTGCGGGGAGTGGGTAGGCTACCAGGGAACATAGTCCCACTACTTCTTTTCTTACACTTCGACCACTGGTATTGGACTGTAGAAAATGGCATCATAGTGGCAGGTGCTCACAAAATGAGAAAGGTTTGCAAACATTTCTTGCATCTTAAAAAGTTGGATTCAAGTGTGAGATGGCTTGGACGACACACTTTTCCCGCCCGATTGATGACATTTACATATAAGGACTTCACACTTCAGTTAGGGCTAGAGTCGGTGAATGGAGGCTCTGCCTCGTTTATGTAGCGCCTCGGCCGAAGGAAATCAACAGACGACTCAATACTCAAAAGGTGTAGTTCAAAGAGGTTTATGTTACAGTAAAATTGCACCGTGGGTTTAAGGTGGACACAAATTAAGAATGTTGGATATTCAAAGACACCAAGGATGAGCAGCTCCATCAGGGCTTCGTCAGCCAGCCCCTCCATTCCCTGGATCTCTGCCTTGCGGCCATGTAAAATTCTGTCATTCGCCCGTGTTTTGGGAGTTGCCTCCTTCCTCCTTTTCAAGTTTCCCTTTCCCTTGTTTCTTGGCTTGGCTGAGAGAGCTTTCCTCTGCCAGTTAGATGTTGATCGCCTTGGTAGTTCCCCTTCAATGGTCATAGCTAAGTCGGCCCCTTGTTTGCTGGTGAAATCGCCATGCTTGAGTGATCCTGTGCCGGCCACCTACATGCTGGAAATAGTGTGGCGGAAGCCCTGAGAGTGGGGGTAAAGAGGGGCAGACCAGTATCCTCAGCTCTCTTTACCTCACTTGCCTTCGCTCCCCCCATTGGAGTCCATGGGAACGGGAACATTGTTGCTTCAGCTCCATTAATAATGGTGTCGGTGCTTCAGTGAATTTTCTGCCGGTAGGTCAGGCCTGCCGGTAGTTCACTGCCCCTACCGGCAAACTTGTTTTCCAGTCTGGAAAATGGGCCGGTTACTACTAGCACCTTATTTCCGCAACGGCAAACTTATGATGAGGGTGATAGACTTTTAAACAATAAAATGCAAACACCTAATCGGAAAACACTGGAAACCCCCACCCCTGTAAAAGAAGACAAAGCAAATGCAGACTTTTGTGAAAGAGCAGCAAAGGCACCAATTAGTTTTGCAAAACTGATTACCCGAAATTGCTAAATAAAAAAAAAAATGATTAGCAATCCAGCCTAAATGATTAGCAATTTGTATGTATCTATTTACAAAGGGATGAACAATTAATTGTAATTGCCTAAATAAGGCGCAGTTGCTGCCAACAATTAAATGTTTTATAGCAGTAATTGCCAGGCCTTTTCAACCATTTAGGGCAGGCACCATTCATTTATCACGTGGACATTCAAACAACATTTTGATGGCCTCATGCCTGGAGGCGGCTGTAGGTGCAGGGTCAACTGCTATCAAGTGGTTGGAATAATCTTTCGCCATCCAATCATCATGCGACACTTGATAGCACACAGCCTCGTACTGGTAACACAGCCTTGAGGCATAGGCCTCCTCAATGCTCTTTGAAGGGCAGGCCTGCAGCAAATCCCTGCAGGGATTCAGTTGAAAGGGGCCCAAGCGTCAGAGGATCCCTCAGCTACTGCCCCCATGTTGGCAGTTAGGAATCTTATGACAGCAACATAATCCTTTTACCCTGTGCGTACTCTAAATGCACATTTTGCAGGGCACACATTACAAACTGCGTTTTCTGGAGCTCTTCAGGACGTCACCTTCCTAGGGCATCCGTGATATCTAGAAGTGCTTATATCACCTAGTTGCCTCCACAATAGCCCCTTGCTGGTAAAGAAGGATTAAGAGTTTTTCAGTGGAAGTTTAGTGTTTCAGCTCCCCTTGGCTGGGGGTCTTGTGATAATCTGCAGCTATTAACCACATGGTTGTATTTCTTTGTCTTCCTTAGAATGCATGCACCCCACAGGATCGTCAGACGTTTTTGCAGCTTCAGGCAAAGGGGCCTGCAAACAGCATGTTGAAATGGGCGTGCACGAGCCGGGACAGAGCTTTAGCCGGCCCTGCTGCAGTCCACACTTCAAAGGCATTCAGGAGGCCTCAAGCCTGCAGGCTGTGTTACCAGTCTGGGGCTGCCTGTTAGCAAATGGCTGGGTATAATATATTTCCCGCCAATCATCGGGCGGCAGGAATATTATTCCCAGAAACATCCTGGAGGCAGACCTGCCTAACTTCCCGGGTAGCTCCAGCGCCTCCAGGTTTTCATGCTCTTCTCTGGGTTTCCAGGTAGGGGGTTGAAGCCCCTGGGATTGTCAAGGCTGATATATAAGCGGTACCTGTTGTCCCTCAGCAGTGATCAGAGGATGCCTGTGGTAGATAGGGTACACAATGCTGCTCAGTCAGCAAAGCCCACAGAGCCCCCGCTGGGGCATTTCAAGAATGAACACCTCTTTGTTAATAGACAGTGATCAGAACTGAGTAGGCATTGGCAATTTGCATCAGAAAGCCCAAATAAAGCTCCAGTGAAGTACCCAGGCCTGGTCTTATGCAAAGACAAAAACATTCAAACCCTCTCTCATTTTCATTGTATTTCCTTATTTGATAACAGAGGAGTACATTCCTGCCCAGTTTAACAGTTACTCCACACAGCATATACGTAAGCAGGATTCATGGGTTAACCAATAAGCAGTCAACCTCCTCACAGTATTTGTTATTATGTCGTTTTAAGTATTGAGAGTACCATTGCAAAGGTTTTTTTCGACACATTTGCCCCCTTTTTAGTTTGGTGTTGCTTGCGACACCTATAAGCTGAAACTATTGCATTGGAGTACAGACAGTGAGGAATGACGTATGGGTCTGTAGGCGTTGCTTGGTTTTGTGCCCACCAATTGCCTGCTCACGCTAATCGCTCTGGCCATTCCCACGCATTGCTGCCTCTACACACCCATAACCCCTCTTCTTTGGAACTCTTTGCGCTCGCATGAACCCAACCTTACCATCCGGATTTGTAGTCAAAGTGCCTGCCAGTGCTTGTTCAAAGTAGTCTTCTCAGAGTTCATGATTTAATTGGAATTGTAAACGTTGTGACATGAAGTCGACGGGATGCTCAATTCATACAAAAGCAAATACAAACGCTGAGGAAACAACACCTGTTGAAGTGTGTGTTCTGTTTTCATATAGATGTGTGCTCGGCAGTGTGGACAGGTACACTGACCGGTGAGCGAAACCTCTGTCAGCCTTGTGTTACTGCTTATCAGTTTCTTTCTCAAGCAGAGCATTTAAAGTGGGGATGATTTACAAGTGATGGCCCATTTAAGGGGCCATAATTTTGGACAAGGCTTTCCGTCGTAAAAAAATGCAAATATGTATTTTAATTTTTAAAGCACACAGGAAGCACACGTTAGCTGCCTAGGTCTACGACCTTCTCCAGGTCAATTAAATGATAGCACACAGAATAGTTTTAAACTAACTTCCTCCTTTTTACACATTACAGCGGAGGAGGGGGAATGATGAGAGGGCAAGTGACTGGATCACATTCAGGGAGGCGATGAATTATACTTCAAAGTTTTTTCCCGAAGTGTTATTTGGAACAATGTTTTTAACACACATGAACACTTTTTGGGGTCCACCTTTTTTCAGTGTGGAGGCTGGTTCTTGCTCTGGTGCCAATTAATGGATGACCTCAAAGAGCGATATTCACAGAAGATTCCTCATACTATATGGGGGCTTCTGTCCTTAGGCGTGGGGTCTATGGGACTGCTAACCCAGAAATGGGCAGCCTCCACACTGAAAATAGGTGGACCCCAAAAAGTGTTCATGTGTATTAAAAAAAAAAAAAAAAGAGAGGGCAAGTGAGGCATGAATATTTGCCCAGGATGTGGCAAGCAAGGTTGCAACCTGGGAGGCTGGGGTAGTTATGTTGCCCTGACTGTAGTCATGTGTTTCTTTTCAGGGCACAAAAGGATAGATGTGGGTGGTAAGCTTAACTATTTTCTGAGGGTGGACGCAATCCAATAGGGGGTTTTTGAGGTCGGCAAACTTACTCAAGCATTTGGCTACCAGGATTTTGTTAAGATTGACATGTTCCCAGTGCAGACACGTACCCAAAAGAGCACATGAAATTGTCAACAGTACACATGTCTCGTATTGGGATTTTGTTTTCCAGGGAATATTTCACTACAGCTTGCTGGTTTTTAAAGGTGAGCACATGTTATACTTTTCCAGCATATTTATTGGAAAATATCCTCTCTCTGGTTATTTTTCTGGTGCTGATTACTTTTTTGAACAGCCAATGCTTTGTTGCTTGATTGATTGATATTTTATTTCTATCGCGCTCGTACACAAGTGTTCTCAGAGGAAAGGTCAATTGAACTAACTTGGCATATATCACTTTAAGATATGCTCCCTTATTGTGTGCATGTTCATGGGGGCTAGCTGTTGATTTTCGCTATGGGGGCAAAAGGTCCCGAACTGAGTGAAGCTAAGGAGCCATTCACATCCACGGGTCAGAACAACACATTTCACAGCATATGTTGCAGCAGGAATAGGCAAAAAAACATGATTTACAGGAAGGTATAAACATATAAAATCTCACAAAAGTCTAAAAACCTGCTGGGTTTCCTCTGCAATATTCTGCTATAGGATACCCCACAATTCCTAAACCTGGAAAACAGTTCTGGCCTGCTCACCCCCTCCAATCAAGGCTCAGGGGGTACATTAATGAGACGCTCTTCTCATTTTGTAGTGAGCAGCAATTGATAACATAATTATTATCTGTTTGGAATGTATTTCTTTTGATAGTCAAAATGATCTGTAGCTTCTGAAATAAAAGCATATTGTTAATTTGGACAACATGACCAAATATACAAAAAAAAGAGCAGTTAGTTTCACAACACAATCACCAAATGTTTGTAATGCCTTTCACAGTCAGATAGTGTTTCCAAACAAAAGTTTCAAAAATTCCTTTGCAAATAGCATTTGTACCAATTAGATCTAGGATTCAGATGTGTTTAAGTCCCTGATTTGCATTCTGCACTCTAATCCTGGCTTCAAAACTTAACCAGAGTGAGTGCTCCTGGACAATCCCTTTTATCACACTATGAGTTATCAGCTAAAATTAGAAGTATGCACAAGTTGTTCAGCTCACACTGTCTGCTACTTAAAAAAAAGTCTCACTCCTAATATTGCCACATAGTTACATATTAGTAGTCACAATTCATATACTGGACATCAGAGTGTATTTGTCTACTATCTTAAGCATGGCAACATGTAGTTAATGTAACTTTCCATGACACCTTAGCGTCCTAAAGACTCATTTTGTGAGATCACTGATGTCACTATTAATTAAAATTAAGGGGAGGGGGGGCACCCAGGACCCTGCAAATCCTAGGGTAGGTCCTGCTCCCACATGCACAGTTCTGTTAAAAGGTCACGCCTTTTTGGTCCAATTACCGGGCAAGCACTACATTTTATCATTGCCCATATGCTAAGTATTACCATGCTGCAAGCAGGATCGGAAATGGCATGGCGTCTAAGTGGACTCTTTGAGCCAATTCTGCCTTTTCAGACACCAGCCACGGCACTCTGGGACTTGTTTGGGCTATTAGGTGATTCTTGTGCCATATATAAGCCAACACTATTGCATTGGAGTACACATAGGAAGGAATGACATATGAGGGGGGTCACATAGTCTGTAGATGTTGTTTTGTTGGTTATGTGCCGCCCAATTGCCCCCCCCCAACCCCCATGGCTATGCTTATCCCTATGGCCATTCCCACCCATTCCTGCCTCTGACTGCCCAAAACACCTTCTCATGGGAACTCTTTGATCTCACATTAATCAAGCCTTACCAACAAACTGTGCACTCGAAGTGCCTGCCTGCTGAGAGTTAATGACTTAACTGGAGTTGTAAACACGCTACTGGTGTAATACAAATGTCTTAGCAGACCTGCCTTCAGATGAGTACTCTTCATGTCCTTCACTAAAGTCCTGTTAAAAAAGAGCATTGGCAATGCCAGCATGTTTTAGTTCTGCATAAGTTTTAATCTTTTGCCAGGCACTGGTATTAGATGCTCAGGCACTGGCATCATTTCACACCTGCTACCAACAATGGGTAGTTAATACCACTATGACGGTGACTCGCAAGTGCCATTCCCAGGTAGTAACCAAATTGATTGTTTACAAAGAATCGTATGGCAAATCTGGCTGAATGCGGCCAGTACCATTTGATCTTATAGCGATTTTGTGATCCCGCAAAATGCAGCAAAAAACAGCAGTTTTTTTTTAAAAAGCGCAAAAATCGCTGTTTTTGCAAGAAAGAGAAGTCCGATCCACAAAGGACACTTGAATGGACGCTTCTTATATGCACCCATTCCAGATGTCCTATTTCACCCCTTTGTGCAAATCAGGGGGCATTTCTGCACAATTAAAAGCAAATCCCAAATCGACAAACAAGATGCTCTTTTAAATTTGCAGAAAATTGTAGGCAACCGTATGCGCCCACTTTGAATAGGTGTACAAAGGGTGCCACTGCATTACAGGGTCTTTACTAAACCTACTGACTCATTCAATACTTTTTTGTTTTTAAAGACATTTTTTTTAAGCGTGACAGCTGCTGTCTCTCTTGCATTTCTTGTCCCCAAATGGGATAGTAATGTGTTTTCTGGGTTGTATTATAAAGTGCCAGGACCCTTAAGGGCCAGTCACTGTGAAACGCACAGGGAGCCTGTAGACCATTGTCGGGAGAGCGCTTCCAACACAAAAGTATTCAAGGTGGCTTGACAGCGCATCATTTGCGCTACAGCTCAGCCCCGTGGAAATGAGCAGGTCACCTTTGAGAATAAGGCGGCCTGCTCTTTTCCAAAAATGGGTTATCTGAAAACAGCACATCATATGCTCTATTTTTACAAGCCCCATTTTTGAGGATCTGGGCTAAAACCTACTGTTTTCAAAAATTAAAAGATTGTCACAATATGTGATAGAAAGGAGAGAGAGGGTGAGTGATGTGTGAGCTGTGGGGTGGTAGACAAGAAAGCAAAAGGAGATCAGAGGGAGAGCAGTGGGTCAGAGGAGAAGCAGTGGGCAAGAAACCAGAAACGGAGCAGAGGTACAGAAAGTGGAAGGAGTGCTGGCTCAGGAGTAGCAGTGGGCCAAAAGCAGAGAGGGCTTGGCCGGAAAGAGGCAATAAGCTGCAGATTGGGAGAAAAGACAAGGGAAGGGTGCAATAGAATGGGAGAAAGGATGCAAGTTGCGGAAGTGACACACAAGAATGAAGGACTGTATACAGCGGGAGGAATTGGGGAGCATAAGGTGTAAGTTGGCAGTATGATTCGGAGTTTGGCAGCGACCGGAGAGCGCAAATTGTGACTTGAAGCGTGACAGGGCACGTGAGTATCTGTATGACTGAGAGTGAGAGGTTAGGGAATGCAAGTAGTGATGGGGAATTGGTGAGATGTGTGAGGTGTGTTGGGTGAGAGAGGTGTGTGGATGTTTGGGGGATTGGAGATCATAGATGGGGAATATTTTCAGCATTACAACTGATAATGATTATACCGTTAATAATATTAAATAGGCATGCACATTAAACTAAAAAACGTAGCCAAAACAAATACTGTTCTGCCAAGCAACAGACATCTAGGACTCTTCCTATTAAATTGATACAAAATATACATATATTGACACCCTAGCTCTCTTGTTGTCTTGCACATGGCCTCTTTCTTGCAATGTACCAATCTTGCACCCTCCAGTCAATAATAATTGTGCTGCAAAGATGCCGCCATAAACGTTTGTGGTGCGAAATTTGCCATTTCATGCCACAAAACTTGCCATTTCATGCCGCAAAATCCTTGAGGGTCTGGTTTGGGTAATCACTACCAAACATGAGGAGTGGAGGTTGCAGGGGTGTCCCCCGCTCCCCACGTTTGGTAGTGATGGCCATTGGGGGTAGTGGTGGTGTCCCCGCTTCCGAAGGTTTGGATGTAGGGGACGGGGGAAAAAAGAAGAAAAAAAAGAAAAGCGGACCCTGCGGCGGTGGATCTGACCCGCCTAGGAGGGACGGGTCTGACACCACAGGGTGAGAATCAAAGCGGACATGAAAAAGGTAAGTAGGGCGTAGGTGGGGGAAAGTTTTTGGGGGGTGGGGGTTTTAAATTTAGGCTGATGTTGGCCACGTCAAAATTTTCTTCGTGGCCGAAATGACCACGGTCAATTCGGTCGCAAACAATTGTGCCAGGGCCAAATCGTATACATCCCCTTTCCCATGCCTACACCATAGCCCAAACTGTTGGCATTGGCAATGCTGGCTTAACATAAGGTGATGCGAGGAAAAAATGTGTAGTATGTTTAGTTTACGTCTGCAAGATATGGTGTTAGTGCAGGGGCTGTGTGCTCTTCGCATTGATAACACAGCCTGCGGGCCCAAAGCTCTCTAAATGTTCTTTGAATCATGGGACGGCAGTGAAGTAATGCCGTTCCGTGATCCTAGTGCATGAAGGCCTTATGCCTGCAGGCTGTGTTATCATTGCAAGGCTCACACAGGCCCCTGCACTGATTACACAGTCTGCAGTCACAAGGTGCTGCATACATTAAACGTGCAAGTATTTACCCGCAGCATCCAGAATGGCTGGCCACCTGAGCTGTGACTGCAGCTGCTCCTTCCGTGCCCGGGCCCGCGCGCACATGGGCTCCTCTGTGCATGTGCTTCTGACAGGCGTGGGCTGGGCCCATACATTGATACAATGTTTCAGCCTAGCCCGGGAGCCCATGCCTCTAGACTGTGCGCTGTGCACTCTAAGCACAGCACAGGCCAGGCTAACTGAGCTCTTACCCATACTCTATAAATCATGCTGCAGTTAGTGCCACAAAATGATTTAAATATAAAGCCAATCAGCTGTATTGTATAAAATAGTGCATATCTTAAGCTGTGGGCAGTCTGTGTAGATGTACAGGGGTGTTCAGGCACACACATGGCATACTATCACTGTTCAAAGATACATTTTTAACAAGGTGGGGATGTGGGGTCTAAAAGTCCCCACGGTCCCAAAAAGTGGACCTGGTGGACAGGGTCTCTTCACAGTACCTTAGTTCTTAGTCGTTAGTACTCGACAGCACCAAGCTGGGCTTCTTGTCGCTTTAGCTGTGGTCAAGCTGATGTTGAGGTGGTTTGAGTCGATGCAATATCACTCGCAAAAGCCATCCAGTTGATCGTGCAGGCTCCTAAATGGTTGAGTCAGCGTCCGAGACAGTGAGACCGGCGGGCGAATGCGCCGCGGGACGTGGCATGGCAGGCGCCGCCCCTTAGTGGGGGCTGCCGGGCCAGAGACTCGCCCTCCCCTCCCCCTGAGCCTCAGCTTCCTGGCGGCACACGGGGGCGCGGGGGGGAAGGGTCAACCCACGTCCGCGGGGAGGGGGGGGGGCCGAGGGGGAGGGGGCCGCCCCGGAAGTGGCTGGGGGTACCTGGGATTGTTTGGGGGGGGACAGGAAGCCGGGGGGGGGAAGACCCTACAAAAGGGTAGGATCGTCGCAGGAACGATCTCTTCCTCCGGCTTCCTGACCCCCTCCCACGTGTGGTGTGGCACAAGAAGAAGCATTTTTGTTGCTGTCCTGTGGCCGTGGGGTTCCAGTGGAGAGTTCGAGGTCGGTGTTCCGGGTTGCAGCGTCGGCAGGTTTCGGTTCCAGTCGGTAAGAGGGAGGGGAGGGAGGTGAGTGAGGGCCGAGCGCGGTAGAGGGGGTCACGGACTCTTGGTGAGGGTTGCCGGGTCCATGTGGTGGGTTGCGCTGGGGCTCGTTGCGGGGTCGGCTTGGGGGCCACGTTGAGGGCATCGGCGAGAGCCTGGGAGCATTTATGGGGGGTGGTTTGTGTTTTGAGTGTTTTGGTGGGGGGCTGGGGGGCCAGGTGCGGTGGGGCCTTCACCGGGCCTGCCCTGCGACTGTTGGGCATGGGCGCCGCGCTTCGGTGGCAGTGGCGGTGGTGACGGGAACGCGGATGCGGCACGGCACCTGCGGCGGTGTCGGGAGCGGGTTTGAACAAAAAACAGTGTAAACGACTTTAACGTGCTTATTAAATGACCCTATACGCGTACATTTGACGTAGCTTTCAAAGGAGTATGCAAAAACACCTTTCAGTAATTCATCGCATGAAACCCGGGATGGGCTCTCTTTTCGTAAGCCATATGCGCTGTCCCACTGGCATGTTGTTGCTTCAGCAATTCGAAGCACAATATATTTGCAGAAGCGAAACAGTTGTGAAAATAAACAGCTCTCGTAGCCACGCATGCAACTTAAAGTGCGTCTCTGCCTTATAACGAGCGTAGGAGATGAAGGGGCTGACCTCCCTCACCCCTGCACGGACTCCCACGATGCCCTCGCCCCAGGGTCCCCGAAGTGTAGATCCATGGCCAGTACAAAGTACCCCGCGCGCGCTATCTAGTGTTCCACAACACAGCACCGCGGGTGGCATAGTCCAGTGCAGTCCACTACGTGGTGGCATGTATGCAAATGCGGGTTGCTTTCTGTTTATGCCACTCGATATTTTACCAAAGTAATTATACGAAGTATCAATACAAAGCACACAGGTACTGCTGAGGCAGAATGTATTTAGGCACATTAGGCTTATTAGGATCGCTACTTTCCCCAAACCTGCCACCCCTTCTGCGCCTCGAAACACTTGTGTAGAGGCGCATTATAAAAGACCAATAAATAAATAAAATGTTTAATGATAGGTTATAGATAGAACGCATCATCAGCTAGATACATACTTCATGTATTATTTCACACCTGCAAACGGTTGAAGTGCATCATACTCAAATGGAAAGAATAGTAATAATCATGCCAGACTCTCCCCCTACTGCCTGTTTACAAACTCAGTGTATACTACCTAGGAACAAAGAGGGGCTCTTCATTTTGTATTTGATCTTTTGGAATGTTCTTCTGTCTTTTTGGCAGGCCGTCCCACTTATACAATAGCCCATACACCTAACTCGACAGTGCAGGCGTCGTAGTCCAAAACCGAACTTATTTCCAAGGTGAATCCTGCATTTTACTCGACAGTAGTGATTCCTGTACAGTGTCCAAAAGACCACAAAGTGCATGTCATAGTAGGGATAGAAATAAGGACTTGTTCAGCAGGAGCTGATAGTAGCTAACTTCCACATGGAAGGCATACTACATGGCCATTATGGTATACATTTCGTGTAGATGTGTCCTAGTGCTCATTTGGACTCTGTGCCAAAGACCCAGGGTTAATGTGACATAGGTGTGGGGAGTCAAACGTGGCTTCTGGTAACTGTTGGTGTCAATCTAGCCAGGCTCTTCTTGGCTACAAGCAGCAGCGTAATAGCTTCCAGCAATTTCAAACCCTGCACAGACTTTCAATGTCACCAAGGGGCATGATTGGGTTGCAAATGGTATTAAGAGCCTCTCACTTTTCTGGATTCTTGCGATGTCAGGGCGTGCGCTCTACTCTCTGTGCTATCGGACCGGCATGAGTCTGAGGAGAAGGAACCAACGGCTTTTCTGCTTTCACGTGAGTCTGGCCGTCTTGCGGGGAGTTCGTGGGCCCGTGAGAAACTTAGACCAAACTCCCTGCTATCTTCCGGCTCTGCGGGCAATGGAGCGGGCATTGTTGAGGCAGATGGTGTTGGTGTGAGGTGCTTTGCGACAATGACGGAGTGTTTTCGGGCAGGTGTTTTTGGCTGGGGTAGTTTGTCTCTCATTGCCCTGTGCATTGGCGAGATGCACTGCAGGGACTGGTGGAGCGGAGTCTCGGGGCCCATGTTTCATGTTGTGGTGGTTTTTGGAGGGATGCATACATTTGTTCGTGGCCGCTGCGCGGCATGTTTGTTGCTGGGGTAGGAGAGAGGGGTTCGAGGGGTGTAGTTTGGTGCCTACAAATAGGTTAATTTAGTTCCATTTGGCTGCGGCGCGCAATGATGTTGAACACTGGGGTTTCTCGACTCGGCATAGGGCGTTCTGCCATGGGTGCCATGAGGGGCGCGATTGGTGGGTCGGCGCGATTTCCGCTGTTTGCGATGCTACGGTAGTGTTGGGTGTGCTTTTGTTGTACCTTGGTGTGCTTGGGGGGTGTTTCCTGCGGGGCGGTTGGACATGCGCAGTGCAGGGATGTTTTCACTCCGGCTTCCGGGGGGCTGCATTCTCTCGTGTCATGTTTGTTCACAGAATGGATGAAGCCGTGAGACGACTAATGTGTTTCTATTTGGGGTTGTCACTGCTTTGCCAGCTTGTCGGGTGCATATGTGGCGGGGGCAATTTCCACGCACTGTGGCAGCCTTTGGCAGGGCAACCGCCCCCGGGTCCCTGAAGGACAACCCGGTTTGTTGGTGCGTTGACATTCCTCATGCTCAAGGGGTTCTTTGGCCGTGGTGTGCCTGGGTTTTGCCACGTGCAGGGTGGTGGTGGTATTGCGGTTTGCGTTTCGCGTCCGTTGAGGGTAGTTTTTGCAAGCCCTGGGTTGCCCACGCCCAGGAAGGGGAGACGGTCGGGCACAAGGGCAGGGGGCCCGCGATGCCACAATGAGCTGCGTTTGACAGAGGTGCGGGGTGTTTCGTCGGGGACGGGGCAACGGGAAACGGTACAGACGTGCATGTTGGTTACCCTGGGATGGCCAGCGTGTCGCATGGGCCCACCATTGTGGCGTGGGTTGTGCAGGTAAAGCATGCACCTTGGGACAGTTCATGGCTCCCGTGCACCAACTTCCACCCGTATTATCTGGTTTGGGGGCAGTTGTTTCGACCCAGGATATGTTGTATTACTTACAATGCTCCTGTTACTATTGATTGCACGGGAAAGGGTGGCTTTGCATTGCTGAGGATACGTTTAACCCAGACGGCCGCGGGTGCCGAATTGTTTTCCAGCCGGGGTCATTTGTGGAAATGGAATTTAAACGTGTGGGAGGATGGCCAAGTGGGTTTCAATATTAAAAATCTAAAGGCATACGTTAGTGCTGTTAAAGGGTTTATAACGATGTGCGCTGTAGGTAACGTGTCCATTTAATACATAGGATGTGTGCAAGGAAATGTTTTCAAACCACGTGGCTGTACAACAGGCCGCTTGGAAGCACTAGCATGGGTGCCTGGTAGCGGCGCTGCCGCATGTCCGAAATGGGACGCAATTGGTGTAGCCCACGAAAACACTAGCCAGTACTAGGTGTATGGATCGTTCGACCACAGCGCGGGGCGAGAGAACGGGGTGCACCCGGCAGAGAAATGCCCAGGGACGGCGGGGGCCCTTTGTTACATAGCGAATTACTTGTCTCGAAGGGTGCAACGAGAGATGCACATTTTGGTACTGTTAGGAAATCACGGCGCAGGGATCGGGAGCAAGAGAGTAATTTTGCATAGGGTTTGGGCTTGTGAACAGTTTGAACAGCGGTGCGGGGACGATGTATATTAAATCAACGGGAGAAAAAATTAGAATGCATCGTATAGTTTTGCAGGGCGGTGCAGGATATGTTTCCAAATGAGGTAATTTAAACGCTACTTGTGTGTTTTGGGATGGTTGGGCATTGTACATCGGGCTGGAATAGGGGTTCTTTCCACGAGGATTGCACCCCCGGGTGACTACAAATACCAGAATGCAATAGGGCAAACTGGAAGCGGCCCTTAGTTAGGATGGGGGAAGTACATGGATAAGATTTACGTTACAGCTTTACAAGATGCTAACATGCTTCATGTTATGTATGGGGTAGCTGGCTACCTATACACAGGTGGGTTTCGGGCAAGCAGAGTAGTCCCAAAAGGGGACAGTAGAACACCCATGACCTGCCGGGTGGTTATTACAAACTGATGTATGTTCAAACACAGGTTCACGGATGCATAAGGGGGAAAGGATTGTTAGCCAAACCAGGCACGGTACAGGTAATGAGTTCAATCTGCCGCGTTTAAAAATGTTATGTATGGGGTAGCTGGCTACCTATCCACAGGTGGGTTTCGGGCAAGCAGAGTAGTCCCAAAAGGGGACAGTAGAACACCCATGACCTGCTGGGCGGTTATTACAAACTGATGTATGTTCAAACACAGGTTCACGGATGCATAAGTGGGAAAGGATCGTTAGCCAAACATAGATGAGCACAGTTGTAGCAACATTACTCATGGCGATTGGGTGAAACGGGCAATTTCGAGTGAGCATTCTGGGACGGGTAATAGTGGAGGTGAATAGCGACCAAGGACAGAGGCATGGCTTGGTGCCACATTTGTGTTATGGCAGACGAGACGTTTCTTGTAACATTTCCAGGGGACCGCTATGGGTTATGACATGGGCCGGTAAGTATCAGCAATTGATATAGCCCCCACTATATTGGATTATACGGATCCTCTCATCCAGGCAAGCAGTATGGATGTAACTGGGGGTGTGACAGTGAATTTTAAAATAAAGGGGCAGTCTGCTTGGGGCAACGATTAAACGGATGTTTGGATACTGCTTTTAAGAATCCCGGTGGGGCTAGTGTGGGAACGGAACCCCCACTGGAGCAGGGTAATTAAGTGCATGATTACTATGATGGCGGCAGGTAATTTTCGCTGCTGGGCGCCCCGCACACCTTAGTATGCCTCGTGGGTAATGGCGCCTGCCGGAAGGGGCCATTTATGGCAGGGTGCCCCGATTGGCCCTGCACAACTCGGCGATGGAAATGTTTAGGTAACATGTTCATAGTTATGGGGCCTTCGCGGGTAAAGGGGTAAAGCGCCCAAGCGAAAAAGACACGAGGTGCGCAGGCATAAATGATGAATAATGGAAACAGTCACAGCAGCATGCAGGTTGGTTAATGTCGTACCAATTGCAGTTGGGGGATATGGAACGTAATATGCGCTCTGTAAAGCACTGTTACTACTTCTTTTCGTACACTTTAACCACCGGAGGGGATATAAAAAGGGCAGCATCCACCCTCGTTAAAGGGGTCAAGCACCAGCGTGGGGCCAGTCAATGTTTCAGGTGGATATTACGTTGGAGTTTAAGGGTAAAAGCGCAATGCGGAGGAGGGATTTCAACAAGGGGATTGTCCACAAGGGGGGGTGGGGGGTTAAGGGGGGCCGATTCCTCACTTTGCGTCCCCCCTCCAACAAACAATGTCATGCTAGGGTATGTGTAACTTTCTCCTTCCTACTAATCGGTCTCCTCTATACATACTCAAACATGTCTGCATTCGGCGAGTACTGGCCACAATGGCACGGGTGAGGGTATGAGATGCAGGAAGGAGAAAAAAAAAAAAAAAAAAAAAAAAAAAAGGAAAAAAAAAAAAAAAAATGGGGGAACTCTCTGCCGCCGGCAGCCCGCAGAGAGTCTTGGAGGAGTTACATTGCGATCCCTGTAGCAAAGCGCTGTCAGGCCCATAGGGGAATGCACAGCCAACAGATTAGACCTTACGGTGCCCCAGGAGTACTAGACTCAGGGGAGGCCCTGGGAAAAGGGGAGGGAGATAGGGGTCTTGGAAACCATTCCAAACCCAAAAGAGAGGGCCGGGGGGGGATCAAAAGAACAAAGGTCAAAATACAACAAAGGTATACAAGGGGAAGCCCCCCGGGGGGGCGAAGGAATTGGGGGATGAGGGTCTCGAGTAGAGGCTGTGTTAGAGAAGAAGTTGGGACTGTGAGTCTAAGTAGTATGGGACACTAGTACATATGGACATCGCAGGACGATGACATTTTTAGGCAGGGAGAAAGTGGTGGTGGGTCGGCACCGGAGGTCGGGGCCGGCCCGGTGTATGTATGTGATGTTGGGACACTGTCGGTGGTGTCTGTATAGGAACTTGCCAGTCGCAAGGCGCCAAGGGGCGGCCTGCGTTAGATAGAAGGGGACCTGGGGGACCCAGAGAGGGGAGGGGGCGGGCAGAGCTGCATTTTGGGTCAATGGACCAAAGTTAAGAGGAGAACGAAACGATATGGATGGGGCAAGTGGCAATCAACGACAGATGAACGCGGGGTAGAGAGAAGATAGACAGGGCCGGGCTACCCCAGAGGCGTCCGCACGACGCCGACGGGGAGGGGGGGGGCGACCCTAGGTAACCTCACACGGAGTAGAAGAACCTGTGGTGTGGTGAATTACGGATCGTATGTAAGATAACTCCAAGACTTTATGCAAAATAAAGCTGCTGTGGCATTAACACTTCCAATCGTACAACTTGTCTCTGCCTATTATTGCATACACAGGGAATGTGGAGGAGGGAAGGCTGGCACGGGAGAGAGGGTGGGGGGGGGGAGCGGCTGGGGGGAGGTGCCGGCCTACACGATACCGGGGCTACAGGTTGGTTGGGTGGTGGGCGTGCAGTGGGGGGGGAGGTGAATGGCGTTAGGATGCCCCCGCTACGGCGGGCGAATGCGCCGCGGGACGTGGCATGGCAGGCGCCGCCCCTTAGTGGGGGCTGCCGGGCCAGAGACTCGCCCTCCCCTCCCCCTGAGCCTCAGCTTCCTGGCGGCACACGGGGGCACGGGGGGGAAGGGTCAACCCACGTCCGCGGGGAGGGGGGGGGCCAAGGGGGAGGGGGCCGCCCCGGAAGTGGCTGGGGGTACCTGGGATTGTTTGGGGGGGGACAGGAAGCCGGGGGGGGAAGACCCTACAAAAGGGTAGGATCGTCGCAGGAACGATCTCTTCCTCCGGCTTCCTGACCCCCTCCCACGTGTGGTGTGGCACAAGAAGAAGCATTTTCCCACCCGCCCTCCCTTTATGAAGAAATGTGTTGTAATGAATTTGCTTCCTTTTCAGGTCGCCCGGCGGAGTTACATTGCGATCCCTGTAGCAAAGCGCTGTCAGGCCCATAGGGGAATGCACAGCCAACAGATTAGACCTTACGGTGCCCCAGGAGTACTAGACTCAGGGGAGGCCCTGGGAAAAGGGGAGGGAGATAGGGGTCTTGGAAACCATTCCAAACCCAAAAGAGAGGGCCGGGGGGGGATCAAAAGAACAAAGGTCAAAATACAACAAAGGTATACAAGGGGAAGCCCCCCGGGGGGGCGAAGGAATTGGGGGATGAGGGTCTCGAGTAGAGGCTGTGTTAGAGAAGAAGTTGGGACTGTGAGTCTAAGTAGTATGGGACACTAGTACATATGGACATCGCAGGACAATGACATTTTTAGGCAGGGAGAAAGTGGTGGTGGGTCGGCACCGGAGGTCGGGGCCGGCCCGGTGTATGTATGTGATGTTGGGACACTGTCGGTGGTGTCTGTATAGGAACTTGCCAGTCGCAAGGCGCCAAGGGGCGGCCTGCGTTAGATAGAAGGGGACCTGGGGGACCCAGAGAGGGGAGGGGGCGGGCAGAGCTGCATTTTGGGTCAATGGACCAAAGTTAAGAGGAGAACGAAACGATATGGATGGGGGCAAGTGGCAATCAACGACAGATGAACGCGGGGTAGAGAGAAGATAGACAGGGCCGGGCTACCCCAGAGGCGTCCGCACGACGCCGACGGGGAGGGGGGGGGCGACCCTAGGTAACCTCACACGGAGTAGAAGAACCTGTGGTGTGGTGAATTACGGATCGTATGTAAGATAACTCCAAGACTTTATGCAAAATAAAGCTGCTGTGGCATTAACACTTCCAATCGTACAACTTGTCTCCGCCTATTATTGCATACACAGGGAATGTGGAGGAGGGAAGGCTGGCACGGGAGAGAGGGTGGGGGGGGGGGGAGCGGCTGGGGGGAGGTGCCGGCCTACACGATACCGGGGCTACAGGTTGGTTGGGTGGTGGGCGTGCAGTGGGGGGGAGGTGAATGGCGTTAGGATGCCCCCGCTAAGTGTATTCCAACCGTTCGAGCAGCTTCTGAGTCAGTGAGGAGATAATGGCTTCTGATGGGTCGAATCGGCATTCATAAGGGAGTGTTTGATGGCTTTCAGGAGGTCAAGCCAGCGCTTGCATCAGTTGCTCCATGAAGGTCGAGCATGCAATCAGGTTACTTGGGATTGTCTGCGGCAACGGGTCGAGCTGGCGTCTGGATGTCTCGAGATGCAGCAAGCAGCAATTTGGGTCCCACAGTGAACTAAAGGCGTTGAGTGCAATCAATCTGGCAAAACAGGATTCCCGCTGCTTCTCGGTTGTTGGAAGTCTCACTCCAAGGCTTCATGTCAAGGTGAGTGTTTCTGTTTTGAATTCCCATGCCAGGAATCTTACTTATGAAACTCCAGAGATGAATCAAAGGATTAGCGATGGCCCTCTCCTTTTAATAGCAAAATGTCACAGGGGATTCGCCCCAAAGCAGGGATCCAATCCAAGTGCTTGTAGTAAGTGCCCTTTGCCTTATGACATTACACCATGAATACCTTGCCTGCAGAACACTCTACCTCTCTGGCCACTTTAACGTTGCCAGATAACATGCTTGCTTACTTCAAAGGGACTCAAGTGGTCAGCACCCTTGTGTGAGAGTGACTATCTTATTTCAGTGCTGCCTAGAGAGCATCGGCTGCTAGGAGACCTCTTGGGAGAAGTAAGGTGTTGCTTCCATACATGTGGATTAAAGAGCAGCATCCTGGCCATTGACTTACATAGAAGCTGTGGCCACAGGCCAGACCTCAATATACGTGAGTCCCATCCCAGATGAGCGTTGCTCACAGAGCTGGCACTGGTGGAGTGTCAAGTTGTTGTGGCTCTATAGGTGTGTGCACTTAACAGTTACCATGCCACAATCAGACATGGCTCATAGTTACAGATTTTCATGCTACTAGACTGAATAAGGCATTCTATTATTATAATTTAGATCAGAGGTGCAGAAGATTAGAAAGCCAACTCTGCCCACAAGAATATTGTTTTCCAGCCACAATCAGGAATGCACATGTGATCTTTAAACCTGCTCTGTGCCAATGCAGAGCTGGGGCTCTAGATATCAGCAGACTGGTTACAGCAAAGGCACATGTGTGCTCTATAGTTTTGGCATGGAACACCTATGAAAGGGTGGTCTGATTAGCAGACTTCCATTTCAGAAACAGAATTACCTCCATAATTTAATGTTAATAAAAATCAGGTTGGGCTATCCCACTGTTGCAGGCAGCCATCTGTCACAGACTGGGCAGACTTGTTTTGGTTGACTAAGCTGTACGCACAATCTGCAACAGATCACACCCGCAAGCCCCTGGCCTAAAGAAATGACTGCTGCACTGCAGGATGGCAGGGATGAGTGTTGACTAAATTGACTATTCAGCCCCACACTACTACTAAACCGACAGAGATGCCAATCATAATTGTAAAGAAGGAGCAACGCGCCAGAATACCACCTCCACCTCTTTTGATTACATGGTCTGAGGGCAGGCTAGCAGTAGCAGGGCAAAAAGCATTAGTGCAATGAATACAAAATAAACAAATGTCAGAAAGATCTTTAAAAATAAGATCGTTAATCAAACTAAAAATGCAAACAACTAATTAACACCACCACACATATGCCCAGTTGGTGAAAGCCCAGAGAACACCCACGTTATAGTGAAAAGGGCACTCTAAGTCTTGTAGGCAGGGCCAGCATCAATATTTCAGCACCAATGTTATTAAAAAGAAAATGTCTTTGGAAAACGGTAGAGAGTCTGGTTCATGAGCTGGGCCACTGGGTCCAACACACAGTGCAGTTCACAAGCAGCAACAGCATGTGGCATGATGAAGCAGGGGGCATTCAGGCAATGCCCAGTGTCTTTTAGCTCACAAGTGGTTCAATGGAGGGATCAGGACCAAAAGCAGGTCCTTGACTTCTGGGTTTCTGAGAAGCAGTCTTTAGGCCATGTGAGCCTTTTCTTTCTGCATCTCCCGGCCAGGAGGGTATAGAGTGCACTTGCAGGGTTCTGCCACTTCCAGTGAGTAATTTCCTGGGTATCAGTGTCTCATTTGTTGGAGAAAGAAGTTAGGATGCCTACAGATTCATCACATACCCTTCCCATATGCAGGCTGGATCTGGATATTTCGAGAAAGGAAGTCGTAATTTAGCAATACGTTATTTTAGCAAGCTGATTAGGTGCTCTACCACACTGTTTGCCTGGAGATGATAGACACAGCACAATTTATGCTTTGTGCCCAATAAAGAGGTGATCTCTTTAAACAAATAATTTGCAAAGTGTTGCACATTATCCGACTGCAACACTTCACACACTCCCCACTGGAGGAATACCTTGAAGTGGGAGAATGGAAGACCAGGCTCCCGTCCTTCACCTCTCGCGCTTGGCCTAAAGGGTCACGACCCAGACACCCGCCACGAGAAGAGTTTGCCCATCTACCAGACGACCAAATACCCTGGTACAGGAACATACGGATGTGTCCATCTGCCTGCCCAGCAGCCCGCCCTGGCCATGCCGACACCTGCGGCGCGGATCAACTAGACTAAAACCTACACGTCGTTAGAGATGCCATGCCGACCTAGCCAACGGTCAGCACACCTGTACAAATATACACACTGGACACTCCCGCACCAATCTACACGAAGAATATACTCAGTGCTATGACGTAGGCGACAGACATACTCACGGACGTGCATCTTTATTATTTTCCACGTAGGCTTTCAAAATGCAGAAACGCAAGACGCATCATGAACTCATCTAAAAGAGCTTGCTTACGCTTTTCCTAAAAACCAGGTGCCACAATGAGAAATATAATGAAGACACGATACTGGTCATAAGACAATATGGTACTGTAACCTAAAGCGCCTGTGCACCAAACGGTTCCACCTACACACCAGGCCTAAGTAGGCCGCAAGCAAGAGCTTCCATGGACGTTAAAAGAACAAGAGTCAGGTTGCTGATCCTGCAGAATAAGTCAGGCGAAAGCAAACAGCCAAGGTCGCAATGTTGCAAACCCACATTCCGAAAGCAGACCATCAAGGGCACGATGTTGCAACCTCGCACGCCGCACACCAACGTTAAAGTCACACCTGCAAATTAAACCAGGCACACAGTGGAAAAACAATATTAATTGTGCAGAATTCTGCCTCAAACACGGTCCCACCTCACGTGACCAAGCCGAACCTGACAGGATGCCAAGCCCAGGAGGAAGAAGGCGTCTAGATCCCTCGTTACAAGACATAGGCAGATACAATTAAGAGGCTCAATGGACATCTGCGACAGTGGGAGTAGTCGGTCTTCCAGCTATGAATAAGTCCTCACATTGTCTGCACGTACCCATAGTGAAACATTGTTGCAAATGACAGGTACACCGAGAGCTGGGAACAGCGATGGTCCCAGGCTGGGAAGCTCGCGGGCGCACCAATCAGAACATGGGGCTCCTATCACTGACGCCATTAATATTAACCAATCATCAGGGGTCTTCATGTAACAATTCTCATGTATCTAATTGTAGGGACAACCCAGATATATCACCTGACTAACCCTTGTCCACTAATATTGTTCTCTATATGTATGCTATACTAACTCTACCACTCGAGTAACCAATTAAGAGTGGCGATAGGTTTTTTGCTAACTTTCCAAGGTGACGCAAGTAGCGCGTCATACTAAAGTAAAAAGGGCCTGCGAGCCCTACGATTGTGTGTGTGTCAGGACGGACGCGTACGCTCCTTGACCCATCCCTGCCGTTTTTGTCTAATAAACAGCAGAGTCACCTTGCTTCTTGCGTGTGTCTCATACTCTATCTCATCTGGGATATACGGGAGGAGTTGGGGCCTCCCTGCCCGGAGGTCTGCGGACAGCCCGGCCGACCCCGGCAGAATTTCCCCCCGACAAGTTGGAGGCACTGCTGAGATCTGTTTAAGATCCGCCTTTTTATTTTTACTTTTTCCAGGCACTCCCGCTGCGAGGAGGCCCGGTGGCGCGGCCCCCTCTGCCGTTGCCCCCTTCTGAGGACTACAGGACCATCGCGGAGCTGCGAGAAGACCGGACAGCGCAATCCGGATATTGGCCCTCGGGAGCCGGTTGAGAAGTATCCCGCCCGCGGTTGGCGAGTGTCCAGACGTGGTCCAGACGAGGGGAGGTGACGAGCCGCTTGGAGGGGTGCACGCAGTCGAGCGGCCCCGCATCAAGAGAACTTGGTGAGCATGACACGCACAACAAGCAATGCGAAATTGTGAGGGAGGGGGGAGGAATTAAATAAGGGAGGTGGGAGGTGTTGCGCAGGTGCGCGGCGGAGGTTTGGCAATTTAATATTGGCAATGGAATGAATGGTAGTCGAACGAGTGCGAGAGCAGTCGGCTACGTCACGCGAGAGAGGGGGGCGGAGCATGAAAACATCACGTGCGGCCGCTCGTAGACACTGATTGGCCTAGGTAGCGACTACGTGTAAGGGTGGGTGTGTGTGGTTTCCTACGATTTGGCATTTATTGATCAATGAGTAGATGAGGATCCCTATTGTTCGAGCAAGAAACTCGATAGGTAGATGACGTTTCCCTGTAGGCGGTAGCTAGTTAGTTGCCCAATACGGAAGATAATTGGCTGGTTAAGCCCTCCGGTTGAGGGGCGTATCACACGCGAGGCGACGCAGCGTGTGCAGTCCGATTATATTATTGATTTGATTACCTTGTTCCAGGAGTGATAGGAAGACAGCTGTAGGGTTAACGGGGGTAGATTGCAAGTGTATTTTGACCTTAAAGAATATATGAAGAACTTACCAGTAGCTCGAAGAGATCGGTGACGTCACCAGTAGGGCTTTCATAGGATATCGCGAGCACAAGGCATCTTCGTTTTGAGAGTGGTGGGGAAAAGAACTGTGGTAAGGGAGTGGAAATGGAGATAAACGGTAAATGAGTTGATCGGGAAAAGGAGAAAGGGGGACGTGGCTGCGCACGGAGAACGCCGGCCACGGCAAGTGTAAAAGGGGGAAGAGCACGTGAAAATAGGACGACTGTATAAGAGCGTCATAAGGGGTACGCAGCCGCAGGGGGCTACATGCGCCTCGGCCGCAGGGGGCCGTAAGGGTGTGTATAAAGAAAGAAAGACAGACAAAAATATACAAATGTAAAATACCATATTTTTTATAATTTTCCTTAGCGGACTATCGTAAGTCCCCAAACTTACGGGGCAAGGTAAACGATATAAGGTTGTATATTGTAAACTGCTAGTGAGATAAACTGCTACCAGATAGGGGAAGGGTAACAAGTGGAGTGCTACTATGTCATACGGGACAGGAACGGGAGGGTGGGGGAACACCCTCACTACCCCACTACAACACATATGCACAACACTGCCACCCCATAGGGAGAAACTGATTAAGTATAGCATAGAATGGACCCAGGGGACGGATAACAAAATGCTAACACCGTGGCCGCCTAATGGTAGCTTCGATCCATATGCCCAACATTCACTGCTAAACCATCTGCACAATACATACAAGGGGAAGAAGTTGGCAAACCATGTGGAGGTGTTTAACTTATGGAGGATGTTCCAAGGGTCCCGACCAGGACCAAATGGAATGTTCACTATGGGGGAAACACCGGAAGAGAAAGAGATTAAGGAGGAAGGAGAGGATGGGAAAAAGGGGAGTGAAGACCCAAAGAACACGGGGAATGGACGAGAGGGAGGAGAAAAGAATAATACATCGGATGACATAAAAAAGGAACCGAGCAACGAGATACCCATAGCAAAGGGAGTGAAAACAGAGGGAGGGGGGTTGTACCCTTTAAGAGAATTAGGAGAAATAGAAAGAGGACAGTTAAGGGCGGCTGAGGGATACTCGAACGCGGCATACAGCCCTCCACCATATGTGGCTCATAGGAAGATGCCAGCAGGGGAGGGGAGGACTGGAGAAGACCAGACTGTGGAAATAGGAAATGATGAGTGGGTAGCTGCACAGATATTATTAAAGTTACGAGGTTCATTAACAGGAGAAGAGAAGGAGGTAGTAAAGAAAACAGACGAGGATAATGCCAGGGAGAGTGAAATGAGGGGGGAAGAGCTATTGCGACAAAAGGAAGAGATTTTGGAGGAACGACTAGCAAAGCTAAGGGATGAGCAGAATGAATTGATCAAACAGCTCGAGAGGGAGGAGAGAGAGAGAGCGAGGAAAAGGAAAGAAGGCAAGAACGAATTGGAAAAATTAAGGGAACGGAATGAGGAGCAAAGGAGAGAAGCTGAAAGGGTAAAAGCAGCAGCAGAAAGGGTATCAAGAGTAGTGCTGCGAGAGAAAAAAAGGGAAGAAGAAGAAAAGGAAAAAGAAATGGCAATGTGGAAGAGGAGATTACTATCAGAAACAACTAAGAAATATGAAGAAAGGAGGGTGATAGAGAGTATAGTAGAAAGAGAAAGGGTGAAATGGGAAAGGAAGAAAGAGGATGAAAGAATATTGGAACAGATGAGCAGTGAAGTGATGGAGGAATTAAAAAGGAAAAGGGAGGAAAATAGTAGGGAGATGGAGGAGAGAAATGAAGGAGAAAGAGAAGATAGGAGAAGGGAGAGTGGAGCATGGGGGGATGTATATAGAAACACAGAAGTAGCAACAACATCAGCACCAAGGGGAGCGGTTGATAAAGGAGAAAAAGGAGAACTGGACCTGGTAGACTTACAAACAGTAACAATCAAGGGGAAAAAGACAGAGTGGGGGGTGCCGTTTATAGCTGACTTTTGTAGTGAGGAAGAAGAAGGAGTGGAGAAGGAAGGAAGAAACAGTGAAAGGGAAAGCCTAGATAAACTATACATCACCCGGACAAACATAGACTAACCATTGATCAGTAGATGAAAGGATGAGCTGGAGAGAAGTGAGGAGGGAGAGCAAGGAATAGCGGAAAGACAGACACATGAGGCCGCACCATCCCCATCCCCATCACGCCCTCCCCCATTGCACCCTACATGCTCAACCACCTCATGCTCGTTACGCAAGATAAAACTCGCGCCCTTCACAGACGAACTGACACCCTATGCATGTCGGCTTAGAGACCTCCCTAGTCGCAGGCAGGACAGACGAATACACATGCCCACATTAAATACAGGAAATGATGGAAGAAGGGGAAAAGATGGAGAAGAAAGAGTTACGAGCAGGGGTAATAAGGACGAAATTGAAGATGTAGAAGAAAGGGAAGAGGAGGAAGGGTGTGAGGACTCAATATTATGGAACACAAAGGGTGAAACGATACATAACTTAATGCCACTTTTGGAGAGAGGAGGGGTTAGACCACAGTATGTCCCTTGGAAGCATACAGATAAAGAAAATATAAAATGCAGGCTCCCATCATTAAGTGGAGGTGCGGGTAAGTGGATATATGAAATGGAAAAACACACCGCAGGACAGAAACTGGCAGTAGGAGATGTAAAGGGCCTTTTAATATCAATATTAGGGGATAGAGCGGATGACATTTGGAAGAGAGCGGGATTCCATGGGGTAACAATAACAAACACATCGCATGATGGGGCACCATTCGCAAACTGTAGACATGCACTATGGCAGGCCCTGAGGGTACAGTACCCAGACACATCAGACATAGGAGCAATTACCTCCCGCAAGATGCGTGAGAATGAAGATCCTGTTGATTATATCCAGGAGATCCAAGAGAAGTGGCGCATGGAAACTAGAGAGCAATGGGATAAAACACCAGCAATATTCTATCATATACTAGTACAAGGGCTCCCAGAAGGAGTTCAGAAACAACTAAAGAAAGTAGTGGGAATGGAAGCAAAACCATGGCCAGAAATACAACTGACTATAGTGCATCATTGCAGGACATGGCAAGGAAAAATGAAACAAAAGGAAGAGGACAGGAAAATGGAAGAGGCTAAACTAGTACAGAAAAAACTTACTAAATACACAATGGAAGGGGCACTAATAACTACGCCCACAACAATGACCCAAAGCCCCACACAAGTAGTGGCTGCACAAGATTCTGCCCAAATACCACCTTCACAGACTGTAACACAACAGGCGCCGCCACTGCAACCATACACAACCAACATGGGAGGAGGACACCCAATGCAAGGAGCTGGGTATTATAATTATAACAGGGGGAGAGGAGGATTTATGAGAGGGAGAGGATACGGATATAACACCCAACAGCAGGTGGGAGGACTTAGAAATTCCTACCCCACAGGGCAACCAGTACACCAGGACAACACAGGGAGCTTCCCATGGCAGAGTAGGGAACCACCGGTGTGTTGGAGTTGTGGACTTTTAGGGCACATGTCACGCACGTGTAGAGTTAGACCAGGGACACCATCATGGAGTGAACAGGGACAACCAAGGCCCTCACAGGAACAGCAGGGCCTACAGCAACAGCAGCCGTTGCAACAGGGAAATGAACAACAACAACAAATAACACAACAACAGCCACAGACATATTCACTGCCACAACAACAGGTGGCGATGACACAACAACCCCAAGCACAACAAACACAACTGGGTAGGGTGACGGTCTTGGGACACAACCCCTACACGGGAAATGGCCAATCATTATACCCTCAATAGGACAGCCCACAGACGGCCTTGGTGTGTCCCATCCTGTCAGTAACACCTAATAGTGCGGAGGAGCCACGCATAGAGGTAACGATAGGTGACAAAAAATTATCATTCCTTGTTGACACCGGGGCGACCCGGTCTTGCATAAGGGAAGGTAAATTTAAGATGTCAGGCGAAGCCATGAACACCCAAGGATTCTCTGGGGCTAGAGGGTTGGTTCCCTTTACTGATAACATTCCCTTATCTATTGGAGATTATGATCTGTCAGTTCCACTTCTATATTATAGTGCCTCACCAGTAAATATACTGGGGAGAGACATAATGAACAGGTTGAATATGACGATCTGCTTTACTGAGGACGGCATAATTTGCTCTACTCCAGGGATTAACATGCTCACAGCACGACAGATTATGCAAGCATACTGCGGACAGACAGCGATTAGGGCGGAGCCAGTAGATGGCGAACTATTCCAGTATGGAACAGATATGGCATTTGCATGGATGCCAGGGATAGAAGGGAAAATATGGAGGAGGCCAGCAGCCTATCTGTTCAGACCAGAAACACCTGTTAATGAACCAGAAGGAAAGGTGGTTCTAATGGACATTGAGAGCATTATTGCAACAGCTGATTACATTGCTGTACATGCCCAGGACAGAGAAGGAAGAGCATGGAGGGCCGTGATAGCATTAGCAGAAGGATGTAGGCTCACCCAGGTGTCAGATGAGGAGCTGTTCTCAGATGAAAAGGAGGAAGGTGAAATGGTGTTCATGATGAGTGTAGAAATATGGCTAAGAGTGGCTTACAAACAAGTAGCACAGAAAATTGCAATGGCACTTGAGGCACCCGCATGCACCCCAGTCCCCTTCTTTAAGGAGGATATGTCAAAGGTACCCAAATCATTGTGGACTACTAGCCCCTATGACGTGGGGTGCATAAAAAGCATAGGGGGAGTAAGGATAAAATTGAAAAAAGGTGCAATACTCCCCAGAGTAAAGCAGTACCCACTATCAAAAGAGGCAGATGAGGGCATATATGAAACCATAACGGCCCTTATAAATAATGGCATATTGGTCCCCTCAGAATCACCATGCAACACGGCTGTGTACCCAGTGCGCAAGGCTAAAGGGGGGTCTTGGCGCTTCATAAAGGATCTCAGGCCCTTGAACAACATAGTAGAAGCAGAATATCCCGTAGCAGCAAACCCGGCCACAATATTGTGTGGCATTCCAGCAGAAGCATCACGATTTACAGTGATCGACCTTAAAAATGCTTTTTTCTCAGTACCATTGCACCCAGACTCACAAGATCTGACGAGCTTCACTTACAGAAACACAAAGTGGAAGCATACCAGATTGCCACAAGGGTATTGCGAATCACCCTCAATTTTCAATAGAGTAATACAGATGGATTTGGGTAACATTGAAGTGGAAAGCACAGTGTTGCAGTATGTGGATGACATAATAATTTGCAGTACAAACGAAAGAAAATGCAGAGAGGACTCCTTAAAGATGTTGACAATATTGGCTGAAAAAGGTTACAAGGTAGACATGGAAAAGATACAGTACTGTCAAGAACAGGTACTTTACATTGGTCAACTTATATCCCAACATGGAAGAAAGATTGCACCACAAAGAGCACAGGCCATTTCAAGCACTCCAATGCCACAAACTGTGAGGGAACTGCAGCAATTCCTGGGGCTGTGCAACTACTGTAGAGCATGGGTATTTGATTACAGTTCATACATACGACCCCTGCTTGAGGCGTTAAGGGAAGCTAATAAAGGGGAGAAAAAGCTGGGGTGGACGATGGAAATGAAAGAGGCTTTTGATGAATTGAAAGATGCGATATCAACTGCTCCAGTACTGGCATCCCCAGACTATGAGCGACAATTTTTTATATTTTCACATTGTGACTCAGCAGTAATGAAAGCAGTGTTGGCTCAAAAAACAAGCATGGGCTACAAACCAGTAGCATTTTACAGCGGTCACTTAGATCCTGTGATGTTAGGTCACTTCCCTTGCGAACAAGGTCTCGCTGCAGCTGCTTTTGCGGTGGAAAAAGCATCAGCAATCACCATGGGGTGCCCAACTACACTGTTTGTGGAACATGCACTATTTGCCATATTGAATAAACCTAAGTCCACCCTAACAACGCAGAGGGCATCAGGTTATGAGATCATTTTATCAAGAGCTGAACTATCAATTGTTAGATGTAGCACGGTCAACCCTGCAAGGTTCCTAGCAGAAGTAATTGAGGAGGGAGATTATGCCCATGACTGTACGCAAATAACTGAAATGTACGCATGTACTAGAAAGGTTGAAGAAAATGCACTAGAGGGAGGTGAGCTTTTGTTTATTGATGGGTCATCAACTATCGATCAAAGGGATGGGATAAGGAGAACTGGGGCAGCAGTGGTAAAAATGATGGAGGTACCGGTGTGTGTGGCTTTGAAATGTGTACAATTACCACAGCATTACTCCGCTCAAGCAGCGGAATTAGTTGCACTGATCTTGGCGTTGAAGGAAAGCTTTGACAAACGAGTGACCATATACTCTGACAGCGCATATGTTACATCCACTGTCCACTCAGGGCTGTCGAAATGGAGAAGAAGAGGGTTTAGGAGAGCTGATGGCACTACAGTGCAACATGCCCTCTTATTGGCTGAACTAATTGAAGTAATAAATGACCCCCAGGAATTAGCCCTAGTAAAATGCACCGCACACACCAATGGTGAAGACCACGTCTCAAAGGGGAATGCAGCAGCAGACGCACATGATATGGAACCCCCCAGAGTCACAGAGAGGGAGAGGGAGAGGAATGGCTAAGGAGATGTTGATAAGAGAAGGGTACACCCATCTCCCAGCCACGCAGATTATGGAGCTACAAGCGGCTGCACCAATGGCCGAAAAAGAAATATGGGTAAAAAGAGGATGCACAATGTCACCAACCGACGCACTATGGCGCCAGGGTGGCACTGGAAAGGTTGTAATACCATTGGCACTTTTGAATACCGCCCTGAGCCAACTACATCATCCAGCCCACACAGGCAAGGAAGTAATTGCAGCACGAATTAGAGAAGATTAATTCTGCCCCGAGTTAAATTCTCATGTGTCAAATTTTATCAGCAATTGTCTCACATGTCAACAGTTTACGGCCGGCCATACCCTAAAAGTGATAAGAGGTACTATACCCCGGCCAGAGGGACCTTTCCGGCATCTCCATATTGACTATGTTGATATGATCAACATATGTCAAGGAAATAGGTATATGATTGTAGTAGTATGCCCATTCTCTAGGTAGATTGAAGCAGGGCCCTGTTCGCACCCAGATGCATTTAGAGCAGCTAAATTCCTAGTGAGGGAGGTCTTCCCCAGGTGGGGAGTGTGCGAGGTGTTAAGGTCAGACAATGGCCCACATTTCGCAAACGAAATGTTCCAGCACATCACATCCTTGCTGAACATAAAGCATAAATTTGCATGTGCATACCACCCACAGGCCAACGGTGTATGTGAACGCCTGAATGGCCTATTAAAGGAGGCAATTGCAAAGATACAGCAAACAACAAAGAAGAGTTGGTTATATTGCCTTCCATTAGCCCTATTTGAGCTAAGAAATAGACCAGGGTCCGACCACCACCTCACCCCACACGAGGTGGTTACCGGACGTCAAATGCGCCTTCCCCTAACGCCAACATCAAGAGCATTTACCGACCACGAAAGCACAGCGAGTGTTCTTGGTGATGAAATGTACCAATATGTGTCTTCTTTGATTACTAGTGTAGTGTTTGTGTCTCAACAGCTCGAGCGCACACGGGGCGGGTCTAACAGCAATCAACAAGAAGACGCGGATAAAGAATTGGAAAAGGAAAGACTGTGTAAAATCGCTAAAGGTGACCACGTACTACTTCGCAATTTCAACAGGAAATGGAATAGTCCACGATTTACTGGCCCCCATCTGGTAGAGGAAGTATCAACAAGAGCAGTAAAGCTACAGGACAAGCGTGCCTGGAACCACCTACACGATGTAAAGATCTACAAACTCCAGACCCGCCCCAGCGCCACCGACAGGTCCATTGGGAGAACAGCAACAACATCACCAACGGAAGAAGAGAGTTCTCCCACAGCCAACGACCCAAGTGTTCCCATACCCTGTCACTCCCCAGATTCCCCAGAGACAATAACTGAAGAAGAAAGGGGTGATCCCCATACTGCCCACCCCATGGTCACACGCTCAAAGAGTAAAAATACTTCCGCCAGTTGAGCCCAAACCCCCTGCCCATTGGCCCCTACCCCCACAGCAATAATAACTGAACTGAAGGACATTGCCTTGCACACGTACACATGTAAACACGTGAATGTTTTCTTTTCTTTTCTCTCGCACATGCAGGAACTGCGTATTATTGTATTGCTAAGAAAATAGATGACTAACAAATTCACTGCCCAGGAGTAGATGGTACCCTCAGACGATAACTACCCGGAAGAATTGTCACACCAATTTGTATATGAAATAAAAAGGCCAACGTACCTGAAAAGGAGAAGGGTACGTGTCTACTACACAGCATTTCTCTTGGCCATAGAATATTCAATGCCCCACCTCCACCCATACTTGCCTGTCCTAAGAGATAGATCGCTTAGAGTAGCGTGGGAACAGCTCTTCGCCTGGGCACTGAATGACTATTTGATAGGGAGAGCTTAAAGAAAAAACAACAACTAACATTTAATAACCAGCATTTTGAGAATTTTCAGGCGGGAAACTTTAACGTCGCAAGAATACGCTGCCAGGACTGCAGCAAGGTAAGAGCAAAATGTCGGTGAAATTAGCATATGTAATAAAAATAATAGGGATTTTGATGGTCGTCGGGTTCTTGGCTGCCTCTGTATGGCAGTACAGATATGCTATTCATCTTATTGCTGCACCCAAACCTAATACACCCCCATCCCCAGCTGCAAAAGGTGTTATGTCAGGTGATACTAGTAAAATTGCACAAAAGCAAAATAGAATTAAACGCAGCACATACTCAGATAATAAAGGTATTGATAATTATATACAAGATTCAGCACACGTCTCAAACAACATATGGTACCAACACATGACCCGCATTGGTGAGCAGACAACAGAGGACAGCTGCTACGTTTGCTCATTAATACCATACGCCATGAGCGCTTCTCGAACATTTGTTGCCACAGAAATAGATGAAAAGACAGCACGATGCATAATATACTTGCCACTGTTCCAAACGAAGGGAAGGTTCCAAGGGACAGTGGTGCATATGGTGTGGAAAACACGAGACTCATACCCATATGAAAACAACTTCCTCAAGACTTATTTGAGTTACCACAAGAGCAGTCTACATGCTGAAGCATTCAAATACATAACAAGTGGTCCTGCAAAATGGGAAACAAAGAAAGTAACACTGCAGTATTTACCATGTGATTGGTACGCCACTGAAGTTCCTGGTAAACCAGGATGTTGGGAGAGGCCACTGGTGACGATAACAGGGAAGGTGTACCTGGACAACAATTGGGAGATAGGAGTGATTGGCAGCAACATGGTAACAAAAGAAACTATCTCAACTATCGAGGCACACAACCACAGATGTTGGACGACTTGGATCAAGTACGTACCCATGCTCACGTGGATAGAAACGGATGAAGACCCAATAACGATACTGCCGCTGACTGCGCCTAAGGTATGCTACCAACATAAAGGAGTGGTGGACGTAGGATACAACACCAACTGTGCAAGCGTGATGGAGTTACCTGAGGGGGGAGCAGGAACAGCAGTAATAATGGACCATTATTGGGCCTGTGGAGAAAAGGCATACCATACACTGCCTCCCCTGTGGAATGGTGTGTGCACAATGGTGCACGTCAATGTACCATCACTAGTGGTACCCAAGAAGCATGTGAATGTGGCGAACTTTCCCAAAATGGATGAAGGAGACAAGAGAAAGAAGAGATCTGCACCACCTCAGGAGGAGCAAGGGAACAGGACCAACGGCAATGATACTGTCCTAAATAGAAGGAAAAGACAAGGAGAACCTCTGACAGGAAATTACCTATGGGGAAGGTCGGAAACGGCACTCACTTCAATTCCGCCAGAACACAGACTATTCAGCAGAGCAGCAATGTTCTTCTCCTCAATAATCCATCCGGGACTGCAGGCTTACGCAAACGCAAAATGGCTCCAGATAACTAGATGGGAACTAATGATGACCATCAATTCTACAGTAAATGGATTCAACGCAATAAAAGAGGAGCTGCGAGCTGTAAGGATGGTAGCACTCCAGAACAGATATGTATTGGACCTCCTCACTGCCATGGAAGGAGGAGTTTGCGCAAAGATAGGACAATCATGCTGCACGTTCATTCCTGCCAACGATGCTGACAATGGTACACTGACAGAAGCAGTTTCACAATTGGCCCAGATGCACTCCAAAATGATGGATGAAAGTAACGGTGTGAACAAGGATGAGAGCTGGTTTTCACTATTATGGTCATGGATGCCATCTTGGCTGTCAGATGGACTGAAAGTTATAGTTGGTTGTACTATTTTGGCTGGAGCTACACTGATCATAATAAGATTTTGGAAGGCCCGGAAGGCACACACCACTGACGAGTTGCTTGAAATGGTCGGTATGCACCCCTTGATGCCAGCAGACGACGGCCAACACACAGGCATAATCATACAAGAGAGAGAGAAGTTGCGCAACCAGATCATCACCAACCATCTGGACCCACCATCGGTGAAGATCGAGAACCCAAGAAACCCCAGGAGCTACATAGGGAAATGGGTATACTGTACTCCTGGAGGAACCTGTGAATATATGTATTGGTCATTTGAAGATCATGTGAACCACTATGGACATTTAGGAGGAATAACTAAGATATGGCGAGTAAGAGGAGATAATGAAAAGGATATGTTTGTGGTCGACAAGTCGACCAGAGGGGGGACTGAAGTGGGAGAATGGAAGACCAGGCTCCCGTCCTTCACCTCTCGCGCTTGGCCTAAAGGGTCACGACCCAGACACCCGCCACGAGAAGAGTTTGCCCATCTACCAGACGACCAAATACCCTGGTACAGGAACATACGGATGTGTCCATCTGCCTGCCCAGCAGCCCGCCCTGGCCATGCCGACACCTGCGGCGCGGATCAACTAGACTAAAACCTACACGTCGTTAGAGATGCCATGACGACCTAGCCAACGGTCAGCACACCTGTACAAATATACACACTGGACACTCCCGCACCAATCTACACGAAGAATATACTCAGTGCTATGACGTAGGCGACAGACATACTCACGGACGTGCATCTTTATTATTTTCCACGTAGGCTTTCAAAATGCAGAAACGCAAGACGCATCATGAACTCATCTAAAAGAGCTTGCTTACGCTTTTCCTAAAAACCAGGTGCCACAATGAGAAATATAATGAAGACACGATACTGGTCATAAGACAATATGGTACTGTAACCTAAAGCGCCTGTGCACCAAACGGTTCCACCTACACACCAGGCCTAAGTAGGCCGCAAGCAAGAGCTTCCATGGACGTTAAAAGAACAAGAGTCAGGTTGCTGATCCTGCAGAATAAGTCAGGCGAAAGCAAACAGCCAAGGTCGCAATGTTGCAAACCCACATTCCGAAAGCAGACCATCAAGGGCACGATGTTGCAACCTTGCACGCCGCACACCAACGTTAAAGTCACACCTGCAAATTAAACCAGGCACACAGTGGAAAAACAATATTAATTGTGCAGAATTCTGCCTCAAACACGGTCCCACCTCACGTGACCAAGCCGAACCTGACAGGATGCCAAGCCCAGGAGGAAGAAGGCGTCTAGATCCCTCGTTACAAGACATAGGCAGATACAATTAAGAGGCTCAATGGACATCTGCGACAGTGGGAGTAGTCGGTCTTCCAGCTATGAATAAGTCCTCACATTGTCTGCACGTACCCATAGTGAAACATTGTTGCAAATGACAGGTACACCGAGAGCTGGGAACAGCGATGGTCCCAGGCTGGGAAGCTCGCGGGCGCACCAATCAGAACATGGGGCTCCTATCACTGACGCCATTAATATTAACCAATCATCAGGGGTCTTCATGTAACAATTCTCATGTATCTAATTGTAGGGACAACCCAGATATATCACCTGACTAACCCTTGTCCACTAATATTGTTCTCTATACGTATGCTATACTAACTCTACCACTCAAGCAACCAATTAAGAGTGGCGATAGGTTTTTTGCTAACTTTCCAAGGTGACGCAAGTAGCGCGTCATACTAAAGTAAAAAGGGCCTGCGAGCCCTACGATTGTGTGTGTGTCAGGACGGACGCGTACGCTCCTTGACCCATCCCTGCCGTTTTTGTCTAATAAACAGCAGAGTCACCTTGCTTTTTGGGTGTGTCTCATACTCTATCTCATCTGGGATATACGGGAGGAGTTGGGGCCTCCCTGCCCGGAGGTCTGCGGACGGCCCGGCCGACCCCGGCAGAATTTCCCCCCGACAACCTCCTGTATGAGGAATTTGGCTGGTGATTTTGCATCTGGATGAGCACAAGGGCCTGCCTGTATCCAGCATGAACAGGGACAGACCATGACGATTATAAAATGATTGCCATCACAAGTTTGTATCATATCAACATAATCAATATGAAGATGCCGAAAATGGCCCAGAAGGGTGGGGTAATATTGCTTTCACAGTCCCCAATGTATGACCCGCAGTAAATTGCTGGAACACTGCACAATTCACAATAGAATTTTGAACATGCTCATGCAAATTAGGGAGGAACAATTTCTTATTCAACTCTGCTGCAACATACTCTCTAGACGCATGTACAGGATAATGTAGCTGATCTAATGCTATTGTCAACAATTCTAAAGGAATGACAGGCTTTCCTGTCATGTTAGGCCTCCATACTAAGTTGATGGGGGACAATGAGCAGCCCCTCCTTGTCCAATGTTCCTGCTCTTGCTGTGTTATGTGTCCCTGTAACTCTATTATCTGTGTTAGGGGCAATGCATTATAGAGGTCAGTTATTAGTGTCTCTTTTACCCTTTCATCACTCGATAATGCTTCTACCTCTAGTGTGTTTATCAAACATGACACTTCTTTTGCTGTGGCCAAATCAGTGCCATTTGAGTGGGCAGTGTATTTCACAATTGCCACTGTAGTAGCAGAGACAGCGCATCTATCAGTATTGACAACAATTTGGCATGCTCCACTAGTATGCTGTCAGATTTCTGAAACCCTCTCTGTTTCCAGTGAGACAGTCCTGAATGTACTGCTGCTATTACATACACTAAATCAGAGCAGATCATCACCTCTCTGCCAACATAAATTTCTAATGCAGATATCAATGCTTGCACAGAGTAATGCTGAGGTAATCTTTTTCTTGCCCCTACCTCACGGTCTCCACCTTCACTGTGTACAGCTGATGCTCCCGTGTGTCTTCATCCAGTACGCTGATTGATCGTCGAGGAACTGTCCATTAACTCAATTTTCCCCCTTTAAGTTTATTCTCCTTAACTTGGGGGTATGTCATCATATATGTCTGTATATGTGGAGCAGTCATGAACATAATCACCTTATTCTACTGCTTCAACAATGAAGGTTGCCGGATTGACTGTGCAGCACCTTACAACCTTAATTGCGGGGTTGGATATTATCACTTTGTATCCAAACACTTTCTGTGTCGTGCGTGTGGATTTCGGCTTTTGCAAAATTGCAAATAGTATGTGCTCTACGTACAATATCACAGCAGAACCCATCGTTATCGTTGCTGATTTCTCCATAGCAAAGGATGCCGCAGCCAATGCATGTTCACAGAGAAAATGTCCCATCATTGCTGGATATAAAGGACCACTGTAATATGCTAGGGGTTTTTATCCCAATTAAGTTTTCTATGTGAGGACAGCCGTCATCACATACCCAGTTGAATGTGAAAATAAAAATAACTCTTCTTCATAATTTGGTATTGCTAAAACTGGGGCAGCACGGATCACATCATTTTTCAACTCATGAAATGCTTCTATCATTTTGCATGCCTACTTAAGGGTACCTTCCTCTTTCTGTGCTTCTTTTAGTGCTTACAACAGGGCTCTGATGTATGTGGTATAATTGAAGACCCATGATTGGTAATAATTGCACAATCCCAAAAACGGTTGCATTTCATTTACTGTGGTTGGTCGGGGCGTGTTGTGAATTGCTTGTGCTCCTTCTAGTGTCACCTTCCTCCCTTCTGACGATATTATTTGTCCCAAATAAATTACTTCTTTCTGGCAATACTGCACTTTCTCCTTTTCCACTTTGTATCCCTTTTCTTTTTCTGCAGATAATGTTAGAGGTAATACTGTATCTTGCGTGCACTGCTCCTCTGTGGTACTGCACAAAAATAGGTCATCAACATACTGTATGACCGTGCTTTGTATCTGTATGTGTGCCAAATCCATGTTTAATACTCTGTTAAACACACTGGATGATTCAACCTAGCCCTGAAATGAACTTTTGTGGTGGAATCTTTGCCTGCGATACATAAGCGCTGTGAGATATTGTGAGTATGCATGCAATGCAATAGAAAATAAAGCATTCTTAAAATCAATCATTGTCAAATATGTGGTGGTAGTGGTTATGCTACACAAAGTCATTGCTGGCTTAGGAACCAATGGAATCTCTGCTTGCACAATATTATTCACAGGACATACATCTTGAATTAATCTCCACGATCCCCCCCTTTGATTTTTTCACTGGTTACACAGCCGTGTTACAAGGGGATTCTGATGGTACTATGATACCCTACTGCAATAGCCCGGCAATGGTTTCATATACTCCTTTGTCTGCTTCTCTTGACATTGGGTATCGTCTCACTTGGGGTAATATCACCCCTTTCTTCAGTGTAATTTTGACCGCTCCTATACTTTTTATGAGCCCTACCTCATGGAGATTGCTAGTGCATAGCTCTTTGATACTTTCTGAAAATCTTGCTGAAAAAACGGTGACAATTTCTTTGTCCAATAATATCCTCTGAGGGACCGCTCTGTGTTCTTCTTTTTATTGACATGAAATACATATTTAAAACACTAATTCATCGCTTTCATCCTCATCCTGAAATAGTTGTTTGTCAGTCATGTCTGTCAATGGCAGTGCTGGATCAATGGCTAAAATTGCACGCCAGTCAATTCCATCTTCAGCTGTCCCATGCAGTATTACTCTACCCTCCCTTACCACTACTGCTTAATCACTGTCCCATTTACAATGTATGTTGGTACTTTGGGCCTAAACAAAAACTCTGTTAGCAATCGTAAATGTGTGTGTTGTTTTCCTAATAACACCTGTACTCCATAGGAAAACAAATCTGCATTGAGCGACACTCTACTAAAAAGTATTTGGCCACCAAATGCCTGTATGAGTGTATTGGCATGCATATAGTTAATACAAGTGTGGAAAACACTATACTCTTTTCCATGAACAAAATGGTCATGTTCAATTTGCTCATCAAATCTCTGCCTAATATGTTCACTGGTGTATTTCGTGAATATAACAAGAGTGCGAGTATTGTGTGTGTTCTTACTGTGACAGGTAATCCTTCTGTGAAAAGATCCGCTCTCATAGCCCCAGAAAATCCCTCTGTCTCCATGATCATGTCTGAGAATGGAACCCTCCGACACAAGATCGATTCGTCTCTGTCTCTACTAAGGAAGACAATGCCCTGTTTCCTATTCTCACTCGGGTCCTCTTCCGAGTCTGTAGTTACTGATAGTGTGGGACATGTCAGAGCCTTGTGTGGGCAACCCTATTGTGGGTATATACTTGTACCTGTAGATAGAAAGTGGTTCCCTTCAGTAACGGTAACCCCATCATAATGCGGTATGAAGCCCATTGGTATTAAATTCTTGTCCCATTGTTGTGCTGTTTGCTATGCTTGTATCTACAAGACATTTGGTTGATGTGGCTGAATTTAGGACTGCATTTGGAAATGTCTGTCTCTGTGTACAATCAGTAGTATTTGTCAGGCATATAGTGTCTGCTGTGTGAGGCTACTGTGTCTGATATTGCGGAGGACACATGGGTGCAGAATGTGCTACCCTACCTCTGTGGCCATGAGGTGCTAATCCATATGGTATCATTCCTCTATTCCTACATCCTCTCGCATAATGTCCTGTCTTTTCACGTGTCCAACATTGTTCTCCAAAATTCCCAAAACTAGTCTGCCTCTGTCAAAACCTCCTCTAAATCCCCTTCCCCTATGTGAGTTCCCCCTTCCTCTCGGGTAATACAGTTGTTCTCCCCTTCCTACATTAGATCCCATTGGTCTTGTTAGCTAGTAACTTTGCTTGCATTGTTTTTTCTTCCACATTTGTAATCACTGCCCCTTCTACCACAATTTTTGCCAATTTCTTTTGCACCAATTTAGCTTCTTCTCTCTCCCTCTCCTCTACTTTCTTCCTTTACTTATCTTGTTTCAACCGACAAGAATTGACAATGTGCGATTGTATTTTGGGGCTCTGTTTCATCTCAATCCCTGCCACATTTCATAATTGTGCCTCTACGTCTTCGGGAAGACCCTGGCATATAATATGGTAAAACAATGTGATATTCTTGTATCATGCTTCTCTTATTTCTAAACGCCACTATTCCTTCATCTCCTGAATGTATTGTGCGGGTCCTCATCTATTTGTATTTTCTGCGTCATAATGGTGCTCATGTTTGATGTGTCTGGGTACATCGCCCTTAAAGCCTTCCACATATTCGCCCTACAGTTGTTAAATGGTGATCTATCATGATGGTTCCGATTTGCTGTTACTCCTGCTCTCCTCCAAAGATAATCTGCCTACTCTCTCAATTTTGAAGCAAATAGACGTTCCATGTCACCTACAGCTAAAGTAATCCCTGCAGTTCTTGGCTTCTAATTCATGAACCCACTTGCCCATGCCTGCTGTGAGGGGAGGTAATTTATATATTAAAATAGCATTATTGGTCTGGGGCCACGGGATGTAGTGAGAAAATCCCATACCTTTCTGTAATAAGGGAAACTGCGTAGCCTGCTTTATGCTAATGGACACATTCCCTGTTCTTTTTCCCATTACCACGGCCTACGGCTTGGTAGCCACCGAAGTCCATCTCTATATAATGATTCACTCTTCGCATTTGCTGGGGGCGTTGGGAAAGGGGGCCCTGGTAACTCCTCCTCGTGCATTTGCAGTTTACGTTCCTCAGGGTCATCAAATTCCTCCTGCCATTCATTTTGGTCATCCCTATGTACTGAATCATGAGCAATGCTGGTAGGCCATCCCACACTCGGGACATCCTCCCTCCTCTCAGTTTGTTGCCTCTGGTAATATAACTTGAGGGTCCTCGACAGCTCTCTTGTCTATTTTAAACATAATTTGTCAGGCTCTCCATTTATCTGGAGCTTACTCTGTGCCTTGTCTGTTTCCCCTCCTCATTCTCGCTCTCCTTGCATCTCTCACAATTGCGCATCTAAACTTTGCTGCACCTCGCTCTTTTGCTGTAGCGCGAGTGCACTTTTTGTGTCTTCCTTTACCTGTCCTGTTATTCTGTCATTGTCTTCGTGAGAGGGTATAAACTGGGGATTGGTATATCCTGCAGCTGGCAATAAAGGGTTCTGTCCTGGTTGCGGTCTATACGGTATACGGAAGAGAACTGTGGAGGGGGTGAGGCCGTAGCGGCACACACATTTCATTGCATGTCTTTTCACTGCTATCACACTTGCTTTCCTCCTCTTACTCAAACATTTCCTGCGTTCGAGAATGCTTCACATATTTTTCAATGTTTTCCCTTTACATGTGGTGGTCAAATGCATATACATGTGCTGTATCACCTCCTTTGTGTGTGTTCCCTTTATGGGCCATGGCCTACACATCTTACCCGCTGTCTCACCTACCCATTCTGTGTTGTATTTTACTATTTTCTCCCTATATTGGGGGAGTGACTTACACATGTCTTCTAGTGGCGAGTCCATAATGTAACACAATATTTTTGCTTACCAATTATAATGGACACTGTTCCGGCAGCGTCTTCCAACATATCCCTTTTTCCCCTAAATCAAATCACCCCTCCCACTTTTTATTATATACCCAAAACACTCATACAACAAATTAAACTCTCACCCTTCCATACTCATCATCACACCCTCACAAAACCTCAATCACCTTCTTAATCACAACACAAAGTCCTACCCTACCATACTCCAAAATATTCTTCTAACACTACTACATCTCACTACTCAACTACCTTAGGATTATAACACTATTTCTAAAACCACTAAGCACTATTATTCACAGCAACAACCGTGCACCAGCCCTTACACTGGACCAACACAATATCAACACAATCAATAAAATAATACCTCTTAAAACCAAAAACCAGGTCCTTTTCTGGCCCCTATTGTACACAGAATGCCTTCCCAATGTGGGGAGTATCCTTGTTTTGAAATTATGTATTTACATTTTATACAAGAATACACATATCAAATGCAAAATCATAGAATAAGACAAAAAATTCATAAGAGCAATAAATCCTTCTAAGGTACAGCACAAAACTATATACAAATGCGTTAGAATATATACATTGTCAAGAACCACCCACCCCCCTAACCACCCACCAAATGTCATAACAATGCATAGTACAAATCCCAAAACTTCCCCCAGATTTTATCAAAAAGAATCACTTTCTTTCCCTCGTGTAGATTATCCTTTCCATGTCCGCATGTTTATTCATTTCGTCAACTCAGTCATCTATAGACGGAGAGAACTTGCATTCCCACCCACATAAGATAATTTGCATACCAATTATAGCAACTTTAAGAAGCCATTTCTTTTGAGAAATTGTCAAATCTTCCAGCAACTCATCCCCACCTATGATCATCATTTTAAAATCAAAATCAATACCCTCACCAAGCACCTCCACACATATTGTACGAACTTGCAGCCAAAAATCATGTACTCTTATGCAGTTCCACAGCATATGATCCAGAGTACCAACTTGGTGCACGCAGCCCCAAAATTCACCACATTCAGAAAGCGCTCTCTTCTGCAAACGTTCAGGATTTAGTAAACCCTGTTTAAAAATGTTTATTTGCCTGGATCTTTAACCCAGATTAATTGAGCAAAGATTGACATTCTTACACACTCTCTGCCAGAGTTCAGTAGTAATATCACAGCCCAATCTCTTACACCACTCTACCCGTAAATGGTCATTCTCTTTGTATCTTGCAACAATCAGTTTGTAAACCCTGCTGGCCAAACCTCCTTCTCCTTGTTTGGATTTGGCAGTAAAAAGATCCAGACCAAGGTCATTTGCCCAATCCACCTTTCCAACAGACTTTTTCAACCGTCTGTAAACTGTGTTCGAAAAACCTTGGACGTACCATTTCACCTTTACTTCCTTAGCTGAGAGCCATTTTCCTTCTTTATCAAAGGTCCCCAATCCAACTCACCTCTGCAAGGAACTATTCTGACCAAAACAGTGTTCTCCTGTTTTCTTTAATCCCAGCATTGAACCAAATAGCGGCATCCAGCGATTTCAAGGCATCAACTCCCAGTAGGCCAGGTACATTTTTTTAAGTATCTCACAAAAATTCAGTAGTAGGAACTTATTTACCTCCCGGAATTGTCGTCATAGATAAGATCGATCTAGGGGGCAGTGGACCAGCAAGGCCCTTCTCTGTGATTGTCCAATCATCTGGATTGTTTTTGAGAAATGGAACAAGGAACTGAGCTGAAAACACCAGATGATATACATGAAAATTAGGGACCCCAAACCCACCTTTATCTAGAGGTAATTGAAGCTTCCAAAGTTTAAGTCTAGGAGGTTTGCAATCCCAGATAAAGTTCTGTATCAATCTATCTAGTTCCTTCCAGTAATGTAGGCTGATCCTCAGTGGTAACATACCAAGTATATAATTCACTTTTGGAGCTGAGGTCATCTTAAGGGCATTTACTTTCTCCCATAGTGTCAAGTTTAGTAACACCCACCTCTGCAAAGCCATTTTTAAATCCCTGCAATGCTCCTTTAGGCTTTCATCCACCATGTCATCAATCATAGGGGTTAACCAAATGCCAAGGTATCGTCATTTTTTCTCACACCACCTAAAACCCAAAGCCGAAGATTTATTACACATGTAAGTTAAAGGCATAACTTGAGATTTTGCCCAATTAATTTTATATCCAGATACTTCATTGAATTCGGACAAAAGATCCATCATGATGGGCAATGATTTCCCTAGATCCTGCAGGACTAACATCAGATCATCTGCATAAAACCAGATCCTCTGTTCAACTCCCCAACACTTTCTCTGCTCAATCTGGCTCATATCTGAGAGCGATGGCCAAAGTTTCTATTGCAATGATGAACAACAGCGGCGAAAGAGGGCAACCCTGTCTGGTACCCCTCTCCAATTTGAAAGACTCCAATCTTAATCCATTGCTTTTAACATCTGCTGTTGGATTATCATATAAGAAAGTGATCCACGAGATATGAATCTCACTCAGGCTCATTTTGCGCAAAACAGAGTATGGGTATTCCCAATTTACACGGTCAAAAGTCTTTTCGGCATCTAGGGATAACACTGCAATATCATAATCAGATTCCATGGCCTGAGATATTGTTTGGAATAGCTTACGTATATTGCTTGAGGTTCATCTGTTTTTTTATAAATCCGGACTGGTTTAAATGGATTAGTGTCAGAAGTAATTTTTCAAGTCTCATGGCCAGGACCTTGGACAAAACTTTGTTGTCAGTGTTAATTAGACTAATAGGGCGGTAGCTTGAGGGCAGGTTTCCATCATTCCCTTTCTTAAGAAACACCGAAATCATCTCTTTGCGAAGTCACAAACATATCTTTCATTAACTCGAGGGCAGACTCCGGGAGTATTTTATAGAATCCCGGAGACCTACCCGTGTTCAATTTATTTATTGCTCTCCTTCAGTCGTCAACTGTCAATTCTTTGTCAAGCGATATTCGGTCTGTATTAGAAATTTTATGAATTTCTAGGTCCTGAAAGAAATCTTCCCCATGCCGGTTATTCCAGTTTCGTTGCAGTACACATTCATGTAATAATTTCTAAAAATCTCATTAATCTCTTTCAAATTGAATGTGGTCGAATCATTTGGGTCTATGATCAAGGTTATGGCCCCGTCAGAGTTCATTTTCCTCAGCCATTGCGCTAACCACCGGTCACACTTTTCTCCTTTTTTTTAAAATAAGAGCACCGCAGTGGATATAGATTCCTTTCAACCCTCTCAGTAAGGATAGTATCCATTTCTTTTTCAATCCTCGTAATTCCTTTATTTTTTCAGGATTTGTTTGATCTACCATCAATTCTCTTGAAAGAGCTCGGATTTTTAAATCCAGGTATTGTCTTGTCCTCTCATTCCTTTTTTCCCTCTGGATACGCCTAGTATTATACAACGCATGGTACACTTAAAAGCCTCCCATATGGTCTTTGCATTTAGCTCTCCAGAACGATTTTCTTCCACAAAGTGGTTAGCTTCTGAAACAATTCTTTCAAGAAATTTCTCATCATATAGAATTGATGTGTTCGTCTCAAAGTAAATTCTGTAACTTAGATCAAAATCTAGCTTCAGGTGCATGGTCACTGGTGCATGATCTGTTATTAATATGTTACCAATTCTGCACAATCGGTAGTTCTCGGTCATTTTCCCACGAGTGAGCAACATATCAAGTCTAGAGTAAGTATCATGGGAACCTGAATAGAAGCTATATTCTCTCACATAAGGATGTTCTTGCCTCCAATTAACCTTCGAATTATGTTCCTCAATGAGAGCCTGGAGCAATAAGTGATGATTGTCAATGTTCCTATTCATTCTATACCTACTCCTATCCAAAGGAAGGTACAAAACCAAATTAAGATCAGCTCCCAGTAGAATGTTCGGTGTATTCAAATCTTGAATTATCTGAGTCACCTGTCTGAAGAACGATCTGTCATCTATGGATGCCGCATAAATATTGCAAAGAATCATAACTTCCCCTTGAATTTTCACCATTAATGCAATTACCCTTCCATCTTTGTCTGAGCATTCTTTCAAAACCTTTAAAGGCGCATTCTTGCAAATTAGGATTGGAACACCTCTAGATCTTGAGTTAAACAATGAACCATAAGCTTTCCCAATCCATTCTTTTTCCAGGCTTGTAATTTCGTCTTTCAATAAGTGAGTCTCTTGCAGGAAGAAAATGTTGATTTCCATGTAATCTAAATAATTAAAGATCTTTTTTTCTTGACCTGATTGTTAATCCCATTTACATTCCAAGTCACCACACACAACTCCTTTTCAGATTTTCCCTTACCCATTCTCACACACTCTTGAAGATGCACTAGTCTTGGTATCAAGCAAATTATACAAAAAACCACACCCACCCTCTTATGAAAATGCTGGAGCCCAGCACCGCCTTCAACCTGAAATAAAAAAGAAACATTCAACAAACCCTGTGCCCTAGCACCCCTCTTAATCACTATAGAACTAAAAAATAATAAGAAGTCAACCAAATCTGAAAGTGCTCTCCTTAAACACTCCTAGCTATACTCGGACTACAACTACAACCTAGATCAAATCTAAAAATCAGAACTAAATACAATGGCCAAAGACTGCCCAAATTTTCATACACTAAACAAAGTATATTTGATTCAAAACTCATTTGACACCTGTATAAATCAATAGGTTCCATCAAAACTTTACTAATTTAAAAGTCAATATGAGCTATAGGGCTAATAAATAGGAAGGTTAAAAAGAAGCCAAATATTGGCTGCCAGCCCTGTTACCAGGACAATTAAACAGTCTGCATATTAAAAGAAGGGGTCAAAAAGGGTGCAATCATCAGGATAAAAACCCAAACATTGTCAGTCTTAATATTGGAATATGATTTACAGAAACAGTTGTACATACACACTGAGAGTTGCCATGGTAATAATCTGAAAGTCCACAATCAGTAGCAGTAGATGAAAAGTGGATAATACAGTCATAAACATATTAGACCAACTGAGCATTTGCCACCCTGTCAACCCACATAAACCCCTTAAAACATTTTAGAAGGAGTCAGGAATAGAATCTCGAAATCCCCAACCTGTTTAACACAATAGAATGCGGTAAGGTACTATATAATATACTTTGGAAACAGATATGGCATTAATAAGCGAGCACCAAAGGCCATAACCCTTTAACCCTTCAAGCAGAATCATAAAAGAACATCGGTTATTCGTAAACAATAACAATAAATTTAATTATAACCCGGTGATGATCTTGTCAGCAGATGATCTCATACTTCAAGTTTATTAAATTCAAATAGGGATTAATGAATACCGAACATAACAAAATTTAGAATTAATGTTAGAATAATGAAGGGTAAATATTGAGGTATGAAAAACCACAGATCGTTCAGATTGATTTAAAAATGCCAGATAAGCCAATTTGTGAAGCAAAAGAAGAGGTTGAGGTTAAGGTGAAGCCTGTAGGTGCATGAATCGATGATTGTATAATGACAACATGTTTAAGTACCATATCATGTGTTGTGACGTTAGGTAAACAAATGATCAAAAGGTCAAAAAGGAAATACAAAATGGTCGTCGCATAAACAGCAAGGCAGTCTAAAACCAAAAAGGTTAAATAAAATTAAATAAAGCATATCTCCCCATATTTATTGAGCATAATAAAAACCGTCAGCTGTAGAACCCTAAAATGGACAAGACAAGTAAAAGAATAATACGAGTTATCATAGACCTAGAAGCCACATCCTGCTTGTCCTATGCCTGGATGGCCCTTAAATGGCCAGCTTTCTATTGTGTGTTCTACGAGGTCCTAATAGAATGTGAGGACCGGTAGATCCAGAGTGCAGAATAACACTCTAACAACAGTGCTCAACACTCCACAAAATATGAGGGTCACTCTAAATCAAATTGCTTAAAATAAATATACTGTACTGATCTGTAAGCTACCACGACATAGCCCTACTTGCAGGTGTATATATGGGTATTGTGTGAGGCATTAAGAGATATGAAAGGGTAAACCAAATAGAATACAGAAAAGAAAAGAACAGAGGAATTTGCAGATTGTACATTTTCTTCCAGAGAACACAGTAAAGCGAGGCAAATATCAGGAGACTGCAGTCAGACAAATGAAACAAAGCATAATAACACAATTTGAAAGGTGGGATAACACCAATCTGTATAGTAGGGTGTACTCAGTACAGTAATTTGTGCAATGCAGTGGTAGTCATGGATCTTCCATGTTAATTATGGCCCCCTTTTCACAAAAAACAGTCAAAGCCTTAGAATGACATGTTAAAGAGAACATGATTTGCAAGGAAATCTGCGGGGAATCATTTCAGTGCACGTTACGTGTAGCACGATCAACCTTACAAATAAGTCATAGAACTCCTACAATTTCCAACATGTGTCAGTGATTCATTTTGAAGAAGTAAAAGACTTCTGCGGCCATTAAAATCAGCGGTTCGATGAGCTGCGGATCAGAAAAGGGTAAACTGCTCCCTGTTTGCTTTGCCAGTGGTTCTGCATGCACGGAGCAGGCAACCTATGCAGAGGAGCCACACATCATGGCGCCACCTCTGAATGAGATAGTGATCTCCCATTCAGGAGTATTTGTGCTACATAATCGCAGATGGAACAAAACAGGACACAGGAGGGAAACATCTTAAAGACCAGGCTGATTGGACCGGTGATATGAAGGGTCACAATTGTAGGAATAGCACACTTTAAGGCCAGTACCTGTTTTATATCTGGTCATCCTGCAATCGGAGCACAGCGGACACGTTTCAATGTGTTCCAAATACAACGAGTGGCGGAAACATGCAGCCCATTGAAGCCACTCCACGACCCGTATGTAGGAGCGCCGAATCAGCTGGTCCCTCGATGTGCCCGGGTCCTTTACCCTCATTTCTTATTTTGAAGTATATGAACAAAAACAATGGAGCAGGCTCAATCCGTAAATAATTTCTTACGTTCGAAGAAAAAACGTTACACCGACCAATTATAAGGTTCCATTTTAAAAGGCAATTAATTTGAATCAAGGCCAAAAACATACAAATTTAAAATAACAAAAAAGAAGGAAAAAATATTAAACACCAGCTAGGAGTAAGGAAAACCAAAGCCGATTATGAAGAAGGCAGAGTCACCCTTTAGCATTTCCAACCATTGTGTAACTTATTTGGGCTCATAAGTCGTTTTTTCCCCATCTGGTAGACCCAGTGTCAGCACATTGTTTTTGTTTAGCCAGATCTTTAGCGCCTTTAAAAGATCTTCTCATCAGCAGAGTCTCCTTGAGATAGTCTGGAAATAGACATACTGGATTTCCCTTATAGCTGGCACAGCCTTCGATTCTAGCTGCTTTCATCAAACTTTTGTCCTGAAGTTCACAAACGCAAACCAAAATGTGTCTTGCTCTGGGACCCAAGTTTTTCCCCCACTCTGAAAGCATGAACAATATCATTCACAGAGATAGAGCCACAATTAAAGCAGTCCTTATAAACGTGTATCACAAAGGGAATCCCATTTTCACTGTTGGATTCAACCATTTCTTCTATCCCAACCAGTCTCAGGTTTTTACCTCTCAGCTTTAAGTCCAATTCAAGGTGTTTGTCCTTCTCCTTCTGAAGTTCAGCCTTAAGGTTGTTATAGGCTCTGAAGCTTCCAGCTATTTCTGTGCCTATGGTAATTGAGTTTTTTTCCAGGTCCGTGACTCTGTTGTCCAGCTGAGACATCTTTAATTTGAGTTCAGCCATAGAGTCCTTGACATCACCAACATCTTTGCGACCTGTAGCAGAAGAGTCTAAATGTCCTGAGCGTTGGGGGTATCACTCATCTCCAAAATCTGCTTAGGCTTCTCAGGGAATGGGATCTCTGCCTCTTCAATTTTTTTTCTTTGTGTTCATTATCTTCAATAATATATCATCAAGGAGAGGGCCCAGGAGCTGCAGGATTAGGCTGCTGCTTCAGAGGCCAGCATCCTGGAATCCATGCAGGGGAGTGTCCTCTTTACATACACATTCTAAACTATGCAATGCTGTCTTCCCTCGTTATACGAGGTGTATCCTCTTCTTCAATATCCCGTTATAAAACCTCTACTCTACAGACATGTGGCCTCCTTAGATCACTGAGATATTGCTCCCTAGTTCACCAAAGATATCATCTTTTCTCTTCTCCTTCTTATCTCAACATTTAGACAAACAGCAAATACAACATATATACGATTCTGTTATTCTTCATGCACGAATCTCCTCACATTCCTGGATTTCCGCAGTCCTCCAATATCGAACCTCCCACAACTGCCAGCACTCCCCTTGGCCCATTATCCGACTGTGTAATCTGGCAGGACTCTCGCAGAACTCGTCACATGCCATTCTCCTTGGTTGTGCACACAGATGCTGGTCTTGACAGGCCAACACCACCGTCCAATAGGTGCGGCTAGGAGCCTTCGACCCTCTGAGGACTCTGGAAATCTCTCTGGGGCCTCCGAGTGAGTTCACGCTCTCACTCACATATCCATAAATAATGGAGTAAGACCAAAGTGCATGCACAATCAGCGATATTTACTTTATTCATAAAGTAAATTGGCCGGCAGAAGGTACAAGACATTCTCAAAAGACGTGCATTACATCAGGGGTTATTAACCAAACACAATACAAATGTCATATTTCTAAACAACAATACTAGAGTTTGCTGATTGGATATTAGGAAGCAACTACCTATATTATTCTATTCATTATAAATGTTCATTAGTCCGTCCCTAATCTCTAGATCCGCCCATGGTTCTTCCCTCTAAATGAGACGTCACTTCATAAACGTCATTGGGACAAGTTTTGATTGGCTGGCCCTACAATGTGCTGACACTATTAAAAAAATTATGCTCCTTTGCTCAGTTATTCCTCATACGGACTTGGATGTTGCAGTTGTCCACAACAACCCAATTATATTTTAATGTGCAGGGTGAGATCGAAATGCTGCCGTGGGCACAAATAACAAACGTACTCCAATCTCGCATTCTCACACCGGGCCCCAATCTCCCAGACAGGTTGCTAACCTTAGACAGTTCATTTTATTTTTATTTTATTTGAATTTATAAAGCGCCCAACGGCCCGGAGGCATCGTGGCACTGTTACAGCAAGTTAATTAGTACAGTAGAGCAGGTAATACATAGGTAGTGAAGAGGTTGGTATATGTTCAGTGACAGTGTAGAGAAAGAGTTCATCATGTCCTCCCTCGCAGCACACACTGTTGATTGAAGATGCATGATATAATTGAATCAGAATTGTCACTTTATCGTGGTGTGGGGCCAATTTGCAAGGCCTAGTTATACCGAAGAACTTGGTTGTTAAACGTAACATTAACTATGAGAAGGTAAACCATATTTTAATGAATTGTTGGAATAATCTTACTGAAGAGGAGAACAATTTGTACTACTCTCCTTCAGAGTTCCCAGTCCTATCTAAATTAGGTAGACCATCTAATGACAACTTTAATTGCTCCCAACGGGTCCTCACCCAACGCCCCAGAAACCAGTTTGATAGGGAAATAATACTTCAAAAGAACAGTCAAATATTCTTCAATTTTTCTCTCAATCTCTTTATTTTGTCAAATTTCCAAATTGATATTTGTTTCCAAATTTCACATTCAGTTATTGTTTATTGTGATTCCATTTCCCATATTGGTTCATCTCATTTTGTCTCCCTTTGTTTTGTTTTTAATTTGCTGATCGCAAATTTTGTTTAGAAGGATTCCTTCTATGGTTACATTTATAAGAAACTTATTGTGGTCATGAATTTACATACACAGTTTATATTCAGTGCCTAGTTCTGCGTTACTTTATCATTTATTAATTATAAACCATTCAATTTTTAACATAAGTCTATAGATGGCGGGCAACTTTATTTGTTATACTTATTTCACTTTTGGGTGTTTACTATCAATCTGGCTCTTTCATTGTGGTTTATTTGGGAAGATTCTGTTTTTCAAATTATTTGTATGTATCCTTCTATCTCATTTTAAACAAATGATGTGTTCATTTATTAGTTTAACTAATTAATCACCCGCAGCAGCGATCGACAATCAGCTGCCTTTTCGCTTCTACAGCTGTGCACAAACACGTGCGCTGCACAGAAGATAGCCGCCGCTCATTTTTGTTTAGCCATTGCATAGCAACGCCCTCCGCAGAGCTGCAGATCCTGATAGGCTACAGAGCCTTACTTGTTTGTTCCAGCTTCACCGGAAGGCGTTAGCTGGCCTCGACTACAGAAGGCCCGATACAAAAGGCTCTCGCCTGTCTGTGCCTCTCCGGGTCGATACGGCCGTAGTGCACATAACGCTGTGCAGCAGCCCAAGTTAGACCTACGAGCCATCCTCTGATCATTATATTTCTGACAGTCTCCCGCGGACACTCTTCCCCGATGTTCTACCCACAAAGCGCAATTCTAACGAGGATCAGGAAAGACAACCACCTCCCAGACTGTTTCTTGCGGTAAACGTACCAAATGCCGCACCCAAACGCTTGATATCACTTCCTACCACATTGTACAAATTGTATTCCCACAAATGCCACTATCTTTACTTGTGTCGCGCCACCCTAGCTTGGTAGAGCTCGTATATGAGCTACAGCCACTACTCCATATTTAACCTTCAGTGAATGTTGCCTTCCAGTGCTATCACGACCCTTACAGTGATACCCCATCTTCTCATTTCATAGCCTGCCGGATGAGGTAAAATCACCCTCAAGTGGTCACCAATCCGAGTTATTGCACGCTTCCACGCAGATCACCCGATTTCAATAATATTCAACATGTACCCTGGGATCTATGTTCTGCATGTTTTAACCATTGATAAACTCCTGTGCTTATGTACTAGTCCAACCACCTATGTGTATAACCGGTACATGCCCCATGCACCCCAGAGTACTATTGCCCATATTGCGGCGACACCTCATTGCATCTTGTATCTTGTTGCATCCTATGCTGCCAGATGTAATGTATTTAGACATACTGCTGTCATCTGCTCTCAAGTACCACCAGGGGTTTTGTATCTAATTGCGCCCTATGCTGCCATATGCATTATATTTATATAAACATAACAACAAAAAAATAAAAAAGGCTACACAGCCATATCGTAAATCTCTTGCATCACATAATACCTCCTCATGCTTACAACATAACCTTCCCCCAACCACCTCCTTTTTCCCGATCCCACCAGCGTTCAACATTGAGTCACATTTGATACACTTCCTGGTTGTCTTTATGCAGATCCTCCTAGTCCAGTTCCATTACAGGTCTGAGTCCTCTCATTAGCCTCACCTGGGGCCTTCCTCCCCCTCCAATCACCTTTCTCCTTGTATACATCCATCACCATCTATAATGTCCACAGAATGGGAGGGTGACGTTGAATGTACTTGGTTCTCGGCAGCTGTTGGTTGTGTACACACATCCGTTCCTCCAGGAGCTTTGGATTATATAATGAACCAAATGGTTGAGATTCATTTGTATCCTAAAATGAATGTTGATTGTTTAATGTTTATTGTATGAACCAAAATATATGTTCATTGTATTTCTTCTATATAATTTCTAATCGGAAATATCAGTGAATTGTATTCCTGAAATCTCTATGAAAGTGTATAAACTATTGAAATGTTGATGAATTTCAGCTAAATCAATAAAACAAAAAAACATCCATCACCTCATTGTATATGTAACGAGCTAAAGTCAGAATAATCTGCTTCCATTGACCCGCGGTCCCCATGAATTGCCGCTCTTATCCGTTCCATCACATAAATATTTCGGTATACATTGACCCACTCCCTCTTTCCTGGGAGCTGAACTCCCTTCCAAAGTGTCGCCAAGCACACCCTTCCCACCAGGAGAAGCCTGTGTACAAACCGTGGCACCCAAATGTATTCCCCTTCTCGTTCCACCAACCCAAACAGGACCAGCATGTGATTCTTCACTCTATGAACCCCTTCCAGATCTCTGATTCAGCTCAGAACTTCATCTCAATAGGCCTGGACCTCGGAGCATCCCCACCCCATATGCCAATAGTCAGCTCTCAAACCACATTCATCCCAGCACATTGGGCTCACATCCTGACACATCCAGGACAGCTTCACCGGGTCATACTGACATCTGTGTAATAGTTTTACTGTATGTAGCTTATAGTGGCAGGAGACAGATGTTTTGAAGGCCCCTCTGCACATTTGAGCCATGTTTGAGGATCCAGCTCCACCCCCATGTCACTTTCCCACTTCCTCCTCAGCCCATCCACCTGCCTCGTACCATGCCTGGAATCTAGAGGGGTCTTAAGAAGGATTTATGAACTCTGACCTGGAGGGGCAGAGGTTCAGAAGGCCAACCTAGTTTCTTGGAACAGGGTAACCTCTAGACAAGCCAGACCAATCAGGGTAGCTATGGCAGGCGGTCAAGACTAAGTCTCAAGAGAGGTGAGGCTGACTGAAAGACCTCAATGAGCACACAAAGCAAGGACACTTACAAATTACTGCAGACAGGTATTATATTAAAAACATAGACACATTTATTACAAGGCCTTTGTAACATAGACCATAGCAAAGAATCATAGTAACACTAGATTAAACCAACACATCACAATCAATACAATATATATACAAGACCAATGGGGTTTAAGGGGTTAAAAGCACGAAATATGTAGACCACATAGATGGGGAGGAAAACAGGCAGTGCAAGTAATCTTTAGACCCAGTTCAACATCAAAATTACACCTAACTAAGAGGCAGTCCAAGCCCTACGGAGAAAGGAGCCTTATGCTCAGTACATACACACACGTGTGCCAATGGACAAAATAGGGTCTCTTCAAGGGTCTCTAGCAGCTCAGGAAGGTGGATAAGGCGATGAAGAACAAGTTCCCACTATTCAAGCAGCACCTCCACTTGAGGGCAGAGGCAGTTGAAAGTGCGGGATGGAGTCGCTATTCCGCAATAGCTGTGGAAAGGCAAGGGGCCCTCAAGGGCCACTTTGTGCATAAAAGTGGGCTCCTGCACTAGGGGCCACCAGTTGGGGTAAGGACTACTCACCGGTCCCCGAAGCAGGCAGACCCAAACTTTGCAAGTACAGTCCACTTCGCTTGCAGGTTTGAATGTGACAATCAGGACGGCTTGACACCGTGTAGTTCCCGAGATGCAGTGAGGATTCCCAAACGGGACAGTGGTGATTTCTCTGCTACGGGTGGAGGAATCAGCCCAATTCCTCTGCAGCAGGCTTCAGGGTCAAGGGGGTCACAAATACAGCAAACTTGTACAGGTCGTTGCCACAGCAGGGCAACACGGTAACCGCGTTTACTCCAGTCCGGGCGCATTCGTCTCACTTCAGACCTGGGAACGTCCACTGTACAAAATTTGGTGTGAGGGTGCCGTGGACACAGAGCTAGCAGTATACCAAGTTTCGAGGGCCTCCTCGAAACAGCGGCGGTAACAGAGCAAACGTCCTGTGTAAGCTGGTCAGCCCACTGGCTGGCCCAGGGACACTTCTGAAGAGGCTTACTTTTAGGGTTTGTTGAAGGTGCCGAGAATAGTTGATCCCACTATTCCAATGGGTCGAAGCGTCTTCACAGACCTTCTAAGACGATCAGATGCAGATGGGTCCCACAGGACGACAGCGGGCTCAGGGTGCCAAACCCTCCAGCGGGTCACCAGCGGTTTCTCGACTTGGCTTCTTGTTGCAGGATACTTGGCTCCTTATCCTTTGTTTGTGTGAACTCAGGAGATCGACATGGTAGTGGTGTTTTCAGCCTCCTCTTATCCAAATTTCCCTTCGCGCCAAAACGGAGAGGACACAATGGGAGATCTGCTCACATACACTCACTCCATACGTGGACCAATCACGGACCCCAGTGGTCCCAGGCATTCAGGACACTGCAGATTATCTGGCACCCAGGATGTGTATTGGGAACGGACATCCCAGCCCACATCCTGGAGGCACACACCCAAGACATGCAGAAGTCTGTGAAAGCATTGGGTTTCGCGGGAAAGTGCATGACCAAATAAGGACTGACCCGGGTCGACTCGACCTGGGGAAGGTGAAGGAGCAAGACGGCCAAAGGACAGGACAAAGAACCTCGTGGCATGGCCATTTTGTAGCCAGGCCACCTATTCGTGCCAAACGCGGTATGCGCGGTTAACATGGCAAGAAATGGTTAAAAATATAAGAAAACGATAGCTGCCACCAGTCCTGTCCATGACACATCTGCAAAGTTCATAAAAGTCCAGCGGGAGTATCTAGGGCCTTGGGAAATGATTATAGACCCAAGTGTGCTGTAAGGTAAGTTACATTGCACACTTGTTACATGTTGCAGAAATGTTGCAACATTGGAAAAGTACTAAGGGAAACAAAGTCTCCCAGTACTGACTGTCTTAAGGGCATGTCAGTTTCCCCATAAAAAGTGAGCAAAAGCCCAGAGGAGTACAGCTGAAGGCTGTGCTTCTCTGGCAAAGTTTAGTTCAGGGTGTTTACACAGCAGCATAAAGTCAATTCATCCCTAACTCCCAGCACCCACAGATGTCCTTAGGGCGAGGGCCACGTTGTCATACCACACATTCCTTTACCCAGTCTCCAGATGTCCCATATAGTGCCCAGGATTGGGTCTCACGTATCCTACGCAGTAGGTTCGCCCGGGGCACTGTCCCACAATTTTAATAAAAAATTAACAAAACCGCTAAGTTAAAAACAAAAAACAACATGCCGGGCAGAACTTCACTACATTGCACTCATGTAAAAGGCACCCAGCGCACCACTTCTTCTTTGAATGCTCTGCGGCTGCAGCTAACGCTTGTGTGCACGTTATTCTGTGATAACCTCCCCCCACACTGCGGTAACTCAGTGCTAAAGAGTACAAGATAGACCTAACACCAATGGTCAAACAGAAGGCAAGACCCCAGAGGTCAGCTGTGTGTTATTATAGTGCTCTGTACAATTCCCTCGCCTTCAATATGTGAAACTTGCTGGAAACTGTGTTAATACAATTTAAAGTATTTTTAAAACTCATGTCAAGGTAATGTGCTTTTGGTTCTTTGATACAGTAGTCTGCTTTGGAGAGTTAAGTAAAATGGTTTTCATATGTTATCAAGGGCCCTGATATGACATTTCTATTGCTTTGAGGGGGTGTGTTGTAGGGGGCCCGCTATGGACATCCTGCGGGCCCCCCTGATTGTGACGATCATGAGCATTCTACAGGCACAGTGCCTGTGGGGGGTGGGGCCTGTCCTGGACATGCGGCAGGCCCCATGGTACTACACGAAACCAGCACCAATGGGGGTGGGCGCACAGCTGGCCATGCCCCTGACCATGCAGACCTCTGCCATTGTCCAGGCACGAGGGTCCCATGGCATCAGGGTATGCAGGCCTGTGCCTCCACGTGTAGGCCTGCAGTCTACATGAAATGAGACACAGACTCAGTCATTCCTCTTCTGGAGTCTTCAGCTGTTTTGTCCACGTGTCTGAAGAGCCCCCTTTTATTAACTTGGACCATGACCCGGTCATGGCCCATGTTAAAAGGGCACTACACAAGGGAAGGGATACATTCCTTTTCAGTGGGCTTCATAATTTGCCCTTTTGGGTGGTGGGCGTAGATATGCAATGCTCCCAAATATGCACGTTTTTAGTGGGTGCACTGCAGCTGCATAGCTGTCAACCATTTGAGTGGCAAAGGCGGGTGAATCCCCCCGATTTTGTTTTTGGCGGGTGAGACGCCCATTGGAATGAATGGGCGTGCAAGAGTCTTGGCGGGTGAGAGAGCTGTTTACAAGGCGGGTGACACCCGCCAAAAGCGTGTGAGTTGAGAGCTATGCAGCTGTGCTTGGGTTGGAAAGAGGGGGGAAGTGACCCTGGGGCCCGCCTATGCATGGCCTCCAGTGCACCACTTGCTGGCCAGTTCAGGGAGGCGGGTACTGGGAGTTCTCCTCTCCCCGACTCCCAAGTGCAGTAATACAGCCAATGTCTGCATTCTCATTCTCAGTCCCTCCGGGGGAGCTTGTCCTCGAGCCCCCACCAGGGCAGGGGGGCGCTCTCCCAGTCCTCGCCTTCCCCCCCCTCCCCCTCTGCGCGCTTCCCGCGCTTCCCCTGGAGCAGCAGGCGTCACTCAGGACCCGAGGACGCCCATTGGCGGGATGCACCCCCAGGCCCCGCCCTCCCTCTCCGCACAGTGAATGGGCCGCGGTCCCCGCTCGGCGCGCGGGGTCACGTGTCACAACAAGCGCCGTCAGCGGGAGGGCCTTCTCGCAGAGGCCGCGCGGCCTGTGAATGGAGCAAACGTCTGTCAATGGGGCTCGCGGACGGCGCCATTCATGGCCCGCGCGCGTGCGCACTGGCGTCGCGGGCTGAGCCGAGCGCGCGCTGCGGCCCGGCTGAGCACGCGCCTGCAGCTCCCGTGCCTGCCGCAGCACGCAGTAGGGGACGCACTTAGAGCAATTGTGTCATTTGGGTTTATTCCTTGGGTTTCTTGTCTGAAGATTCAGGCCACCACTTGATTCCCTTTGTGTGTCGAAAATGACATATGCTCCTCTCTGAGCCACCAAGGAGTCCCTCCCTGAGACATGTGCGCGTGTCCCCCACATGGTGCATACATGGTGACATGCACACAGCGTAGCAGCTCGTGTTTACGCTTAGTTGTGTGTGTGGTGAGCAAGTCTAGAAGTGGCTGCTAAGGGGCATAGGCTGGAAGTTGCTTTACAGTTGCCCTGCCTGTGCCTACAGCGGCCTGCGGGATCATGCAGGCACACAGCACCTTACACCAAGGCATCTGCTTCTTCACAGCTCTCCAGGCCAAGGTGGAGCGCCACTGGCTGTCTGCTCCACCGTAGGGCTCAACGTGTCTGCAGAGAACCCAAACTTGGTGTGGATGAGTGCAGGCCACTGGCACCGCCACAAAAAGCCGCCACTGCAGTGCTACTTGGTTGGTGTGACCTACATAGAGTGCAAAAGGCAGACCTTCTTGTACACGCTCTGAGGAGGTGTTGTCATTTAGCCTGCTTTTGTGTAGAGCTATACTTGTTTCATCTTCGAGTTGGAGTGGTCCAAGTGCAGCACACACAAGTCTCCGTTGCACACTGCCGACTCACTGTTACCACTGGCATCCTCTTACAGTATATCTGCCCTGGGGTACATGCATCCCATGACCTTATGGGGTTTGAGATTGGAGGTTATGTCAGCATTCCACTTTTTAAAGTATGTGGCGTTCATGTGCTGTTTTTTACATCAACTTCTATTTGTGTAGAAACAAAAAACAGTTTAAGATAAGCCAGTAAGATAGCTCAGTGGATTGAGCACTTGCTGTTGTGATCTGTGGGTCGCAGGTTCGAATCCCGGCAAGGCCAACTCTGACTGTCACACTTCTGTGGTCAATAAATGAGTACCAACTCTGGTTGGGTGATATTGTATGTATAGATGGGCGTAAGCACTGTATAAATAACACATTATCATTAGGACAGGCCGCTCGCTATTGGTGGATTTTGGACTTGGCAACACTGGGTATCATTCATTGTCGCAATCCCTTCGTCCGTTTGTATGGGCAGTGATTGCAAATACCTTGACCTGGTATATCGTTGGCAGTAAGGTCATGAGCACACGCATGTTGTCCTACATGGCCCTTATCGCGGAGCAACCCTCTGGTTCTTATCTGACTTGATGAATGCACGCTTTAGGTGAGTCCTGCAAGTCAAAATGTCATGCACACGCCCCTACTGATATAGGGCGGGATTTATAGGCTGTAGGCATCCACTCCTTACAACCTTGACTCGTGTTTGTGAGTTGGATGTTGGTCACCAGTGTGTGGGTGACCCCCCACCCTGAGGAAAAAGGTGGAGAAACTGCGCTTTTCCGAACGATGCAACTCCCCCCGTCCTTTATAGTTCAGTGGCGGCAGGGGTGGACAAAGGGGCGGGGCTCCCCTCTATACTTTGCGTGAGCATTTTCTTGCACGTTTATTTTTTATTTAGTATTTAATGTGGCTTAGTCAATGGATTCGACTTTTCACACGCAGCATCATTACAAAAACCTTAAAGGAAAAAGAAGAACGAAAAGAAGGCTGACAATCTACAATTATTTTCAGAACAAACTTGCTATTTACACATCACGTATCACCGTAAATCAAAACTCTGCATCGTGTATTGGTGCAAAAGCGTACGACCCTGGCTGCAGCGACCGTCCCGTGACGTCTGCCTAATATGTTAAAAGGTGTGTCAGTACTCGGGTAGGTGGTTAAGGTGCACAACGATCCGGACTAGTGGTAACAGGCCCTGCCGCCTTTCAGCTGCCGCTTCAGAGACGCTAGCAGTGGCCAGCGTCCTTGGGTGGTCTTCACTCCGAAACGAAGCTTGGTTCTCTTGGCTCCGCACAGCTGTTGGGTGAGATTGTATCTGAAAGCTCGGTCTATGGCTGCGGGGGTTGTGTGATCCGATTCCGAGTTAGGGTGAGATGCTGGCCTCGCACGGAGGCGTGGAGGGGAGGTGCGACCCTCACTCAGACCTGGGCGGGCAGAGGTATGAGTCTTGGAGCCTGCCCCGAGTGTTCAAGCCTGCTCCAAGCTTGGGCGGGATGTCCTGGCCTCCCGGGGGGTTGGGGTAGCAAGGCTGTCACTGAAGGGTAGAGGGGGGAGGGGTGCTTCTACCCTGGGATGAAATGCCAGGCTCTTACTGAGGGCTGGAGGGGGGTGCGCTGCCCTGCTCTGTGGTGACAGTCCGGAGGGAGGAGGGGGTGTCAGCCTGCTCGTGGCTGCTGTGCTAGGCTGAGGGTATCCTGCTCTGGGGTGACGTGAGGAGGCTGGGGGATTTGTGTCATCCTGCTTTGGGGTGACGTGAGGAGGCTGGGGGATTTGTGTCATCCTGCTTTGGGGTGAGGGTGGGTTTAGGGCTTGCAGAGATGGAAAGATGCTGGGCACTGACTGGGTTTCAGGGGTGATGTTCTAGGCTGAGGGTACTCTGTTCTGGGTGGGGGGCTCCAGCAACATCCTGCTCTGAGGAGGTAAAGTGCTGGGCTGGGCGCTGAGGGGTGTGCGATCCGGTCAAGAAATTAGGCATGGGGGGAAGGAGGGGAAGCTGCATTCTTGAATGAGTAGGGGCGAGAGCTGTGGGGGGCTGGAAGGGCAGGGCACCCTGTAAAGTGCTGGGGCGAGAGCTGCGGGGTCGAGTGCATGGGGCGCCCCACCCTCCCTTGTTATGGTGCCCTAGTCCTCACCGTGAATTCGAAGGAGGCTGCGTTGTTCTGCGCACGCTGCCGGGCTCCTTTAAGTCGGGCGCCGCCCCCTCCGGACGAGGCTTGGGCTCTGCCTTTAATTGAGACTGTATCCAAGCCTCAGCAGACAGAAGCTGGAGGAGCAGCCAGCGGAGGCTCCGGAGCACAGGGCAGCACCCCCAACCCCTGGGTAGATACAAGGACAGTGTGCACAGAACACCCCCTGGAGAGGACTCCCCGGACCCAGCACCACGCACCCCCGCCAGCGATCCGCTTCACGGGGCTTCCGTCCCGCCTGAAATCTGAACTCGGACCTTGAATTCGGACTCTGCTCCGGGAGTTCGTCGAGGGGTCCCTGCGCGAGTCCGCGGACCGGATTGCGCTTCCCAGAGGTCCCTGTGGAGTTGGCGCAGCAGGAGTTTGCATCGTGATTTCGGAGGTGGGATCCGCCCCCTCGGATCATGGGGCTGTGACTTCGGAGCTGGAGCCCTGCGATCTGCGCCTTGGACCAAGCTTTCGGAGTTCGGACCGCTGCCGCCAGAAGGTGCCCCGCAGCGCCTTGTGTGGTTATTTCAGAGGAGGCGCTGTGGATTTGCTGAACACACCCTTGCATTGCTGTATACTGCACATTTTAACGTTCCCCCGCGGGGTATGTCGGTGCCTGAGGTCTCTGCACCCCCACCCATGGTGACATTTGTAGGGCCCAGTGCCTGAACTTACCCCTGCTCCCCACCTCTGTTCAGTTGCGCCTGACCTCCACCCCTCCAGGGTGGTCGCCGCCAGGAGACCGTGCCTCAGTCGGCCCCCCCTCGGATCCCCTCTCGGGGGGTGCCCATGAAGACCCACCTGTGGGCCGGCCGCCCGCCGCCCCCGGTCATGGCGGCCCACGCCCCGGCCAAGACCCCCGAGTGGCTGTCGGAGGAGCTGGTGTCGGGCGGGGGGGCCTCGCTGCTGCTGCTGGACTGCCGCCCCCACGAACTCTACGAGGCGGCGCACATCGAGGCGGCCGTGCACTTGGCCCTGCCCGGCCTGCTGCTGCGCAGGTTGCGCCGGGGCCGGCTCCCCTTGCGCGCCCTGCTGCCCGGCTCCGAGGACCAGGAGCGCCTGGCGCAGCGCTGCCGGGCGCACACCGTGCTGCTCTACGACCAGGCCTCGGAGCACTGCCCCGAGGGGGGCACGCAGGGCTCCGTGCTGGGCCTGCTGCTGCACCGGCTGCGGGAGGACGGCTGCGCGGCCTACTACCTCAAGGGTAAGGGGGCCCGAGTGTGGCGCGCTCCTGCTGCCCCGGGGTAAGAGGGAGGAAGGGGGCATAATATTGAGTGGGGCTCCCTCGATGCTAAGGGAATGCCTTTAGGGCAAGACAACTAGGTAGGGAGGGGTTCTACCGTGAGGGTAACTGAAGGCGAGGTGTGGGGGGAAAGCTACCTCGAGGGTAAGGGGCAGTATGGAGTGGCAGCTACCTCAGGAGAAAGGAAAGGCGGGCAGTGTGGAGGAGGGATACCATGCTGCGAGGAGGGATATGTGGGGAGTTACGAGGGTAAGGTGGCAAAGAGTGAGGGGCTGGAACCTCAGGGTAAAGAGGCGAAGTGTGGAGAGTTTGCTACCTCAGGAATGAGGCGAGGTAAGGGCACAGTATGGAGGGCAGGCGCTACCTCGGGAATGAGTGGAGGCGAGGTAAGGGCACAGTAGGGAGTGCAGGCGCTACCTCGAGGATGAGTGGAGGCGAGGTAAGGGCACAGTAGGGAGTGCAGGCGCTACCTCGAGGATGAGTGGAGGCGAGGTAAGGGCACAGTAGGGAGTGCAGGCGCTACCTCGAGGATGAGTGGAGGCGAGGTAAGGGCACAGTATGGAGGGCAGGCGCTACCTCGAGGATGAGTAGAGGCGAGGTAAGGGCACAGTGGAGGGCAGGCGCTACCTCGAGGATGAGTGGAGGCGAGGTAAGGGCACAGTAGGGAGGGCAGGCGCTACCTCGAGGATGAGTGGAGGCGAGGTAAGGGCACAGTATGGAGGGCAGGCGCTACCTCGAGGATGAGTGGAGGCGAGGTAAGGGCACAGTATGCAGGGCAGGCGCTACCTCGAGGATGAGTAGAGGCGAGGTAAGGGCACAGTATGGAGGGCAGGCGCTACCTCGAGGATGAGTAGAGGCGAGGTAAGGGCACAGTGGAGGGCAGGCGCTACCTCGAGGATGAGTGGAGGCGAGGTAAGGGCACAGTAGGGAGGGCAGGCGCTACCTCGAGGATGAGTGGAGGCGAGGTAAGGGCACAGTAGGGAGTGCAGGCGCTACCTCGAGGATGAGTGGAGGCGAGGTAAGGGCACAGTGGAGGGCAGGCGCTACCTCGAGGATGAGTGCCTGTGCCATGATGGTGAGTGGGTATGAGGGTTCCTTCCCGAATGTACTAAAGGAAGGTGTGCTATGATGGGGTTCGAGGGCAAAGTATGAGGGGGGCGGCTGCTACCTGAAGGATAAGGGAGCAAAGTATGACAAGGATGCTACCTGTAGGATCAAGGAGGGTGAGGAATGGGGTTACTTCTCAAGTTGGGTGGGGGGGTATGAGGTGCTAATACTGGGGGGGGGCTGATGTATGATGCGGCTTAAGACCTGATTAATAACGGGTGGGTGAGGTGTAACTTAACCTCGGTAAGGGCTGAGGGGGGGCGGGGACATCTCCATTTGGGGTCAGGAGCTGGACGGGGCACCCACTCCATCTCTTCAAGCCTGCAGCCCACCCCCAAATCAGGGTGCCCTCAACCCGAGCGCCTCACCACAGAGCACAGGGCCCTCCCACTGAACATTGGCACCTCACCTCAGAGCAGAATGCCCTCAACCTGAGCCCTCATCTATAAGCAGGGAGGCACATTTTCAATAGTGGGGGGTTCAAACTGTGGTGCAGGCTTATGGAGGGGGGGGCGGGTACTAACTCCAGAGCAAGCAGAGTCCGAACTGTCGTTTATTGGATGGAGGGGCTCCACAATAGTCGGGTCCGCTAGCTCAAGAATGAGTGATCTGAACTTTCGGTGGGGGTTTACCCCCTCCGCCCCCCATGTAAGGGTTGGCTATGAGGCCAAGCTATTAAAGGGAAGCGGCTCAATCCTGAGCAGGCCCTGCTGCCACCAAGCTTAGGGTGGGGAGAGTAAACCGTAAGTCTAGATTGTGCAGGAGGGCAAACCCCTGTGTGTGGGGTGGGTGGGTCGACTATCTGAAGGCTAAGGGGGGGAAGGGGACAGTCTAGTTGGCCTACCTCAGTCTAAGGCAAGAGGGGGCTGATCCTGGATATTGCCTTTATCAAAAAAGGGGTGCAGGGGGAGGGTCCCACTCCACGTGAGGCTTGTGCAGGAGTTTTAGGGGAGGGCGAGAATGATAGCCGGGTTGCGGGTCAAGCACAGGGGACACTTTGCACTCTGGGGTGGCGGGGTTACTGCGGCCATTTCTGGGGGTAGGAAAGCTGTAGTGGCATGCCATGGGTGAGTGTCTGTGCAGTCTTTCCCATTATGGCCGCCAGTGGCCTTAGCCAAGGGAAAGGTTGGTGAAATCTGGAGCAGGGAGCAGGATTGGTGAAATCTGGGGCAGGGGCGCTGAAAGAAGGGACTGGGGGTGGCCGTGAGAGAGGGTACTTTTCTGTTGGACATAGTTGGAGGTTTGTTGAGTGCATGGGTTCCTCTTGGGCTGCCAGTGGGTGATCAGAGGGGGGGGGGGGGTGGTGACAGGAGGATTTGATGTGGCAAGATTATTCTCTGAAGGGGGCAACATGGGTAGCTAACACGGGGCAGGGGTACCGGTGGAAAGTAAAAGGCACTCTCCAGGGCCTGTACAAGTAGGCCCTGTGCAGGGAGCTGGATCTGGCAGTAGCAGGGTACGGAACCGTGAAGCTGGGGGTCGCTCCTTTACCACGGCTGCTGGCTGTTTCTTGCGGTGTGATGGGGGAGGGGGTACTGGGAGGTAGAGTCCGGTTGAAATGAAGGACCCCCCAATATTGATCACCTGCTCACTTTGCCACCTGAGAGACGGGGTGACGCCACGGGATAAGAAGGTGCCTGGTCACTGCACGGGTCATGCGTACCCTTTGGGGGGTGGGGGAGAGGGTACAGTTCATCTTGGGTCACAGTTAATACCCGTCTGGTATTCCACCCTCCGTGCCCCCCCCCCCCATAGTTTTGTTCTCCTAAACAGCCTTTCTGTGGCCTGACGTGTACAACAAAAATCTTTAAATGCATGTGGGTACAAGCAAAGTCGTGCCACCTGGCATGTGGTTAATACCCAGGTGACTGGACAGCAACTCGCCCTAGACCGCTGTAAGTCTGTACGTAGGGCTGACTTGTGGTTGCCCACCCCCCAGGATGGTTATTCTGTCCTCCGCAAACGGGTGCTTTGACGAAACCGATGTCGGTTTGTAAATAGTGCAGTGGTAGTGCTTGTTGGGCCCCAGCTCTGCTTCTACGCGCTGTTCATATAGCGCTGTTGCAGCAGCACGGGCTGTGTAGTGCCATGGTGTTCTGCAGCTTGTTGGTAAAGCGCCCAGAGCATTCGGAGACGCCTTTTTCTTTTTCATACCTTTAAATATGATTGAGCTGTCAATGGCCACCGCGACTAGGGGGACTTCACGTTAGGGGGCGGCGGGGGCCCTGGGAGCACGTAGGCGGCTGGGGGGGGGGGGGGCGGTCAGCAGCAGTGTCCGTGTGTATCACAGACGTCGACTACTGCAGTTTCGATGGTACCCGGGGCAGGAATAGTCCCGGCGGTGCTGCTGTGCTGTTCGCTGCCTTCGGACTGCTTGCTGGGTGTGTAAGAGACGGCTAAGCGAGCAGTCTCTACATTCGACTCGTGGGAGCCGTGTGTAGGTTCTCATGATGTTTACACCCGCCCTGCTAGCCGCTGGCACAGGGAGTTGGGGAGGGAGGGTAACGTGGGCCCGTTCCTACCCTTCACCCCCGGCGACGGGTTTGGGTCAATAGTGGGACTCGGAGTAGTGGGAATATAAGTGCGACTCGGAGCCTACACCAGTCCACCGGCTGTGTAAAGGATTGTACAGGTAGCAAGACCCCGCCCCTCGGGCCCCAGCTGGTAAGTGGCGAATGGGGGTCGCGAGTGTCAAACGTTGCCTTCACGCGCTCATTGCCAAGTCTGGGAACTGATAACATCGCTGGCAACTGTGCCCCTGGTCACTTCTCAAACCGCCCCCTCTCCGCTTCAAGAAATGTCATTTTTGTGTTTAAATTCCATGGCACCCGTTTTCTGAACCTCCTAAAGGTGAGTTGGCACGCTGGGATTTCCAACCTGCGACCTGCAAGTTACATACACACAGTCTGCAGTAGGCGCATTGGCCCACAGAGCCTTCTTTTTGGAGTGCAAATCGGCAATGAAGCAACAGTCGCCCTACCCACTGAGCTATCTGGCGGAGAAAGAAACGCCGTATCCCCTTCAGAAATGCTGAACGCACAGTATAGCGCCTTAACGGCGGCAGGGTTTATGTACAGTCAGTTGCCGCTATTGCTTGACACCTAATCCTACACTGCCCTGGGAGCTCCCAACACAGCACAGCTGCCTCTCACCTCAGTACTATAGACAACCTATGTTCCAGAGGCGAGGGGCTCGGCACAGGAGCGCCCGAGACAGCATGGCTGTCTCTCTGGGTGCTGGGGTCACCTTTGCCTTGCTCGAGGAGCTGCTGGCGAGTTCTAGAAGCCCTTCCACCCTGCTGGAAGCTTCTCCAACTACACTGCTACTTTACAGGAACTGTGGAAACGGGGGAGTGGGGGGAGGGGGGGGTACTCTTCTTGGCGGAAGTTTGTGCAGGGGGGGATACCGTTAAGTGTGTTGGGGGGGGGGGGGGTCCGCACTGCTGTAGTTATTCCCGTAGAGACTCTTGCGGCCGGCCGTTGTGCAGTGTTTGTGCCCCCCCCCCCCTGTAAGGGCCCCACGTCACCATTGGCCCGGCGCAGTGCTGCCAGGGAGTCTTCGGGCGGCAAGACTCGTGTGAGAGGCCCGGCCCTGTGCCAGCTTGGGGGCGGGATGCCCGCCGGCCCTAGACGCCCCCCCCCCCGCGTGTGTTGGAAGCGCTGGGACGTGTTAGTTCCTGCAGCCTCGGATTGCAGCAGTCTTCGCAGCATCGGGTTCCCTTCCGGAGCGCCCCCCCCCTTCCCCCGCCCGTTGGCTCTTTGCCAAGAATGCCTTATTTGCACCGAGTTCTGCAGTGCAGGGCCCTAATGTAGCACGAACGTCCGGTGCCGTTCGTGAGGTTGGTAGAGGGACACATGGACCCCTTATTTAAGGTAACCGGTGCAGTTCACCTTTTACCGGCACCCCCTCCCTCTGACTATGACGATGAATGCTCCGACTTTTACCCTCGGAACCCCCTTTTTTTTTTAGCCCCTTCTCTTTAGGGTCGTCCATCTACCCCGCTCCAAGGACCTCCTCTCCGATCCCACTTCTGGAACCATTCCCTCCAGTGAGTGCCTGCAGGGGAACCCATTCCACCCCCTCCCTCCCTCCCCCTGGAAGTGTTTGCAGAGGTTTAGCGCAGGCATGTGACTGCCCATCAGACTCCACTCTAGACACCTCCCCCACCCCTGCACACACATGCCATCAGAGGCCCGGAGGAAGCGTGCTCTCGGGTTACACCCGCCACACTGCACCGCCTCCTGGGGGCAGTCCGCTTCTTCAATGGAGGAAATGCGATCCCCAGTCTAGGGTGCAGGAGGGGGGACTGGGGGAGACTCAGCGCAAGCTCGGCCGGGCGCATCAGGCCGCTACTCTAGGCGCTAACGCGGGAACGTGCGTTTGTCAATAGCCACGAAAGTGTCACGCGCGCGCACACCATCGCATCTGCATTCAGGAGGCATCGGTTCGAATCCCGGCAAGGCCAACTCAGCCTTTCATCCTTCCGAGCTCGGTAAATGAGTACCAATTTTGGTTGGGTGATATTGTATGTAAATATGTGCTCTGTAAAGCGCTTTCGATTAAGGCGCTATATAAATAACTTTATCATTATCCATGGGTGGGGGAACGCCTGGCTTCTGCCTTCCCGGAAGTCCTCACACTAGAGAGTTCGCTTCAGTTCTCCTGGCCCAGTTGTGTACCTGCTCCTGAGATGGGCAGTCTCTGGCATAATAGAAGGTATTCCTCGCCCAATTACCCCAGGTTGCCACAGTGGTCGCCGATGTCCTGTACCCCCAAGGCTGCATCTAGAAATGGGGTACAGGGGCAGCACAGGACCGCTGCAGCGTGAACTCGTGCCACAGCTGAAGAAGTGGACTTGCTCCTCCCTCCCCCCACGACCTCTGCATTTGTTGCAGGAACAGGGATGTCCATTTCCATCAGAAATGACTTGCAGTAACACATTTACAGAGGGCGGAGGCATTCTCTGGAAGGGTTTCTGAGCGTGTGAAAACTTGGGACGTATACCTCACAAAACCTACAAAGCAAATGTATATGCAAACTGGTAACTTTCAAAAGTAACATTAACCGAGGAGGCACGTGCCCCCAACTAAAGGAGGAGTAGTGCTTCTTTACCTGTACACAATTAAGCGCCACTGGAGGCGGTGGAGGGATCGGGCAGGAGGGTGGGCCAGAGGGCACGCGAGTACAAGCCGAGCGTTGAATCCACCGTTTGGCTGGCTTTGATTTTAGGCCACGCTGTGTGTGAGAGTCGGACACCTCCCTCTCAGTCGTAGTAGAGCGTGTGCTTGGAGTGGGCCTTGTTCCTCTCGCTGGGAGCTTGAAGCGTGGGCCTTTATGGTTCTGTCCTATGCGGTGCAAGAAAACTGCGCCCGTCTCAGTCTAGCCCCATGGTAGACAAAGCCTTCACCAGGGTCCCGGTATCGTCTCAGTCTCCACCCATGGTGGACGAAGCCTTCACCAGGGTCCCGGTATCCTCTCAGTCTCCACCCATGGTGGACGAAGCCTTCACCAGGGTCCCGGTATCGTCTCAGTCGCCACCCATGGTGGACGTAGCCTTCACCAGGGTCCCGGTATCGTCTCAGTCTCCACCCATGGTGGACGAAGCCTTCACCAGGGTCCCGGTATCCTCTCAGTCTCCACCCATGGTGGACGAAGCCTTTACCAGTGTTCCGCTGCCGTCTCAGTCTGGCCCTGTGATGGACGAAGCCTTCACCAGGGTTCCGCTGCCGTCTCAGTCTGGCCCTGTGGTGGATGAAGCCTTCACCAGGGTTCCGCTGCCGTCTCAGTCTGGCCCTGTGATGGACGAAGCCTTCACCAGGGTTCCGCTAATCAAGGGACCGCCAGGGCTAAGGATCATGCCATGGCCAAGAAAAAGCCAAGACTTGCAAATTAGCTAAGTATGTGCTTTGCTTAACGCCTAGATGTGTGTAGGGGCGAAGCACTCCTCCTCACTGCTTGGGGAAGTGTTATTTCGACACAGCAGCCCTTTGAATGCCAAGCAGGTGTTTCTTTTTTGGAGGACCTGCTTTGTTCTCTCGGCTCCTGGGGGGAATGTGCTTGCTACAGGGGGGAATGTGGTTGCTAATCTCCATGCCGTGTGCACATTTCAGCCAGTGGTCGAAGTGTACGAAAAGAAGTAGTGGAACCAAGTTCCCTGCTGACCTGCACCCACTCCCCAAAAACCCCATCACCACGCCCCCTCCCACACACAATACAAACCCCCAAACACATGCACCTGCTTTTTAAGGGAATGATCAGTTGCTAAAAATGTCCAGGGTACTGATGGCACCTTAGGTGGGAGGGGGGCGCTGCTCTCATTTCATCCTGTTCTTGATATGCCTGCGCTTCACCACAGTCGGGGTGGGAGTGATATACAAGCAAGTGTATTCCTACTGCAGCCATGTTGCAGCAATTACCACATTGCCCCCTTTCATGAGAGCTTCAACTGAAGACCAAAGCTTCTATGATCAGTATGGGTGTAACTGACTGAGGGGGGGGCGCTCCCCACGTCTGGGATGGTCGTCTGGTAAAGCTTTCCTCACTTTCTTAAGAATGCAAGGACCGTGAGTCGAGGCCCCGTATTCCCGGGGCCCAGTCTAGACTGATGTCTAGCTCCTTAAAGGCTCAAGCGCCTGGAGGTGGCGCCTAATATGGTGCGGTACGGATCCTGCTTGTGGAAAATGGTGCTTTTTGAAGTTTAGAGGTTTGCCACTGTGAAATCTCCAATTTTGTTTTGTTGCATGTAGTCTTTATCTTTTGTTACTGGGCTGGAGCAGACACAAGTGTTATATGGAGAGTGCTAATGTCCCCTTCCCTGATAAGCCACTGGGGAAGTGCCATTTGCATTCCAAAGCCCCTCATTCTGTGTATACCCCACAGTAAATGCCTGCACCGCATAACCTCTAGCTAGTCTGTGAAGTTGACGTGCACACGTGCACGTTGTATCCAGAAGATGCTCGTGTGAAACTTCTGTGATGTGAACGTAAGTTGGGCAATGCACAGATGTCTGGTTTTCCTGTGCAGGTTAGACATTTTCAAGCATCAATGGCCCTCATTACGACCCTTGCGGAAAGTGACTGACCGGAGCGCCACAGCGTAAATAGCGTTTCCGCCATTGCACGAAGGAGCAAAGTGCGGCCCATTCCGACCCATCGGGCACGAGCACCACGCCACGGCGGAAGTGCAAAGTCCGCGATGGCGGAAATGGCCCAAAAACGGCCCACACAGCCGCCGTACGGCGCCCTAGGTGCAATACCGCCACCCCTCTTAGCGGTCACCGCAGTGTGCGCCTACCGGAAAGTACGGTGACCGGAAATATACGGAAACGGAAGTTAAAACATGGGCCCGGAACGGGAAACATCCCGGCGTACACCTATAAAAACACTAAAACCACACAACCACTAAAATCACTACCCTGAAACACACCCCAACCCGTCACCCACCCTAGCGAAACCAAGAAAAATGGGAAAAGTAGCGAAGAAAGCGTGCGACCGCAAGCGGCAGGTCCACTTCTCCCGTGAGGAACTCACCGTGCTAACAGAGACCCTCCAGGAGAATGCTGCCGTCGTCTTCTCCACGCAAATGACCAGAACGGCACTTGCAAACAAGAAGACCATATGGGCTCTGGTGGCACAGCGGGTAAGTGCGGTGGGGACCGCACCCCGCACCCCACAGCAATGCCGCAAGCGATGGGACGACCTGCGGATACGCGTCCGCAGCATACTCTCTGCCAACCGCAACATTGCCACAGCCACCGGGGGAGGTCCTGAATCACCCATCAAGTTGACCCCCTGGGAAGAAATCTGTGCCTCCACCATCGGAATGGAGAGCATAGAGGGAGTCGGAGGGATGGAGAAAGGAGTGCAGACATCCGAAGATTCAGGTAGGTGGGCCAGATAAAACAATGCCAAATCCACACAGTCCATCCATGTGAAGTACCATGCGTCCACATAGTGCAACAGAAACACATGTCCAGGAGAACGTCCACACACATCGGCCTGATAGCGCACGTTAAAACCCACAATAAATACATAAATAATTAAAAACCCCTAATACACGCACTACACGTGCAGCAGGCACACCCTAACTGCAGGCTGCCAAACAACTGCACCCTCACTCCACACACAAATCAAAGCACCTCCAAGGCCCCGACCCAAATCACCCTCAGGTACCACCCCAATGCATGTGATACAATGCCATTCCAATTCCCACAGACCCATCAGTAACCCTCGCCCTCCTTTACTCCACCACAGGGTCCGATCCAAACGACGAGCTACAGGACACCCCTACCAGCACACCTGCAAAGAGGGCCAAGACCAACGGCCAGAGACCCTCCACCTCAGCTGCACGCATCAAGACACGGCAGCAGCACAAATCAGGTGGCAGCACAGAGGAGGGAACATCAACAGGCACCCCAGCAGCCAGCATGCCCACAACACCACCACCACAGGTCCCCCCCAATGGATGCCACAGAAGGCACTGCCTCTGGTGGCAGCAGCACCATAGGTGACACCCCATTGATGGCAGCATGCTCGGACACAGAAAACGGGGATGCCGAAGTCAGATCCATCCATGACCTGTCCCAATCCCCCTGTCTGTCCCATCCCGTACAACATGAGGATACCACGCAGGGGCACCCACAAGACGACGACTGGCCATCCCCCACAAGCCCTGTGGCAAGGCAACATGAGGACAACAGCCCCTCTGTGACACCCCCGCAAATGGCCATGGCCCAGCAGAGGCAACAGTCCCTCGACCAGTTGATCGAACAACAGCAGCAACTGGCCACGCTCCTCAAGGACCATGCTGATGAATGTGGGGGCACTAAGGCAGACATAGAAACATCAACTGAGACACTTAGGGCACAAATCGAGAGTAGCACCGAGAGCCTGAGAGTCCAAATGGAGAGTAGCACAGAGAGCCTGAGAGTCCAAATGGAGAGAAGCACCGAGAGCCTCAGGGGGGAACTGCATGCGACGGCCAAGGACGTATGTGCCGAACTTGCCGCAGTGCGCCGTGTGCTCACTGAGCTCTCGCAAACCCTTAGGGACATGCATGGACGTGAGCAGGCAGACACATCATCCGTTGCAAGTTCCGTCCAGGGCAGCCCCCAACGTAGATCTGGAAGGAACCTGCGCTCCACAGGCAGGGGTGCCCCTGATACCCGCAGAGGGGGCATGCAATAGCGACAGCCCACTGACAATGAGCATCTTTGGACACTGGTGTTCGGGGGGGAGGTAGGAGGGTGGAGGGGGTGTGTTGGGCTCACTTGGGTGGCGGGTCGATAGGGTGTTCAACATAACATCACATATGCCATAAAAAGTGCACGATCAACCAATGAGATGTGTGGACATTGATCTTTGTGTACTAGGCCATCATAGGCGTACAGTCCATATTGTGCATGTCCCAGACACACGCAGTGCCACGAGTCCCGTGTCCATGTATCAGCCACCAGGCGTGAGTGCTAGAAGCATACATCAATGAGATGCTGACGAATGTCACGGGCCTCCGGTGCCTCGCAGACTCCATGAGGTGCTGCCACATCCCCACCCTCATCATGACCATCATCAGGTGCTTGCAGTTCTGCGTCAGGGGGCATGGGCACATTTCTACGTACGCACATGTTGTGGAGCATGACACATGCCATCACCATCTTTGCAACCTTCTCATGGCGGTACAGGAGTGCCCCGCCAGACCTGCTGAGGCAGCGGAAACGGCCCTTCAGTAGGCCGAATGCCTGTTCTATGACTACACGGGTACGTGAGTGGGCATGGTTGCAGTCCTCCTCATGCTGGTCCCGTGGGTTCCGGACTGGTGTGAGGAGCCATCTCTTCAGTGGATATCCAGCATCACCTGTATGTGGACGAGAAACGTATGATGTGGAATGCCATTGATACGTACGCACACCCCCCCCCCTTCCTGCCAGGTCATTGCCGCATCACATACCCCACATCATCATGCATGAAATGAGACTCACCGAGTAGCCAGGATCTGTTCCCTGCGTGTCGCTCCATGTAGCGTGGTATTGTAGAGTTCCTCAAGACCATAGAATCATGGGTTGATCCAGGGAATCGGGCACAACAATGTGTAATGATCCTGTTGGAGTCACACACCATTTGTACATTCAGGGAATGAAATTGTTTTCGGATGCGGTACTGGGCCTCCATGGCATGTGGGACGACCAATTCCACATGGGTGCAGTCGATGGCACCAATGCAACCCGGTATGCCGGCAAGTGCATGGAATCCCACTTTCGTGTTTGTAATTTCCTGCTCCGAGCGTGGTAGGGAGATGTAGTCGTCTGCGTGCTGCAGGAGGGCATCGAGCACTTGCAATAGTGTCCGTGAGAACAGTGGCTGAGAAATGCCATGCAACTGTCCGACTGTGTGCTGGTAGGTGCCTGTGGCCAGGAAGTGGAGTACAGACACCACCTTCAGTAGGGGTGGGATGGCGGTTGGGCTATCTATCATGCTGACAAGGTCAGCCTGTGTCATGTCCACAATGGCGGCTATGGTGTCCCGGTCCAGACGGTAGAGGGTGTGGATCTGCTCATCAGTGAGGTTGAACGGATGTGCTCGGAGGCGTGGTATTGCGGGCTGCCTGCGTGGTGGTAGTGGCTGTGCTGGTGGGCCTTGCTGGCCCTGCCTTGGCCTCCTCCTCCTCCTGCGTCTCCTCCGTGCGGCTGGTTGTAGTTGGTGTTCGTCTTCTTCTTGGAGTTGGAGCACTTGCAGTGCTATCAGGTCCCCCAGGGCCAACATCGCGAGTCCTGCCGGTAGCATTTCGGTGTGGTTGTGGGAGGAGACTGGCTGTGCAATTTATGTGTTTTCAGGCTGTATGGCCTCCACCTGTGGTGATTCATTCCACCTGTGCAAACTGCTCTCCCCTTTGGCCGAGCACGTCACGCGCACAACGCTGCAATTCGGGGAATGGTATCTTGCTATTGCTATCATGTATTTGTACCCGATGGCCGTGTTAGATTGGTTGATATGTTCATTCTGCTGTGGTCCCATTGTTTCCGATACTATCTGTGCAGTCGCGAACAGACTTGTGAAGGGTCAGTGGAACGTAGTACTCGAGTAACGGTGGGCCCTCATGCATCACTGTACCGAGTTGCAACGACGGGCGGGGCGTCCCATTCGTGGGTGAAGGCAGTTGCCATTTTCACACACAGCCGCACTCGATGGAATAATTAGTGATTTCAAACGGCCACAGATGCCTTTCCGACGTGATGTTGCAAATGAGGAATTCGAAGGGCGGCGCTTTCGGTTTCCAGCTAGCGGCGAGGAGATGCCCACAGGTCTGACTGCAAATATAACGTTCTATTGTTCAATGTCCTTGAGACAGGGCCCATGGCGAGGGAGCAATGATTGATATGAATAGTTTGGGATGCGCAAAAGCTACGTGGGCGATGAGGCCGGCCGTTCCCAAATACATGTTACTTCACAACACTGGAATTACGGGCTGGGGCACTGTGGATTTTGCAGGCTGCATAACGCACAGACTCAATGGATGTTTCTAATGTTATGTGAGTAATTATTCAGGCGTTTTGATCCCGGGATGAGGGAATGATGAATGGATGCATGGGCAGGTGATTTGATACAGAGTTTGCCATGTACAGGGCTTCTTGGGATCTATCCGCCTCCCCTACGCTATGTGATGCAGGGCTGCCATAGTGGGACCATCGTCTATCTGGCCTTGTTGAGCCCTCCCTGTCTCGAGGCGCCCTCAGACACTTAACATTCCCATCTGATGGATTCTGTTTTGACAGACGCATGCACAGGTACACTCGTTTGTGATGGTGTTTGCACCTCGATATAGATGGTTATGAGTCGCAAGTGGTTTTGGGGTGGTGATGATCCTTTTGAGTGGGCTAGCATGCATATGGCTGTGGATTTCGTGTGATCATTGAAGTGAGTTGTTCGAATGTAGTTCTGATGGCCATTCTGTTCTTTTTCTTTTCTTTTGGTTGACAGGTATCTCCTCCCCTTTTGCCACTGCCATCTGTATGCCACTCCTGCAGATGGATTTTACTCCCGACACCTGCTGCTTCGTGTTAATCAGTGGAGCAGCATTACGATCTTATGGGACGATCGCCAATGGCCCACATGCCCTTACGCAGTACTGGTGGCTCGGAGCAACATTTCGGCCTTTCAGCTGGACTAGTGCCTCCCCATTGGGACGGCCCTGCGGTTCTGTGCGCTTCCATGTTGCCTTTTCGTACGTGAATGTGGCTCTGTGTACCATGGGGGAACAGGGCGACACACAAGTAGTGGCTGGTCATTTCTTGCGGATGCAGCCCACAATGGTGATTAGTGTTTTGGAGTTCATGGCCTGATGGCTGTATGGGCTTGGTGACTTTGATGTGCATAAATTTCTATTCTGATTTGGCCCGTGTAGCGTTTTTCTTTGCAAGTGATGTGGCATATGCCTATTTGGGGGGCGATGTATTGTGAGGAGATCTGCATTGGGTTCCAGCTTCGGGGTTTAGTTGCGTGGTACTGTACTGGGCGCGTTTGCCTACTAAGCCCGTGAGGTCAGGGATGGGGGCTGCCTATATGACAGTTTGAATGTTGTCATGCTCAGGGGCGGGGGATTGGGTTTTGTGTAACAGATGCCGGTCAGCCAGGTGGACTGGTGGAATGATGTGATTTTCGGAATATTGCTGGTCACAGGTGCCTGTGTTTGCGTGCGTTTCTTGGTGGGGGACTGTGGTCATGTCCATTGGGATGGCTTCTGTATTCGTGCCATCTGTGCCCTGCAGCTCCCATTGGCCCCTCTTGTGTTTCTTTTGTTCGTTGGCATGCATGGGTGACTTGTACATTTCAATGGTTGCATTGTGACTTCATTGCACCTACGGGGAGTTGTACTTTGTGGGCAGGGAGCGGTGTACAGGCACTCAGTGGGGCCGTTTACGGTTGATTCGCGATGCCGTACTTCTCGCCATGGCGGAATGGTACATTACGCCATGCCTGATGGCGTTAGGTACATATCCGCTAGGGTCGGAATTGGCGTACCCTTGCGCCATGGTGGTGTTTGCGGTTTGGCATGGCGCGCGCGCGCGTGCTTGGTGCAGTTAGCGTTGGCGTTCACTACGGTGTCGCTAATGGCTTCGTACTTTGCGGTGACGGGTCATAGTCGCACCGAGCGCTATTCGATGGCGGTATTGCATTTCCGCCATCGTTTTCCGATTTCCGCCAGGGTCGTAATGAGGGCCAATGTGTTGTAATTTTTTTACACTCGGGAATAAGGGTGTTGAAAACAAGGAAACGGGTGTTGTAAAAAGAAAATGGAGAGGAGCGTGGGTACAACTTTTGACTGGGAGGGCCATCCTGGATCAAGCGCTTTGTTGGGCTCAGTTATCGGTCTGTAATCGGTGGCGAGGAATCCAGCGTAATCCTGTAGTAGACCTTTTTAAAATTACAGTGAAAGGGTTTTTATTGGTGTTTGTATATGAAAACCCGCTTGACACGTGCTTTGTACCCTAAAGGGATTTTTCAAGGCTATTCCGGTTAGATGGGGCAGGGGGTACAACGGAGTTCACGATAATTTAAAGGCAGACCGCTGTAGTAAGGGCCACATAACATCCCTTGCAAATTTGGAAAGAATTTGAGCACCGAGCTTGAGAGCCGTAATTTTGACGTAGTGCTCGCTGTAATCCTGTCCACAGTTTATCCACAGCAGCACCTGAACAAAAGTTCCACTTACTCCAATTCTTACACATATTGGCAGAGGAATCCAGAATACAAATTGTTGCCTATTTGAGGATTGCTGGAGTAGTAGCTTTGAGAACTCGGTTCCTGGCACGGAATGCATATACAATACCGACTGGGGAGGAAGGATAGCTCAGAGGGAATGCATTTGTCTTGGAAGCCAGACAACGCAGCGCAACAATAGCTCAGAGGGAATGCATTTGTCTTGGAAGCCAGACAACGCAGCGCAACAATAGCTCAGAGGGAATGCATTTGTCTTGGAAGCCAGACAACGCAGCGCAACACCGTTTTGAATCGCGATCCGCGCTTAGAAACCACTGCTGGTATTAAGCACGTTATGAATTATAATTGCACTCGTTGAGGGACTGCCACATGATGCTTAAAACTCTGAGTAGCTCTCTACTGAAGATAACTTGTTGACTGAGCCAATTGGAGCGCTTTAGCCACTAACGACCTATATCTAACTTGCCCTTTAGTTGAGATGTAGACCTAGACCCAGCGGATCAGAGGTCCTAGAATCCGGCCCTCTGTCCCAAGAATTTAAGCAATCCTGGCATTTGGGAAAGGGAAGGAGACATCTCACCTTAATCGGCAACTATTCTGAACTAAACCCAATACTTTGGCAGGCTGGGCTCGAACCCCCAACCTTTCAGACACCAGTCACAGGCATTAACTGATTTCTCCACAGGGACCACTTGGTAAACCTCCAACCAGCAAGGACTGTAATCTCAATATGGAGTGCTTACATCCAGCTAAACGCACACTGTTTATACCCAGGACCGGTGTTTGAAATACTGTGGGGGTCTCTGGGTTGGGGTCGACTGTGAGGTGTGATTCTCTGGGGTCATCTTTCTTTTATGTTTTCGGTCCTCCCGGGTTCACTATGGAGGCCTTTCCTGCAAAAAGGGATGGTAAACCTCACCCTACAAGGTGGGTAGCGTGATGCAGCGGTTCTGCCCCCCCCCTCTCTCCTGACTCCTCTCTCATTGGATTGGTTACTTTCAACAACTGGTTTTCATTTGTGGTGTCGGGAGCAAGAACGTGAACAGACTTGGTACAAATAAATGTAGGGAAACCTACAAATCAGTTGACGGTTTCAAAGAAGATCCAAGACGCGTATTTCTCGGGTGAGGAACACATTCTGTGATGGGTCAATGAGGAGCTGAAAGAAACGGAGGAAACACGTGTGATTTGGGGGAACATGGCATGCGTGAACGAGGAGGACTGCACTTGGAGGCTCTAACTGAAGACTGTACAACAAACGTCTGTTTTATTATAAAGCATTATTTGATCATAACTTCCTGTGTGTGACTGTCCGCCCTGCTTGGTTGCTGGTGGTAGTGGAATGCCGGATTGTAGACATCAACCTGAGGCAAGCCTATCCAAGCATACCGACAGTGAACTAAACACTAGCCCTGTGCAACATTCCCCACCTTACTGGGCTTCTGACCCTGCCAACTTTCTTCTGTTGCGGACTAATGGGAAAAACGTGTGCTACACAGCGGCATTACCTCCACGTCCATCTTCCTCGTCACAGTACTTACTTTCCACCAGCTGCACCTGAGCAGCAATGTCACTTTTCTGAGGCTTTGGTAGAATAGAATATAATAGTGGCTTCTCCCGCTGAGGAAGTCGTTGTGGTTCCTTCTTGATAGCAGCCAATGATTGAAGGAGCGCGACAGCCGTGTCACGCCACCCACCTTTGGAGCCTTTTAGCTGGGTGCGGTTGTTATACATTTACCCACTTATCTCAAGCCTCTGAGGTTAGTTTAGTGTTTTCGTGTTCAAGTACTCCACTACATGGATCTGAACTGTAATGATGTATGGTTATTTCCTGCTGCGCAGCTGGATTTTGCTGGAATGATAATCCATCGGTGCATGGCGTTGAAGCTGTAACGGCGCCATTTTAAGTAACGTCAATCTCTGTTCATGCTATTGTTTTTAAATCTGAATGCCACATTTAATAATTGAGCACTGCTAATTGATGAATGTTTGGCACTAGGGAGTGAATTAAGTGTGACATGTTCAGTTTTGACCACCAGTAGTAAATATTCAAATGTCTCGCTTTGTTTTTCTAGAACCCTGATTTTTCTTTCAGTTTCGTGTTAAATCGTTTAACCAAGCCATTTGTCTGTGGATGAAAACTTGTTGTTTTTATTACCCCACACTTATGATACATTGCATTCGCAGTAATGGCTTTATATGGGCAAACGTGAATTGTTTCACCTACCATGGAGTACTTCTATAAATTGCTAGATGGGAAATTAATTCTACATTGAGGGTGTGGCCACAACTGAAGGTTTCAGACTTCGGTGGCATGGGTACCATGTCACACAATGTAAATCACTAAGCAAAAAGCTAAACCGAAACGGTGTATGGGACCATATGACCCACTAATTCCAACATAGCTCCTGTCTCCAGCAGCACCTACATACCTGCATTCTATTCCTAGAAATATTTCTATTTTAAGAAATGCGACTAGATGCCTTGGGGCTTGCAGCGCTATACAAACTAAACAAAACTATTCCTAACCGCCTCACCAATGTTTCGGCAATAGTGAATATTGTGCTAATAAAACGTAGTGCTCCTGTTGTCATAATTTTCTTGTCAGATCACATATGCCAAACCAAGCAGAGGCTGTGCTACGGAAGAGCCGCCAGCCCCCATTGGGCTTATGGCTGCAGGTCCATAACACTAGTTCTCTGTCCTAGTAAAAAAATTAAAAACTCGGGTAGTGTCTCCCTATTCTTGTTTGGAGGGATTGTCTTCTTTTCTTCTACATTTTACTTTCTGGCTGTGTGTGAACATTTCCATCCTCACTTCTCGCTCAAATGCGCCCAAAACCTGAGCCGCCCCACATAATCTAAACGGTTCTTTTTAGGGATGTGGGGCAAACTTTAATGCTTGTGGTTTGTATTTCTGTTCCAAGGCAAGTTCTGGCCCACATTCTGAAACAAAGACGTGTGCATTTTTTTTTTTCTAACGGCTACTGCTCCAGTAACGTCCGCAGACTGTAATGAACGGTGTCCAGAAACCACAGCCCCCACCCCCCTTTTTGCTCAACCACCTCTTGTGGATGTTCCCTACCACTCGAGGGAATAATCGGATATTTGGACCCTCTGCCCCTAATATTTGATGCCCCTTTGTAGGCTCTGGGCTTGATCAGTCGCCTCTTTAGACTAGCGCCTGCACCAATTTCCGTTGGTGCAGTAATTTGGTGCCCATTTGGGGATTGTGGTCTCCAAGTATTTGCTTGTGTTATTGGGGAAAGAACCCAGTTCTACCATCCTACCTCCTCGAGTGTGACACACATGAAGGGGCTGGCTGTAAAAGTGCCATGAGGTCGTCCAAATGGCAGCAGTTACTATACGTTACTTCCCTTCTTTCCTTTTCCTGGGAGAATTCCCCATCTTATTGATTGTGGGGTTTGCTGTGTAGCAAGAATGATATTGGCGAGTACTGCATATGTTAACGTAAGCCATTTTGAGAGGAGGGAAGATCTCCTACTTGGGGAGCCATGTTTTCAGCTATTTTCTGCAATGAGATGTGATGGTTCATGACGCGAGAGTGAGAGGAAGGAAGAAATGCAACCATATTTCCCCCCGGACACTCCAGGAACTGCACTGGTCACCCCCTCAAAGTTCACCTCATACTCTAGATAGACCCCATCACTGACAAAGCTCTAATGTCCAAGACATCGTCTTAGCTGCAAAGATCACCTTTGCCGGAGTTATCAACTGAACACCAGACTCCAAGATATTTCAGACTGGAATTCAAGAAGTGCAAGGGCTCGCCAGCTTTGCTCCCATGTTCTGGAACCTCCTTCCTGGTAACATCTGGTTGGTTGTCTCTCTCTCATGCGATTTTGGCGAGATCTGATGCCTCTGCTCTTCAAGGAACACTACCAACGCATTAGGACTATAGACTGACAAGCTGACGCACTCCCCCACCCCCTTTCCCTTCTATTTTTCCCTTTATTTTAAAGCGCTCTGTTATCTTTGAGCTGGATGGATGCTTTATAAATCGCCTGCATGCAGACACGCCTTTTCTTGACATGGTGCAATGTCAGCACTTTACAGGAAATCTAGACCACATACTCTGCACTGCACCTGGAGCGGCAGCCACAATGCAGGCTGTGCTAATGGGACTTTTACTGCACACTGCAGCCATTTGCATGGTCTTGGGGCTTCTGGCTAGACCAGCCTTATTTATTTATTACATTTGGTTATATGCCCAAACCCTAGGGTATCACGGGTAGTTTACAAGATTACTTAGAAACGTAGTATTTACATGTTCTCAGCTTGGCATACATACAGTGTTATGTACGGTTACAAGGTGATGCAGGATTTCGAGTTGTAAGACTAATAATTGCAGTCGATTACATGGTGGTACAATGCTACAATACAGTCAAGTATTTACAGTCACAGTTGCGTGTTGTAATGGTGGTCTCGTGGTTATTTAGAATTTATAAGTGCAACTTCCATGTGGAAGTTGCTGTGGTGTAGCCCGCTTGGTATTAATGTGGTGTGTCTGGACCTGTATTTGGGCCCCCCGGTACAGGGTTGGTGGTCTGTTAGTACTGGTGGTGGTGGTGACTATGTGAGTTGGTTTTCATGAGGACACTTGCACAATTCCAGGCTCTCTTCTTAATTCGTGATTGGGGACTAATTCCACATTTTGAAGTGGCTGTTTTCTAATTTTTTGGGGTCTTCCTCAATCCTGCTGTAGGGGTGCTGGAGAGGGTGGTGTCCATTTACCCAATGAGTGCACCATCTTGATTGGAGGGACATACGTGTCCAGCTGATGGGGCTTGTGGTTTAATATTCCCTCCTTGGCAGGTCTGAGCCTGACAAAACAACCAAGTGGGAGGTGTTGAGAACATTTGATCAGCATTTGGCTGTGAATGTTTGCCTTGTGAAGAAGCTCAATAGGTTGAGCACCGAGAGTAGAGTTTGAAGAACATGGAAGGTCACAAGTTTGAAAGCAGGTTGCTGCTGGCTTTGATGTCAATGGAATGAGTACCACAATGTGCCGTAAAGTGAGTTCTATCGGTGCTATATACATTGCCAAGAAAATATTGGTGGGGTGATCGTAATGCCAAGTCTTTACAGGGTGTTTAAGGAGAATATATTTTTCTTTCTTAAAGTAGTAATAGTTGTAATACTGTTGGTGTGCAGTGCTATGACAGCAAGCGCTACGTGAACCCATTTTTGTATAGTCTCCTGCATATCTTAAATTGCACTTGTCTTCATATTTTCCCAGGTGGCTTCAACCAGTTCCAGCTGGACTACCCGGAGCATTGTGAAAGTAGCCTGGACGGCTCCTGCCCGAGCTCCTCCCCACCTGCCTCCGTCATGGGTCTCGGCGGTCTCCGGATCAGCTCCGACTGCTCTGATGGAGAGTCCGACCGGGAGCCCAGCAGTGCCACGGAGTCTGACGGCAGCCCAATCCCCAACAACCAGTCCGCGTTCCCCGTCCAGATCTTGCCCTACCTGTACCTGGGCAGCGCCAAAGATTCCTCCAACTTGGATGTCCTGGGCAAGTACGGCATCAAGTACATCCTGAACGTGACCCCCAACCTGCCCAACATGTTCGAGCACGACGGGGACTTCAAGTACAAGCAGATCCCCATCTCGGACCACTGGAGCCAGAACCTGTCACAGTTCTTCCCGGACGCCATCGCCTTCATCGGTGGGTATCAACGCCGCTGCCTTTGGAATCCACCTTTAATAGATTTCTAGCTTGTTGATCACTTTTAATTGCTTGTGATTGGCTTGTTGTGTATGTATATTTAAACTGTCCTCAAACCAGCAAATATCCACTTGCCCCTCACCTTGGCGAGTGGTTATTCATTACTGGTGAGAAAGAAACTGTGACTTGTGTGAATGTGTGCAGATCTGGCTTCCATGCCACGTGCCGACTGACTTTTGATGCTTGGCTAGTAATATTTTGAAAAGGAAAAACCATTTTCAACGGGTTCCTCGATGCCATGAACCAGGGTTGTAGATTTGTTTTTCGCCCCGATGCCACAGAGTAGAATATGGTGTGAGCTGTTGGCTGCGGCCTGTATCAAATTTGCACCAGTGCTTTAACTCACCCTATCGCTTGAGGGCCCTGCCTACCAGAGGCCGGCAGAGCTATGACCAGCCCTCTAGTCTGGGGTGTTGCTAGGTCCGGAGCTATGCTAATGCAGGGACTGTTGGGACTCGGGGCTAGCTAGCCTTTTGGTTGTAGCCCCTGAGATTCTATCTGGGGCTACAACCAAAAGACCAGGGGCTATAGCCCTCTCAATCCCCCCCCCCCAGGAACGCCTCTACCTCCAGTGGTTAATACTTCACACTGCCCGTGAAGCATGGCGGACTATGGGTCTCCCAAAATAATCCCTTCTGCATGTTTCGCCTGCCTGTGCAGGCTCCCTTAGGGTATCGCTTGTGGCAGTGGCAGCTTTGGGTTGTTTCTTCTAACCTTTTTGTGTGCGGTTCAGATCACCTCGTGTTTTAAAGCAAGTGACGAATAGCGTTGTATTTGCACCAGCGGAAGGGCGCTCAGCCACATGGGTGGCAGGAAATATAGTGCACCGCCTGTGTTTTCCAGCCGCCCAGGTGCTGCCATCTTGAATGTGTGGAGGCAACAGGGAGCCTCTTCCTGGGAGACTGGCGGGGGTAGCAGAGTGTGTACGAGGGTACACACGCAAAACAATGCAATCTTCTACCTCTAGTTGACTTACCACTTTAGTGACCTCCCTCGAACATGCAGGTTTCTAAGATGTGAGGCGTGAAAGTGATGAATGCACGTGTCTCCTGATAAAAGAATCTCTAGTGGGGGGCGGGGGTGCATCTGTGTATAAAAATTGAATGGAAGAGTCATTCTTTTCCTGTCTGAGGAAATGCCTTGTTCTAGGTCAGGGGTGACCAAGCAGTTCTGTCAAGAGAAGTGCATCTGATCAATTTCATTAATCCTGCGCTACTAATTAAAAGAGGAAGTCGGACACTGATTACCTTTCAAGATGGATGGCTTTTTATTCTTCTCCTCGCTGCCTTCCCTAGCTAAGAGCCATGCGTGTTTGACTTGTTTAGAGGCTCAGCTTGTTTGGGGTTACAGACGAGCAATGTTTTGCTTTACCCATTCGACCAAGTTTGGGATCTCCCTTCGTTTACAACTGACAATTTGTGACCGACCAGTAAAATGTTGCTTTATGACTAATGAACCCATAATATTGTCTATGTGATTTTTTTTTTGGCTGCCTAGGTTTTGAAAATCCTATTTAAACTCAGGCGAGCTCTAGCCTTGTTAAGTATCCTTCATTTCTTACATACATTTGTGTATTCCCTTCTTTTATATATCACTCTCTCGCATATCCTTATCCTTTCAAAGTACTCTTAGTAACCATTTTGAAAATCTCTAAGGTGTTGATTTTTTTTTTTCATTCTGAAATGAGCAGAAACCTCAACTTTAACCTGGGGTCACCATATCACCAAGGCGCCGCTGCTTGTATGCTGCGACTTTAACCTGGAGTCACTGCTACTTGTATACTGCAACTTAACCTGGGGGTCACTATCACCAAGGCACTGCTGCTTGTATCCTGCATGTCAGCAAGGCACTACTGCTTGTATGCTGCATATGAGCAAGGCGCTGCTGCTTGTATGCTGCAACTTTAACCTGGGGTCATAATATCACCAGGGCACTGCTGTTTGCATGCTGCAACTTTAACCTGGGGTCAACATATCACCAAGGCACTGCTGGTTGTATGCTACATATCAGCAAGGCGCTGCTGCTTGTATGCTACAACTTTAACCTGGGGTCACCATATCACCAAGGCACTGCTGCTTGTATGCTGCTTATCAGCAAGGTGCTGCTGCTTGTATGCTGCAACTTTAACCTGAGGTCACAATATCACCAGGGCACTGCTGCTTGCATGCTGCAACTTTAACCTGGAGTCACAATATCACCAGGACACTGCTGCTTGCATGCTGCAACTTTAACCTGGGGTCACCATATCACCAAGGCACTGCTGCTTGTATGCTGCTTATCAGCAAGGTGCTGCTGCTTGTATGCTGCAACTTTAACCTGAGGTCACAATATCACCAGGGCACTGCTGCTTGCATGCTGCAACTTTAACCTGGAGTCACCATATCACCAGGGCACTGCTGCTTGTATGATGCACTTTTAACCTTGGGTCACCATATTACCAAGGCACTGCTGCCTGCATGCTGCAACTTTAACCTGGGGCCACGATGTCAGCAAAGCACTGCTGCTTGCATGTGCGACTTTAACCTGGGGTCACCATATCACCAAGGCACTACTACTTGCATGCTGCAACTTTAACCTGGGGTGACCATATCACCAAGGCGCTGCTGCTGCTTGCATGCTGCAACTTTAACCTGGGGCCACGATGTCAGCAAAGCACTACTGCTTGCATGTGCGACTTTAACCTAGGGTCACCATATCACCAAGGCACTGCTGCATATCAGCAAGGTGCTGCTGCTTGTATGCTGCATATCAGCAAGGTGCTGCAGCTTGTATGCTGCAACTTGCTTCTTTTCCAGGCATGCCACCCTCACCCCCAACCTCGATGTGAAGTCCGTCCATCTGGAACATGGAGGACTCTTCGGGGGGCTCTGCGTGCGAGTACCCAGGACGAACCCAGCCCCCGTCAGACGGGTGTCGGGCTCCTCCCTTCCAGGCAGCAGATACTGGCTGGAGACCTCTGCTCCAGACTTTCTTTCTCCATGTCCGACTTCCAAGCTTGGCGGCCAGGGGACTTTTTGTGAATTTGTGTCGATGGTAATAAAGGAAGTCTGATTTCTCTGACGCTAGGAGTACTAAGCTAGTCTTTACATCCTTTGAAGCGATTTCCCCATTTTGATCCATTTTGCCTTTCACTCTCGGGCTTTCGCAGGTTCCTCTTGATTGCATAATCGTTCCGCATTGTGTGGCTGGAGAGCAGGTGTGGCCGTCTTTCGCATGGCAGCCACATAACCTCATCATGGCCTCATCTATGAGTTTCTCCCAAGAGTACTTCCTTTTGCCTCATGTAGTAGGCTTGCTTGTAGGGGTCTACTTCTATGGGTTGAAGGCTTTGGTTCAAGGAGCATTTTGGAAGCGGAGTGGAACATGGATGAGAGTGTACGGGAAGAAGGATGCTCTGCTGGTGGCATTTATGCCACTAGACTTGTATTATCAGTGAATATGTCTCGCATGTGAACAGCCTCAGCGCTTCAATGTGGTGACGAGCGCCCACAAGCCCGAATCCACGCGTCGGTATGAAGTGTGGCAGTAACGACACGACGCGTTGCGGCATCAGTTGAGGCTTGCTGCATGCCTCTGCCTGTGTTGTTGGAGCCCCACCGATCCCGCCTGGGTATGTGGCGCTTGATTAAGCCAATAAACGATTGTTTAGAGGATCCAATTGGCTCGTGCTTGTTTTTGGCGCCTGTGCCGTGCAACAGGCATTAAAGGAAAGGACCATGTCAAGTCCTATGCTCTTTCCACTGGCCTAGGGTTACCCAGCAACATATAGCATACAGTTGGGCCTAATACAGCGGTCTCTGGAACCATAAATACATGTACAGAAGTGATGCAAGGGCATTAAAATGAAAGCAAATAAAACAATAATAAATGACTCTCCTGGGACTAAAGGACATTAAAATTGACAGAGTAACAGATGCAAAAAAAAAGGTCCTGTTCTTTTGTGGATACGGCAAAACCCAAGAAGGTGAAACGTGCCACTGCCACAACTGGAGTATAAGAGGGCGCAATCCCGACTGAGACATGCATGCATCTGGGGACCACTGCAGAACAAAGCCCCTCCTCTCACTTTTCTCCACAGCCCCCTGGAAGCTTGGGGGTGGGGGGGCATCCTTTGAGCGCTATGCAGCAGACGTCTCTGGGGCCCACGCTAGTGTAGGAAGAAGGACTCCTCTACTAATGACCAGTCCAGGCACTCCAGGACAGGAGACCTTCAATGAGCTGCCTGAACGTCGGGATGAGGAGGAACTTCCTCTGAAGGAGTATGACAAGCGAGGGGCCATGGGTTTTAAACATTGACCAGAAAATGATCTCCAGAGGAGCGGTTGGACAGCATGGGACAGGATCATTTGCCGGGAAATGTAATGAATGAACTCATTAAGGGTCTTTGATGAATTTTGTATTTATTTTCTATTTATTTGTTATGCCAAGGCACTGTACAGAACCCATTTACAGTACAAATGAATTTGACACCTGATCAAAGAAATGCATAATAAATAAGAAAAGAAAGTAATAAGAAGGTATAACGCCCTTCCAGCAGGGGCAGAGGCCGGGCCAGGATTAATGCACAGTTGGGCCCAAGGGAGTGACGTGAACTGCTGTGAATGGCCATACAGGGCTACTGAGTGGGCATTGCGCCTTTCCCGCTCGTGCCCCACCATGTCTACACCTCGGTGGGGGCACAGGGGGCTCATTGTCCCCCCTCCTTCATCAGGTGATGCATAACCCAGATGCATCCTGTGCTTTTGATCATTCTTTAACTTTCCATTTGCTGTGAAGGGTGCTTTCACGTGATTGCTTGGAGACATGCACCAAAACAAGCCTTTCTTATGTATAATTGCTTGGACAGATGGTTAAAGCAAGTCCCCTCGGATGCTTGCAGATGGCGTTCATGAGTAAGTGCAAAGGGATGAGGCTTTTATAGAACGCCACATGGTGCCTCGAGGCCACTTTAGGACGCCCGTGGCTGTGCACAGCTCGAGAGCTTGGCGGAGAGTGCAGGCAAAGTGGGCACCTGTGCACGACCTGCCACGCTGGCCTCCAGGTGCTGCTGTGCAGCAAAGTAGCGAATTCAGGTGGGCATTCCTGAAATGCCCACATCATGAGTCACATTCGGGGCAGATCGCCCAGGGAGAGCATGTCACTTCTGGGTATTTGATGTCCACAGGCTTCTCTGTTTGCACCTGGCCAAAAGTTCACCCTTTATGCCCCATGTCTAACTACCCAGCAGATCCTATGGCAAATGCTGGGGCAATGATGCCCACTGTGGCACAGTGTGTGCTTTCAATATAGATCCACTTGCTAGTTGATGTTGTGGGAACAGAGGCACACGGTGGTCGGATGGCAAGCTGGGGGTTGAACCCGTGTCATGTGCCTCCACAGTTGGCCAACTGCACTGGTGTCTCCTCCGTTGTGCCACTTCTTCCCATGAGATGAGGGTCCTAGTTAGTCTCACATCTGTGAAGTTGTGTTGTACAACACCTGCATTGCGTTCTGCCCCGATGGACCCGCCCCTTTAAAGGCACACCATGTCCTTATATGAGGATAGTTGAATGCTGCTGGTGAGCGCAAGTGCAGCTGTTGGCATCCCTCGCCCGAGTTCAGACTGAGATACCAGTGTGTGGGCCTACCAGCCGGGATCACTACCGCAGTGTTAGTGTGCCACCACAGCTCGGCCAGCTGCTGGCATGCAAGAGTTAGGAACCCAACCATAGACCTCGGCTGTACCAAGCACCCGGACCTTTTGCTCCATCTGTGTGATGGCTAGGCCATTTGAAGTAACTACCGTGACCAAGCCCTCTATCCAGGATTACAAAGATCCAGAAAGATGGTATCTCTGTGATGCCAGCCCATGACTACTCCTGTGACCAGCCTTCTAGTATAGCAATGTTGGGGAGCCGTGTTCCGATAGGTACAAGTAGGTCAATGTCCTGTCCCCACATTCCCCGTCTATCTTGCTCTTCGTGTTTCGGTGTGCTGGTGTGGGCATCCCCAGGTCTAAGACTGCTGGCAAAATCTTGGTTCAGTAGGTGTTGACCCTATGATGGTCATCTGATTCAATGATCGTGGTACCTTTCACTCAGTAAGGTGGCTGCGGTCCCTTAGTCGTTTCTGATGCCTGAATGTGCGTGTACGTTTACTGTGGCATTGTGGGATGTTCACTGTTAAGTCTTGGGCTCCCTGTGACCAAGACATTGCTACAGCCTTGGGTTTAGGTTATCTGCCATCCTTGAGAGAAGACTGCCCGTGGTGAGACTGGCGACAGACATGCTATGCCCAGCTGATGCCGCGGCATGTGTTGCGTCTACTTCGGTTTCTGTGGGACCCCTGATGCATGAGGTAACCTATGGTGGGGGAGGTGTCCTTTCCAAGCAGGCACCCTCTGGTGGGTGACCGAGGCAGTTCCTCATGGGTGTTCTCTCAAGGCAGGAAACCTCTGGTGGGTTACCCGGGCAGGCAACCTCTGGTGGGTGACCCAGGCAGATCTTGATGGTTGTTCTCTCCAGACGGGCATCTAAGGAGCGCCACAATAATTCCTGAATAGCATACGCCACTGCCTGACAGTTGTAGATCCTGGCATCTCGATCGATTGGTGATGTCTGGAGTCCACTAAGCATTCGTGGTTCCTAGCTGGAGGTCTGGCTGGCAGCCTCTGGTGATCATGCATCTTATTGTGTCCACTAAGCATTCGTGGTTCCTAGCTGGAGGTCTGGCTGGCAGCCTCTGGTGATCATGCATCTTATTGTGTCCACTAAGCATTCGTGGCTCCTAGCTGGAAGTTTGGCTGGCAGCCACTGGTGGCCATGTATATGACGTCCACTAAGCATTCGTGGTTCCTAGCTGGAAGTCTGGCCGGCAGCCTCTGGTAGTCATGTATCTTATGGCGTCCACTAAGAATTTGTGGTTCCTAGCTGGCAGCCTCTGGTGGTCATGTATCTTCTGGCGTCCACTAAGGATTTGTGGTTACTTGCTGGAAGTCTGCCAAGCAGCCACTGTTGGCCATATATCTTATAACGTCCACTAAGCATTTATGGTTCCTTTTTGGAAGTCTGTCTGGCAGCCTTCTGGTCATGTATCCTATGGCGTCCACTAAGCCTTCGTGGTTCCTAGCTGGCAGCCTCTGGTGGTCATGTGTCTTATGGCGTCCGCTAAGCATTTGAGTTTCCTAGCTGGAAGTCCGGCTGGCAGACTCTGGTGGTCCTGTATCTTATGATGGCCACTAAGCATTCGTGGTTCCTTGTTGGAAGTCTGTCTGGCAGCCTTGTGGTTGTGTATCCTATGGTGTCCACTAAGCCTTTGTGGTTCCTGGCTGGACGTCTGGCTGGCAGTTCTGGCGGTCATGTATCTTATGATGTCCGCTATGCATTTGTGGTTCCTAGCTGGCAGTCTTGCTGGCAGCCTCTGGGGGTCATGTATCATATGGCTTCCACTAAGCATTTGTGGTTCCTTGCTGGAAGTCTGGATGGTAGTCTCTGGTGGTCCTGTATCTTATGGCATCCACATTTGTAGTTCCTAGCTGGAAGTCTGACAGGCAGCCTCTCGTGGTCATGTATCTTATGGTGTCCACTAAGCATTTGTGGTTCCTAGCTGGAAGTCTGACAGGCAGCCTCTCGTGGTCATGTATCTTATGGTGTCCACTAAGCATTTGTGGTTCCTAGCTGGAAGTCTGGCTGGCAGTCTCTGTTGGTCCTGTATTTTATGGCATCCACTAAGCGTTTGTAGTTCCTAGCTGGAAGTCTGGCCGGCAGCCTCTGGTGTAATGGGTCTGATGGCGTCCACTCAGCATTCGTGGTTCCTAGCTGGAAGTTTGGCCGGCAGCCTCTGGTGGTCATGTGTCTTATGGCGTCCACTAAGCATTTGATGTTCCTATCTGTAAGTCTGGCAGGCAGCCTCTGGTGGTCATGTATCTTATGGCGTCCGCTAAGCATTCGTGGTTCCTTGTTGGAAATCTGTCTGGCAGCCTTGAGGTCGTGTATCCTATGGTGTCCACTAAGCCTTCGTGGTTCCTGGCTGGCAGTTCTGGCGGTCATGTATCTTATGATGTCCGCTATGCATTTGTGGTTCCTAGCTGGCAGTCTTGCTGGCAGCCTCTGGGGGTCATGTATCATATGGCTTCCACTAAGCATTTGTGGTTCCTTGCTGGAAGTCTGGATGGTAGTCTCTGGTGGTCCTGTATTTTATGGCATCCACTAAGCGTTTGTAGTTCCTAGCTGGAAGTCTGGCTGGCAGCCTCTGGTGGTCATGTATCTTATGGCGTCCACTAAGCATTCGTGGTTCCTAGCTGGAAGTTTGGCCGGCAGCCTCTGGTGGTCATGTGTCTTATGGCGTCCACTAAGCATTCGTGGTTCCTTGTTGGAAATCTGTCTGGCAGCCTTGAGGTCGTGTATCCTATGGTGTCCACTAAGCCTTCGTGGTTCCTTGCTGGCAGTTCTGGCGGTCATGTATCTTATGATGTCCGCTATGCATTTGTGGTTCCTAGCTGGAAGTCTGGATGGCAGTCTCTGGTGGTCCTGTATCTTATGGCATCCACTAAGCATTCGTGGTTCCTAGCTGGAAGTCTCTCCGGCAGCCACTGGTGGCCATGTATCCTAGTCCACTAAGGATGTGTGGTTACTCACTGGAAGTCTGGCAAACTGCCTCTGGTGGTCCTGTATCTTGTGACGTCCACTAAGCAGTCGTGGTTCCTAGCTGGAAGTCCGACAGGCAGCCTCTGGTGGCCCTGGATCTTATGAGGGTTTACTCCCATGTAGGATTCTCCCTAAGGAGGGCATGGTTGGGTTTCTGAATCACGTAGTGAATTGTGGGTGTTTTCTTCACGGGGTGGGCCTGTGATTTGAGATCCGTCGGAACCTGTATGGGGCTACTGTAATGTTAGACATGCACATCTACTTGTTGGGCTTGACCCCGAGACACTAGTGCATCTTCTTACTATATTCACCTTGGTCTTTCTCTGTGTAGTGTTGATTCCTCTGGGCTCCTGTTTTCACCATCATAGGCTTTTTCAGGGCAGTGCATCCACAGCCCGTGGGAGCAGTTTGTTTCTCTAAATGGATAGTTCCGGAGGACTTAATTTCTGCAGGAGGCATGATGTGGATCCTCGCACCGCTGCATGCCCTCACACCGCTGCATGCCCTCACACCTCTGCATGCCCTCATCTAGTGCAGGGAGTTGTGATTCCAGCTTGGAAACTGCACCTGCCGCTATTCGGAGTGTGCGTTGGAGAGGGGCGGCATCACCACTTAATCGTTGTTTGTAGTCTACATGGCTCTTCCCCCACTCCTTTTATCAATAGTTCTTTTTCACTCTGGACAATCTCTGTAATGTCCCCAACCTTGCTCCTATGGTCCTCAGGGACTATCTTGCGAAGTGAGCAATTTCCCCCTCACATTGAGTGAGCAAATGGTTCTTGTGGCAGCACAAAGGTGGGTGGGAGTCTCCCAGAGAGTTGGTCGTTGTGTTGCAGCTTGGCAGGATTGATGCCTCCCACCCATTACAATTGTGTCCTCCATCCCTCGTCCAATAGTACACCTTCCCCATTGCCAACCTCTGGTTCTTTGTGTTAGGCTACTGGTGCGGGATGTTCATCTGGGCAACCAACTCTGGCTCCAGTGGGGCGTGCAGTATTTCTTCTGTGGGAAGCTGGGGCATGCAGTGCTTAAGAAATCGCCCACACTTCTGTGGGAAGCTGGGGCATGCAGTGCCTGAGAAATCGCCCACACTTCTGTGGGAAGCAAGGGCATGCCGTGCCTGAGAAATCGCCCACACTTCTGTGGGAAGCTGGGGCATGCAGTGCCTGAAAAAGCTGGGGCATCGCCCACACTTAGCTGGGGCATGCAGTGCGTAAGGATCACTCACACTTCTGTGGGAAGCTGGGGCAGTCACCCACACTTCTGTGGGACGCTGGGTTATTCTACGGGATAGCCACGAGGGGCTCTGGAAGCCACCTGCCATTGCCCGTTGTCGGGATCCACCCTTCAGTGTGGCTTCTTTTTGGGTGGCACTGCCAGTGAAGCACCACCTCATTGATAGGGATAACCAGTGCTCCAGATGAGATTTGTAAGTGGGAGTATTTTACTCCCTATTTATAAGTGGAGGAAGTAAAATCATTTTTTTAGGGAGTAAAAATCCCAATTAGAGTATTATAAGCCAGTAGAAATAAGTTTTAAATGAAAAACTGAAGTGTTTTTGTAATATTTATTTGCACCAAGTTATTCATGTACATATTTTTCATATTTTTTGTTGGCAGTATTTTTGCTCCCTATTTTTATTTTTGGGGAGTATTTGCCAATTGTTAGGGAGTAAAAGTGACCGATACAACCCTTATCTGTAGGGTTGGGGAAAATGTAAGCGGGTGGTTGGCCAGGACCAGAAGCGTGGAGTAAATATTAGACTAGAGGGCTCCGTCCCTGCGTGTTCCTATCCAGGCTGGGCTTCGGTGCCCCATAAGCTGGTACTGGGAGTGAGGCGGACTGTGCTATGAGAACATCTGGGCGTTCTAGAGCAGCCACAGCCTCGGAAAGAGCAGTAGGACCGGCTGTCTGATGTGTGCCTGGCTATTCGCTAGTCTCCCTGAACGGTGCACGGTCTCCCCAAAAGGACTGCCGGCACTGTGGCATTGCTCGATCAGCTGTGTGTTCCCAGAGTGGTGGCACCTGTGTGGATCCCCAGCCTGCTTAGTTCAGGCAGGGCATCTGGAAGGCTTATTGAACAGCCGCGTGGCTTGGCCTGTAGCTTTGCGTTAGTGTACCTTGCTACATGCTTGAGGGGGGATGTGGTCTTCTGGCAGGGTCATTAAGCAATATCGGAATGCCTGCATGCACATTCTTGAGGTAGTTGGTGTGTGCATGGTGGAGAGGTAGTTGGTGGGAGCATGCCAGAGGAGAGGTAGTTGGTGTGTGAATGGAGTAGGAGAGTTAGTTGGTGACTGCATGAAGAGGTAGTCGATGGGTGAAGGAAGATGGAGAGGTAGTTGGTGTTTGCATGGCAGAGGAGAGGTAGTTGGTGGGTGCATGTTGGAGGAGAGGTAGTTGGTGGGTGCAGGAAGATGGATAGGTAGTTGGTGGGTGCATGGCGGAGGAGAGGTAGTTGGTGGGTGCATGTTGGAGGAGAGGTAGTTGGGTGCAGGAAGATGGATAGGTAGTTGGTGGGTGCATGGCGGAGGAGAGGTAGTTGGTGTGTGCATGGCGGAGGAGAGGTAGTTGGTGGGTGCATGGCGGAGAGGTGGGTGGGTGCAGGAAGATGGATAGGTAGTTGTTGTGTGCATGGAGTAGGAGAGGCAGTTGGTGTGTGAATGGAGTAGGAGAGGCAGTTGGTGTGTGCATGGCGGAGGAGAGGCAGTTGGTGGGTGAATGGCAGAGGAGAGGTAGTTGGTGGGTGCATGGCAGAGGAGAGGTAGTTGGTGGGTGCAAGAAGATGGAGAGGTAGTTGGTGGGTGCATGGCAGAGGAGAGGTAGTTGGTGGCTGAAGGAAGATGGAGCGGTAGTTGGTGTGTGCAGGGCAGAGGAGAGGTAGTTGGTGTGTGCAGGGCAGAGGAGAGGTAGTTGGTGTGTGCAGGGCAGAGGAGAGTTGTCCTGTAGATTTGGCTTGGGGGTGGGTGGGTGGACTATGCTTTCGTGGGTGCCCCATGGGGGTTTACCAAATTGTAGCAATCTTCAGCTCAACAATTAACGGACTTTCTGTTTGGGGGCCATGCTGGCAATATGCCCCACCCACTAAAGATCACTAATGATCCAGTCCCCCTCTCCCCGATGGGTACGTGGAAGCCACATAGCCTTTAATTTTGGCTTCGACTGCTGCGTGCTGAAATCCCAGGGGAGGGGCTTTCCGATAAAATAGTTCTGCACACGCCTTTCTCGAATGTTCTATGATAACCGGAGTGCCGGCCCATTCTGCTTCCTGGCCCCCCACTCACTGTTGGGCTCGGATCGCCCAGTTGTTTGTTGTGTGCTGAGGCGTATGTTTGTTGTGTGGTCCTGCACACGCCTGCTGGGCCCTCCTGCCGGATGCTTGTTGCTATAGTGACGGGAAAGTGAGCATTACCTCACCCACTTACTGTAAAACCAAATTTAGTCTGTGCTGAGGTCAGATGAAAGCTTGCAAGCATCCGAGGCAATCCTTTTTCAAGAGCAGCAGCGAAATGCCTGTTTTGGTCAATTCTTTCTTTTTATAGTATTCGAATATATTTCCATTTTATCTGAGGAAGCCTACCTCGGAGTAGTCTACTTCTTCAAGATGTATTATATCGCGGTTGCCAGCGAACAGCCTTTGCTCAGAAGAAACGCTTTGTGGATAGCGAGCGTGGGGACCAAGGGCGATCGAGGGAGGGTGTAAGGCAGGAATCTGCAACCTGTGTCTTTCCAGATGTTCTGGACTACGACTCCCTTGATTCCTCACCATGTTGGGTAGGGCCAATGGAATATAGTCCAACTGATCTGGAAGGCCAAAGGTTGCAGACTCCTGGTGTGTAGGCGATTTGGGCCTCTACTCCTTGGTGGAGAAGGGGGTGGGGATTTGTGATTTTTGTGAGGATGTGGACTTTTGAGTCAGAGTGACCCCTGGTGGATGGGGGTGTGGGCACTTGGATATCATAAGAGTGTGTGCTGTGATTTAGGCCTGTGTGGGGACTGGGGAATTTGGTGCTCTGTGAGGGTATTGAGACTTGACCGTAGTGCTTCCTTGTGGAGAGGGAGAATGGGTATATGGGTGTCTGTGCACGTTGGTGAAGAGTGGGTAAGGGGAATTGGTTTGCATAGACTGTGTGGGATATTTTGGCCTTTGGGGGGGTGTGCATGATTTTGGGCATCAGTGCTCCGTGGTAGAAAGGGGCCTGGGAAATTGTTTCGCATGTGAGGATTTGGACCCAGTTGAGGGTGTGGGAATAAGGGCCTCTGTTAAGGTGTGGGGATTTGGGCCTGTGTGAGGGTGTTGACTTTTCAGCCTCCGTGCTTCCCAGTGGAGAGTGGGTGTGGGAACTTGATTCTCATAGTGTGTGGTGATTTGGGCCTGGGGGCCGAAGGAGTGGGCAGTGGGCTGGGGAATTTGGTCTTCCGTGAGGGTCTCGGGACTTGGAGCTTGGTGGTCTCTGGTGGAGAGAGTGTGTGGGGATTTGGGCATCTGTGCTGGTTGGTTGAGGGGGTATTGATTTGTTTTGCGTAGTCATTTAGGCTGCTTGTTTTGTGACTCAGTGCTCCCTGGTGGAGAGGGGGCATCGGAAGTTGGTGCACATGGAGTGTGTGGGGATTTGGACCGGTCTGAGGTGTGGATAGTATAAGAGCCTCTGTAAAGCTCTGGGTATTTGGGACTCTGTGTGTTCATTGTGGGAGAGGAGGTGTGGGAAATTGGTTTTCATCTAGTATGTGTAGGACGTTGTCCTGTGGGAGCGTGTGGGGGACTGAATATTTAGCTCTGTTTGAGGGTGTGGAGTGGATAAGGACCTTTGTTTAGGGGTGTCGATGTAGGTCTCTTTGCTCATTGGTGGAGAGGGAGTGTGGGGAGTTAGTTTGCATTGAGTGTGTGGGTGATTTGGGACTGTGTGGGGTGCCTGGGTTTTTGGCTCTGTTTGAGGGCGTGGATTGGATAAGGGCATCTGTTAAGGGGTGGGGATTTGGATCTCTGTGGTCATGGGATTTAGCAGTGCTGTAAGTGTGACGTACAGTTGAGTGGGCTCTAGCAAAGGGTAATGTCCTGAGGGGTTGCTGCCTCACCTGAACAATTTGTGATGTGGAGGCTCTTTAATGCATGATGACGCGGCACATCATCGTGAGTATAGAATAAAGATGGCGCTGCGTTGGCACAAAGGCAGTGCACGAGCAGGGACCGTTAGACAAACACCTCCATCTCCTTTATTTGCAGGCCCCGTCAGTCCCCAGAGGGTACAACACTTGTAAAGAGAGATAAGGAGACAGCCCAGGGTTCTGGGCAGCAAGGATCCTTCTTTTGGTCACCGCTGCCGGTAGGCAACAGTTGCAGCGGCTCCCGACTCGTGTGTAAAGACTGGAGGCGGGGTATTTGTACTCCTACCCTCTATATGGCAGAGTAGAAGCACAGAGCACCCACGCCAAGATTCTGTATTCAGTAGCAATGGGAGAGCAATCGTGGCCTAAGCTCTCGGGAGGTGCTATTGGCTAGTTCTTAAGTACAGTGTAGTCCCCAAGCCCCCACAAAGGAATGTCCACACACTGTTAGTGGTAACACAGTTCTTTATATAAATAAGGTTCGAGTTATATAAACGCACCATAACACACTTTGTGCTCAGGCAATACTATGAGACATGTACAATTTCTACGTGGTACCACAATTACTCTTAATGCACCAACTGCTGACAGTCTCACATGGCATACAAATCAAAAGCAAAAGGTATCACCAATAGACTTGGGAGGAAAACAAGTTGTTTAAACAATTGGCAGAATACTGGGCCCTTTCCACTAGGGACAGTTGTGACTATCCCCGCCACGTGGGGAACCTGTAAATAAGATATATTCACAATCCCAGTCCATATATTGTTTAGCAGAGTCTTAATTCCTTCCACAAAAATGTTCGACTACCCCAATGTACCTGGTTTAGCAGAGTTTGACGATGGGTTGTCGACAGATCCTTCTTGAGTTAACTTCCTTTAAGTCAGGAGCCACGGTTTGTCGAGATTCCTCGAAGAAAAGGGTGAAAAATGTTGTTGAGGCAGCAGCTTCGGTCCTTGCGGTGCTCGTTGACGATCGGTTGTGGACGTCCTACGAAGATGAGGCATGCGGTGAACCTCAGCGATGATAGTTACTTGCTGCAAAGAGTCAATGAATAACGTAGGCCCAGCAAGGGCGTCGGGTCGTCAGCGTTTGGCGTCGGCGATCAGGACTCGACCATGGCTGGCTTTCGGATCTTTGTCTGCATCTTTGTGGACTGCTGGTGGCGGGAAACCAACCGGCAGATTCTCCTTGGTTCGGCGGTGACCTTGACTTTCTCCGGTGGGATAAAGCGGTTGACAATGATGAGCAAGGGAATCCTTGATTCAAATGTCTTAGGCAATGGAGCATTGCGGCTTCGGTCGGTGATGATGCTCTGTGACGGCGATGGACTTCAATGTCCGGGCGATTCGCTTCAGATCCCTTGGCGGTCCCTGTCTCCGGTTGGCAGCCTTTCGAGGACGGACTTCCAGGGAGCCTTGGTGAAGGTTAGCTGGTGCACAATGTTCCCTCATAGCTCGGGACGAGGTCTCCTAGCCAGGTCCACCTCGGATCAGTTCTTGGAGACAAGACAGCTTTCGGGTTGCAGCAAAGGAAAGCAGCAGCAAAGCCGCCGTTTTCTAGCTGGCCTTCAAGGTAAGCATCAAGTTTTGACTTCAGCTTCTGAACGATTTCCTCAGTGAGAGGTCCCCAGATATACTGCTTGGCCTCTCATTCACTCTGTTGGGTCACACTCGGGCAACCAATCATTGAGAAGGCAGGCAGCCAATTGGGCTCACGGTGCAATCGGGTCATTCTTCTGCATCCAGACACTCGCAACAAGGAATGTGGAGTGGGACAAGCACCCAGCCATTCAGCACTCCACAATGCTTTCATCCTAGTTTCGGGCAGGGCTGTCTCATTCATTGTGTCACATACTAGAAACCAGACACCCATAACACGAAGTGTATATTGGTCCTACACTCCATTAACCCAGGTCCCAACCCATGGGCGTAGCCACAACATACAGTCATTGGGAAGGCTCCAGCCAGTATGGCCTGGACGTCCCCCCACAATACCATATATGGAACTTCCACCCAACAGCCAGTCAGGGGAAGGGATAGAGTCAGGGCTTCCCAGGACTTTGGGAAAACCTGGTAACAGGCAATAGGAAGCAAGAAGCCACAGGGGCCAGCTTGTCGCCTATCAGGAATCGACTGATTCCAATGGCAGGGCCTGGGTATCCTAAAATGGAGGATACTCTGAGCACCTGTCAAATTCAGCATGGAGCTGCATCAGCCCATATCCTGCTCTATCGGCCACACACAGGTGCCCAAAAACATACACTAGGGGTACAGGTTTGTACCCCCCACCCCTGGGTGCCAAAAGGGTATCCCAAGGGTCTGTTCACCACGACCAAAAAGAGGGAGAGCTGCACTGCCAGGAGTCCCACATGGACCCCTGTGCAGAAAATAACACAGAACATGCATGATAAAAGGAGTACAGGACAAGGACATGGAGGCCCTGTCCCTTCATTGCATTTCCAGCATCGCAACATGTATTCCTCGCTGTCTGTTAATGTGCGTTATCCCGCCAGTAAGATTGCGATCAAACTAGCCATCCTGATCAGTTCACATTATTGCCAGTACGCCACATTTTTAGGACCTTCCCTGTGCCACACCACCAGAGTATGTGAATTCCCCACAAGCTCTTCTCGCCCTACATGAGTTGGAAGATCAGTGCCAAGTACAGCCACGCATATCCAGGATTGCGGCTCTGATTGCACAGTGCAGGGGCGCCCTCTGGACAAAAACCAATTTGACTACTGTGTATATTGACAAAACAAAGGGTTGCAGTTCCTAGGTGAGTTCCTGTGTGCCCTCAACTGCAGTGCCGTCCATATGATGCCAGCTTCTAGACACATTTGGGGGACCCAGCCACGTCAACGGACGCACCATGTCTGGAGATGCGGGACCATAGCCCCCAAGGGAAAGATTCCCTCGACAACAAGGATCCTTGGCACCCACTCCTGAATTTATGTAGACCGCTCGCCTGCGACTTTAGGCCGTAGATGCAGCCTGTGGGTTGAGCGCCTCAAAATGTATTTTGACGCCACAGGCGAACTCTGAGACTAGGCTCGGAAGTCCACACATCTCCTCTGCGGGCCCTGCGGTCCATGGGGTATTTTAGACACTACGCCCCGCTGACGGCTCCTTTGCTCAGGATGTGTCAGTCATGAAGGAGTATTTCACACTTGTGGCAATTACAGATTATGAAAAATGTATCATGAGGTCAGTTACGCAGAAAGCTGGCAAAGTTTGGATGGTTTTCATGGGCACTTGCGCCATCTTGCATCCACGTATGCATGGACAGATGAGGATGAGGAGGTGTGATTTCAGCTCACCTACGGATGCCTGTCGGCGAAGTTGTAGAGATAAATCCTCTGTGAGTCAGGCATTACATTGCCTCGTATCTTGGAACTGAGACTCGCATCAGCTGGTGGATGTTCGGGCATCCCGAATGGAGTCGGCCCTCGAATCAGTAAATTTGGAGGATGTGTGTGCAGTGGGCAGACAGTCGACTGGCAGAGGTGGAAGGAAGACCACTTGGCAGAAGAAGGATCAGTCGCCAACGCAGCATACACCCAGTGTGACTATGTCATAACCCATCAGTGACTGCCCAGCCGAGGCCACACCTGTGGCAGATGTGGTGTTCCGAACCATTTTGTTCATGTGTGAAGAGCGCAAGCACCTGCAACCCGCTTGAGGGGGAGGGAACGCCCGAAAGTGCCATTTCAACATAGACCCTCACAGGTCGTGACCATGGAAGAGGTCCCACACGATGTAAACCAATTTCTGGAAGAGGATATTTTCTTCATTTTGTCAGTACTGACAGTCAGTGGCAAAGAGAAGCACCAGCCCAGGTCTGTAGTGAATGTGTGGTCATGGCTGACGCCCACTATCAGATGCTACACCCTACCCTGCCACTGTGGGAGATGAGGAGTGCGCATGTTCATGTTTGGGGGCAAATCCCCACTGCCACTAGAAGGTGTCTTCATGGCTCCCGTCCGATATGAAAATGTGTCCAGTAATGCACCTTTTTTTGTATACTGAGTAAGCAACCAGATCGTGCTCCGATGTGACGCTTCTGAAGCACTCCGACTGGTGCAGTTTGCATACCGAGGTTTTGCAGAAGACATGCAGACTGTGGTGGGGCGGTTCAAGGACGTTTTTCGCAGGGATTGGACAAATGTCAGGAGACCCAGCGTGGCTTCATATCGACAGAATGGTCCAGCCAGTGACATTGAAGCTCTGGATGGTACCATTTCACCGGCAGGAGCAAGTGGAACAGGAACTTGTTAATTTAGACATTGAGCCAGTGGATTTCCCCACCCCATGTGTCTGTTCCATTATCGCCTGAAAGCCCATGCGGCTTCACTTAGTTTGAATTTGCGTGGACATGCACCTTCCAAATAAGACCATAAAAAAGGGAGCATCACATTATGTCCACAATTGATGACATCTTCACCATCTTGCAAGCAGCCACATTCTTCTCCAAGTTAGACCTTGGAGCTGGCTACCATCACCCAGAGTCGAGGTATATTGCCACCTTCTCGACTCGTAAAGGACTCTTTTCATACAAGAGATTCAATATTCAGATATCCTCAGCCACAGAGGTCTTCCAGAATGCTATTCATCGTGCTCTGACTGGTCTGTCCGGAGCACTGAACATCAGTGATGATAGATATTTTTTTCTTTTTTTTGCTTGGTCCAAGTCTGAACACCTGGAGCGCCTGAGCATGGTGTTGGAACGTATCCAGGCACTTGGGTTGACATTGCATGAGGAAAAGTGTGAGTTCTTGATAAGACGGATCAATTATTTTTTTCTCAAACGGTGCGTCTCTGCCGAGTCCTCAAAAGTACATGACATTTGTATGGCCAAAGCTCCAGGGACGGTGTCCGGGGGAAGAGTTTTCCCAGTATGGTCACCTATTGTGGCCGTTTCATTAAGGACCTGGCATCAATCTCTGAACCACTGCGGAAGGAATCGGCATGGCAATGGACACCATTAGAACAAAGCGCGTTTGACGACATCAAGAAAGCCCTGTCGGAGGAATGCACGCTAGCATTCTTTGGCCCCTGTCTTGAGACTGAACTGGTAGTAGATGCCTGCCCTTTTGGCCTGGGCGCAGTTCTTAACTTAACCAACATGGTGATGTCCAGACGATTGCATATGCAAGCTACCATTTGTACATTTTTGGCAGGTCATTGCGGTTGGTGATTAATCACAAGCTGCGTCCTTTCCATTATGATCGGATTGTCGGCGAACCCCCAGCCAGGATCAAAAATGGCTTCTGACAATGCAGAAGTATAGTGTGACCCATGTGTACTGAACAGACACAGGAAACGCTGCTGACTTCCTGTCTCGACTCCCTGCCGAAAGTTCAACTGAGGAAACTGCGGAAACGGAAGACTTTGTACGTTTAACTGCAGGGAATATCCTGAACTCGATGGAGGTGGAGTAGCTAAGGAGCAAGTCTGAGCAGGATGACTGTTTCAACCTTCTGCGAGACGACATGACACAATGAGAAGACATCTTCATGATTACCTAATATCACTAGGAGGCAGCGTGCTGGTACGGTCATCATATCCCACTGGGAAGCTGTTCCTCACATATGAGCTATGTCTGCTCCAAGCTGTTGATGTCAAGGGGTCCATGGTGACCGCCTCGGCTGGTGTTGGAACCGTTACCTGAAATTCAGTTTGTTTCAGAAAATGTCAGGCTCCCCCAGCCCCTGAGAAGGGCCTGTTCCCACGAGAAGTAATGAGCAGGATATGAGAAGAGACCTGCAAGACAGTGGGCCTGATGACCATGACCAGCAGTGGCTGATGCAGAATGATGCCGAGAGAGGACAGTGACCATGAGAACCTGGTGGATGCATCTCAAGAAATGTCAGAGGAAAGAGATATCCGACTTGTGAGTCCAGGCGCCGGCATACCTAGAGGGCTGTGTAACAGATGAGTAATGTTATGCTGCAGTATGCTACCTATGCACAAAATTGTTGTTACGTGTTTGTTGCTCAATTATGAAAAAGGAGTGTGATATGGTGGCCCTTTTTATATGTGATGATGCGACAAGTCATTGCGCGTGTAGAATATAGTAGGCCCGCGTCGGCCAGAAAGCCGTGCACGAGCGGGGACCGTGAGACGCATGACTCTGTCTCCTTTATTTGCAGAGCCTGCGCCTTGGTACCGCCATTCCCTTGAGGACACAACGCTATACACCACAAGGCCCTGTAAACGTGTACTTGGGGTCACACCGCATGGTTTCGGATGGTATTCTTTGCATCCAGTGTACATTTTGTACATTAGCTTCTCTGGTATTGTGGATTGTATGTGCTGAGGGTCAGTAAATTGCACTAATTCTGTAAATGAATCGCCCCTAAGAAAGTGGAGGGGCGCAACGCTGTGTTTTCCAGGCAGCAAAGTGCATTTTGGAACACAAGTGACCACAGAATTTTATATTCGAACTATTGATAGCGACTCTAGCATGGAACTATTTTAAACCTGTAATGCAGACGGGACTCTCTGCTTGCTTCACGCACTCTAACAGTAATATGGCTAAAATCACAAGCCTTTTATACTCCTCCTTGTTGCATGTCACCCCGCCTGGGAGCGTGGTAGCTCCCAGGATGTTGTAATGGGTCCCAGGGCAGTAGCCACGTGACCAACCTAATAAAAGACACGAGCCGTTTCCGTCTCGTCAGTCCAACAAAGAGCTGACCCCCGTGTCTTTACTGCACCAACGCGTGCATCCGGGGGGGCGGGGCCTAGCACCAGGACGGTGCTCCTGCTGGGCAACACCGTCCCACATGAAGGTCCTTGGTGTGCGATCGCGGCTATCTGGGCAACCCCGGCCTGGTGCACCCAGAGCCGGGGCTGCAGTGAGCCGGGGCTGCAGTGAGCTGGGTGCCCCCAGCCCACATACTGTCTCCGGTGATCCGGATCCAGCAGGGAGGTCTACTGCATGGATGCAGTCTCAGGGGCTAGGTCGGGTGATCCCGACATCAGCGGAGGCCCGCCCCGGTGATGCGGTAGTGGGCCCCCGCCCCCAACACTCCTGGGCTTACTGGTGGAAATGGGGTGGGGAGTGAGAATTCAGGTCTCAACGGTGCCCTCCTGGAGAGTGTTTGTAATTTGCCCTGAGTCCTGGTGCAGGGGTTCCAGGACCTCCCATTCTGGCCACATAATGTGTGTTTGGTGACATGGGTCTGCCGACGGTCCCCTGTTGCCGGCACTTGGTTCATTCCGTTGCTGATTCCCGACCGCGCAGGAGAAATGATCACGTGCCTCTCAGAGCGGTTCATTCGATTGGGTGGGGGTCGTGTATAGCACCCCTGCAACCTGACCATCAGCCCGAGGGTTAGCCACACGTGTCTACTGGTATTCAAGCTGCTTCCCTTTTAAACGTAAGAAGACTGTGCTTATAGGAAGTACGACTAGATAAGGAAGAAAGTCCCAAAACCGGATCATTGCAGGTTTGCTCTTTTATGGGGCGGAAAGCGCAAGGTGCACGTTACCCGGAACAAGAGGCCTGTGTGAGAATACGGAGAATAGGGAGTGCAAGTCTCCCAGGATCATTGCCGAATGAATTCCCGAGACCCGGGACTTCGAGGGAAGTAACAAATACATGCATTGTTTTGATTGGCTTCCAAAATATTCCGAATTCTGTGTTTCTTCCTCCTTTTAAAATTCACTGAAAAACTGTAGGTGAAATCTGTAGACTCGTATGAAGTACGAGCAGGTGGCTCCAAGGGTGGGCCTGTGTTCCCTGAAGTCCGCCTTTTACACCCCACCCTCACTCTCTTCCCCCCCCCCCCGTGTTTCCATCACTCGAAAGGCATGTGTGAAATGTGCAGAGGCTTGTTTGAACACCAGCTTCTTAAACTGGAATACGAGCGCCTAGAGGCCCATGGGTGTAAAGCGCTATATTAAAATTGAATAGATAGAAACCGTTCTGTTGAAGAGTGAATCTGTTGATCACAATGTCAGCCTGGAAAAAAAGCGACCCTTTTTTCGGTGCGGCCTCACAGAGCCCAAGGGAGTCTTGCTTTTTTTTTCTTCTCTCAATCAAAAGACACTCCAGGCGGGTGGCATCCACCCGCCAAGCAAAGTTGGTCGACGCTATCCTCTTGCAATGTGCCCCTGTCCTGGGAACCTTTGAACCTGGCCTCTTCAGTTGGTCGACGCTATCCACTTGCAATGTGCCCCTGTCCTGGGAACTTTTGAACCTGACCTCTTCAGTTGGTCGACGCTATCCTCTTGCAATGTGCCCCTGTCCTGGGAACTTTTGAACCTGGCCTCTTCAGTTGGTCGACGCTATCCACTTGCAATGTGCCCCTGTCCTGGGAACTTTTGAACCTGGCCTCCTCAGTTGGTCGACGCTATCCACTTGCAATGTGCCCCTGTCCTGGGAACTTTTGAACCTGGCCTCCTCAGTTGGTCGACGCTATCCACTTGCAATGTGCCCATGTCCTGGGAACTTTTGAACCTGGCCTCTTCAGTTGGTCGACGCTATCCACTTGCAATGTGCCCCTGTCCTGGGAACTTTTGAACCTGGCCTCTTCAGTTGGTCGACGCTATCCACTTGCAATGTGCCCCTGTCCTGGGAACTTTTGAACCTGGCCTCCTCAGTTGGTCGACGCTATCCACTTGCAATGTGCCCTTGTCCTCGGAACTTTTGAACCTGGCCTCTTCTGCATGCGTTGACCACTCAGTGGGCCACGTGTTCCTCGGTTGGTCCTCCACTTCACACGCTGCTTTGTGACCACTCTGCAGGGGTCCCACCTTGAGGGGTGGTCCACAGACACCTTTATAGATTCGCTCTACTTCGTTGACGTGTTTCTTGGGCTCTCTTTAATCGTTGGATATTTTCCCATCCATGATGAGAATGGTCGCTGTCTTTACCATGGTCTCCATGTTCACATGGTGGTCATGGCAGAATGTCAGCCGTGCCGCGGGCACCGCGTAATGGCTGAACGTGCATTCCAGACACATGGGTGAACGTTTTGTGGAGGAGATCCCTTCCTAGAAGCCTCTTCCCCACCTGCCCCCTTTCCTAGCCCCCGGCTACGTCACTATACCCCACCTCTAGTTACCACCTAGGCTGGCACGAACGAATGTCCAATGCATCCGTGCAGTCATCCCCTAGACGGATAGGCTAAACCCTGCCCTTTACGCCCCCATGTCAACATTGTACTACCTGGCTAATTCCGAAGGGCCCTCTTCTGATCAGGTGGGAAGGTTCCTTGTACATCTGAGGTGCAATAAACGGGTATCCGCAGAAATAACCAAATGCAAAACTAACGGAGGAGAAATGACTGCATTTTTTCGAAATGTTTGTACTTTATTTGAAAAATAGGTGGGTGTGTGGTAAGGGTAATAGTTAACATAGGGTGGGGTGGGGTGCGGGGGTCTCCCCCCACATTATTAAAAGAACGAAAAAGTGCAAAAACTCTAAGTAACTTACGTTTTTCGACCAAAATAAATTCGGTCATTTCTCATTTGTTAATTTTATTTTCGATTTATTTCATGGACAACCCATGAAACACAGAAGTGCAGCTTCTGACGACGGTGGTTATGCAATCCCAGTCCTGTTTGAATCTTTTTAAATGCACAATGCTGCACACAGACATGTGTGGCTTTTGGTTGTTCCGGCACAGTCTTTATCATGATATCGGGGACGTGGTGTCCTCCAAAGGTCGGGGGAATATTTTCCCTGCAGTCTAGGCAGACTGACTTGACCTTGTCTCTATTCCTATTGAGATAAAAAAGAAACGTTGATATGATGGGTTATTTATAACGCGCTTAATAGCTAGAGATTTCTAAGCGCAGACCCGGGGATCGAGCCTGTGGTGCTCCTCCTCCCGAGACCAACTTTAGACCTGTGACTGAATAAATGCAAAAGAATATTTCAGTACCATCTCTTTTCTCAGTCTATGACGGAGTTAAAAACATTCCTCGATGTTTGGTACGCCTTCCTAGCAGAAGAGATGGAAACAATGTTCTGAGATTGAAATTCAATCTATCTTTAACTAATCAAGTCAAGAGTGCTAGCCGTAATATTCCGGGAACCCAAAGACACTGGTTGTTGCCCACTTAATTTCGAGACTTTAGAACATTGATACATTGAATGTCAATTTGTGTCGGCCAAAAGGTTGGTACATTGAATGTCAATTTCTGTCGGCCAAAAGGGATGACTATTTTAAATATGTTGTGCATTGTGAAAGGAGTTTACTAACCGAGCAGTTTTGGGGAAACAGTCTTAAACGTGAATCAAACATCCTTCATGCAGTGCTAAATTCGATTATGAATCTATGCAATGAAATTGTGTTAATGTTGGTGATGTTTAATCTTCTTATAATGATCATGTTTGTGAGTTTTTCTAATTATCGTGAAGATTTTATTATTAAACCAATCCACAAATATAAGAATAATAGCTTGACAGATTTCTTTATAAAGACAATTTGCCTTGTTTGGGCAGCACAGCACATGACCGGCGTTTTCTGGGTGCGTGCTGCAAGGATAAAGCTTTATTTGTGGAGAGCAGTCGCATGACCGGAATCTCTAGTCCTGTTCCTATTCTTGAACGCTAGGATGGTCCGTTGCTAGTTCCTAATGGCTCTCCTTTCCTTGTTTTGCAGATGAAGCTCGCTCCAATAAGTGTGGTGTCCTGGTTCACTGCCTGGCGGGAATCAGCCGCTCTGTCACGGTTACCGTCGCCTATCTGATGCAAAAACTCAACTTGTCTCTGAACGACGCTTATGATTTTGTGAAAAGGAAAAAGTCCAACATTTCCCCAAACTTCAATTTCATGGGGCAGCTCCTGGACTTTGAGAGGACCCTGGGGCTGAACAGCCCGTGTGATAATCGATCGCCCACCGAACAGCTCTACTTCACCACCCCAACAAATCATAACTTATTCCAACTCGATTCCCTGGAGTCAACCTGACGGCACCTCCTGGTTCTACGGGCGACCTGAGCCCTGAAAAGATTCCTATTTGAGCATTTCAGAAAATCACTCTCGTTGGAGAGCCTTGGAAGGGAGGGATGCTCCGGGCCAGGGAGTCCGATTTCTGCTTCGCAGGTGGAAGCTGGTGTCTTGACACAGGAAGGCCTATTGCCATGGATCAACGATGAGGGTTATTTAAAATGGCGATGGTGTGCGCGAAGCGCAGCCGATCCAGACCATAACGGTGCACTGCATGGAAACGCAAGCGACCTGTCTCTGACATGGTTGTGGAATGGATTGGAAACGTATGCACTTAACCTTTTTAGTAATGAACGGTGTGAGACTGTTAACCCATGTTTACTACCTGTGAATACTGTTACTCTACGGAGTACCGTGTTCATGCGCTTAAAAGTTCCATACTGTTAGTACAGTAACTTTTTAAAAACCTTGTCTTAATCTGATGTTCAAGTTGACCAAATGCACTTTGCACACTTGTTCTCCCGATGTGTTGTTGGTACTCCCGAACATTTGCTGGCGTGCATTGGGAAGATCTCTGGGGATCTCCTCCAGCTTGCCGCTAAACAGTTCCTTGCTCCGATCTGCACTGAATTGACCAATCCAATGTTTTACAGTTGTACATGGTCTTGGTGACCCGGTGGCACGGATTCCCAGTCCGCGAGGCCTACGGAGGGATGCCTGATGTTGGCCGCCAGTATGTGTGTACCGTATTGAGTGACAGCAGGAGTCATCCAGCCACCAGGAGGCAATTCCTGGAAGACAGTAGCATACTTGACGTGCAAGTAGCCATCTACCCCCTCTACGCGCAAAACCATAATGCTTAAAAGGAAGACGAGAGCCCTGTGAAGGGTCTGTGGCGAGCGGTGGGTGGATCGTGCCAATGGCCTGATCTCTAGCAGATTGTGGGCAGTGGATGGTCCCCTCTTAACGACGAAAAGGAGACCTGCAGCTTGGCACTTAAAACTTCTGTGTGTTCTGCCATGGGTTTTAAAGAAAAAAAAATGGTTATTTTTGGCAGTTGTGTAAAACATCCTGAAGGGGTATGTTTGTGTGGGAATAAGAGGCGCTTTACATATTGCTGGCTGCAGTGCAGCCCTACTCGAGCCCTGCTTTTCCGCCCTCCGTTCCATCAACTTGCACCCTATAAAATGCCACGAATTTTTCTAAAGTTTTTGGGGTAACTTTTCCAAGCGGAGGCATGACTGTGTGGCCTGGCAGTGCACTGATCTTTTTTATTTTCAGGCGAGGTTGGATTGAAAGCTTTTCTTATGCGGTTTGTGTGTGTGGGGCGCGCGGCGTCGGTGGAGATGAGTGAGTGCAGACCAGGCGCGCAATTGAAAATGTGATTGGACCGCATGTGACCTCACTGAGTATTTCCGGTTTCAGGGGTTTCGGACCGTGCATTGGTGCTGCTGTCACGGCTACGGCTGGGTGTGGCAGAGGTTTCCATGCCGCGTGGTCTCTAAACAGGTGCACCTCTTTCATTTGTACGAACAAATGCTTGGTGAGTTGGGGCAGGTTGCTTTGCTTTTTCTACTTTATGAAGGAAAAAATGGTGACTATATATGTATATATTAATATGAATGTATATATACATATGCAACCTGAACTAATTGTGGGTCCCTGTTTATATATTGCAAATAAATATTTTTTCTTTATACAACTTGTGATTGTTTTGCATGCTGTCCTGTTCCGCCTCTCTAAAATCTGGGACGATGCCGGTAAATGGGCTTTTAGCCATGAAATGAATAGCTGATCAGTGAACCCTCTCCGGGCTACCAGCATGATATGATCACTTAATACCGAGAGGTTTCTAAGCGTGGTCCCGGGGGTCGAACCTGTGGTGCTCCGTGTCGTCTTGCTTCCAAGAGCAAATACGTTGCCCCTGAGCTATCCTCCCGAGTCTCCCGAACCAGTACTTCTTCATGCTCCCCTACTCCAACATTACACATGATGCAGGCATTAGTAGATACGCCGGGAATTCTAAGAGCTGAGACCAAGATCTAGTATCCCAGCGATATCCAAAAACGATCCTCCCTCGTTCCCTGAGATGTCCAAAGCAAGCCGGCCCGCCCGCCCACCCTCACTCTCCTAAAAGAGACCAGACGCGTAATCATTCCTGCGAACATGACTCTCCATTTTGATGGCAACCACGAGATATTGACTAACCAAAGATAAGCGTACCGTGGTGGCAGAGGAATTGCTACCTGTATACCCAGTTACGGACGGGTAAACCCTGCTGCTAAGTACCCCGTGCACCACCGCATGAAAGTATGAAGTAAGCCGCTCTGTATACATGAATGCAGGGCTCTGCACCACTTGGCTCTCCAGGTGTGTTGGACTACAATTCACATCATCCCTAACCAGCTGAGTCAACAGCCCGATATCATGGGATTAGTAGCCTGAAACATCTGGCGAGCCCCAGGCTGCAGACACCTGCTTTAAGGGTACAATAAGATGAAGACAAGGAGGCTAAGAAATTGTACCACCTTTACTATATGTCCTGGATCCAACGTCTTATCGCAGCCCTACTAAGCTCTACGCCCCAAGTGGCCAAGTCTGAGCATCTGGGGTTAGGGGCCCAGGCCTGCAGGATGAATCCTGAAGCCACTGACGAAATACCCTCCTGGGTCCATCTCTTGAGGCATCCCACCATCGTGGTCAAGAGCCCCCGATATAAGCCGTGGATGACTGGATCCCTTCTCGATCAGGCGGTACCAGAAATCTGGAAGTTCAGAGCTAATTCTAGGGCTAGCGAGAGCCAAGGCTGACCAGAACCATGTCCGCCCTCAATTTCAAAATGAGCGTAGGGGTTCTGGTAAAGGACAGAAAGCAGAATAGGTCCCAGTGCCCCAAACCTAAAAGAACGCTTCTGGGGTAAGTACAAGATATTCTGGGCACCAGCTAACATACAGTGGAAGCAGATTGCTGAGACGGGCAATACACTGGTCCACTTGAATTTGTCTCCATCTCTTCAATAGTATTAATACGACTGCTCGGAATAGTCTCCAGCTGCTGGAATCTTCCAGGTACCTGGAACAGAAATTTGCTACCTGGTTTGCGGAACCTGGAAGTAATTCCACCAGAAGTTTGTGATCTGAGGCCGAACTCCGAAAAAGGATGTGGCCAGATCAGAAAGCCTATGTGCCATGTATACTCCTGTCTGGGCTCTAACGCCGCCAGGAGTGCATCCATCGTGCACCGCTGACCAGGGTTCCAGAGGTGTCTTGTTACAAGTAAGCAGTGCTGGGATGTCATGTTATTTCAGAGCGTCAATTTCAGGCTAACATGGCTGCCACAGACGTTCCCATTGTTACAAGGGACCTGGAGTGTAAAATCCTGCTTCCTCAATCTGGGCGGGTTGGTCGGGGTAATGTTTATTTCCTTTTGTCATCATAGAGAAGCCAGGCAAAGCCGGCTGCCTTTTAATGGCCATGTATACTCCTGTCTTGGCATGTCCGGGCCAGGATGGGCCTCAGAATGACGAACGACCACGGCATGCTTCCAGCTGTATAATTCAGTGTAAGGTTAACCTCATGCTACCTGATTAGTCCCACTGGTTGTCATCAAACATCTGACTGTAATGGCCTTCACCCAGGAGCTAGCCAAAGTAACGGCCACCCATGGCCTACAGTCAGTTCTCTCAACAAGTCAGCCATGTTGTTATCACCTTGATCACTAAGCCACAGTTTAACCAACTCTTGAATGAGCACTGCCGGCATAGCCCTGTTGGGCGCAGCTTTTCCGGTTTCTGCTCTTCAACCCTTTGTTGTTACCGTTACACTCCCAACATTTGCCTGCTGTGATCTGTACTCCTACTGTACTGCTACATGGGCATAATAGGCTGGGCAATTTCTGGGCTCCTGAAGATTTAACAGGAATGTTGCGTACGCACTGGTACTGATTGTGCACCTCCCTTGTATCGCTACCTTGTAACGTGTAACCATGTAACTGTTGTTTCTAATACCTACCTGCATATCCGACGTAACCCCCTGCACCATGGGGTGGGGCTTTCCCGGGAATGTATGCCCACACTAGTGTTTTTTATGCCTACTTGTATATCTGACGTAGCTCCTCCAGGCTTCTCTGGATATGGCCTTTACGACCAATCCCTGATTCTGTATCTTCATGTCTTGCCCTAAAGAGTATGACTGGGATACTGCACTTGCAACTGTAACTAGTGCCTAGATGTCTCAGGGTTTTGTGTGCTGCTATACATGTATAAATAAGTCTTTTTACGAAGCACCGAGCCGCAAAGGGCCCTGCTAGCATCTCCTGAACCCTTTATGTGCAAGCTGGAATCCATCAAGCTTTGATCCAGCCCGAGCTTCACCTTCCTCCCCACTCCTCATCAGACTTGCATCTGTGTGGAATTGTAGACTTTGTGTAGAAGGGAGCACGGCACGCTCGTTCCCTGCTGTTAAATCCCATCTCGACTATTACTACTTTTGAAAGAGGAGCCCAAACGAGCTCTGTCTGCCTTATACTGGATAGCTTCTTTTTGATGTAAAGTCTCTGAAGGGCCCTGCGCTGAAGGGCAGCCAGTTGACCATGGACAATGATCCTGGCCTGAAACTGCGCTGGGGAGTCCCAGCATCCTTGGTGTCTGCTTTAGTTCCCACACTAGCCGTCGGATACCGTTTTGTGGAATGCGGAGAGTAGAATTGCCGCAATCGACCAGAAACCCTTGGAGCGGTGTAACCTATGAAGGAACCCTGTCTGTCTTCTTCCAGTTCACTGCAAGTACCACATGGTACAGAAGAGAGTTCACCAGCACAGCTGGGAGCAAGCTTTTCCAGCTGACCTGGCTGTGATCGGAAAAGTGTCCTGAAAAATCATTATGCACACCCCTCTTCTCCGAGGATAAGCCGCTACCTGAACCCGTTTTGTAAAACACAAGGGAGCTGGAGCGAATGAAAGAACTTTAAAGTGGTAGTGCTACCCCTCCTAGGAGAATTTAAGGTATTTTCTCTGCTCCTGAAAAATGTGAACAGTTAAGTAAGTGACTTCCAGGTCCAGGCAGCCCAACCATCCCCACATCCCTTTGTTAAGCGATGGTCTCCACTTTGAAATAAATGATTGAGAGCTCTTAGATTTATCACTGGGTAAAAACCTGTGTCCTTCTACTGGACCAGAAACCAGTTGCTCAACACCCCTCCAGGAATAAAACTGGATTTCTCTGTTGCCCCCACCTACAAAAGCTCTGGTACATCTTGAGGATCAAGGAACGACCTTCCTGATGCCACATCTCTCTCCTGGGCAGCGTAGCCCATGGAGGGGGAAAAGGGGTGGGGGATTCTAACTGCAGCCTCTGCATTGTCTGTAAAATCCATGGACCTTGGGAAACGGTCAAACGGTGTGGCCCCCCGCCCCATCTGAGGTAGCCCCCGTAAAGATACCGACGGCTTCCCTTGGAGAAATTAAGGCCATGTTAGCCCCTACTTTCGTGGCTCCCGAAAGACTGTACTCCTTGAGGAAAGTCCCAAGAGGATGAAACTCCAGCCCGCCACCATGCTGACTACAGATGAGGACTGAGGGTCGTGGCCACTGTAACGCCCGGCTTTTCGAGAGGCTCTGCAGAGGGGATCTTTTCCTTATGTAGGCTTGAACCTCATCAATTGCCAAAATCTATTTACACAAAGTCCTCCCCAAAAGGTTTGGATGTGTTACTCCCGAGTCCAAAGAGGCTGTCATTTCACCTAAGCAGGTATCCCCTTCCTCCTCTCCTGCGCCATGGACTTGTTGGCCCTCTGGGTAAAACTACTCATAGGTACTTGATCAAGCACTGTTGGGCCACATTTTGGCCTCCTCTGCAAAGACCGGGGTCTTCACAATGGGGCCTGAGGTGTTGAGTAATCTCTCCAGACAGGTGATCAATGCACTGTGCCCGCCCACCCCCCAACCCCTTGTTGGATTGATCCCAGTCATATTTCCAAAAGAACAGCATTTATCCCTGGGGGGCTCAGTTGCGTGCTGCCCTCTCATCCCCGTTTTCTTCCCTTGCTTGCAAGCCCCCTAACGTGTCCCCAAAAATGATTCTACACATATTGGCACCTCTTTGAGTTGGCTCGCTGCAACAAGAATTAGGCTTCCGAATAATTTACCATCAGGCTTCACCCAGGATATACCTGCAAGCCTGCATGCACAGGACATGTAACCCCCTACATTGGCCTAGGGTCAGGAGGATAGCTGGGGGCAACACGTTTGCCTTGGAAGCAAGAAAACGCGGAGCAACACATGTTCGAATCCTGGCCCAGCGCTTGGAGGCTAGTATCTGGTATTAGTTAATTGTGGAAGCAAAATACCCCATTACAGTTAAACCCTTGTTTCTGAACTCTGATGTGCACGCAATACTCCCTGGGAGGTATTGATGCATGTGCTGCAGCGAGGCAGTTATTAACATGTGTGAGGTCCCCTGTCGGTGGGTGGTATACACCCTCCTTTTCTCCAAACTAAAATGTCTATCCATCGTGCCCAGATAATCGCCTGTCCTGGTGAAAGGGTGCCACTCACTATTTAGCTTGACTGGCATGAAATGTGTTGACACCAGTTTGGTCTTTTAACGGGTTTGCTTGCTTCCATTGTATTGAAACATGTATCCTATTGTCTCCTGGGGATAGCACAGGGGCAACGTGCTTTCCTTGGAAGCAAGACTACACAGAGCACCACAGGTTCGATCTCTGAGTCTGCGCTTAGAAACCTCTGGGTATTAATATCAACCAAGCAGCAAACATCCTCACCTCACGGGCCTCTGATACCATTTGCCTTTTATGCTCTCAATTGCGGTCCCATATCTGGGTGTGGGTCATTTAACTGTTCTGCATCAACGGTGAACTTATGACCCATTTTTTTTATAAATGTTCAGTAAAAAACATTTCGGACAGAATGAGGACCCCCTTGCTATATTTTTGCGATCCTCTTTCAACACTGCCAAAACAAGGACCCCCTCCCTTGACCTCCCCGAACTCGTGCATCCACATCTGATTGCACCGTCCCTCTAAATATGCTTTCTTTTCGGAAGCCATTTTGGATGTACCCGTTTCCCCCACTCTGGTGTAGATGCCTGTGGTGCCATCCACCACTGTACTAATGCCTAGGTGGTCGCTCTGATTTGCCACTCGGCTGTAATTGCCTTGTTGGGTGAACCTTGAGGAGTTCTGGAATGGCACGACGTGGCAGCGCAGCAGCCGCCGGGGAGTTGGTACCTGTATGTGGCTTTGAACCCGTGCGTGCCCAAGAGTTATACCATGCCTGGCCCTGTGACCTGCTGAACCGGAAACGGAACTTTGTCAGTAAGTGCAGTCATTGGGAATGGCTGTTTAGTGACGCACACTCCTGCATGTGCAGCAATACTGATTGTACAGCTGCTGGTAACTGCGTTGCAGTGGTAGGGGCCTGTGACAGAAATACTCGAGCCTGCGCTGGTATCCCACCCACCGCTACTGGAGTCGTTACTTGGGCGCAGTCGACAGAAGTCGCAGCCGGCACTTCCTTGGGCAGGTGAAGTAACTATGCCAATAACTGCTGTAATGGTCCCTTAATGTGTACCCCTCCTGGTGCCATTGACTGCGCTGGCAGCGTACTCCGTACAAAGACTGGCATACTGGGTACCTGTATTGGGGCAACTGGTAGATTCCTCTGCTTTTCCCTACTACAGTTTGCTGCTCGTTCTCTCACTGCTACTGCAAACCTATTTTTGAAGAACACTTGTGTTCCTTCTAAAATGCCGAAACCCAGGTTTGGTGTGATAGCCACTTGGCCCGAGAACATTTTTAATGCTGTTTCCTGCAGACGCTTATACTCTTTTTTTATTGTTTAAAAACGATGTCTTCTGTGAAAAGCCATGTACGTGCCGTTCCTTTTCTCTCCCCCCTGCTCCACCGTGTCTCCTTGCTCTCAACACCTCTGACCCATCACGATCCACATGCTACCAGAGAACCAGTACCCCTCTCTTTCCCCCTGCCACGCTCCAGTGGGAAAGGGGTTCCAGAAAGCACACCTTACCTCTGTTCTAAACTACAAGCAAGACAACAGCAAGTCCTGTGAAGCTGGTTTATCAAACCAATTAATGTGTGGGGGGACCCCCGGTGGGCAGGGTTATTGACGGTGCATGGGGTTTTGTGGCAGGCCATTTTAAAAATGTTTGGGGTCCCCTTTGCCTATAGCTGGGGAATCCCTTCTGAGGCAGTTGTGTTGGCTTTGCCAATGCTTGTTATTGTAGATTTGCCATAGAAGATAATTCTCAATGTTTCCATTTCATAATGTCTGACAGATTGCCCAGCTCCTTGTTTGCCCTGCGGCCTTGTTCCTGTTTTCTGAACAATGCCAATCATGCGGACTCTAGAAGTTGCCCATGCCTTGTGTGCATACTGCTATGTAGCCAAGTGGACGCCACTCAGCTCTAGAAGTTGCCCATGCCTTCTTTGCATACTGTCATGAAGCCAAGTGGCCGCCACTCGGCTCTAGAAGCTGGCCATGCCTTCTTTGCATACTGTCATGAAGCCAAGTGGCCGCCACTCGGCTCTAGAAGTTTGCCATGTCTTGCTTGCATACTGTCATGAAGACAAGTGGATGCCACTCGGCTCTAGAAGTTGGCCATGCCTTGTTTGCATACTGTCATGAAGCCAAGTGGCCGCCACTCGGCTCTAGAAGCTGGCCATGTCTTGCTTGCATACTGTCATGAAGCCAAGTGGACGCCACTCGGATCTAGAAGTTGCCCATGCCTTCTTTGCATACTGTCATGAAGACAAGTGGACGCCACTCGGCTCTAGAAGTTGCCCATGCAGCTCTAGAAGTTGCCCATGCCTTGTTTGCATACTGTCATGAAGACAAGTGGATGCCACTCGGCTCTAGAAGTTGGCCATGCCTTGTTTGCATACTGTCATGAAGCCAAGTGGACGCCACTCGGATCTAGAAGTTGCCCATGCCTTGCTTGCATACTGTCATGAAGCCAAGTGGCCGCCACTCAGCTCTAGAAGTTGCCCATGCCTTCTTTGCATACTGTCATGAAGACAAGTGGACGCCACTCGGCTCTAGAAGTTGCCCATGCAGCTCTAGAAGTTGGCCATGCCTTGTTTGCATACTGTCATGAAGCCAAGTGGATGCCACTCGGCTCTAGAAGTTGGCCATGCCTTGTTTGCATACTGTCATGAAGCCAAGTGGACGCCACTCGGATCTAGAAGTTGCCCATGCCTTGTTTGCATACTGCCATGAAGCCAAGTGGCCGCCACTCGGCTCTAGAAGTTGGGCATGCCTTGTTTGTATACTGTCATGAAGCCAAGTGGACACCACTCAGCTCTAGAAGTTGCCCATGCAGCTCTAGAAGTTGCCCATGTCTTGTTTGCATACTGTCATGTAGCCAAGTGGACGCCACTCAGCTCTAGAAATTGCCCATGCTTTGTTTGCATACTGTCATGAAGCCAAGTGGAAGCCACTCAGCTCTAGAAGTTGCCCATGCAGCTCTAGAAGTTGCCCATGTCTTGTTTGCATACATGGAGCCAGGTTGACGCCACTCAGCTCTAGAAGTTGGCCATGCCTTAAACTCATTTGACATGGATATATTGGGAATTATGTATATGATTGGCCAATTTAAAATGGGGTCACAATAGCACTATGTGTCCTTTTATTTCATGATTAGTTACTCCATGTCTCACCCCATCGCCGCTCCCAGCTGCTGATAATAGGTCTCTGTGTCAGGCCACTGATGGGGAGTGCCATGGGGCTGTGGCAGGCCACTGATGGAGAGTGCCATGGAGGTGTGGCAGGCCACTGATAGGGAGTGCCATGGGGGTGTGGCAGGCCACTGATGGGGAGTGCCATGGAGGTGTAGTAGGTCACTGATGGGGAGTGCCATGGAGGTGTGGCAGGCCACTGATGGGGGTGCCATGGAGTTGTGGCGGGCCACTGATGGGGGTGCCATGGAGTTGTGGCGGGCCACTGATGGGGACTGCCATGGAGGTGATTCAGCTACTCGTGTTGTATGTAGTTCAAGGCTCTCTCCACAGCTTCTCCCAGTGGTGAGGAAGGTCTGAAAGGGGTGGTGTCTTGGCTCAAGTTCACTGCCTTGTCTCTGAGTGCTGAGTCAATCGCCAGCCCACCCGATCTGCCGTGCCTCCTTTTCCATATGACGCTGGCTGGAGCCTGACCGCCATCAGTGAGCCTGGCATCTGGCACTTGAGCTATCTTTCCCGTGCCCCCCTCCATGTTCTGCCATATGCATGTTCGTCCTCCCCCTGTGTAGTAGTACATCCTGTGTACAGAAGTACAAGGATGTGTAAAGTCCAAAATGCACACTCAGCCCTCACAGTGCTATAAAACAAGAGCCAAAACAACCATGAAGGTAAAACGGGCACAGATATGTACTTCCTTCACCCTTTGTGTTAACCTGGACCGAGGGAAGGCTACACTCTCCAGAGGGGTGTGAATGTGATCCAGCAGTGAACCAAACGACAGTCCAAAATTAAGAGAATTCCCAATCAGGGTTTAATTAAGAATATAAGCACTTTCATAAAACACACCATCTTCAAATAGAACGAAAAGAGATCACTTTACAAACCCCCTCCCAAAGAAATGAACAGAGAAGATGCAACAGACTGGAGAAAGCAGCACTCTGAGTGTAATTCCAGGGGTGGTAGGTAAGGTACTACTAAAAAACATACCCTTGTGAATAACGGGATGATCGGCACCCACCCATTCTCTAGGACTCAGCTGGACTGGGGGGGGGAGGGGGTCACAGTAGCTGAATTCGGTTCTTGGTGGCTGACACATCAGACACCCTCGTTGCATGTTGATGTGAGAGCTGATCAGGCTTAATTGGGCACATAGGATCGCAGAGGCTCTTGCAGCAAGTGGGCATCGAGCAGGGGCGAATTCTGGTGCTTGGTACAGTTAAACGATGGTGGTTTAAGTGCTGCAGGTCGGGCGGCCCCAAAAATGCTTCAACATTGACCTGGTAGTGTCAGGCTTTAGCTGCTGGCAGAGGTCAGTATGTGACGCTCCAGAGGTCGTGTTGGCAGGCGGTGGTTGTGAACTGCTTTCTCAACAATGAGGGTGTTCCAGGGTTAAAGCTGGGAGGGCAGGCAATAGTGAAAGATAGCAGCTGCAGGGATGGAGACTGAGTGTCCTTAGCCCAGCATCACCCAACATCACCAATCAGTAACAAAAACAAAGTTTGAACCCTTTATGCCTGTGCTCAATCTAATTTGTGCTCCATGCACTGTTTGCGTATAATATTGATCTAAACTGCCAGCGTCCTTCATAACCAAGGTAGAACACTTGCGAGAGCCCATCTCTTCAAAAACCAAGCGGAAGCAGAATTATCAGATGTGAAGACCAAATCGTCCTTCGAGGAGCTTACACAAAAATATAAAATCTTCCAACACACAATAGCATCCATGTTCTGTAGATCTCCATCTTGTTGACCCTCCGGTCACCGCACTTATATCCTTACACAACCCATGTCAGTAGCATTCTTCCCTTTCCTGAAGTAGGAAACCATCACCTCCAAAAGATACAAGAGTGTGCCCTGGACCTTTCTATCTATAGACCTATATCCACCCTTCAATGTGAGGCAACATTAATCAAAACGATGATCACTAGACAACTATAGGCTGAGAGGGAAGAGCTCTTCAAGGATCGGCACTATGGTTTCCCTCCAGGTAGGATCACGGAATCTACGTTGCTAGATGCCACAGAAGAAAGACTCCTCGATCTAGACGCCTAGAAATCATAGTGTTGGGTCTGTCCAGCACATACCACGCGGAAGATCACATGATCTTAGTCACAAGAGTGGAATCTTACATGGGGTTAATGGTCAACCTTGAAATTGACCAAGTCCTTGCGTGAAGAACATTCAGCATGAGTACGTTCTTGCCTAAACCATTTACAACATTATGCATAACACCCCACAGCTCTCCTCTATTTCTCCATCTGTTTAATGTCTACACAAGCCCTCGTCTGATCTGCTGGATCATTGGGAGTTGCCCTTCAACATCTATGCAGATGTTATCCAAACATTTCAGCAGATACTCTCCAAGCTGCTATATCGGAATAACCAAAACCAACTTTGCCTCATACCAGGAGCGACGGAGATCCTGCTGTACGGTCATATGCAAGCAGCTGATCTCCCTATGGCCTGTCAAACTTAGCCGGGCACCTAACCCAGTGACCACAGCAAAAAGCCTGGTACTAATGCTCAACCAGCCCCTCTTCTTCAAAAAGCCTCCTTCCTCTATGATCAGCAGCTCCTGCACTGTGTTCTCCCCCCTATGATTGTAAAGTGCCTCGTTGCTTCCCAAGGCTTAGTTCACGCTCAATCAATACCCTCATAATGATGATACCCTATTCATTGAGGCCAGTATTCTCTGCACACCCATAAGAAAAGCATGCAACGTTTGTCCAAAGTCTTGAACACCCTCAATAAATAAACACCCTGGTGTACTTTAATATTCATTTTGCTGAACATGATGTCCCGGGTGCCCGTCAGACAGAAACGTTTTGGGAAGAAACTATTGGCAGTACCGGGGCCTGTCTAAACCTTTTACAACATTATGGAATGGAACAATCTGGGGACAGAACCAGATCCCCTCAAGTTTAGGAAAGCTCTAAAAATCCTACTGTTTAGGAAGAACTTCAACGGGATGGGTTAAGAGTATGATGAAGCCCCAGCCTAGAGGTAGCGCTGCTTAAGGGGACCCTCAGGTGGCCGAGTGCCACTCCGGGCCAGTGGATGCTGGGCCCAGGGGAGTTTAGGGGAGGACCTCTTTGTCACACGCCTTTTGGGTCCCATCACAAGGTAAACAGACAATCACAGTATTCCATTGCAGGGTAGCCCTGGCAGCCTCGGCCCTCCCCACTGTACCAGAAAGTTAGGGCAAGACTCACTGTTAGTCTTGACTCTCCCCAGACCATTAGTAAGGCCTTCCAGGGCAATGTTAGGGAGCCCACGCCCCAACCGAGTGAACTGGAGGTTCCTCCAGCTTTTCCCAAAGTTCCAAGAAGGTAAACAAATACTTCATTTTAGCCCTAGTGAATTTCATGAATACAGTTTTAATAATGTTTGTTCTGATAATGTTGCAACTTCATCTGCATTATCAGAGAAGTCATTTCAAGGTCCTGTAAACTCTGGAGACCGTGGCATCATACAAAGTCAAATGACAAAACGACTTGGTCCCCAGCAGAGCAGTTACTCACGGGTGATGCGGTGATGAAAACACGCTCTGTCCATTCAGAGAATTTAGAAAGATACCTTCACCACATAATTCACAACCTTGGTAACAGGAAATCTGTTGACGTAGTTGCACGTTGGCCGCGTTGATGTCACGCCATGGGTGTGATACGGCAGAAGTGGAATTTGGAACATCAGAGGGAGGTGGTGCGCAGATGGAGGATTTGGAGAAGCGAGCACATTAGTGTTGGGGACATCAGGTGGCAAAGGTGTAAAGAGGAGGGCTTTGTGGTAGCCAGAAGGTGGCATTGTCAGTAGGCGAAGGTAGTGTTGGAAGTAGGAACATCAGGAAGTGAAGGCGGGTTTGAGAGGACATAGATCAGTTTGGTAGAGAGGGAAGGTAGGGCCCGGCAGGCCAGGCCGAAGGTGGGAGGAGCAAAGTGAGTGGGACTGGGAAGCTATGATCAATTCAGAGAGTCAGGAAGGGAAGAAGTAAGAATGATCCAGGCTAAGGGAGCCCCTGAGAGATGCCCCTGACTGTGGCAGTAGATTAGTCTTGGGGTACACGACCCAGAAGAGTCCTCCACTAGAGCATCTGAAGAATGTTCCGGACCTGAGAACATAACATCACTGGTGTAATTGTAGAGCGCACGTTCACCCCCAGAGGGGCATCTCTGTGCTCTTGACGGATAAATGATGTTTTATTGTTACACAACTTAATGTTGATAGCTAAATGGCTGATGGTTCCTTCAATACCATGGAACTGGGAGGGGGTGCAAGAAACCCCTTTGTATGGTAAGGACAAGATGGCACATTCAAGGGACCTCCGAGGCTGGCTGGCTGACTGGGCTGGGCTTTGTGGGATTTTTCCCTGGACGGAGAGGCCTGTTCACTTATAGGAGAAGCTATCCCAATACATTCTGCCTTATGTCAAGATTCTGTTTACATTTAAGATAGCCCCCTGTTACAATTCCCCAAACAATGGTCTTAAATGTGATGGGGCCAAGTGGAGCGGAACATGGCCTATGTGCTTCCGTTTCCCACTGCAGCTCATGTTGAGGCCTTTCCGAGGCGTAGGAGGGTCGCAGAGTGGCATCCGAATCCCTGCTGTGCCATCCTCCTCCGCCATCTTGGGAGAGCCATCCCTGCTGTGCCTTCCTCCTCCGCCATCTTGGGAGAGCACTTGGGTTTACGCCTGAATGAGAATTTCATGGAAGAGTGCAAGCAAAGGATTCCAATGGAATGTGCCTTGATTCAGGGCCTGCGCAGACCAAGCAAATTCCACTAGAATCCCCCATAAAACGCCACCTGCAAAACGTAATGTGCCGGCAGCGTTTCCGCTCTTGCCTTCGCCTTCATTTACTCCTCGCAGTTGCACTCCGCGCGTGCAATTAGCATATCTGGCAAAATGACCCCCAATATTTGGACTTGGCCTACCTCTTGCTCCCAGACACCCTCCAGCAGAACTCGAGCGCACCGTACCTGTTCAATATGTACATTTATAATGAAGAATCTTACCCTAGCCAAGAAGAGACACCTAGACTCTGGCCTGCAGATGTGGCGGTCGCAAATGACTATTTGTGGGTTTGCCGAGTGGAAGAATTTAAAAGATAAGCCCAGGTCAGACAGAGACCGTAATTCTGGTCATTGCATCGAACCCAAAGCTTCCACAGACCATACCATTGAAAAAAATGCATCGAAAAAAAATCCATCGAATGCATTTTTTAAATGTTAAAGGATTTAGTTTAATAAAATGTGTTTTAATGTTTTAAAAAAGGGGGGCTGGGGAGTATCCCCCCATTTAAAAAATGCATTCGATGAGTATTTTTTAGATGATTTTTCTGTCAATATTATGGTTGTCGATGGTTTGGCTGTCGATGGAATCACTAGGAACCACAGAGACCACAATGTGACTGGGCTGCTGGAACACTTTGCAAGATCATCACAAAGCTAAACACGGTGAGCGACTAACTACCGATTGCCCCTCTAAACTGCACACCCTCATTGCAGGTTTAATCTCCCCAGGAGACCGATATAGCTCCAAGGTCAGGGTCTACATTTTAGAATGTATTCACACTCCCTGAATTGTGACCTCTCACTCCCCTGGTGGCTGCTTCTCACATCTGGCAACAAAACAGCTGGCAAATCGCGGCGTGACTCTGAGGCTTTGCCTACCCCTCTTCCAGAACTCTGTAAATACCCTTTCCCTTTGACACCTGGTCCTGGAAAAGCCTCCTAAGCTCTTAGAGAGTAAAACAACAGATAATAATGAAGAATTGCTTTCTTCAGATACCACCAGGTCCACTGTTCTGCATTTATATCACTGGAACATAGGCAGTCTGCAAGCTGGAGCCTGCACGCCCTTTTCCAAATACCACTGATATAGGCCACTCTAAACGAAGGCGTTGCCTCATACGTCCAGCGAGAAGAACAAGGAGCATACACATGGCTCACCTTTACATCTAGGGGTCCGGGATAATCCCAGAATGTGTGCACGCTCCCCTATCTAATCTCGGACTAGGGCACATTCTATAGTCAGCTTGGCAGTCTGAGAGTTATATTCATGTACATACCTGCAGTACCATAAATACACATTGCCGTTATCTTAAGCCTGCATATCTGCCAAGATTGCCCAAGCACGCTCTCGCGCCCTTCACACTCCCAACACTACTCACCCCGTCACCTATAATTCATCCAAAACTGCCTTGGCATCCCGATGTGTATATTAACCCAAGACATACATTTTTGAGTTCTGTTTCTCTAGAGGAAAGTCTATTTGAGCCAAGTTACACATTCCACAATGCCACGTAGTACCTATCGCTGGAAGTTCACCTCCAGTTCTGAGCCGCAACAGCAAGGGATTGTGGGTATGCAAGTGAGCTGAAATGCAAACCTTTTTCTCCAGGAAATTGTCTTTGTCTAAGAGAGCAGTGCTCAACCAGCTCTGCCGGCCACACCCTTGATTCCCTTAACTCTGGCGACATCCATATCTCTAATCTGGTCACCAACCCCCTTTCCTGGTCTGACCACTCTCTCCTTTCCTCCCACCTGGAGCCCCCTGGCCCTTTATCTGAGCCACCCCCTGCACAGCGGTCATTCAACTGATGAAGCAACTGTCCGTTGTTGCTTTTGCCTCCTCCTTCATCCTTCGCTCCACCTCCACTCCTGACACTCTCTGACCTTGCTAATCTACCTCTTGCCATCTCTAACCCCCTTGACAACCTTGCCCCTGCCATGAGGATGCCTAAAATATGCCACCAAGAACAGCTGGTATGACTCCAATCTATCATCTCTGAAACGCAAGTGCAGAGTTGCTGAACGGAAGTGGCAGACCTTCGGCTCATCCTCTGACAAACTGGCCTGCCGCCTGCTCCAAAGGTACTATCGCTTCTCTATCCACTCCAAGAAGTGGGCCCACATCCAAGCATGCATCTCTGGAGCCACTAACAACATGGCCAAACCTTTCAAAATCTGCAAGGAACTCGCCAATCCACTCACAGTCTCCACCTCTCTCCTTCCTTCCCAGGCTCTCTGCACTGCCTTGGCCTCCCACTTCACATCCAAAATCCAGAAAATCCTGTCTTCAGTCACCTCCACCCCATCGCCTCTCCCATGCCTGCTCCCCTGCCTCCCTTGGCCCCCAACCTCCCACCCCCCCCACTCTCTTCCCTCCTGCCCATAGCATTGGATGAGGTCTCTAGAGTGGTCTGCTCTAGGAAGGTCTCCTCCAAATTGGTGCTCCCTGCTCCTCCAGAACCATTAAGGACAACATCTCCTCTCTTGCCCCGGCTCTTGCTGACTTCTGTTACCACTCCTTTGCCTCTGGCTCTTTTCCTCTATCCCTCAAGCACTCCCTTGTGCACCCTCTCCTACAAAAGCCACCTGCTGACCCCTCCTGTCTGGCTAATTATCACCCTATCTCCATTACCCTCTTCCTGGGTAAACTCTTGGAAAAGTTGGTCCTCCCCCAACTGACACTCCACACTGATCTTGTTAGTTGCCTTCATGACCATCAATCTGGATTCTGGGCATCCAGAGGCACAGGAACTGCCCTCCTGAACACCTGTGAAACCATGCTTGCAAATCCCGACACCAACTCTCATGCTGTCCTCATTCTCCTCGATCTCCCATATGACTTTGACACGGTCAACTATTCCATCCTCATAAAACAACTCCATGACACCCTCGGCATCACGGACTGGGCACTGGATTGGCTGACCTATTTCCTCACTAACTGCCCTTCCCAGCTGCAATTGGGCCCTTTCTGCTCCACCACCACCGTCTCTACCTGTGGTGTCCCCATGGCTCTTCAATATCTATCTCGCCCCTCTTGCTCACCTGATCTCCTCCTTCTCTCGTCAATTCCAGTGTATTGCCAACAGCTTTCCTTCAAACTTCCCTCTACTTCCCCCTCTACAACCTCTCTCATCGCCGACTGTCCGCTATTCGGGCATGGTGTGCATTGAATGATCTCTGTCTCAATGCCAGTAAAACAGGGACCCTCCTCATCGGGACACCTGTGCCTTCATTTCCTCCCATCCTCTGGCCACCCCCTTTTGGCCCTCTACCCCCACACTCTTGTGAGGCCAAAAACCTTGGGGACATCTTCGACTCCTCTCTCTCCTTCACCCCTCACATCATGGATCTCACCAAAAAGTCCCACTTCTAGCTCCACCTCCTCAGAGGCATTCTTCCTTTTCTCACCTTCCCCCAGGTGCTCAATGTCTCCAGAGCTCTGCTCCTTTCCAGTCTGGACTATTGCAATGGCCTCTTTCTCAATCCCCCTCTCTCCTTCCTTCGCCCCCTCCAGCTAATCCAGAATAGGGGTGCAAGATTTATCCTTGGCCTCAAGCCCAGTGATTGTATCTCTCCAGCCCTAAAATCTCTCCACTGGCTTCCGGTGGCTGCAAGGATCAAATAAAAAACCCTCTGCATCACCCACGAGGCCTTTTGGGGCCTGAGTTCATGCTATCTCTAACTTTCCCTCCCTAAATACTCCCCTCCTAGAGCCCTGCGCCCCTCTTACTCCAATTCTCTGTCAAACGCTTTGCCAAGTAGAACATGGGGTCAGGTCTCTCTCCTTGGCTGGTGCCTCCTTTTGGAACAGCCTCCCTGCCCCGTTCAGACTTGAGCTGGACCTCCTTAAGTTCCGGAAACTGCTCAAAACTCTGCTCTTCTTTAACTCTTTTCCTCTTTCCATACCCTGCTAACCACCCCAATGCCGCTGTGGCCGGTGGCCTGATCCTCATAAAAACCTTACAGGATGTCAGGCCTTTCCTCCCAGTCGATACCAGCACCTCCCCCATCCCACTGCCCTGCCTTTGCGGGCCCCTGCTTGCGGCTCTGCATCCCACCCTTGGGAGTCGCCTGCACTAGCACTGAGCCTGAGGTTCTCCTCCTTGGCTCCCCTTAGCACTTCCCTCCCGGACCCTCCTCCAGCACTTGTGCACTCCTCTGATCCGCCCCTCCCACCCTAGCTCCTGCACTTCTCCCCACTGCACTTGCACGCCCGAATGCCACAAGGCCTAGTAGGACCATGACTGTATTTTACTATTTTTGCTATTGTTATTTTCCCCGGTTCCCTTCCCATTTAGCCTTGTGGCGCTTTGAAAGACAATTCTATTGTATAAAGCGCTTAAAAGAAATACTCAATAACATAAAATAAATGAAATTAATTTACACCTTACATCCAGACCACATCTTTGCATGGTCATAGTTAGTCTTTGTACAACTGATTGCATCATCAGTTACATTTGATTTTCCTAACCTTGCCCATCCACCTCGTGCAATATTCCGTCAGCCGACACTGGAAATCTGAAATGCATTTGCTGGGCATTAGACAAGATATTATAAAGCATCAATTGGCCCAATCTGATGACGATTGGGCCGCAACACAGACGACAAGGCTTCAACCTGACCAAAAGGTGGGGCGGGAGGAGGAAGGCCAATTATTCACAATATTTAAGAGAAAGTCCATACAGTTGGCAAAGGCCAAAAGCACGCAGATCTGTATTTTTCTAAGGCACCTCCTGTCCTGTTGGCTCTGCGGGAGTAAGAGCCCGAAATTAAAGCTTGCAAGAGGTGGAGGTATTTAACTCCCAAATATATGCCATTTACTTGGGCGATTTTGAATCTGTCATACTTTGGGGTTTTAAAATGCTGCTTGCATATGGTGGCCGCATGCGAGAATGTAGTATTTTACAAAACCGAATGCTCACGAGGCTTGTCTTTATTTTAAGCAAATGGCATTTCTTTAAATACCTCCCTCTTGCAAGACTTTTCTTCGTTGCTTCCTGGTTCCGAGTCACCCAAAGCCACCACGACGGCGAGCGCCTTGGGCACATAGAGAGATGTCTTCCTGGGCTGTTTTACAAATATATTGGCTCCCTTTAAATATTCCTTCAGATCACACCCCCACCGTGTTCTCTGCAGCTCAGATGGAAGCCTTGCCCCCCCCGAATCATACATTTGTGCCAATTGAACCTGCATGGTATCCGCCTCTTCAATGTCCCCCCTTGCCAAGAACCCCAGTCCTTTTACATAAATAACACACATTTAATATCCAGCTGTAGGGTCTTCTTTGCCACCCATTAGCAACGCCCCTACAGGTCCATCTGGACCGCCCTCGTAGTTTGGCCCAGTTGCCCCCGCAAGCGCTGCGGCTCTCCCACGCCTGCTTCATTTTTGAGAGTATAGTTGAAAAGGCTATTTTTAGTAGAGAAGAAAGGATTGAGTCAGACACTGCGAACAAAGAGAATAAAGAATTCTGCAGTGGGTGCTCCTGAAACATGAGGGGGCCAGGAGGCACGCTTGAAGGCCATTATTAACACTGTGTGACTCACGCGGCGGCCATCTTTGCCTGAAAGTGACACCGCTCAGATCTTCCCCTTCACGCACTCTTTTTGAAAGGGGGGGAATGTATATGATTCACTGTTATATTTGAAGGTGTATTTCCCCATCCTTTCGAGTCACCCTCTCCGCTGCTCTACCTGGCCAGCTATCCCACCCCTTACTTGTACACACTGGTGTGTCCCCCTTGTACAGTGCTGTGTTGCTTCATAGCTAGGTTGGCACTTTATAAATTCCCCCCCACACACACATACACCCCTCCAGAGCGCTAATAATGCACTGTTACCATGTGGGCATTGGTGGAAGCGGCCCTCTGCACCGTTGACCAAAGAAGGTACACCACAATCGGTGACAAATGTGGCATGAACTAGGCAGATTCGCAACACCGCTGGTGGTAAATTCGATTCTGCCTTACCTGATAAAAGACCTGACTTTGATGACACAACAGCCAAACCGTAAAACACCTCTGCCCTTCCTCCAAGACTGAAAGTAGGCCCCACACCCCCACATGTTATGTTCTTGCTCTAGTTCTTGGGGTCAGATTTCGCCCCCTCTCCCTGCCATCATGAACTCCGTTTCCTGGGGCTTCCGTCATTTGGGATATCGGGTCTAGCACCATGAAGAGGGTTTAGGGGGGGGGCTACACCACTTCTGTACCCAGGGTCGCAACCAGGTCACGTGTCCAGGATCCCGAACACGAATATTCATGAGATAAATGTGCATACAATGGATCAGAACAGGAAACCATTTGCATAGTTAATAATCCATAAAACCAGTAGTCCTGTGGGCTCGCGGGCCAGAGGTGTGCCCCACTGCTTTATAGGATGTGGGTCTGGGGTGGGGCACGGGGGTAAGGTGATATACCGCAAGCAACACCACCTGGAAACCATGTTACCAGGCTCTCAGTGGGTGGTCCTCAACAATCCCTCATCGTTCCACATGCAAGTTGCTGCATGAATAACTCCAGACGTCTAGGAACAGCAAGGTACTATTCCTTTCACTTACACAAAGTTGTGGTGGCAGACCTTCAGCAGAGCATGTATGGGTTTGATATTCTGGACCATTTGCCAGCCTGAAGAAACATTCCATCCTACACATCCATTCCTGGTGGCAAGCGTTATGCCAGGCGCACCTTTAAGATGATGGGAGCATACTTAAGTCTGGAGGAACCAGGAGGATATATGTCCAGTTGCTTCGTGAAGAGATCAGCCACGAGGGGCTCCCCAGCCAAGCAAACCCCCAGCAACAAGGCAAAGGGGGGAGAATGGACGTGCAACCAAAGTGAATGGGCTCGAATGCGCACTCACGAGAACGTGTGATCTGAGCCGCTTCTGCACCTGGGAACCCTTCTAATGAAAGCCGTCAGGAGCGTATGTATGTCCAAAATGGGAAGTAGCCATGTTCGCAACTCCCTGAAAAACTAGGAGCATGTTCCATGTGATGCAATTAAAGTTACAATTAAGAAACATTGCTGAAATGCATAGACTCTCACAGCACAACATCCAACCCCTTATCCCAACAATTTTATAACTTCTGGAATCATCTCATCAACTTTAATGCAACTACAATTTAAAGAAAAAGAACTTCTGTTACGCCTGAACACATGCAGTGGCTGTTCTTGAAAGGAAAGCCAATCAGCGTGCAAGGTTTGCATTGGGCTGTGCTTGATATGATATGATATGATAATTTATTTATATAGCGCCTATACACAATGTGTTTCAAAGCGCTTCAAGGCAAGGGAGGGAACAGGGGAAAATACAATGACATTCTTACAGGCCGTGAACAGGAAGGATGTGAAATTAACTATCGTACTCGGCCTGACGTCATTTCTGGTAGAGCCGGAGAAAAACAAAAGTTGAGGGAGAGGGGTGCAGAAAGGGAGGGGAGGAACAAAACAAGCGACTATCATACTAGGCCTGACAACGTTTCAGATAGTGCTGGAGGGAGAGGGGGGGGCAGTAAGGGGATGGGGGAGCAACAGATGAGGTTGCTATCATACTAGGTCCAGGGACAATTCTGATAGCGTAAGTGCACAGATAAAGTAAGGGGAGGAGGGGAGGAGATAGGAAAAGGGAGAGGGGGGTATAGAACAGAGAGTAAGCAGTCAAAAACATTGGAGAAGCAAGAGGGGAGAGCAAATACAATTGCAGAAGTCAGTAGTAACACATAATGTTGCAAGATGAAGACGGGAACAGCATGATTCAGGGCCACCATGAGTACAAGATGCAAAGGAAGTCCAGCGTGAGAGTTGAGAAAGGGTGACGCACTGCGAATCAATGAAGTCCATAAAAGTCAAATCCAGCATTGCCCACAAGACGGTGATGGTGAAACCAAAATGTAGCAAGACAGACTCCTGTGTGCAGGAAGCGGGGAGGGCACAAGGGAACAACATGGGGGGACCATATAAGGTAGGGATGGCCTGTGGGGATAGAGGGTGAAAACACATGTTGGTGCATGCTTACCTGCTGTTTTAGCACAGGTTCGGGTCCTGGGTCCTCCTGGTCCGAACAGGTCCAGACAGGAATTGCCCTTTTCTTTGACTGCCCTTCACTTTGAACGCCCGGGCGAGAGACGCCCTTGATCTAAGAGTTAAGAGCAGGAAGGAAGAGGCAGGGCTAAGAAGGTGGATGGTGCTTAAGCCAGGTGACCTAGATCCACTTGCCCCTGCTCCCCAGCTGCAAAGGAAAAGAGGTTAGAGGGCTCCTTAAGTAGGGAAAAGAGCGGCAACTAGGTGGGCCGGGCTTGCTAAGTGGTGAAAAGGAGCGGCAACCTGGAAGGCACCAAGTGGCCGGGGCTTAGGCCAGGTGACCTGGATCCACTCACACCTTCTCCCCAGCAGCAAAGGAAAAGAGGCTGGAGGGCTCCTTAAGTAGGGAAACAGAGTGGCATGCAGGAAGGCACCAGGTGGGCAGGGCTTGCTAAGTGGTGAAAAAGAGCGGCAAGCAGGAAGGCACCAGGTGGGCAGGGCTTGCTAAGTGGCGAAAAGGAGAGGCAACCAGGAAGGCACTAGGTGGGCGGGGCTTGCTAAGTGGTGAAAAGGAGCAGCAACCAGGAAGGCACCAGGTGGGCGGGGCTTGCTAAGTGGTGAAAAAGAAGAAGAATGGACGTGCATCCAAGTGAATGGGCTTGAAAGGAAAGCCAATCAGCGTGCAAGGTTTGCATTGGGCTGTGCCTGAAAGGAACACCAATCCGCGTGCAAGGTTTGGCTGTTCCTGAGAGGGAAAGCCAATCAGCGTGCAAGGTTCAGTCTGGAGGTACCTACACAAGACACAGTTTTACAAAAAACATTTGGTGAGTGGCGAGGGTGAGAGGGGGAAGCAGCAGTGCCCGATTTATGTGTTGTTGGCATTATTGACCCAGAAGCCGGTCAATATACTGTTGACCATCTGCGCTGACGTCGAGGGTACACGCAGGTTTACGGCGTTAGCCCACTTTTTTTTCTCCAGACGGTGGCACTTTCTCCCATTTATTTTAGAGGATGTCGGTGAAATGGAAAACATTGACTGTCTTTTCTGAATTAATATTGGCCTCTGAACCGCGTTCACAAGTTTCGCAGGCCGGCCACTTCACCACTGCACCGTAAGAAAGAGCTGACTACTAAAATTGAAATGTCACATTTCAGGACTTCATGATCCAGGGCAAACATTGGTATCGATTCTTGAGTTTAAAACATGCACACCTTTAATTGTTTTAAAAACACTATTAGAAGAAAATATCCTCTCTTGGTTTTTTGTGTGTGTTGACTTCCTGAAAGGCAAATGCCGTTTGTCCTCTGCAATTGGAATGCTTATGCAAAGCCAATTGAATACATTTTCCATATTTCGCCTTGATATGCTAATTTGTGGTAACGTTGCATCACATTTCGTATGTTAATGATTCTCCCCACTTTTTTTATTTAGGACTTGACCCCTGTTCACTTCCTTATGAAAGCCTGTCTGCTCGTGGTGCAAATACATCACAAAAGCACCAGAGTTATTGGCGGTTCCGGGTAAACTAATGCTGAACGAAATTAGGTGACAAAATAATAAGTGCGAAAAATCATCAGCATGGCACATATGCATTTAGGGGCCTTTCACAAAAGTCAGTAAATTACTACTGGACATGAAATGTCCAATGTCCAATATTAACTTACATACATGCACCATACAAGATTCTCCATGTTTCTTCAGACAACAATGCTAATAACCAACCCTACTAAAACATTTTCCCTCTACATATATCTCTCAAACCCTAACTAAACACAACCATACCTCTTAAACCACAGCAACCCGCACGCACTTCACCACACCGCAACAACAAACACACCACACAGACCATCACACAACAGCACACGACGGACTCCAACCGAATACCACACCAAAAAGCTTAGCGAACAGTTTTAACCGAACTGAAGCTGCCAACAGCACATCACAGCGCCCTTGCTCTTTCTTCAAATGTTGTACTACTAACGTGCCCTAACCTACCCCCCTTTTCTTTCAGATCTGCCAGAGCGCGAGGGGATCACTCCGGTGGTGATAGTGTGCAGTATAAATATTGTTTAATATTAACATGTAGACAGAGAATGAACTACAGAAAAGTACGGCCAACATTTCCCAAGCCAGAAATCAACCCTAGGCAGAAAAAGTGACCAAAATGCAGTGGTCGAAGTGGGTGGGAGTGGTTGGGAGTGGTGCTACAGTAATTTTTTTTATTAAGTTGTATTGTTCCTGTTAGGCAGAATCCTGTGCAGTGCCCCCCTTAGGGACCACTACACCTGATTAAGACCACAGGTGGCAATGCAAGTTTTACCTTTGGTACAAGCCTGTACTACTATGTTAAGTGGTAGCAGTAGCGGAGCAGCCAGGCCTATCTCAAGAGTATATGAGCAGTAGCAGAGATTACACAAAGGGACCACAATTACTTTGACTCAAGCAAACACTGACTCAAGGTTTCAGGTAAAAAAAATATAAGTCCATTTATTTTTAAACCATCAGTTATAAACACAACACCTCTATTAAACTTTAAACAAAACCACATGTTAAATATACTACAACTAACCAATTCACTTTGTACAGTAAGTCTCAAGGTAAGTACCCTGTGTTTGAATGAACCTGTGTTATGAACAAAACACGATACCGCGGATACGGTTGCAATCACTTTTTGACAGTTCGATCTACTAAATAAACATGTATCCGTGACATGAAATGCTACCGGGGTAAAAACACATTTAGCACCTGAGATACCCAGAGGGAGTTGGGGGCAAAAATCGCAGGCAATATTTAGGTTAGGCAGACAGTATCGAGAAACACTCAGAAACAGGAGTTCAAAAGTCAAAGGGTCGGAGCCAGGTTTAGGTGACACCGGAGGCCTGTGTCGAAGATCACACCGTTAGACAGTTCACGATTTCGTGTAGCCAAAAAGTACTTGAATATTGTCAATGTTCGGAAGCAAAGTTATAAGAAGGAGGGAAGACCAGGACGAGCCTTGAGGATGAAGAAAAGGGATTTGCCCAGTTTCCTCGAGTAGAACACAGTACCTTATTCCCACGATGCAGCTGGTGCCCTGGCAGTTGTTCCTGTTGGTTTCCCACAGATCCACGATTCCTGGAGCTTCGTTGTGAAGGAGGACATCTGAAAGGGGTCTGCACCACACAGGGATGAAGCCGACAGCAACAACAATGCAAAGGTGTGCTCCTTAAAAACAGGAGAGGCTCAGCAGGTGGCTATCCGGACCACTACAGCAGTGTGCAGCGATTTCGACCACGGCGGAGATCTCTGGCTGAAGAAGATGAGCTGGTTATCCCCACCAGGCTCAAGGGAAGAAGACTCCGGGCTGGATCTTCTCTTAGTCGTCGAAGGGAAGATAGCTCAGGACTGCAGCAGGGATTCACCGGGACGGGGTAGTTGCAGCAGCCGTCGTTCTCTCCACTTCTCTTCGGTTCCTTGTAGTTCCAGAGGCGCCTCTGACTTCTAGCCCAAGAGACCTGCCTTTTATGCGCAAAAACCCCCATTCACACAGCCTGGATGTCAATCACGCAGCAGGGGGGTTGTCCAGCTGGGACAACCACCTCAGCCAATCATGGCAAAGTGCAACTTGGGTTTCCTAGGATACCCTGTGCAGGGGGTGACTACACCCCCTCCCCACATTCAGACTACCTAGACAACCAGGCGCCAAGAGGAGGGCTTCTCTGCAGAAGCCCGCTAAAAGACGGTGAAAAAAGAAGGCGAACCTAGTTTGCCACACAAAGTAAAACACAAGAAGGACTTTAACAAAAAGAAATGGCGAATAAACCCAACCGGAGCCAAAAGAAAGATGATTTGGTCAAGCGGGTTTATGTTCGAGGCTAATATAATAGCCAAGAACAGTACCACTTTTATTAATATAATCGCGGTAGAAAAGTTAGGGTAGATACCACTGCCACCAGACAAGTCTAAATGTTAAAAGAGCAAAACAATGCTCAGGGATGTACAGACAGTAAAAGGTTACAGATTAGCCCTTTCCAGTACTCCATGTAAGATGGGGTGTACTGTGTCTGTGGCTATGACTATGTAAAGTAAATGGCAACTTTACCTTTCTCTGGGGGACAGTAGTCAGCCCCAGCGAAATGGAGTCAGACGGAAGTCTGGAGGACAACCCTAGGTTACTGCACTGAAGGTGCTGTGTAACCCATACAAGAATAGGGGAACCTGGAGTGGTGTGCTCCAGTGCCCAAGATCACACAATGAGTAAAAACACATAGGCCAAAACACATGTAAGAGTGGAAAAAGGATGTACACTCTTACCAGGTGGAAAAAATAAACTCCAGAAATCCAGCAAAGCTGCTGGGTGACTCACTAGGTGAGGGAAATTAGCCCTAGAAGGAGAATTCTCCCTAACACTCGCCCCCCCCCAGACTAAGGGACAGGAGGATTTAATCCACACCTGGATGGATCTCATACCTCTAGTCGGTTGCAAACATCCTAGAGAGACCATCCGCATTTTGGTGGTGACTTCCTGCTCTGCGCTCAATGGAAAAATCAAATCCTTGCAGGCAGATTGACCATCTGATTAATTTTGGGGTTTCCCCTTTCATTTGCATCAGCCATCTCAAGGGTTGGTGGTCAGTCTGAATGATGAAGGTAGATCCATACAAGTATGGTCTAAACCTCTTCAGTGACCACACAATAGCAAAGCATTCTCTTTCTATTGTTGCCCACCTTGTCTCAGGATCTTTTAACTTCCTGCTGATGAAACAAATCGGGTGTTCCCTACCTTTCTCATCCAGTTGACTAAGGACTGTACCTATACCTACATTAGAAGCATCAGTTTGTACAATAAAGGGTTGGCGATAGTCAGGAGCTCTTATGACTGAAGCTTGACAAAGGGCTTTCTTTATACCTTCAAAGGCTTGATTGCCCTCCTCATTCCACCTGACCTTTTTAGGAAATCTGGGAGAGGAGATGACATTCAAGGGAGAAGCTATGGTCCCATAGTTCTCTATGAAGTTCCTATAGTACCCAGTAAGACATAGGAAGGCTCTTACTTGGGTCTGAGTAGTAGGGGTGGCCCAGTTTTGTACAGCTTGTACTTTGCTAGGCAATGGCCTTATTTTACCTCCTCCTACCTCATGCCCAAGGTAGACCACTGATCTCTGACCAATTTGACATCTGCTTGCCTTTATGGTCAAATGGGCCTGTTCCAGAGCCTGCAATACATAACCTAGGTGTTCAACATGTTCTTTCCATGTAGGGCTGAACACGGCAATGTCATCCAAGTATGGCATGCAGAAGTCCTCCATCCCATTCAGAACTTGATTGACCATCCTCTGAAATGTAGCAGGTGCATTCTTTAATCCAAAAGGCATCACCTTGAATTGGTAGAGGACAGCTGGAGTGGAGAATGCAGTTTTCTCCTTGGCATGGTCTGTTAGGTTATTTGCCAATAGCCTGAAGTTAGGTCAAATGTGCTGAGGTACTTGGCTGCACTAAGTTTGTCCACCAGCTCATCTGTCCTAGGCAAAGGATGGGCATCAGTCGTGGTGATAGCATTTAGAGCTCTATAGTCCACGCAGAATCTCAATTCTTTGGATCCTGCCTTTGGTACAAGCACAACTGGGCTAGACCATGGGCTAGTAGAGAGCTCTATAACCCAGAGTTCAAGCCTTTTGTTGACCTCATTCCTTATGTGGGATCTGATATTGCCTGACATTTTGTACCCCCTGCTTTTGACAGGCAAACAGTCACCAGTGTGTATGTCATGCTGGCCCAAGGGGTCAAGCCTGGTGAAAGTGAGCACAGGGAGGCAAACTGATTTAACAGTAACCTGCACTCATCCTGCTGGTCAGATGTGAGACTGGAAGAGAGAGTAACTCCTTCCACTTGCTCATCTAAAGGTAAGCCTCTGAGGAGGTCAGGCAGAGGTACACTCTGCTCCTCTTCCCGAGCTGAAGCTAGAAGCAGAGCTCCTATGTCAGGTCTAGAGACATAAGCCTTCACACGGTTGGTGTGAAAGACTCTGGGAGCCTCCTAAGGTTGCCTAAGTCCACCAGATAGTTCACCTCTCCAAGTTTACCCACAACCTTGAAGGGTCCTATCCATTTGTCCTGCAAGGTCCTCTGCCTTGTGGGGACCATAACAAGAACAAGCTGGTCTTGAGTAAACTCAACCATGTTAGCCTTCTGGTCATGCCAATGCTTGACCAGAGCTTGACCAGCCCTCAAGTTATCACTTGCCTCTGCCATCATGTGTAACATTCTCCTCCGGAGACCTATCACATAGTCAGTCACTCTGACTGGCTTGGGGGAAGGAGCACTCTCCAACCCCTCCTTAATCAGGGCCAATGGACCTCTGACTGAATGGCCATAGAGAAGTTCAAAGGGACTAAATCCTACTCCCTCCTGAGGGACTTCTCTATTCGCAAATAGAAGGCATGGCAGTGGAAGGTCCCACTTTCTTCTAAGGGGTTCTTCTAAAGCACCTATAATGCTCTTCATAGTTCTGTTAAACATCTCTACCAGACCATTGGTTTGGGGGTGGTAGGCAGTTGAGAACTTGTAGGTAACTCCACAGGTTTTCCACATGGTTTGCATGTAGTGGGACATAAAATCTGATCCCCTGTCAAATATCACCTCCTTAGGAAAACCTACTCCGGTACAAATACCAAGTAGGTCCTTAGCCACAGCCCGAGCCGTAACAGTCCTCATAGGTATGTCTTCAGGAAATCTAGTGGCATGGTCCACTACAACCAGGATAAACCTGTTGCCTGAAGATGTGAGAGGGTCAAGAAGACCAACAATGTCAATCCCCACTCTCTCAAAAGGAATTGCCACCACTGGGAGAGGCACTAAGGGGGCCACATTCTTGGTCCCACTCTTGCCAGAGGTTTGGCAAGTGTGGCAGCTTCTGCAGAATTTGTCTACTTCTGTACCCTTCTTAGGCCAGTAGAAGTGCAGAGATAGCCTTTTGTTGGTCTTCTTAAAAATTAAGTGACCAGCCAACGGTACCTCATGGGCTAACTGCAGAAACTGGAGTCGGTTCACTAGAGGTACTACACGTCTTTTGTAGTCTCCAGGGGTTGACTCAGTTGGTTCACTGTAGAAGAGGCCATCTTCCCAGTGCAACCTATACTTTCCAGGCTCAGTCCCATTGAGCTGAGAAGTGGCCTGTTCCTGTTGGAGAAGACCTTCCAATGTAGGACACTCTCTTTGTCCCTTGCTGATATCTTCCTTGTTGGGTCCACCTTCTGCCAGTAAAGACTGCAGCTCAGGATGGTCAACAGGGTCAAGATCTCCCACCAAGGTAAGATCTTCTTCTAGATCTGATTCCTCACTATCTAGCCTGGCCATACAGGGTTGAACCTCACACTCAGCCTCAGCTGGTGTGGGAGTCACAGGTGTGACTTTGGACAGTCTTGGAGATGTCCTTCTGGGCACAGGAGTGCTTGCTGGTTTTTTGCTGGCAGACTTAGGTTTCCCTTTTGTCTTTTCTTGCCCTTTAATGGCAGTAAGTAAGTCCTGTGGACTTGGGGTGATAGTTTCCTCTATCATGTCCCCAGGAGAGCCTCTTAAGGTTCTCTCCCTTGCAGACCTTGCGAGCTCCTGCTTCCTTCTGCTGGGCGTCCTGGGGGTACTAGACACAACTCCAAGAGTTTTAAGGTCATTACCCAACAGGACCCTCCCAGGTATGTTATTTTGCAAACTTACAGGTATTCTGACAGTCATGTCATTACACTGGATGAGAGCTGGTAACTGGGGCACCATTTGCACAGGGCCTCCAGCTAACTTGGTTAGGTGTTTGGGTGCCTTAGCAACATCTTCCACCTTGAAAAAACATTCATCAACCACAGTTATGCTGGTTCCAGTGTCTCTGATGGCAGGGGTTTCCTGGCCATTCACAAGAACACTATCTTTATAATACTCTTTAGTATTAACCGGGATGAAATTATACATCTAAGTTCTGTTGTTCCCACAAGCCCAGGGACACTAAAGAAACACTAGCTGAGACTCTCATGGGTTCATCAGCCAGTAGGTGAAATTTTCCACTTGCCATAGGTACTTCATCCACCTGGGAGAAGGCCAAGGAGACAGTGGTGACCCCTGAAGGTTTACCCTTACACTTGGGATCTCCTTTCCCATGGCCAGGCAATTCACAAACAAAGCATTTCCCAAATGCTCTCTGGAATGGGGGCTTGCTCAGACCTCCATCTGGTGTGGAACCAGGTGGTACACTAGCCCGGTTCGGTTTACCTTGTGGCTTACCCTGGTTATGTTTGTGGCCCTCTTTTGGATGGGAATTATTGGAATTCTCCTTGTTGTATTTCTTGGACTGCTTTCCCTCTTCATTCTTCTGAATTACCCCAAAATCCTTGTGAGTAGCCCTGTTGGCAACCCACAAGTCAGCAGCCTTAGCTAACTTCTTAGGATCTATCTCCTTTGAATCAGCCAAGTGCTGTCTAAGCTCAGGAGAGCAGGCATCAAAAATAGACTCCAACATTACAAGATTCCTCAAACCTTCATAAGTGTTCACTTTGTAACCCTTACCCCAACTAAGTTTTTCAAACAGTCACACACCCAGGTAGCCCAAGGGGTACCGTCATGCTTTTTGAGGGTTCTAATCCTCTTAAGATACTGGGAAGGGGCCTTCCCAAACCTAGTTTCAAACATTCATAATCCCGCTTATCCTCCTCCCCCAACTCCATTACAGCATCACTTGTAACAGGGGGAAGCCTAGAGAAAAGCCAAGTAATCAACTGATTCCCTGAGATACCTTGAATCCCATGATTGTACTCAAACATTGCTAACCAATCCAAAACATCAAGTTTAGTCTCATACATACCAATCATTTCCTTTGGCAGACAGGGTCTCTTAGGGCTTGAAGACCTAGAAGACTCTGGGAGAGAAGCATTTTCTAGAGACAGTTTCTTCATTTCTAGTTCATGATTCAGCTCCATTTCTCTGAGCCTTAATTCTTGATGTTTCATGGCAGTTTGTGCATCAATACGTTTCACTTCTAATTCAAGTCTCATTTTCTACAATGCAATACATTCAGGAGTAAGTGTAGGACCTGTGGGGGTCCCTGTGGACAGAAGTTGTGCATTCTGAGCAGGCAAAGGAGTTGTAGGGCTTCCTAGCAAGGACTCATCTACTTCTTCTAAATTAACACTCTCAGAATCAGAAACATCACAATCCACATTGGCTGGATTGGTAGGTCCTTCTGACCCACTCTCCAGACTTTTCCCCTTAACTTTGCAACCAGTTCAGATTTCTTTCCTTTACCAGAGAGTTTCTTATCTTTACACATGGTTCTAAGAACCTCAGCTGTATAGAGTAAAAGACTCTCTTCAGTGTAGTTTTCCATACTTGACATGAGTTCTCAGTTAAATAGATTAGATAGGTTAGTTGAACCCAAGCAACAGCAGTACTCTAAGTGTAATCACTCTACTTCCAAATCCTCACCGCTGTTCACCAGTGTTAGGCAGAATCCTGTGCAGTGCCCTTAGGGACCACTACACCTGATTAAGACCACAGGTGGCAATGCAAGTTTTACCTTTGGTACAAGCCTGTACTACTATGTTAAGTGGTAGCAGTAGCGGAGCAGCCAGGCCTATCTCAAGAGTATATGAGCAGTAGCAGAGATTACACAAAGGGACCACAATTACTTTGACTCAAGCAAACACTGACTCAAGGTTTCAGGTAAAAAAAATATAAGTCCATTTATTTTTAAACCATCAGTTATAAACACAACACCTCTATTAAACTTTAAACAAAACCAAACGTTAAATATACTACAACTAACCAATTCACTTTGTACAGTAAGTCTCAAGGTAAGTACCCTGTGTTTGAATGAACCTGTGTTATGAACAAAACACGATACCGCGGATACGGTTGCGATCACTTTTTGACAGTTCGATCTACTAAATAAACATGTATCCGTGACATGAAATGCTACCGGGGTAAAAACACATTTAGCACCTGAGATACCCAGAGGGAGTTGGGGGCAAAAATCGCAGGCAATATTTAGGTTAGGCAGACAGTATCGAGAAACACTCAGAAACAGGAGTTCAAAAGTCAAAGGGTCGGAGCCAGGTTTAGATGACGCCGGAGGCCTGTGCCGAAGATCACACCGTTAGACAATTCACGATTCCATGTAGCCAAAAAGTACTTGAATATTGTCAATGTTCGGAAGCAAAAGTTATAAGAAGGAGGGAAGACAAGGACGAGCCTTGAGGATGAAGAAAAGGGATTCACCCAGTTTCCTCGAGTAGAACACAGTACCTTATTCCCACGATGCAGCTGGTGCCCTGGCAGTTGTTCCTGTTGGTTTTCCGCAGACCCACGATTCCTGGAGCTTCGTTGTGAAGGAGGACGTCTGAAGAGGGTCTGCATCACACAGGGATGAAGCTGACAGCAGCGAAAACGCAAAGGTGTGCTCCTTAAAAACAGGAGAGGCTCAGCAGGTGGCTATCCGGACCACTACAGCAGTGTGCAGCGATTTCGACCACGGCGGAAATCTCTGGCTGAAGAAGATGAGCTGGTTATCCCCACCAGGCACAAGGGAAGAAGACTCCGGGCTGGATCTCCTCTTAGTCGTCGAAGGGTAGATAGCTCAGGGCTGCAGCAGGGCTTCACCGGGATGGGGTAGTTGCAGCAGCTGTTGTTCTCTCTGCTTCTCTTCAGTTATTTGTAGTTCCAGAGGTGACTCTGACTTCTAGCCCAAGAGACCTGCCTTTTATGCGCAAAAACCCCCATTCACACAGCCTGGCTGTCAATCACGCAGCAGGGGTATTGTACAGGGCGGGACAACCACCTCAGCCAATCATGGCAAAGTGCGACTTGGATTTCCTAGGATACCCTGTGCAGGGGGTGACTACACCCCTTCCCCACATTCAGTCTACCTAGACACCCAGGCGCCAAGAGGAGGGCTTCTCTGCAGAAGCCCGCCAAAAGACTGTGAACAAAGAAGGCAAACCTAGTTTGCAGCGCAAAGTAAAACACAAAAAGGACTTTAACAAAAAGAAATGGCGAATAAACCCAACCGGAGCCAAATTGAAAGGCGATTTGGTCAAGCGGGTTTATGTTCGAGGCTAATATAATAGCCAAGAACAGTACCACGTTTATCTAATATAATCGCGGTAGAAAAGTTAGGGTAGATACCACTGCCACTAGCCAAGTCTAAATGTTAAAAGAACAAAACAATGCTCAGGGAGGTACAGACAGAAAAGGGGTACAGATTAGCCCTTTCCAGTACTCCATGTAAGATGGGGTGTACTGGGTCTGTGGTAAAAATGACTATGTAAAGTAAATGGCAACTTTACCTTTCTCTGGGGGACAGTAGTCAGCCCCAGCAAAATGGAGTCAGAGGGAAGTCTAAAAGACAACCCTGGGTTACTACACTAAAGGTGCTGTGTAACCCATACAAGAATAGGGGCACCTGGAGTGGTGTGCTCCAGTGCCCAAGATCACACAATGAGTAAAAACACATAGGTCAAAACACATGTAAGAGTGGAAAAAGGATGTACACTCTCACCAGGTGGAAAAAATAAACTCCAGAAATCCAGCAAAGCTGCTAGGGGGCTCACTAGGTGAGGGAAATTAGCCCTAGATGAGAATTCTCCCTAACAGTTCCTATACTTTATTTTTTTTAAACGTTCCAGAATGGTTTCGTTTTAAAGTAAATGTGTAGGAAGCAGTTGAAACCTGCACTTCAGTGCACTGCACTGAGCGTTCCCTTAAACAGCAGGCACATGTGTTTGGGGGTTTGTATTGTGCGTGAGAGGGAGCATGGCGATGGGGTTTGAGATGTGTGGGGGTAGGCCAGTAGGGAACATAGTTCCGCTACTTCTTTTCGTACACTTCAACCGCTGCCGAAATGTGTTTTATCAACTGGCCTGTAAGGAGGCTGGAATCCAACCAATCCCCTGGACTACAGGAAGGTGCCTAATGCCTCACTGCAAGGCAAGCTGGACAGTGCTCCTACACACCTGCCAGCAAATGATACTTGCCTGCTATTTATTTTACTTATTTATTTTATTGTTTTTTAACGCACCTAATACCATAGCTGAGTTCGGTTTCTAAGCGCGGATCTGGAATTCGAACCTCTGTTGCTCTGCGCGGTCTCGCTTCCAAGACCAGCGCGTTGCCCCTGTGCTATCCTCCATTCATAAAGGACGATAGCACGGGGGCAGCACGCCAGGATTGGATTGGACAAAGTCTGGCCCCTGGCCTGCTAAGGGTGGGTGAACGGACTGCTCTCCCTGCCTGTCTCTAAGCGACTGCGTGCAGTACCCCTAGAAGACCACAGATGGCATGAACCAAACTAAATAGGAGCGCAGGCAGTGCTTTAAGTGGGGTGGTAAATTGAGGGGGGTCACTCGTTAGGGGATGTGGCCTGAGTATGAGTGCTTAGGCCATGGCCCCCAACAAGAGCCCACCTCTCAACCCTTGCATTCAAGGAGCAATGGTTAAAGAAATACATGCGGGCATTGCTGACCCTACCAGGCAACCCTTTAACCACATGGCGCTTTGAATGCAATGGTCTGCCTGCTGCATTATGTCTCTTTATTTTAAAGCAGGAGGAGGGCTGGGTTGGCCAGCATCTCCTTTTGTCTCTGAGTAAAGATCTAACACGCAGTGGAAGCCATTTGACCAGGCACGGTTAATGGGCTTCCTGCTGCATGTTAGGTCTTTACTCAGAAATAAAAGGAGAGGCTGGCGAACCTAGCAATCCACCTGTTTTGGAATAAAGAGACATCATGTAGCAGGTGTAGCCGAAGCGCTGTTTGGTTACACGGCTGACTTCAGGTGTCAGCATTTTGCGTTAGAAAAAAGAAAAGCAATGCCTTATCTTTTTTCTAATCCGAAATGCTGACACCTGCAGGCAGCCGTGTATCTGTGCAGCACTCGGCTAAGTGGCTGCCTGAGAGGTCGGCTTGGCTGGGGCAAGTCTGGGTGAGGCCCAGCAAGGCTCCGGCTCAGGAGCCCATCTCAGAGACTGCCAGTCCCGGCCCACTTCAAGTCCTGTTGAGCGTGGGCATACAGACCCTCCAACCAGCATGGAGATGCGAGCCCTTCACTCTACATTTGGTTATACAGGAAGACTATTGAAAACCCATTCGGTAACAATTACCTCAACAGGAAGGGTGGATTACATTTCAGGTCTCCACAAGTAGACATGTGGGTAAAGAAACATATACTTATCTGTGCTCCAGGGACTTGCAAGGGCATCAGGACGGCAAGAGACACGTCATCTCGCAGCCACTGAATTGAGAGCCAGTAGGTAAATGGCTTGACTTCGCCCCAGCCCATCTGACCTGCGCAGTGAAGCCCTCTAGTGGAGACTTCGAAGTGGTACAGCCTTTATCTGATGACCCTTTCTCAAAACAACAGCAATGGACTTTTATGAACAATGGCTGTTGCGGTGCCCTTGAAGTACACACAGTTTACTCGCTTTTCAGAATTACACATTTGTGTAGTTCTCTTACTCAGGACGTGGCGTTCTTTAAATCTGACTGTATTGGTTTTTAAACTGGCCATACCCACACTGCTTGAGCCCCAGCGTCCCTGCACTGGTCTAGTTAACATTGTTGGCTGTTGATGAAGTTACTGGGAACCCAATGGTGTGTAAGGGTGGCCTAGTCTCTTGCCTTTACCTGCAATAAGATGGCTTGCACAGTACTGCACAGTTCCAATTTCACTGCAGCCTTGATAATTAAATGATTTTGCTAGATATTCCACTAAACCTCAGGCCGGTGTTGGGAAGCAGATGAACCTATCCCAGCCCCGTAGGCACTTTAGAGTAAGGCGAATCCCATAAATACAGGGAGGGAGGAGGGGGGTGTGCTAAGAGACCCTGCACGGACACAATACTATGCGAAATGTAGATGCTAAGACTTAGTGCATCATATAAACAGGTGCCATTTTGTAACTATGGAAGAAACATTCGGGCCTGCTTGACTGCACGGTAGACAGAGACCACTAACCTAATGAAGAAACCTAAATAGGCCCAAGCGCGGATGAGAGAGCGACCCACGCTGTTAGCTCCCACAGACACTCTCCTTTGTTCCAAAACTGTTTGCCAATACATATATTCCCGAGAAGGAATGTACCCTGCAAGGCCACGAGACAGCACCATGCCCCTCACAGTGCACGTTCATCAATGCCAGGCCAAAGCAGGCCCCCGACCGCCACTGCGCCAACCGTGAGTCATGGAACCCACAACTGTCCCAGTCCCGAGACCCCTGCATTCCACCATAGTATGTGACCCCGGACCACCGACCATAAAATACTTAGCCGGTAAAGATCTGAGGATATGACTGTATCATCTTAACCCCACTATGAGAAGATTTGTAATGCGAGGTACAGGGAGGAAGAAAGGATAGTCCAACGCAAGGGTGGAAGCCTTGGGTGCGGATGGTGTGATACAGAATATGTGAAGAATGTGTGGGTCAGCCTGACCTCAAGACTCCCACTGTGTCAGTCCCTGAGCCTCCCAGGTGCCCGACATAATGAAAGAGTAGCATTGTCTCACATAGTAACTAATTGCTTCCCCGACCTTGGTTCCCTGGAGATGATGAGCCCAGCACACCCCACGTGATGGAAGATGGACGAAAGGGGCTGTGGCCAGTGGCCTGGCATCTCCTATAGAGCAGGCTGACCATGTATAAGGTCTCACCAACCAGCCATGCAGGTTTTTACTGTATAAGTTTATGTCATTGATGACAATTTGTTTCCTTATAACATTCTGATTGTACCATTTTTTTTTTGCTGGCCTACATATTTTTTTTTGTAATTAAAACTTGTTATCCTTGCAAGAATCTCTTAGCCGTTAATTTTCCCTATTGGGTTGTAATTTTTCTGTCACAAGCGTTTGTGGGCGTGCCTTCACTGGGCTAAACTGTCTGTAGTAGTTGGTCGGCCGCTTTAGTATCTTTGAGATATAGTCAGAGAGAGACTCACCTTGAGGTGTCTGCGGACACCCCATATTTATGGTCCGTTACTCCCTCAAGCGGTAATGAATAGAAACTTATTAAAGCTTCATAGACAGAGGGAGGGGTCATTATCCCAAGATAATGCCTGCCCCAAGCTACACTGCCTTCTCCTCCATCTCTGGAAATAAATTGGGGAGCGGTATTGTCCTATGTAATAATGACCCATTCTTCATTCTATGGTTGGGGCAAGTTTGTAGTAAAGTTTTCGAGTTCTTACACCTGCGGGAAGCAAACAAGATAACAGAACTTCAAACAAAACATTTTTAAAAAACCTTGAAATATGTCTGCATTTGTAAACGAACTGCACCTGCACTTTGCACACAGGACGGCCAGTCCACTTCTTTAGTCACAGTCCTGCACCACACCATTCCACTATACACCCCCAGCATCCAGCTCTGCATTCCCATCACCCATGAGAAAAAGGATTTCAGATCCATCTGATTCATCCCCACTCTTGTCCCACTCCCCATCCTCCATTCCTCTTCACCCTGCCACCACTTCTCATCCCCTGTCATCTCTGCTCTATCCTCCCACGAGTCCCCCTTCTCAGCTCCACTCATCTCTATTGTATCACCACATGAGTCCCCCTTCTCAACCCCACCCATCTCTACTGTATCCTCCCATGAGTCCCCCTTTTCAACCCCACTCCTCTCTACTCTATCCACCCATGAGTCCTCCTTCTCAACCCCACTCCTCTCTACTCTATCCACCCATGAGTCCTCCTTCTCAACCCCACTCCTCTCTACTCTATCCACCCATGAGTCCTCCTTATCAACCCCACTCATCTCTAGTTCATCCTCCAAGGATTCCACTTTCTCAGCCCCACTCATCTCTACTCTATCCTCCCATGAGTCCTCCTTCTCAACCCCACTCCTCTGTACTCTATCCACCCATGAGTCCTCCTTCTCAACCCCACTCCTCTGTACTCTATCCACCCATGAGTCCTCCTTCTCAACCCCACTCCTCTCTACTCTATCCACCCATGAGTCCTCCTTCTCAACCCCACTCCTCTCTACTCTATCCACCCATGAGTCCTCCTTCTCAACCCCACTCCTCTCTACTCTATCCACCCATGAGTCCTCCTTCTCAACCCCACTCCTCTCTACTCTATCCACCCATGAGTCCTCCTTCTCAACCCCACTCATCTCTAGTTCATCCTCCTAGGATTCCACTTTCTCAGCCCCACTCATCTCTACTCTATCCTCCCATGAGTCCACAGTATTAAAAACTCCCCCAAGTAGACCAGGGAGTCGTTCTCCGGGTCCAAGTGCCTTTGAGTGAAACAGACCCTTTCACAAGAGACTGCTGTTAAGCCAGCCAAGACTGGATGAGTTCACCAGGGGAAAGGAATCATTCTCCTGGTAATTTTGTTAAGAAGATCCTGGAACACTGGGTGGTTTAATTCTTTTAAATTTTTGCAAGTCACATCGCAATCGCTTCAACTTCCCAATAGTACAGGATATACATAACAAAAATAACGGTTTTCTCCCACCCATTCCCATTTTGTAAAACGACATTGCAGTTTTAACAATAGTACAATGTTAACACGTTAAGCATTCTTGGTAAGAGTTTCCGCATGTGGTTCAATCGCTATCTGATTCTTCTGGGTCTGATGAGGTAGTTTCAAGGTAAGATCTGAATGGCGCCCACATGTCTCTGGGTCTACATAGTGAGGGGACCAGCCCTATGTCATTTTCTTCACATTCGTTGGCATCTGACAATGTTGTAAGGAATTGCTCCGTACACGGGGTATGGTTACTTTCCCACTTCTGCAAAATACATTTCTTATGCACTATACATGCTATATTGAACAGTCTCCTGGTTTTTTTTGGGACTTTTCCTATGTCGCCAAATAAGTATTTTTGGGGGTTGAGTTGTGCAGGAATGTGTGTAATGGCTTCCAAAATATTCGCTACTTCACGCCAGATTCTAGTTATCATAGGGCAGGCCCAATACATATGGTATGCGTCCGCTTGCGGGTTCTTACATTTGGGACAGTTTGTAGTTATGGACTCATGGAATTTTGCCATTTTAACTGGGGTGTAGTGAAGCTTATTCAGTATTTTAAACTGTATGAGTCTGAGCCCTGCATTCAAAGAAACCTTCTTTGTGAGGAGACAATATCTGTCCCATGTCCCCTCCTCTACTGTTGTGCCCATGTCCTCTTCCCAAGAGGCCTTTATGTTGTTGGATGATTTCATGTGGGCTTGGACTATGTTATATAAAGTGGAGATGCCCATACCTGTTTGCGCATGTAGGGCTTGATAACAGGAGTGCTCGGGCGGTTATGTTGGGAATATTGCGAGTCATAGGGAGTTTCGATGTGGAGTCACTTACTGATTGCAGTCCATGCTGCAATTGTACAGGATGCTGGATCATATTTGCAGTCATCTTTATAAGATTTCGCAAAGATTATGGATCTTAATTCCGTTGGGCGGACTGAGTGTCGTTCTATGGGGACATGTGGTGTTTCTTCTGTCGGGTTCTGCCAGTATTTGGCGTATTGTGCCTGTGGCACTTGGTAATATAGCTCGAAGTCAGGTGCTGCGAAGCCCCCCATTTCGTAGGGTTCCACCAGTTTTTCCCATTTAAGCCTGTTGGCCCCCCCGTACATTTTCAAAGAAAGGCTTGCCTGGCCAGATGGGGACGTTATTGAAAATGTATAGGAGCTTGGGAAGGACTACCATTTTGAGTACCGCTATACGACCGGCAAGTGATATAGGAAGTCTAGTCCAGATTTGGAGTTTAGTATGGATCGTCTGCAGAGTGGATTCATAGTTGTCTATCTATAGTAATGGTTTGTCCCTAGATACCAGGATCCCCAAATATCTGATGTGGTCTGGGCACCATCTCAGACCTTGAGTGTGTGAAGGGAAGGTGGTGGCCTGTGTCAACGGGAAAATATCAGATTTGGCGGTGTTGATTTTATAGCCTGAATGTAGAGTGAAGTCTTTTATCACTGCCAGTATAGGCTCTAGGTTCTTCTCTGGCTGTCGAACGTACAATAGTGCATCGTCTGCGTACAGTGAGATGGATTGATAAATGCCGGCCATCTTTATGCCCCTCATTTGTTGTTCCTTTCTGCTTGCGGCAGCCATTGGTTCAATAGTGAGGGTGAAAAGGATGGGGGGGAAGGGACAGCCCTGTCTGGTGCCTCTTTGTAAAGTGAGATGAGTAGAGAGGGTACGATTTGTCAGGACCCTAGCTTTGGGAGAGGTGTAATCTGACGCACTGTGTAAAGTATGGGCCAAAGCCAAATTTATTGAGGACCTCAAACATGTATCTCCATGAGACGGAATCAAACGCTTTCTAGCGTCCTATGAGATGGCCACCGCCTGTGCGTCCGGCTTGATCTGCGCCATGATACTAAACAGTCTATGCAAGTTTAAGGCCGTGGACCTCGTTGGGATAAAGCCACATTGGTCAGGGTGTATTAGAGTGGTCATTTTAGGGAGTAATCTATTAGCGAGTACTTTTGCATATATCTTTGCGTCTGTGTTTATTAGAGACAGAGGGCGATACGATAAGTGCTCATGGGCGGGGCGTCTAGGCTTCAGTAAGACTGTTATGACTGCGTCTGTAATTGAATCTGGAAGGGAGCCGGAGCTCAAGGCTCCTCCCATACATGTGTAAGTACTGGGGATAGTATTGCAGAGTACGTCTTGTACAGGTCAGAGCTTAGACCATCTGGGCCTGGGGTTTTACCAGCTGCCAGTGACTTAATCGCTTCAGCGATCTCTTCCTTGGTTATTTCCTGTTCAAGGGCACAATTGTCTTCTTGTGAAAGGCTAGGGAGCTCAATCTCGCTCAAATATGTCTTGATGTTGTCCTGTGTACGTGTATCATGGTTTGCGTATGGGTTACTGTAGTATTTAGCAAATTCAGCGTTAATTTCTTCCTCTGTGTACGGGTTCACCCTTGTCAGTCAGGATGCTAGTGATGGGGGCATGGTTGCCTTCACTCCGTAATATATGTGCCAGGTGGTTTCCTGCTCTATTTCCTTCGCCATATCTATGCGCCCTGATTGGAGTGGACATATATTGTAGTTCTTGGGTTGCTAGATCATTGAATATTTGAAGGTATGCATTAATGTCAGCCAATGTGTTTTTGTCGTGTGTCATACAATAATCATTCTCAAGTGTTTTCAGGTGTGTTTCGGTTTTGTCCAAGTTCGATCTGACTTTCTTAAGGAGACCAGTGGTTTTGGACATTAGATTGCCCCTCACCCATACTTTGAACGTTTCCCACACTGTGGCCCACTTGCCCACTGACCCTGTATTTAACTGAAAGAATTCCTCCATTTCAATATGCAGTGATTCGACAACGTTAGGATGCTTAAGGATGTTTGGGGAAATTCTCCAGCGCTGAGTTGGTCATTTTATGTTCTGGAAGGATATTCCGAGTGTGACCAGAGCATGGTCCGAGAGTGTGCGGGCGAGTATTTCACAGCGCACTACAGAACTCAGCAGGGCAAAGGATATGAACCAGTAGTCTATTTGTGTACTGATGAGTAAAAAGTATATTGTCGGTCTGTGGGGTATGTCCCTCTCCAGGCGTCGGTGAGGGCCAATTCCCGCAGGGCTTGATGTATAGTGGTGGCCGATTTAGTAAGGGTCCTTTGTCTACTAGAGGACCTGTCTAGTAGCACATCCAGGATAGTGTTAAAGTCTCCACCCCATAGAACCCATGTATCAGATGTTGGGCCTATTTCATCAAGGAGGTGAGTGTAAAATACGGGCTCATCTGTATTCGGACCGTAGGAGTTGATCAGCACCAATTTTTCACCTGCCGCTATGCCCCATACCACTACGTATCTACCCAACGGATCAGTTTTGCTTTTTTCAGGGGAAAACCCTAAAGAGGGATGAATCAACGTTAGGACGCCCCTGTTCTGTGTTGAATATTCAGTGTAGTATCTGGTGTTGCCCCATTGTTTCAAGACACTTTCATTAGTCCCCCCGCAAAGCATTACTATGTGCGGGCAATGCCTATTAATATATGCCCACACTTTGCTGGATTTTGCTCTGCTGTTCAGACCCCGGATATTCCAGGTTAACATTTTAAGTGTCAACCCGCTGGATGTGTGTGCCCTCTGTGCCATTTCAGCAATCTACGGTCATTCTTGGAAGGGGAGAGTGTCACCATGGGGGGGTCAGCGCCTGATACTGTGGCTGCATTTTTTACAATAAACATAACTGCTAACTTCTTCTTAAGGTGCCCAACTGGGGCTCTCAACATGAATGACTTTATAACTGACCAACAAAACAATTCCAAGTTCCCTGTACCCAACCCCCGCCCACACCATTGGGCCCAACTTGATGATGAATCCCATTTAGAACCCTGTGGTTTCACTCGTGGAGGGGGACGAGCGCATCTCATCCGGCTTTCTTTAATAATTGAGAAACTGTGTTATCCCCTTCTGCTATTGCCAAAGTGTGAATCCAGCGAGAGCAGAGAGGAGATTAGGTGCTGTGGTCGGTCAATGTGCTGGGGCGAGATCTGTTCTGGCTGCTGTAGGAGGTTTTGATCGAGTTCGTTTCTTCCAGGTGGAAGGGGGATAGCGGATTCCACATAAGCTAATGCAGCTGCCGGAGAATCAAAGAAGTGCGCATGTCTTCCATGTTGTATGCGTAGCTATGCTTGAAACAAAAGGGCGTTTGTTTGTTTGTTTGTTTTATTCACTTATAATGCGCACCAGACCCGCAGGTATCCGGGCGCAGCAGTACAGAAAATGCGAAGCTTAAGTTGCAGGGTGGGGTCATGGGATATATACACTGTACAAATACAAAATACAAAATATAGACTGCAAAATATCACAGGAAGGCAGCAGTTGCGATTTACATGCAGAATAAATACAAAATATGATCAAGACAGTCTATGTACAGGTACTGTATGGGCGAAAGCTCAATGGTCAGGTGGGCAAAGTGAGTGGGACCATAGGATCATAATGAAGTGTATATTCTAGGGTGGGGTGGGGGATAAGTGGGCGCCGATAGGCTATTCATTGGTAGTCCTTAGCAGATTGATGTAGTTAATTCTGAATTTAGGGAAGGGCTGTGCCTCGCGTAGAGGATTAGGCAATGAGTTCCATAATTGAGCTGCTTGCACCGAGAAGCTACTGCCCCCCGCCTTAGATAACCTGAATCTGGGAATGTTGAGGCTGTTGGCATTAGCAGTTCTGGCAGGGCGTAAATGATTTCTTTTAGTGAGTTTATTGCAGAGATAGCTTGGTGCTGCATTGTTCAGGGCTTTATGAACCAGGGATGCTACTTTAAGGTGGATTTTGTTTTGGGAGGACAACCAATTGTTTTGGCGCCTGATGTTTGAGATATGTGATCTTTTGGGTACACCAAGGGCAGCTCGTAGGGCATTGTTTTGAAGAATTTGGAGTCGGTGGGTGATGGATTTGTTTGCTCCAATGTAGAGGGCATTACAATATTCAAGCCTCGAAAGGATTAATGCTCTCGCTAAGATAAGGCAGTTGTTATCGGAGAGAAAATGCTTGCCTGCTCTAATGAGCTTGCATGTGTGGGCGGTGGCAGATGCCAATGACTTCACCTGCTTGTCAAAAGAGAGGGTGGCATCCAGATAGAAGCCAAGTGTCTTCACATCTTTGGAAACCTTGATAATGTTCCCGTCAATTTCAAATGAAGTATAGTCCTGACTGAGTTTCTTCATATTAGAATGTGTCCCTAGGATGAGCAACTCTGTTTTGTCATCGTTCAGGCATAGTCCGTGGGTTGCCATCCATGCCTGGACGATGATGTACACCCTATTCACCAAGGCCAAATCCTTGTTGTAGTCCCCGGAAAGTGGGAGGAGAATCTGGGTATCATCTGCATAGTTAGTGTAGGTGATACCAAGATGGTCCAGATCATCAAAAAGGGGCTTAGTGAATATGTTGTAGAGAGTCGGGGAGACGCATGAGCCCTGAGGGACTCCACATCGGATGGGGATTGGGTCCGCCGCTGCTGAAGGGGAGAACACCCTCATGGTCCTGTCACTAAGGAAGGATTCAATCCAAGATATGGCCTCCTTGGAGAAATGTGCGGCTGAGTCTAAATGGCTGCAAAGTACCCCATGGTCTACAAGGTCGAATGCCGCCGAGAGGTCCAGCAGCAAGAGGAGAGCCATTTTGCCTTTGTCTCTTATTTCATCTATTTGTGCCTTTAGGTCGATAAGGGCAGTCTCAGTACCATGTTGTGGGCGGAATCCTGATTGGCGCTCTCCTAAGAGTTTGTGTTGTTCCAGGAAACTTTGGATTTGATTGTAGGCGATCTTATCCAGAATTTTGAGCAGGAAGGGGACTGTTGTAATGGGGCGGTAGTTAGTGGGTATAAGGGGGTCTAATGTTTGCTTTTTGAGCAAAGGTAGTACCCAGGATTGTTTTAAATTGGTGGGTACTGTGCCGGACGAGAATGAGGAGTTGACGAGTTTGGCAATAAACGGGGAGAGACGGCAGTTGTCTCACTCGCAGCTGGCGCTTGATGGATTCATAGGAACGTCTCTGGGTATGGACTCCCGCTGAGAAGTCAGGATAAATGTGTATATTGTTGTTGCCGTGTCTCAGAGGACCTTTTTCTCTCACCAGTTTCTGAACAGCGTCTCTATCTCTGTAATTCAATAGCTTTACAATGATCGTGCAGGGAGGAGCCCCTGGTTTGGGTGGTGGGGCAAGTGAGCGATGTGCCCGTTCAACCAAGAATTGAGGGGAGAATGATTCAGCACCCAGGAGTGTCTTCAAGAGGGTTTCAATTTGGGTTTCCATTGGACCTTTGCAAAAGGACTCTGATAGGCCGACACTGCGTACATTATTCCTTCTAGACCATGACTCCAAATCATCACACTTTTCACAGAGTTTGTTCATTTCGCCATTCATGAGGGTGATGTCATGAGTGTTTTGATGGGTCGAGTCTTCATTTGAACTCATTCTGTTCTCGGCATCAGTGATTCTGGCGCTTTCTTTGTCCACTCAGGCTTTGAGGGAGCCTATTGTAGAGACAATGTCGTCTAATTTCACATTAATTGCCAAGATCCCGTTTTGGACCGTTGTTAGGAGTTGGTCAAACTTGGAGTCCTCTGCAGTCGGGGGCCCAGCAGCCAACGCTGGGTCCGAGTTCTCAGAGGTTGTTTGTGAGTTTGTGAAGAAATCCATCAGTCCCTTCTTCCTGCTTTTAACCACGTTCTTTCCAGGCATCGTACGGGTGTCCACTTGATTATATCGATTATGGTGAGGAACGGGGGTGTCTGCTGGAATTAGGGTTCACTGTGGCCCGTAAACAGGTTTGCGCTCGCGCTGTCCGCTAGGTAGACTGATCTCAGCGGCAGCCACTGCAGGACACTGGTTCTAGTATATCACCCGTCTCACCACTGTGGCAAAAAAGACGATTAGAAAGATTTGGGCAGCAGGGTTGGGTGCACCGGGGGGTAGTTGCAGACATGTGCTAGCCAGCATTGGACATGCGAATCATCGGTTTCACCAATGTTCTCCGAAGTGGACTGTGTCCTCCCACGTGCCCGCATATTATCAGGGTTGCGTTGACTTGGGTGCAGGAGTAATATTTTCGCTACCCGGGTCTAACAGCAAGTTACCATATGCTTGCGAGGACTGTCGTGGAGGGACGGGTGGACAGGATCCGGATAACCAACCCCCATTGGCTTCAGCCAATGAAAGGGATCTTAGCCCCCGCACAGGTATTAGCCAAGTGGGTGGGTGGACATAGGACGGATTCACAAGGTGCCTCTTTGATATTGCTGCTTCAGGTAGTAATGACTCTGGTCAGGCCCAGGGGAAAGCCGTGTGGTCTTCTGTCCGCACCCGCACAGGTGGATCAATGGAGTGGATTGACCATGGACGGTGTTGCTACGTTAGGTGTATTTACGGCCAGTTTAACCAATGTTCTCCTGGATGGACTGTGTCCTCCCACGTGGCCGTTTATTATAAGGGTTTTGTTGGTGGGAGAAAAGGAGCTCTACTTCTGCTGCTTAGGCTTGAGGGTGTGTTGCCCTCTGCACATGTTGAATATGAAGATAGGGTGGATCAATTGTACCCTAGGATGGCTGATTCCGGGGGCCTCAGCAAAGTTAGTTAGTTTTTGCCCCTATGCAGGTGTTGATCAGGTGGAGTAGCTTGTCCCAGAGCAAATGCACAGGGCAGCTTCTTGGAGTTTCTGCTGCAGGTTACGCTGAGTCTAATTGTTCCAAGGGGGAGATTGTGCAGGCCTCTCTCCACCTCTCCCAACGAGGGATGAAGGAGTAGTTTGTCCCTGAGCAGTGTTGTGCCCCCAAAGGTTCTGCCGGCACGGGCCCTGAGGTGGGTTCCACACGTGAGGAGATTGTTTAGTTACAGTTTAATGTGGGTACTCTTCAGAACAACAGGGATTTTTCTCTGTAACTCCCTGTACAAATGTCCGGGAAGAAACGCGCACTGCGTTCAAACAACAGTGTCTGTTTCACTCGCTCGCCTCTAGGCGCCCGTCAACGACGGGCCGCGTGTACTACACGCGCCAGTGTTGATGCCTCGGCGACCCCACCCGCAGCCGACCCGCAGGAGAAGAGTCAGGCCGCAGTGTGTTGTTTACATAAGTTGCCGGCTGCCTCATGGTGTTCGCAGCCAGCGTCGGGGACCCCGCACGTCCAGCGCCGCTCCGAGCATGACAAGGGGCGTGGGAAGACTCCAGCGCCAGATGGGGGGATCAAAGTTGGGCGCGTGCGGTGTCGTATTTATGAGGGGGGGCAGGCGGCGTAATCCTACCAGAGAGGACCTGCACTGCCCGTGAGGCTGGTGCCGCCCACAGCAGGGCCTGCACACAACCAGGAGCCGGGGCTCCCGCGTTTGTCACTCCGGAGCTGTAGAGCGGCCGGGGCCTCCTATCCATGACCACGTCCGTATAAAGGCACGCAGGGTCCGATTTCACCCGTTTTTATCCCAGAGGGTGCAGGATAACTGCTACGATCAGTGCCGCTGGTCTTGTAGCTCAGGGGAAGTCAGTTTTAGTCAGTTTTAGGATTTATTTTCAAAAGGATTAAACGCCGAGTGGAGCTCCACTCTTAGGCGGCCATCTTGTTGCGCAACAGCGCCCCCTCTCCGGGTGGTTTAATTCTTAATGACAGGGATAGAGTAGCTGGCTTGGACAGAGGATGGTACTTTTTGGTTTTGATGGACACCCTGACGAGGACCCGAGTATTATATGTTGAGGTAGTGAGAACCCCTCTAGAGATAGGGAGAGGCAGGTTTACTTTCTTTAGCTTATTAATAAAAGGCTTTAGCCAAAATGAGAACACCTTGTCAGTGTCCTTACTCACGCCGCAGTGGGGTAGGTGCTAAGTTCTGTGAGTTCATAGGGCTTGAGCGGAGTGAGGATTGTCTTATATCTATGCTGTGTGTGCGTAAACAGTTTGGGGTGGAACTGGGAATGCGCAGTAGAATGGTGGGGCAGCATTAGTGATGCATCAAGGGTCTTCGGATCAGTTGGAAGGTGGAACTGGAAGAGCTGGATGGCTGGGGCTTCTTCCCGTGGAGCTTTCTGAAGGAACATAAAGATAATAAAGGAAATTGTTCTCACCAATCGTCCCTGTATACTTTATAACATTGGCGACAAGGATGGGATGGGGTTGTTGTCTCACTTCTGATGCATTTTCTAGGGTATGAGGGTGAACGCATTAATGGGACTTTGACGGCCTCACCTGATGAAATGGGATTGGAGGATGTGAGTTCATTGGAAGTAGCATTAATGACATTGGATATACATTCCCATACGCGAGAGCATAATGAAACCGTGGAAGAGCACATCACAGCGCTCAGACACTTGGCCTTGACATGCAAAATGGTGGATGAGCACATCTGGTATCAATGTATGATACACTGTTATAACAACAGGACGCCAGAGGAGCTGTGGTTGAAAGACGATCCCCTGTTAGTGGAAGTTATACAGATTGCGAAACAAGATGAACGCTCTATAGCGTGTGTGACCAAGCGAACTAAGGCGGAAAGAGTCTGCTAATGATGTACTTTTTGTATTTGTATTTATTTGGTATTTATATAGCGCTTTAATCCAAAGCGCTTTACATAGCAAATTTATAAAACCAGTACAAAAAATAAACAAATGAAAACTGACATTAGATGCACAGACTCCGCCCTGATGGAGCAGATGTGATTTCAATGCTTTGTGAAATAAAGAGTAAGAGGTGATAGAACGTAGAGAAAGAGGGAGAAGATTTCAGTGCAGGAGAGCAAGGTGCGCACGTGCACGAAAACGTGATGGTGCACAGGGAAGGGCTAGAACTACCAATTGAAACTGAGTATTAGAACGAAGAGAGCGAGAAGCAGTGTACGATGAGACCAGTGAGGAGAGAAATCAGGAGTAGGACCATAAAGAGATTTGAATATCAAACAAAGAAAATGAAATTGAAGCTGTGAGTGAAAAGGAAACCAGCGCAGAGCATGAAGAGCAGATGATACTATTTTACACAGAGGCAGACAAAAGAGTACCCAAATAGCAGCGTTGAAAACATATTTTACAGGACCAAGTCGTGACGCAGGAAGACCAAAGAGTACAGTAGAGCAATAGAAAAGGCGTGAAAAGATTAGAGAAGATATGAGTAATTTAGTTGCATCAAAAGTTAGGAAGGAACAAACTTTTTTAATGTTAAATAGATGATAACAGAAAGCTCGAGAGGAAATGGAGATATGAAATTTAAATGATAAAGCAGAATCAAAATAGAGTCCCAGATTACTTAAGATAGATGTGAGACCAAAATTCTCTGTTTATTGAAAGCTTATGGGTCAGGGATCAAGTTAATGGACAATAAGCAATTCTTCAATACTTTCTGGTAGTTTTCAGGTTTGCCGCATTGTTTTAAGGGCCAGTGATTTCACAAAAAATACGAGTTGCATTGCCAAAAAGGATTGGTTAGTGAGGTAAGTTACATATGGAGTACATAGGGGGTCAGTAACCCTATTGGCTGGGCCACCTCCTAAATATTGCAACTACAGGTATGTCAGATTAGTGGGCTGTGATTGGGCCTTGCAAGCAAGTGTGAGCTAACGTGGACAGTGGATAGGGATTGTCTTCGCAGTGTTGGGGCTTTGGAAGGGTACCAGCCCATAAGCAGCTATTCCATATGGTGGGAACAGCCACAGAGGTTCTTCATGTACCTAACCAGTTACCATCTCCGGTCCTCTGGGCCTTGAGACAGAACATTAAGCTTTCATCCTTGTATTACCTTTATATCATCCTGGTCTCTGTCTGGCTCAAAATAATAGGCTCTGTCTTGCAGGTTTCAGGTCACGTGTGTAGAGACCACAAACCTAATTTTCCTGCTTGCATTTATGAGGATTTTCAGCTTTTACCCTTGCAGGAGTCCTATTTCTTCTGTGTACAGGAAACCTTACCTCAGTCGGAGTCCTTGGCAAGCCTGTGCACAATAGCTGCACTGACAGCCTGGTCTGCGCATCTCAACAATATCGGCATGCCAGGTCTCTCTCTGTAATCTCAATCTCAACATCGTCTTCCATTCGTTTCAATGCGGCTGTGGCTTCCATCTTTGTTTACATGGCCGTTCATGTTAGTCGCACTTAAGCGTCAGTAAGCAGTTCATATGTATTCTTGTGCATCTTGCAGTTACTGTATAGCAAAGGTGTGTCTGTCCTCTAGCTAAGTGTGTCATAAGCCTATTCTTTGTGTCTAAGAGTAATGCGGTAAAAGTGTCTGTGTAACTTTGTGCCGGAATGCGTGTGTGCTTCATGTCTGACGCATCTATGTCAAAGTATTAGTTGTGGCGTCATCAGCTTTCTTCGTAGTTAGTCAGTCGACGTGCCCGATCGATTGCAGATGTATCTCTTCAACAACGTCATCAGGATAAGGTGTAAATGGCTGTCTGAGTGAATACTATTTCTCACACCTGCGGTACATAGATAATGAGGATGGGGGCCCAGGAACAATTTACACCTCTTGTTTCTGTGGCATTGAGATGATGGCGTTCTACTACACAGTCCTAGAAGCCTCTGGTGCCATCAAGTTGATCATACCCATTCACTCTCTACCTTCCCCAACTACATACCTAAGATACAAACCCACCCAAGGCACTAAAACAACCGGGCTCTACAATGCTTCTGTCCAGTCTGTCCTTTAGCACCTCTGCCTTGGTAGGATTACGTTGCTGCGAGATATATCCTGACCTATAGCCAGTATCCTTCAAAGACCTTCCTTGAAACCCACCATAAACCACAACGCATAGTGCTGAGCCTAAGAATAATGACCCTCTGACCGTGCAAATCATAACTTACCCCGGTCCAACCTGTGAATCTACCTCAGAATACTGGTACCGTGAAACATAAGGACAATCACTGCCAGCGCATCCAGACCCAGAAAGTAACCAGGACGAGTGGGCTGCAAAGAGTACATCATCCACTCCAGACATTCACCTCTCCTACCGCTATGCTCACTCTCCGCTTTGCATCAACAATAGAATGCAGCTTTACCCCGCAATCAATCTTGGCCAAGCTGCACACGTATGAACAATTCTCCATGAACACCTCAACAACCTGTTAAAACGCAGCTATACACCACGACGAAAAAATCGCCTAGCTGCACCCATAAACGTCCTTCACAGCCTAATGCCTCCAGAATGCAGTCTCGGAGACCAACCACCCGACTACACACATTCCGACTGATCTCTCCCTACCACCACACCTAGGGTTAGGATGCAGCCACCATCAAGCAAATGACACTGGCTGTACACATATTGAGTGCACCCACGCACTGTATTCTACCCTACTCTCTCGACTGAACTGGACTACGGTCCGCAAGGGTGTTCAACTCACAGGCGCTTTGAGCTCATACCAGTGATATATAGGCTGCTATATGAATGGCAAATAACATAACATACAATGGTTCTTCCATGATAAACAGGGACTTGACAGTCAATAATTAAACATTGAGCCTTTGCTGATGAGCACCCATACATTTCGTTAAAAAAAACAAGCTGGACTGGGGACATGATATTAGATTTATCAATTCAGGTTAGGTAAGTACAGGTTTTACAAAGAGTTTGACAGGCTAGAACAGTCACCTTTTTAATATTTCGAAAAAATGATGGCTTTCTTCCACGAGGCCGAAGAGAGTTTCAATGAATCCATCCCTTTTGATCCTTTCATGAATGGGGTACCCAAAACATTGATGGGGTCTAATATTTCAGAGGCCATCAAAAACATAGCCTCGGTCAAGTAAGAATTTTACTCTAGAATTGGGCTTAGTGGGCCTGTCGGGATGGTTAGAGCTGGTGTTATGTCTTTATGTGCATCGCAGTATAAAGAGGACGGTGAGATCGCCTAAGACTCAGGAGGAACCCTATTTACAAAGTCATGAACCTTACCATAAGAGGTAAAGCTGTGAGTAGACCAGTTGACTACTAGGTCCCAGAAATGGCGACTACGCTTAGATTCAGCAGCCAATACCAAATCGCCCCAAGCTAGGCCTACAAGTTCCCTTTACCGGTTCATCGGCAGATATATATATTCCTTATATTTTGACTGTTAAACTAACTTTCTTAGCAACTTTACAGGCTTCATTCATCCATGGCTTTCTTGACCTCTGTCTTTTAGGCTTAGTTTCTACCGTTGCAGTTTTGACAATACTATCGACCAACTATTCAAAGCAATTAACAATAGACCATAATTCAGTCGTTTTCCAGTCAAAACAGTTCAGTGAATCAATTGTACTCTTTATTATTCTTCAGAAGGCTTCTTCCTAACACCTGATCCCACTTCAGCATTGGACGATAGGCAGACATATTGACTTCCAAGGCAAGGAACACAGGAGAATTAGAAGCAGCCGGTATCGGTAGTGCATGGCCACTATCTGTTCTCTCCATTATTAGGCGGTCCTAAACCTAGGGCGAGATAGACAACGAGCCGAAAATATAATCTATGGTCGATGAAACACCGGTCCTATAAATGACACTTTACCAGGTGCTTCAGTTTGGCTGCACCGTTATCTTGCGACAAGTACCAATCAGTCAAGTTGGTCACCAAGTGGGTCACCAAAAGGAATTCATCATTATCACAACGGGATTGGTAAATCAAGGACACACAACCCCACATGCTTCATCCTCCTGGAGAACATGAACTTTGACATCTACAAATTATCAATCACCACAGACAATAAGGAGACATGGTTTACCTGGTCGCGTGTTGTTATATCAAGTAATATGTATTGAAAAAGGACAGCATCACTTGTTTAACTTGTTTGGTACCAACTCCGGAAATATTCCATTGTGGAATGTTCACAGTAATGATGTTGTCACCAAGGTTGTCATTATCAAAGGTGGTAAAATCTATGCTATGCTTAACTGCAGTAAAGGAGTCGAGGGCTAGGCCTTGTGGTCAGTCCACATCCCGAATCATTTACAGCGGAGAACAGAATTTATGGCTTAATAGCAGTGTTGACTTGTTATTAGACCTTTTAGCATGGGCTTAATTACTGTAGACGAAAGCAAGAGCGAGCACGGAAATTCCGTCATAGCCTGGGCCTTTATACAAATTTGAATGGACGATAGAGCGTACTTACTTGTCATTTTGCGATGGAGGCTATTTTGCATCCGTCTTGGCATAACTTTAACTAAGAACTCACTCATTTGAACCCAACGAGCCATCTTGACCAATTGGGGGTTCATTGGTTGGCCATCAGTGTTGGCATTGGTCCAGTGGTTACTTTTTAGAGATGAAGCATTTTCCAAATGGTGGTCAGTTAGTTTTGGTACATTCCCCAGAATCACCACCAGTGGATGTGCCTCCACTGGAAGATGAAACCTGTCCCAACCTTTTGGACGCTCTATGCAAAGGTTTGGCAGCCTCACTATGCGATTTTGTGCTGATAAAAGACTAATTTATGTTCACTGTAATGTCTATTTGGATAGCGCCTTTCACCATTGGTTTGATCCCAACGCACTGTAGGTTGAACGCCTTTTGGGGATGAAGTCCGGGTATGGGAAATTCGTCAGAAAGTTATTGAATGCGTGAGCGTCTTTCAGCCAATTCGAAGGTAGGTAGGGGTGGTCAAGTCCCTGCTAGCCACCCATGTCGAGCTGGCATGTGGATGGGTGCTGAGAGGTAGTCTAGAGAATATACAAGAGCAGGAGAGATAGTATGGGTGCAACTAGACCACATTTTATCATAGGGGATTCATACCTATGGCAGAGGTGTTGTGCAGTGTGTCATTAGAGAAGTGCGACATTATGTGTGCAGCTAGACCATATGTTATTGTGGGGGAGAGCTGCATTCTTACGGCAGAGGTGTTGTGCTGTGTGTCTTAGAGCGGTGCGGGTAGTGGAAGGGTGCTGAAAGATGGTCTGGAGAGTGTGTAAGAGTAGGGGGGACACTATGTGTACAGCTAGACTGAATGTTATCATGGGGGATGGCTCTGTTCTTATGGCAGAGGTATTGTGCAATGTGTCTTAGAGTAGTGAAGATGCGTGCAGTAGGATGGGCGTGCCTTCGGCTAGTTTCCATAAGCATGGGGTGTGATACGTACCCGTGTGTCATGGATGGTTTCTTTGTTGCATAAATGCAGTTGAATTTGGAAGGGTGAGTACAAAAGAAGTGACTAAACTCTATCCATTGGCTTTATAAAAGCACATCTAAAAATGCACCTAGGTTCAGTATATTGGCTACGCTCAAAAATATATCTAGATTCAAAAACATTTGCTACCCTGAAAGAGTTAATCTAAATGTAATACATTTGCTACCCTCATAAATTCTTCTAAAAGCAATACACTGGCTACTATATTAAATTCATATAAGTGCAATGAACTGGCTACCCTCACAAATGCATCTACGTGCAGTACATTGGCTACCCTCATAAATTCATCTAAAAGCAATGCATTGGCTACCTTTTTTAATTCATCTAAGTGCAATAAACTGGCTACTCTCATAAATTCATCTACGTGCAATACATTGGCTACCCTCCTAAATCCATCTATGTGCAATACATTGACTACCCCCATAAATTCATCTATGTGCAATACATTGGCTAGCCTCTTAAATGAATCTAAAAGCAATACACTGGCTACCCTCTTAAAATCAAAATTAAGCTACATGCAAGACTGCTTGATGGGTACTTGGTGCTGCATGAATGAGCCTGGGGGATATTAGCCCAGTTGGTTGATTGGGCCCTGAGGGATTGACAAGAAGTGAAGTAACTTGAGCTGCAGATTCACAATCCCAAGTGGAGTGATTCACTTAATTTCCAAATCATTCACCAGAGGGCTGATCTTGCGCACTTCCATCAATACTTTGTGCTCAAAGGAAGAAAAGTGGTCTGTTAAGGTCATCACCATAGGTACTATCAGGTCCATGGTTTTAGTAGTGATTGCCTCAAATGGTAAAGCATCTTGCATTAATCACTCACTGTAAGGGGCATCTTCCTGGGATTGTCGACAAGAGTACGTGTCTTACTAACCCAGAAACAAATCCAGCAGCTGGCATATTCCTGCCCACCCCAGGTACTGGCACAGAGGCTCTATGGTCATTTTTGTTATTACACACAGCTGTGTTAAACCTGCTCCTCAACCACTTTCCGGTTGATGCATTACAGGGTTGACCAACTCCAGGCTCTCGAGGGCCGGAATCCTGACGTGTTTTCAGGATATCCCTTTAGAATATTCATGAGATGAAATGTGAGTACATTTAGAATCATTGTATGCAAATTTATCTCCTGAAAATTAATGAGAGGCATCTTGAAAATCCGACATGTTGCCGGCCCTTGAAGCCTGGAGTTGGACAACACTTGTGTATTAGAACATTGAGTGCTTACCTTCACCAGAGCTGCATGGGAAGGAACACTTTAAAGGGAATTAGATTCAGGCCGAGTGTCAGGTTGGATTAAGACCTTATATCATTATTGAGGGGCTTCCCAGAAAAAGCTCTCTGCAAGATTTGAAGAGATAACATAGCCATGATACTTTACATTAGTAGGCCAGGTACTTGAGCGCTTTATAACATGGGAAACTGGAACAACACAGACTATAAATTAGAAACATGCTTGCATAGGGCCTCATGCACTGTAACATGGCACTGAAGCACCGAGGCAACGCTCCAAGTCTGAATCTGTTTCATGAAGTCCATTCCAGTGCACCCTTGACATGCTTCTCTTGGTGTCTCCTGTGGGGAGCTGGTGGTGAGAGGTTCTTGGGTTTCGTAAGGCGGGGGTGCACGTCCAGCAGCAAAGCTCATGTCAGCGGCATATTGGAACTGTCTGCGTGCGTCTCGTCTAAAAGCGTGGTGAATTTGATCTGATCTCATTATCCCTAGTGTAAACTGTGGCCGCGAGCAGCAGATATGAGGCATTGGGCCTGCGTCCCATCCAGGGTATCGATACTGTGGACAATGCTACCAACGCGCACCTATGCTGTGTAGAGCGGTCAGGCTGAGACACGTCACTTGCAAAATCCCTAATTGAGTGATTGATTTGTTATTTATTATACACCTATACACAAGTGTTTCAAGGCGCACCCAGGCAAGACGGGAAACAAAGGGAAGACAATACAGCAATCTTACTAGGCCTAGTGTCATTTAGATCATGCAAGTGCACACCAAGATGTGCAGGGGGAGGGTACAGGGGAAGTGCACCCAGAGCAGCAGGTCCCTGAGTTAAGTGCAAGGAAGCCTGGAACTACAGGGAGCAATCCAGCCAGGTAGTGCAAGGCGGGCCAGGTGGCAAGTGCAGGGTGGGCCATGTGGCAAGTGCAGGGTGGGCCAGGTGGCAAGTGCAGGGGGACTGGACACGGCGGGGGGCAGGTGCCCTGTAAGACTCAGAGGACACCAAGCAGCCAATAACAAGAAAGAGGGGAAGAAAAGGAAGTCTTAAGGAGCTTCCAGAACTTAAGGCGATCCGGCTCAAGGCGGAGAGAGGCAGGGAGGCCATTCCACAGGGTAGAACCTGCAGCGGAGAGAGATCTACCCCTCATTCTCTGTTTGGAGAAGTGACTGACCCACAGAGAATTAGAGGTAGGTGAGCGCAGGGCTCTAGAAGGAGAGTATTTAGGAAGAGATGGTTGGAGATAGTGAGGGCCACAGAAAGCCTGATGGCAAATGCAGAGGGTCTTGACCTTGATCCTTCCAGCACCGGGAGCCAGTGGAGAGATTTTAGGGCTGGAGAGATACAGTCACTGGGCTTGAGGCCAAGGATACATCTCGTGATCCTGTTCTGGTTGAGTTGAAGAGGGCGAAGAGTAGAGGAAGGCAGATTTAGAATGAGCATGTTGCAGTAGTCCAGCCTAGAGAGAACCAGTGCTCTGGAGACAGTGAGCTTCTGGGGGAAGGAGAGGAAAGGAAGAATACCTCGGAGGAGGTGCAGCTGGAAATGGGCCTTATTGGCAAGGTCTGTGATGTGGGGAGAAAGGTCTGTGATGTGGGGAGAGAAGGAGAGAGTGGAGTCGAAGAGTACCCCAAGTTTTTTTGCCTCACAAGAGGGTGAGTGGATAGGGCCCAAGTAGGGCAGCCATAGTGAGAGAGGACAAACGTGATCACGGGTCCTAATGAGAAGGATCTCAGTCTTACTGGCATTAAGGCAGAGATCAGTAGAGGCGCACCAGGCCTGAATAGCGGATAGGCAGTCAGGGATGAGCGAGGAGGCAGAGGAGGACGAGGATAGCCTGAAGGAGAGCTGCGTGCCATCCGAATAACACTAAATGTTAGAGGTAATAGTAAAAATCAGCAGGGCCATAGGGGGCAAATAGACATTGAAGAGCCAGGGTGAGAGGATAGAGCCCTGGGGAACCCCACAAGTGGAGAGAGGGGTGGTGGAGAGAAAGGACCCAAGTTGAACCTGGGAGGTTCGGTCCAAGTGGAAAGTGGTCAGCCACGCCAGGGCTTGGTCCGTGATGCCCAGGGTCTTGTGGAGACGATTCATTGGGATGGCCTGACTGACCGTGACAAATGTAGAGGAAAGGATACTGTCTCGGTCTCTCTGTTAGTGCCATTGTATACTGTTTGCTGCAAATGGTATACAATGGTGCCGAGAGAGAGAGAGAGAGAGAGAGAGAGGAAGAGAGAGACAGAGAGACAGAGAGAGAGATAGGAGGAGAGAGGAAGAGAGAGAGAGGGGGAGAAATGGAGAGAGAGGGAGTGATAGAGAGAGAGAGAGGGAGAGAGGGAGAGAGAGAGAGAAAGGGAGAGATGGTGAGGTGAGCAAGAAAGAGAGAGGAGAGAGAGAGAAAGAGAGAGACAGAGAGAGAGATAGGAGGAGAGAGAAAGAGAGAGAGAGGGGGAGAAATGGAGAGAGAGTGAGTGATAGAGAGAGAGAGAGGGAGAGAGAAAGAGAGAGATAGAGAGAGAGAGAGAGAGAGAGAGAGAGAGTGATAGAGAGAGAGAGAGGGAGAGAGAAAGAGAGAGGAAGAGAGAGACAGAGAGACAGAGAGAGAGATAGGAGGAGAGAGGAAGAGAGAGAGAGGGGGAGAAATGGAGAGAGAGGGAGTGATAGAGAGAGAGAGAGGGAGAGAGAGAGAGAGAGAGAGAGAGAGAGAGAGAGAGACATAAAAAGAGAGAGAGAAATGGAGAGATGGACAGGTAGAGAGAGAAAGATGGAAAAAGGGTGAGGGAGAGGGAACAAGAGAGGGGGAGAGAGACAGAGAGAGAGAGAAATGGAGAGATAGAGAGACAGAGAGTGAGACAGAAAGGGAAAGATGGAGAGAGGGTGAGATAGAGAGAGAAATTGAAAGATGGATAGGAAGAGACAGAGAAGGAGAGAGAGGTAGATATATAGGGAAAGAAGTAGAGCGAAATAAAGAGGGAGAGAGTGAGAGAAAGGGAGAGATGGTGAGGTGAGCAAGAAAGAGAGAGGAGAGAGAGAGAAAGTAGCAAAGAAAGTGAAATTGGAGCAGTCTGAAAAGGCCACTGGTAGGAGTGCCGCATATGCTTGGTATAGCCACCATTTGTAAGGTACCAAAATAATTGTAACTGCACAGTGCCATGTCATATCTTTTCCCTGCCACGGCAATATTCCATTTGCCTATGTTCAGACGATGGCAATGCATTTCAAAAGTAAAGTCGACCAGAAATGCTTGCAATCCTCGGGAGGATAGCTCAGGGGCAACGCACTCGCCTTGGAAGCAAGACGACGCAGAGCAACACAGGTTCGATCCCCGGTCCATGTTTACAAACCTCTGGGTATTAAGCGCATAATAAATAACCCATTACAACTACTATGTGCATGCAGTCTACATGTGCGTGCAGTGCTTCGTATGAGTCAGCTGCTCTAGGGTTAATCACATGTATATATTTGGTCCATGCCAGCAATACAATATTCAGTGATGTTGCAAATCATACCTGCACCCTGCACCTACAACATATGTGTGCCGAATATAACATTACAGTACTGGACTTTCTTGCCAAAAAAAGTCATTTGCATGCAATAGCAAACATATCTTCTATAGCTCATGTAATGTATCATGCATGTTAAGACCACAGTCGGCTGAAATTTCAAACAACCTAAAGCGCTGAGAGGCCATGAGAATGGGAGTTCGGCACTATACAAATATCATATACCATATAAGATAATGACCAAACTAGGCTATGTGGATTAGCAGGCATGATGCATTGGGACAACATCCCCCGCCAATGCTGGACAGAGTGGGAGGTGTGATATATTGTGACCACATCACACATGAGCTACAAGGAGTGGAAGGCGTAAGATATTGTATTTGCGTTTGGATTTATTTAATAAGTTCTTTACCATCATTTTAAAAAGCAGTAGAACAACACTTGGTGGCGGGTAGCAATAAACCAAGGGTTGCTTTAGGCTGGAGAATAAATGTGATTGGAATTCAGACAGAGGCAGAAAGGGTTTAGGAGGATGAGAAGCAAATAGAGAGAGTGTGGGGGTTCCAGTGCTTGGGAGCAAGGAGTGGAAACGAGGTGGAGCACATGGTTGTCTGGGTGGAGTGATAAGAAAGAAGATTGAGATCGAAGAGAAGGAGTGGGGAGTAAAAGGAGGCAAGTGAGGAGAGATGACGTGGAGCTAGATTAGACAGAGAAAGTGGACAATAAGGCACGGTTTGAACGACAGCTGGGACAGAGAGTGAAGAATGAGAGGGAAGGACCGAATGACAGATATGGAGTGCTTGTAAATAGAGCGGAGAGGAGCCATGCGATAGGCTGGGAGACCAACCAGGACCAAGGGATGAGGAAACACAAGAGCAGAAGCCAGATGTTTGCAGATCAGATTGAAGGAACTAGTCTGACTTTGCAGATGTTAAACAATTGATAGCGGGAGCTCTGACAGATATTGGAGAAGCAGGCAGAAAAGGTGAGGGAGGAATCAAAGATCACGGCGTGATTGGAAGGGAATGAGAGAGAACAGATGGGGAGAGGGAGGGAGAGAGAAGAAGATGGATGTAGAGTAAAGGAAGTGCCGCTCACGGCATTCCGAGCCGGCAGTCAGCAGAGCAGCAAGCTGCCTCACAGCTCTCCACACAACCTCCTGCTTAAACAATAGGTACTTCCTGAGCATAGAAACTGGAAGAGGACTTTATTACTTACATCAATAGATATAGTAGTGTATGTTGGAATATCATTATTATGTGTTAACAGTGTTTGTGCTAAAGTAAAATAAAGGCACATAAACACAACCATCGGGCTTGGTGTCATCATTGACAGTCCACTACATAATTGGCGATGAAGGACAGGATCGGCCCAGCTACACCATAATGCAAGGAGCAACGCCACCACCACCGTCCTGCAAGTCCCAGGCAAGCCAGCGATTCCGTGGCTCCAATGGGAGCCTTTATTTCAAACCTATCTGGAAGCGATGGGTGGAACAGACTATCCAGCAGCGTGCAAGAAGGCCATGCTATTAAACACGCTAGGTGTCAAAGGACAAAGAACTTTTGCAGGCCTGAACCCAGAAACCCCGACAGGAGAAGGGGATGACGTCTATCAAGAAGCGAAAAGGAGAATAGCCAAAAGATTCTTGTGTAAAGAAAATGTAGTGCTACGCAGAATCAGATTCTGTGGCAGGAAGCAAGAGCCGACAGAACCCGTGGATGACTATGTAGTCAAGCTAAGAGAACTGGCTGTGTTATGCGCATTTGGAGCAATCTCAGAGGAAAGAATCTGTGACATGCTCATCATACATACGAACAACAGAAAGGTACAAGACAAATGTATTCTTGAAAAAGATATTGGGTTAGATAAAGCAATCCAGACTGCGAGGGCGGTAGAAGAGACGTCCAGCAGGCGCAAAGAGTGGGGAATTGCTGCGCAATCACCCGAAATAAAGTGTGTGCAATCCAGAGGCAGAAGGGACAGAGGACAACGCAAAGCCAGGGATGATGCAGCAGCGAAACGTGAACCATTGAAATGCCACAGGTGCGCTAGCACAAGCCACTTAGCCAACAGCAGAGAAAGCCCGGCAAGGAGTAAAGAATGTTAAAAATGCAGAAGGTATGGACACTTCGCATCAGTGTGCACGTGGAGAGCGAAGAAAACGGTGACAGCAATTCAGAGCGAAGAAAGCAGAGCTGAGGGATACTCAGATGAAGAAGCATGTGCCACAGTTCTCATAGTGAATGGCGGCAGGAGTCGGAGAGAAAAGCCCCACTGTACCATCAAAGTCAATGGTCATGAAACAAGAGTGATGGCAGACTCGGGTTCCGACCTCACCATAGTGCCCTTAAATTTGTACAAAAGCATGGTGGGAGGAAAAAGAGTAGAAGCCTACGAAATGAGGTGCCAGCATAAATCTTTTGGGGTATGTCAGGGCGACAGTAGAATTCAAGGACAGAGTCACCAGAACAAAAGTATATCTGGCAGAACATGGACCACCAGTGTTAGGCTGGGATGACCAAGCAAAACTGCAGATTAGGCTTGACCCCAGCATGGAGGAACAGGTCCTGTCCATAAACAAAAATGGCGCCTCAATCAGCAAAGAAGAACTTCCGCAAGTGTTTTCAGACACGCCTGGCCGCATCAAAAACTATGTGCACAGCATAAAACTGAAACAAGGAGCCTTACCAGTCAAGCATAGAGTGAGACCCGTGCCGGCAACTGAGAGAGTTGTACTCCAAGAAAAGCTCAACAAGATGTTGTCAGAAGGAACCATAGAGAAGGTAGAGTCATCTGAATGGCTCAGCCCGGTGGTTCTTATAAAGAAACATCGTACCGGCGACTTGCGTATTTGCATCGACTTGCGCAGCCTAAATCTGGAGGTGGTGGCGGACAGTTATCCATTACCGAGTATAAACAAACTGATCTTGCTCATGAAAGAGGCTAAAATATTCTCAAAATTAGACATGAGCGATGCCTACCATCAAATCACTTTACATCGAGAATACAGACCCCTTACGGCGTTCATAACCCCATATGGAATGTATCAATTCACCAGAATGCCATTTGCGTTGTCCTCTGTGGCCTCTGCGTTCCAGCGCATGATGGACTCTCTCTTGAAGAACATTGGAAACGTTTCTTACTTCCAGGAAGATATTTTAATATACACAGAAGATGCAGAGACACATGACGCAGCTCTCCGCGAAGTGTTGGCAAAATTACAGGAAGCAGGAGTGCGACTACTCTACAACAAATGTGTACTGCAGGCAAATGAAGTAGAATACCTGGGATATACCATATCCAAGGCAGGTATCAGTCCCAAGAAAGACTTACTGCAAGCAATCGTTAAGGCGCCTCCCCCAACCAGCAAAGAAGAGCTGAGATCATTTTTGGGACTATCAGAATACTACGCAAAATTCATACCGAACTTCTCAGAGACCACTGCTCCCATGAGAGAATTACTCAAGAAAGGCGCAGAGTACCACTGGGATGCAGAATAAACCAGAGCATTTGAATATGTCAAAGAAGGAATAATGCATGCACCCTGCTTGCAACCTTTCAATCCCCAATGGAAGACCGTGATTACTACAGATGCCAGTGCATACGGTATAGGAGCAACGCTCACGCAAAAGAAGGGCGATGAAGAACACATTGTCGCCTTTGCAACTAAGGCCCTCTCACAATCAGAAAAACATTACTCCACCATTGAAAAGGAGATGTTAGCATGTGCATGGGCTGTGGATTACTTCCGCACATACATAATGGGTACATCATTTCGGCTGGTTACCCATCACAAACCCCTAGTGCACCTATTGAGCCTGGGAGGAACCCGCACAGCGACAAAGTGGCTTGCTCGCATTGCTGCCAAGCTGCAGGAATACACATACGAAATACAGCATATTGCGGGATGGAAAAATGCCCAAGCGGACTGCATGTTCAGACTCTCGCAGTGCAAAGATAAGGAAACCAGCTTTCTACAAGACGAATGCATCGTCGCGACACTCACGGACCTAAAGAGCAGGGAATTCCTCGAAATGAGCGAGAGACACTGGATAGAAGAAGCAGCCAAAGATGACACCACAACAAAAATGACAGAGTGGGTCAGAAAAGGGTGCCCGATGAGAGGTCCATTCCAGAAGGGTTGCGTCCCTACTGGAAAGTGTCAGATGAAATATTTGGAAATGGAGGGATGCTCATGAGAGGCGACCAAGTGATTCCACCCATAGCCATGAGACGAACCATCATATGCAGAGCTCATGCTGGTCATCTTGGAATCAACATGACGAGAAGGAGAGTAAGGGAAGCATATTGGTGGCCAGGCATGGACTTTCATTTTCTCACGTTTTGAGACGCCGTGCAGCTCTGTCCCGCACGAGCGCGGATGCTCCCTGGTGCAAGTTTGGTCACGCATGGACAGCCATTTTTAACAATCTTGGAGCACAGTGAGAGTCTTCGTTGTTTCAACCATAGAAGAGACTATTCGTTCATAGTTGTTATCTCCACTTCTACCACTTAAGAAGACACACGTCTTCTTGTACACTCTTGTCCCCTGAATTGGCACACTTTGGTGCCACCCATATATCTACACTTAGGATGAATATTACTGCTCACCCAAGCACTGGATAAGCTAGTGTTAGAGACCCCGGGACCACCACATCACACGTCCTGAAGAAGGCCTGCCTACATAGCTGCAATTTACAGCTTTTTCTTGGCCGAAACACCATTATGTCGACGATTATATCAGCTGAACAATGCACAGTTTAAACATTGTTGGTTTGTTTTTCTCAAAATGTCCATGAAACTATGTTTATGTTCATTCCACTACTGCACAATTGAAACAATTGACACAATTTTGGCAGTGCTACTGTTTATGTTGGTTACATTGAAATCCAGCTCTTTTGTTTTTACTGGTTTGTACATATTTGTATTGTATTTCAAACACCCCTGGGGCCTCTATCCTCTTTATTATTTGATAGATGTCATTAAATACATTCATTTAAAAAAAATAATCACTTATGACTATGATATATGTGTAGATGTAGTATTGGTGTGACCTCTCACCCTGAAATTTCGTTTTGGTTTTCTTGGAAATAAGGACCATGACAGAGAGCTGTCACGAGTGGTTCAATAGTGACAAAAGACTCAAAGTCAGGCAGGCACCACTACACCCCACAGAAGTGCCTGAAGGAGTGTGGCAAAAATTGGGCTTGGACTTTATACGCCCGCTGGAACTCATGGAGCATGAGAGCAAGAATGGCATCGTGCTGGTGGACTATTTATCAAAGTGGGTAGAGGTTGAATTTGTACCCAACATAACCACAACCACAGTGATCCGGTTCCTTAAAAACATCTTTCAGAGGGAAGGATTACCCAGAGAACTAGTCACCGACAATGGAGTGCAACTCATATCCAGAGAGATGGACAGTTTCCTTGAAGGAGAACAATATCAGGCAAATTAAAGCAGTTTTATATCACCCACAAGCAAATGGGTTGGTGGAACGCACCAATAGATTCATTAAGGGAGCCTTGCAGTTGGCCACAGCAGCGAGACTCGACCGCTCTGTACAGTCAAGGAAGCCATAGCTGCGCATCGCCTCACCCCCAATTGGATCACGAACATATCGCCATTTCACCTACTCAGAGGACGCAGGGCAGCGTCTACCCTGGTCCTGCCATGGTTGGCAAGCGTGAGAGAGGATGAAAGGGTGGACATAGAAGAATTGATATGGTGAGTTAATAAGAGCAAAGAAAACATGACGAAATATAGCGATGAAAGGAGAAAGCCCCAACAAAGCACAGTCCGAGAAGGAGATCTCATAAAATTTAAAATGGTGCATAGAGATCCAGAGATGGAGTCCAAGTTCAGCAGACCGTTGAAAGTGCATCGAGGGACAAACCATGTATGCACCCAAGACGGCAAGCGGTGAAATTTAGAAAGAGTAACATTGTACGAAAGGGGGGCAGAAGTAGAACACAACTCCGAAACATTAGATCACAGAAGTCAAGAAGAGAGCCTGGCCAAAGAGAACCCGACCATGGGAGAACAGTCAGGACAGGAAGGGACGGAGGACATTGGGACACCCTCTCAAGTGGAAACCATTCCCAGGAGGAATGCGACGAGGCAAGAGAAAACTAGTGAAAGGGCTGCAATGCCACAACAAGAAAATTGAGAGAACGGCTGACCACAGAGCGACCAGGGAACCACACCAGCTATGTGATGGAGTAGAGCCAACTTCGTCCAACAAAAGGAGGTATGTAGAGTAAAGGACCTTAAGAGGTCCTGAAGGAAGTCCCCGGGGGAAATGCTGCTCACGGCATTCCGAGCCGGCAGGCAGCAGAGCAGCAAGCTGCATACAACCTCCTGCTTAAACAATAGGTACTTCCTGAGCATAGAAACCACAAGAGGACTTTATTACTTACATCAATAGATATAGTAGTGTATGTTGGAAGATCATTAATTTGTGTTAACAGTGTTTGTGCTAAAATAAAATAAAGGCACATGAACACAACCATCGGCCTTGGTGTCATCATTGTCACATGAGCGCATCCAATGTTTGATCTCAAGTACACCGGACGAAAGGGAGGAATGGAGAATATAAGAGAAGTTAGAGAATGATAGAAAGATTTAAGAATCATCCACATAAACATTATGTGAAAACCCAGATTTAGGGATAATGGTTGATAGGGGGAGGTGTGGAGAGAAAAGAGGAGTGGTCTGACCATAGAGACCTGTGGGATATCGAATTAACAAGGGAGTGGAGCCTAACGAGCTCCAGACCAGGAGACAGCGAAGGAGTGATCCGAGAGATAAGAGGAAAACCAAGATAGAACAGTGTCAGAAAAACCCGAAGAAGAACGACCGGTTAAGAGAAAGGGCCACAAGCTGCAGAAAGATCCAGAAAAGCAAGCATTGAGGAAGAGTTGCGATGGCGTGCCGAGAGCAGGGAGTTAGGGGTGTAGAGTAATGCTATTTCTGTTGAATGCATAGGTCAGAAGCCAGATTGATGAAGAGGAGGTAGTCAGACATATTTGAATAAACGACCCCCTGTAAGAGAGGAAAGAAAGGGAAGGAGGGAACTGGTACAATAGAAGGGAGAGATGCATCAAGTATAGATTATTTGAGAATTTTGATGATAGTGGCATGTTTAAAAGAAGAAGAGAATATGCCAGTGGAAAGGGAGGAGTTTACGAGTGTAGACAGAAAAGGGATGAGAGAAGGTAAAGGGCCATTAGTAGAGGAGGTGGGATGAGCGCGATCTAGAACCGAAGAAGTGTCTGAATGTGTAAGAAGATAGAGTATGGGAACAGGAAAGAGAGGGATACAAAGAAGCGGGGGCTGGGGGGTTAGTGCAGAGGACAGAAAATAGTGGAGCTGGAGAGCTTAATCAGTAAATTAGTGACCAAGATTTATTAAAGCGAGAGAGGAGAGAGCAGGATCAGAGGAATGGGGAGAGAGCAGGGTCAGAGGATGAGGAGAGAGCAGGGTCAGAGGATAGGGGAGAGGGCAGGCTCAGAGGATGGGGGAGAGAGCCGGGTCAGAGGATGGGGGAGAGAGCATGGTCAGAGGATGAGGAGAGAGCAGGGCCAGAGGATAGGGGAGAGGGCAGGGTCAGAGGATGGAGGAGAGAGCCGGGTCAGAGGATGGGGGAGAGAGCATGGTCAGAGGATGAGGAGAGAGCAGGGCCAGAGGATAGGGGAGAGGGCAGGGTCAGAGGATGGAGGAGAGAGCCGGGTCAGAGGATGGGGGAGAGAGCATGGTCAGAGGATGGGGGAGAGAGCGGGGTCAGAGGATGGGGGAGAGAGCAGGGTAAGAGGATGGGGGAGAGAGCAGGTTCAGAGGATGAGGAGAGAGCAGGGTCAGTGGAAGGGGGAGAGCGCTGTCGATCTACTAATTGACATAATCATTGAAGGTCAGGAGAGTAAGATAGAACAGGATCCGAGAAATTAAGATTTTTAGTGGCATCAAGAGCTGTGTCATAGTGCAATAAATAGATGAGAGTAAACCGCCGTCAGAGGCGGATTGAGATTTCCTCCAGCGTCTCTCAACGCGACAAAGAGAGGAACTCTCTCAACGCGACAGGGAGTTGAACTCTCTCAATGCAACAGAGAGAGAAACTCTCTCAATGCGACAGGGAGAGGAACTCAACGTGACATGGAGAGGAATTATTTCAATGTGACAGAGAGAGGAACTCTCTCAACGCGCACATCTTGGGACAGATTGAGATTCACGTGGTTCGTATTTAAGATGTGCTTTTTATTTAGGTAAGATGACAAGTTCTTAATATAGCAGTGATAAATGCAGATGGTAAATATTAGGGCAGGGAAAGACATCCACCGGCAGGGGCGTTGCTAGGGGGGGGTAAGGGGGCTATAGCCCCTGATCTGTTGGTTGTAGCCCCGGATAGAATCTCAGGAGCTACAGCCAAAAGACTAGCTAGCCCCCAGTCCCAACATTTCCGATATCAGCTTAGCCCCGGGTCTTTTCCAGACCTAACAACTCCCCTGTCCACCGGTCTGATAATAGCAGATAGTCAGCCCCAACTGAATAAAAAGGAACGTTCTCTCAACACAATAGTAAACATTCTAGATGAACATTCTACATGGAGTGAAACTCACCTGCACGTAATAAATACAAGACCCAACACATCTTCCCCCTTTAACATTTTAAAAGTAATTTATAATCATGTAAATAGATAGTTAATGGATATAATTGATGCAATATAATTCACCCAATAAATGACTTAATTTACCCTTCCACAACAACTTCATACCCCGTCAAAATAAACCTTACCATGGCCAACTTAACTATGGCAGGCCAATAGCACTCGAACATACAAACCAGCAACGTACTTCCAATCCACCAACCTGGAACGGAATGGTCCTAAAATACATTCCAATCGGAAATAATGCAGAACCATCCCAACACAATTTGTAGATTGTAAAACCCACTCGTCAAGACAATTTGATTATTGAACAGTTATGTCACCCAGACCAAAATTACAATTATTGGTGTAATGAGAGTGTAAATGTTACACACGTGTGGTGCATTAATAACAACACCGCCTCCGCGCTACCAAGCCAAAAGAAACAATCCAAAAGCAACATTGCGTCTCTTTAGTTTCACAGTAAAATGGCAGTGCCCATTTGTAATGTTAAAAGCTCAATCACACATACTTCACATATCGACAACCCTCAGACCTTTCTCACAACATGCACCACAGAAACTAATTCAGCGTGAATAAGCGATATAAATTAGAACCAACACCACACGAATGCATTATTCATACCTGCAGGGTCCGTTACAATGAAAATTGTGAAAGAAAGAGGTTGTTAAAAATTTTAAATTGTGAGAATGGTGTAATACGCTTTCAATAAAGTGACAGTCCCCCTTTGAAAAATGTTGTCACCAAAAATATACCCTGCTCAACAAAAAAACACCATTAACGAGGCATTAAACAACCATAGGGAACCCAGTTCAGCAACACAACCGTTACTCAACTACGCCACAATTGAAAATGGACTCCTATCAAGTCCAGTGAAAAATAGTGCTGAAGTACTAACCTAGTACCTCAACTGTAAGTATCCTTCTACATATGTCCACAACACAAGGATACCTGTGGAGTCCAATACACAACTTAACCATAAGATAATGGAACAAACAAACCCATATATGTTCCATACTCAGTGCTGTTCCTAAATAAATCAGCAAACCCTCAACATTTTTGTGAATAGCTGAACTGACAAGGGTTAATTCAAAAGCAAACTCCAAACTCCTAATGTCCAAACAGCATCAGGACCAAAACATTATACCACTTCTTCATGATGCGGATACCAAACGCAGTCCTGAATACGTCATAACAAAATGAATTATGCACAAAACACCATGCTAATTGTGCTTCAGCATGAAGAATCAAAGTCCATTAGACACACCACAACGAATTCATGCAAGAAACAGGCAGAGCATGACTGATAATGCTGCAACAGAAAGATTGTTAGATGCAGAGCAAAAGAAACATTTTATTTATTTTTTATAGACATTCCCGTCACTGATGCCCAATGTGCTATCATACGAGTGACAATACGGTAGTGTTACAGCAGCAATATTCTATGAGAAATATCATTTAAAATACCCAAAATGACTATCTAGCCAAGCTAAGTCTGAAGAATTGCTCTCCTCATTAATGACAGGACATTCTTGTGCATTTCCCGACACATCATCATCAAGACGAGAAGGAATTTCTCGAAAACTCCCAAAAATGTCATCAAACCAATTACAAATAGATGGGCCGTTGTCCAGCCGCCTCCATGCTGGCTCTTCAACTCTTACAGGACCGCAATCCTGTTCGGACCACTTTGATGCAGTACATAGCCAGTTATAGTCACTTACAGTATCTTTGTTTTCTCCATTCCATTCCTTTAACAAACTTGGCGTTGTTTCCACAGGGCCAATTGTACTTAGTACGAAACTCTTGTTGGAAGCAAAACATGAACTTGGTTAAGTTCATTCCTTATGGTAGAACTGGACACGTTCCCTGTTGAGTTCTCAGACATTCTCTCCCTCCGGTTGCTGCTGGATCTTTTGCCAGGCAAACCAACCTTAGAAACAAATGACCGCGCTTCGTAGACTTTCAAATGAGCCAGATCAATGTCGTTGGGCTAACCGTCACTCTCGGCAGAGGAAAGAGTTAAATCTCCCTTCAGTGACGTCAGCATATCGCTGCTAGCGATAGGCGGCTGCGGAGTTCCCATAGCACACGAGCAGCGCCCAACACGAACAACAGGTGAAACATACTTCCTCACCAATGTATGTTGAATCCCAGTACAACATCTGCCCTCTACGCCTGGGCCTCTCTCATTGAACGGTACAGCGCGAAACTCCAGAACATCTGTTTCTGTGACTTGCGCTATGTGCGTTGGCTGAACTGCTTCTCCATCGGCACAGCCATACGTCGAACAGCCAGGTTGCCGGCGTTGAAAAACTCCGTCCACCCCCTCCGTAGCGGACACTTTAACTCGGGGAAGGGGTGGGTAACAGACCCGGTGGATGTCTTCCCATGGCGCCAGCCCTTCTTCCCGAACACCGTTTACCTCATGCAAGCTTTCATCCCTGTCTGTGCTAGCGATGCTGCAACGGCCTTGTTTCTTCTCTTTGCCACTCTGCGTACGATAACACACCGCAACTGCCATTTCTTCTGAGTAGAGATCGGACGCCTTGCTTAATCCCATCCTCGTCGCCAATGTTACGTCGCACATCTTGGGACAGATTGAGATTCACGCGGTTCGTATTTAAGATGTGCTTTTTATTTAGATAAGATGTCAATTTCTTAATATAGCAGTGATAAATGCAGATGGTAAGTATTAGGGCAGGGAAAGACATCCACCGGTCTGATAATAGCAGATAGTCAGCCCCAACTGAATAAAAAGGAACGTTCTCTCAACACAATAGTAAACATTCTAGATGAACATTCTACATGGAGTGAAACTCACCTGCACGTAATAAATACAAGACCCAACAGAACTCTCTCAACGCGACAGAGAGAGGAACTCTCTCAACGTGACAGGGAAAGGAATTCTCTCAACATGACAGAGAGAGGAACTCTCTCAACGCGACAGGGAAAGGAACTCTCTCAACGCGACAGAGAGAGGAACTCTATCAACGCGTCACAGAGACAAACTCTCTCAACGCAACATAGAGAGGAACTCTCTCAATGCGACTCGGAGAGGAACTCTCTCAACGCGACACAGAGACAAACTCTCTCAACGCGACAGAGAGAGGAACTCTCTGAACGCGACACAGAGACAAACTCTCTCAACGCGACAGAGAAAGTAACTCTCTCAATGCGACAGGAAGAGGAACTCACTCAATGCGACACAGAGAGGAACTCTCTCAATGCGACATGGAGACAAACTCTCTCAATGGTACAGACACTCTCTTAACACCACAGAGAGAGGAACGCAGGCAACGAATCTGAAGTGAGGGTCATGGTTCTGGAGGTTTGCAGAGGGCATTAATCGACATGGAGGATAAGATGAATCCAGAGTAGAGAAAAGAGAAGAGTTTAGAGTAGTCAGAGCATTGCTAGAGGATAGAAGCGAAAAGTGGTAGACAGATAAGGCTCAGAGAAAGGACGGAGTGTTGAAATGTTTAAGATCACGATGGGTATGAGAGGGTGAAAGTGAAGAGGAAAGAAGGTCAGAGGAGAGAGTCGAAGGGCCAAATGAGAAAGTAAGAAGGAAGTGGTTAGAGGAGTGTAAGGCAGAAGCAGCAATGGGGGAGGGAGAAGAAATGTATGTGAAAATTAAACCAAGAGTGGAACCCGAGATACGTGAGGGGTTGTGTAACATCATATGACTGAAGATGGGGAAGAAGGGAACAGGAAGAGTGAAGAGTAGAGAGAGGAAGATTGAAGTCACTGATAATAAATTGCGACCACATTCAACCTTTGCTATGCTGAGCGGCCAGCCTGAGGTCTTTGGGCCACACCCCGCCTAGGCTATCCAGAGTGTTGGTCTGAAGCATTGGACCACATCCGGCCTATTCTAAGTTGAGTGGCAGGCCTGAGCGCAAAAGCTACCCAAGCTATTGGCCAGTGGTGACCAACATCACGCACAGGCTATGAAGGTTGGCAGGCCAGAGGCATTGAAACCACACCTTGTATGTACAAGGGAGAGTGGTTAGCTCGAGGTAATACCAGGCTAACTAAACAGAGTGGCACGTCTGGGATATTGAAACCACATCCCAATTATGCTATGCAGAGTGGTGGGTGGGGGGGTCAACATCTTTGGGCGACAGACTACCTAGGGGATCCCATCCGCAACAATTTAAAGTATTTCTGTATGACAAAGTGCTCTGCATAAACACACCCGCCTCTCTAGCCAACACGTTTCCCCCAACCAGCAGTGACTGGCCAATCAGAGCCTTCTTTCTGATCCATGACACTAGAAACATGACTTTGGTGGCACTCCTTCCTGGTGGCTGCTGTGTGCTACCCAGAGTTTCTCCAAGCTCCCGTCAGAAACCCAAGGAGTCAGGTGTACGTCAAACTGGTCATGAGATCCCAGTGAAACATGGCCACTCTAATCTAATGACCACCGTCCACATCACCCACTAGCACACGCTGCTCAACTGCCCAACTAGACATGCCCACGCCCGTCCGGTGTTTCTATTACCCACATGTGAAATTCTGCCATTCTAGGTGCTACAGCCCCATGTGAGCTAACTCTAGACTGCTGTCACGTGACAGCTTCCAAAGCCGAATTCATATATATGGTGGCCACACATGGGGGATGCTAGAGGTGGGGGGCGGGGCGCAAGCACAACAGAGAAAGGGACTCCACGAAGATTCCAGTAATTTGCTAGTTGCCATGGGAACTGATTAAGTCTAGGACATAAAGCAGCCACAGTGACAGAAGTAGAAATCACTTTAAGAAGTAGAGTTCCCTCGGAAATGAGACTGGAAGTTCATGCTGCCACATCCGATGAGCTATTAATACACACACCGGATTTCATGCAAAATCTGTGTGTGTGTGGCCCTGTGACGCGCATGTGTGCTCTGTGTGAGTGTACAGGTATGTAGGTTCTGTTTATGTATGTGTGCGTGTGTGTTTGTATTCATTAGTGGGTGAGAGTAAAGGTACACATTGCGTGCTGGCAAGTGCGCGTCTATCTGTGTCACTGTGCATGCATATGATTGTATGTGTGCGCACCCATGTATGTGTGTGTATGTGTTTCTGACTGTTTCCAAGTTTATATCCGTTACTGTGTGTGTGTGCTGGTCTGTCTGTATACGTCTGTATAGGTGTGTGTGTGTGTTTCATTATGCCCATGTATGTGGTTTGTGTGTATGTGTTTGTATTGATCAGTGGGTGAGAATAAATGGACACATTTATATGCCTAAGTGCTGGCAAGTAAGTGTCTATCTGTGTCACTTTGCATACATATGATTGTGTGGGTGACCGCACCCGCACATGTGTGTGTGTCATTCTGCGTGCATGTGTGTGTGTTTGTGACCGTTTCCAATTTTATGTCCGTGAGTGTGTGTGTGCTCGTGTGTCTGTATAGGTCTGTATAGGTGTGGCTCTGTGTGTGTGTTTCTTTATGTGCATGTATGTGGTTTGTGTGTACCTCTATATGTGTGCGTGTGTGTTTGTATTGATTAGTGACTGATAATGCTGATGACACCCAGGTGCTCATCCCCCTCTCTGGTGATTACCTGTCTGACCTGAACACCCTCAGTTCCATCTACTCCACAATCCAATCCTGGATGGCAGAAAACTGGTTATGCCTCAACAGTGAGAAAACCGAGCTTCTGCTGATTAGCTCCCCGTCCACACAGGGCAAGCTGGACAAGCATTATAGATCATTCACCATTGACAACATCCCCATTACAGTATCCCAAACAGTCAAAACCCTTGGTGTCTACCTGGATCCCAACCTGACCATGAATAGGCAGGTCAATGCCATAGCATCCTCCTCAGCCTATCACTCTAAACTTCTTAATGCAGTGAGACCTTACCTCTCCCAGCAGAATTGCCTCACCATCGCCCGGGCAATAATTGGCTCGAGGCTTGACTACTGCAATGCCCTACTCATAGGAACCTCAGGCAAAAACCTTGCTAAACTGCTACTAGTTCAAAATAAGGCCCTTAGGGCCGCCACTGGCCAATCACGCAGGAACCATATCTCAGGTCTCAGAAGACAAGTCCACTGGCTTCCAGTCAAGGAAAGAATCATTTTTAAAACTCTTGCCTTGGCGCACAAGTATTTTCACAACCTGGCCACTCTGTACCTTGTACAAAGGATCTCTAAACCCCTTGTCTTCAGGCCAGCCAGATCAGCAAATTCAAACATGATAACTGTTCCTAAAACTAACAAAGCTCATGCTGGTGGTACCAGCTTCCCCACCATGGCTGCCACCCACTGGAACGCCCTCCCACATCACTTCAGGCTAATTGAATCTCACAATGTCTGTCATAAGGCCATCACAACCATGCTTTTCGTGTAAACCTGCAGGTTTTGTATTTGCAACTCTAGTAATCTGTAAGTAATGTTTTGCTAATTGATGTATATGTAACATTGTATCTCTTAAGACTACTTCTGATGGGCGGCTTTTCTGTAACCGTTAAATAAGCCTTCTTACGCTCCGTTTACAGCGCCTCGATACCCACAGGCAGTAGAGCGCTCTACAAATGTAAAAAATAAAATAAAATAAATAATGCAGGGATGCATTTGTGTGCTTGCATGTTATGTTATGTTATGTTATGCTAAAAGTTCTTATACCGCGCAGGTTTGTCCCGTTAGTGCTCGCAAATGTGTGTCTATCTCTTTGTGTCAATTCACATACATATAAGTGTGTCATTGTGTGTGTGTGTGTGTGTGAGGGTTCCCAAGTTTATCTCACTATGTGTGCCTGCTGGTTTGTCTGTGAGGGTTTATAGTGAAAAGGTCGAATTTAAAAAAGTCGAATGTCAAAATCTCAACAAAACAAAAATGTTTATGACGTTTTTAATTCGAAATGGGGGGGTTCTCCCACAACCCCCCTTTTTTTTTTTTTTACCCACTTTTTTTTTATTCCCGGACCCCAAAATAAATATATAATTAAAAAAGAGGGAATTCGACTTATTTTTTTTTTAGATTTATTTTTCGAGATTACTGTCATTCCACTTTTTTTTCGAGATTTTGACAGGATACCGTCTGTGAGAGAATGTATTGTATAATGGTTGTTATATGTGCTATCCTGGACACAGAGATTGGTCCAAAGGTTGTAGCCTGCAGGTGCGAGTGTGCAGACGTTCTCATGGTAGAGTGTTTTTGCTTTCTCTGGCAGCTTCTGTACGACATTCAAAAAATTCTGTAACCAGTAGGAGGGCGTCTGTGATATGCGTGTTGTGGTCTGGTTAAGGATCACACACAGGCAGGAAGTTGTAGTTATGGATATTTAATTTCACTGCACACAAAGCACTGGCTTCTGCCTTAACAGATATACTCTAAGCATATGTATCTTGCAGGATTCACCTGAATGCAGATTAAGAGGATATGTTGTGGAGGGTTTTGACCCATGAGGAATCATTAGACGGGGTAAATGTGGGGATTAAGCTGTCGCTGCCCATCATTTTACCCCAGAACAAAAATAAATCATTGGAGTGGGTAAAGATGGGGATGCGCTGTCGCCGCCCATCATTTCATCCCAGAATCCAGGAGAGCTGCGCAGTTGTGCGCACACCAAAATGGGTTGCCAAAGGAAAAACAGTAGCGCCGGTTAGCTCAAAACAGCGCTTCAAAAACCACCCTGGTTTCCCTGAATGCAAGCTTCAAATGCCCATTTTAAACATTGCACATATGCAAAATGTTCACTGAACACCAGCAGACATTTGGCAGAAGGAAATTTTGTGTGCCTACAAAAATCTGGGAAGATGAAGAGCCCAGAACTGTGCTTATAACCAAACTGGCTGAGCTATGGAGTCAGCAGTTTTAAGTTTAACTGAACTACAGACATTAAAAATCCAAATGTTTAAAATAAATAAGTGACCTACTTTTGAGTGTCACATAGTCTGTAACTGTTGAAATGTCATAGTTTTAAACTTAAAATCAGCATTCTAGCTGCATATGTAAAAATTGTCTTGACTTAAACTGGGGAACAAAAGCGACATTTTATCTGAAACCTGGCTTAAGGAACTGAATTCTGCCCACCAGCTACCCCCGACAGGAGATGAGACTTGCACAACAGCTGTGTTCCCAGGCCTACCTGCCTTTTGCTGCTCCCACCAAAAGGGATATGACACTTCCCTGATTGAATTACCTGGGCTCTGCAGGAAATTGAACAAAGCCCTGTCCTGACTCAGGCAAATGTTTTATTACGGGGGCTGTAAAAGTAGCTTCCTCCTGAAGCAAAGGGAAGGAGCACTGCCTGTGAGAGCAAGTTGGCAGAACTGGAAAAACCAGAATTTCAACCTTGTGCTGGGGGGAAACCACACCCCTGTAGCCAGAATATGGTTTTAGAAAAAGATGAATAACTCATAGTACGGACTTGTGAAAATTATTTAAATGATACCATAATTCTTGTGATTTTTCTGCCCACATTTTAAGAGGTTTTTAGAACCGGTGGCATGATCTGGGGGCAAACTAGCAGTTAAGAGGGTATTACTTAAAATGTATGCATGTTAAAAATCTGACACTTCATCAATTAATGTCCATACTCCTTGCGCACATGTGTATAAATTTGGGGTAATGTCCGATATTGCGAAACCAGTTAAAAAGTGCAAATGTCGCCATTTCTGAATGCAAGCTCCCAGGAAGAGCAGATTTGGACAGGGTATACCTCCTGTGATATGTGATGGGTGCATGTAATTTTAAACAAATGTGTACCTGTGCAAATATGTCTTTTGGGTCAAAATATAGATTGTGTGTAAGTTGACAGGGGTGGGTTCTCTGTATCATAAACAGACCTCATCATGATGACACTTCATTTCATTCCCCCAATCAAGGGAAAGAGGATGAAGTGGCCAATGACAAGTGGAGAGGGGTAGAGCCTAGTGATGCTGCACACACACCCACTTTCAAAACACATAAAAGCAGACAGACAGGACAGATAGGGACATTCAATTCCATTTGCTGCAACGCGCTCTGCCGGACCATACCACATCCAGAGATCCAGACTTCAAATCCATCAATCTCCAGAATCCAGAGAGGCTAGAGAGAGAGCAGAGCTGACCCAGATCACTGTGAAGTGCAGAGACCAGACCAGAGTCCAGTCTAAAACCTGACCAGATCCCTGGCGAGGCCCATTTAATTCAAGAATATAGTGTGAGTACCTAGCAAGACTGTGCAGAACCAATCTCTTAGTTAAAATAATAAAATTCAAGCTATTTTAATCTAAGTAGAACTGCCTCCTAACTATCACCTGTCATTTGTAAAGCTGTCACCTGTCATTTTCTAGTTGCAAGCCGCACTTGTCACTTTGAATTTTAACATTCCAAATCTGAAAAACGACCTTTATTTAATCGCTCATATCTCCGTAACCGTTTGTCCTAGAGACTTGCAGTAACTTTCATCTGGAAGCTGAGATCCTAGGCTGTCCTAGGACCCCAATACGATAGTGCTATTCCTTGTACTTCCTCTGTAATCGCGAAAAACGCACTCGCGAATTTGCCGCGATTTGCAAAATTTCTTCACGTGTGAAAACAGCAGTTTTCTTGCTTTCATTTGCCAAAAATTCGTTTAACCTGCTAGTTACTCCTAGATCCTTGCTAAAGTGAGCCTGAACTCATCCCAAGTATATTTCACTCACCCTGAACCTCCTAGAGGGAATTAAAAGCATTTCAGCATATTCCTCACTTCATTGCCAGCACATATAGAAGCATTTTGGGCCTGTGTTTCCAACTTCTGTAGTGTAAGCTTGCTGGGGTGAACTGAATTACATTTGATTGCATTTCTGAGAACTGTGTGCTTTCCTTCCATTTCCTTGCATTGCATAAAGGGGGGATGGGATTGCCAGAGAAAAGTGATTACATTGTTTTGTTGAACGCATATTGAGTATTTTCTGTACTGCATTTTCATTCCACCTTGCATCCATTTGAAACCATAAAGTATTGTTGCTATCTTATCCATCCTATAACCACTCATCATTGATTATAAAGAAGTGTGCTAGTGCCAGACTACCCATTATTGATTACTGCTCAGATTAGGTGTGCTATTCAATTATTAAATTATTATAAAGTGTGATATATATATCTATTGTTTAAATTATCAAATAAACCTTTTAACTTGCAAAACAGAACTACTTCTTGGCTCAGTGGGGTCAGGGTTATTCAAAGAGAGGGGTGTTATATAGGGGTAGTCATCCAGAACGCATGAACTGGACATAAAGATATTTCAATAAGGGTTTCCATTCAGTATCCCAGACTAGGCATTGACTTAGCTGTAGCGTTGAATTGAATCCTCTTACAAATTGGGGGCTCGTGCCGGACGTTTGGGTTAGATCTACCATTTGTGCAGATTAATACAGCGTGCCAGCTGACCAGATACACATATCCGGTCGGATCACACGATGTGTTACGCTGTAAAGCACTCCTCAAAGGAACGCTCTAAGGAAAAGGTCTGTTTTGCAAAAATAAAATACAAACTTCTGTAAGTCAGGACAGAGACCAATCTCTAGAATGACGACCTTAGTAGACATGAAAATAGCCAGAGAGCACTTCTTACATAAGTTATTTGTGAGAGGTGAGTGGACTCACCAGGACGGCATGGTCTGGTTGCAGGCCATCACGCAACAGGTCACTGAAACAGGGTCAGATATATGGGAAGATCAGGGTCCCCTACATGTGGCCCTGAGTGAACTATACATGGCTCCTAAAGCTAAGGATGAACAAGACAAGATGGTTAGGATAGCCGCATACCTGTACCTATATATGGGAGACATGCAGGATAAATGTACTGAAAGCCAAGATCTGGCGAATAAGCGACAGATGGCGTTAGAGAAGGTCCAATCTGACCTGGTTTCTTCTGAGCAGAGGCTACAGGGGAGCCACGAGTCAGAAAAGGAGAGTAGACAGCACATCATTAAAATAAAGAGGGATGTGGACATCCTGCAACAGGAAAAGGCTGACCAGGATACCAGATTTCTGGCCTTGCAGAAGGAGTACCAAGAAGGTTTGGACTCCCTACTGCAGAGCCAGAAAAAGCTGGAGCAACAATTAGACTTTAACAGGGCATGCACGGAGCAGGTAGCCACCCTGCAAAGTCATCTAGATAGAGTGAAGGCAGAGAGCAACAAGCTGATTTTGAAAGACCTGGATACCCAGGCAAAGTTTGATGAAGAACGCCAGAAAGCTGGTGCCTTTCAAAGGCAGAGGGATGACCTGGCGGCACAAATGCAGGCTCTTAGTCAGGAAAGAGACGCCTTAGGCCAGGAAGTCTGCCATTTCAAAAGAAAAACAGAAGAAAATCACTTGGCCCTCCAGGGGCTGGGTGACCTCCAAAAAGAACACCAGAAATTGTTAGAACACACCAGGAGGGTGGAGGATGCTCTGGCAAGAAAGGAGCAGGCCAATAGGGACACAGCTCAGGAGGTAACCCTCCTGCAGCAAAAACTGGCCCAGTGCTCCAGGACCAATCAGGAGGCACAGAGAGAGAATGAGGCTCTCTGCCAGCACAATGATAGACTCCAACAACAGGTAGCGATGCAGGAGAGACTGATAGAGTCTAGTAAGACCTTAACTGAGGAACTGAAGGCGCAGGCTCTTGCATTGCAACTGGGAGCAGGGGCGGATAGAGATGAGGTTCGCTGGGAAAGAGAAACTCCTGAGCATAACCCCAGGAGCCCTAGGACCAGAGGACTTTATTTCTCTCAGTCCCTGGACTCTGCCATCCCCATGTCCCCTGGCGCACATGAGCACAGGGCCACAGGGATGGCAGATTACTATCCAGCCAGAAGCATGGGGCTCATAGGCCAGTACCACCCAGGAATGGAGGGGCGGGCATCCGGGTATGGGCACCCAAGCACGGTGCAATTTGATGGGGAACCCCAGGTGAGTAGGCCCATTAAGGGCATCCTGAAAACCTCTGCCCAGTTAGGTCAGTGGGGGGGATACCCATCAAATCCTGGCAGCAAAGAGGAATCTGAAGACTCCTCTGAACGGTACAGGACACAGGAGACCAGGTCCCCACATTCTGCCAGCCATTCCCAGGCTCGCAGAATCCGGGAAAACCTGGCAGATCAGACAGGAACCTCTGGGAGCAGTGTCTCTGAGTCAGAGGATGAATGGACCAGGGTTACCCGAACCAAAAAGGCCAATAAGGCAAAAAGGGCCTTGCTTAAGGACCCATTGAAACAGATTAAGGCAATCAGGAGTGTCATCACGCCTTATCATAAGAACGCCAAGTACTCTGTTTGGGAACACTTGGAGCTCTATGAGCAAATGATGGAGACTTTCCATTTGAAGGACAGCCAAAGCTGTATCCAATATGTAAAGTGGACATTCTCCCCAGAGTACTCCAGTTTCTTTGCAGGGCTGGAGGACCAAAATCATTCCAGGTGGTCCACCTATAGGGCGGCCATATTAAAACATTTTTCTGTTCACAGAAATCCCCAAGAGGCTCGCAAGGCAGCCTACAATTTACAATGTGGGGAGGATCAGGCCCCACAAGAATTTGTGCAGGAGTTAAAGCGGGCTTTTGCACAGACCACAAGAAGGGTGCGCACGGATAGCAGAGAATTTATTAATATGTTTTTCCATGCCTTGCCCAAATACATAATGACCCAGCTCGTGAGGGATTTTCACGAGAAAAGATCTTTAGACTGGGTCATTGAACAGGCGACCCGGATCTATGAGGTGCAGAAGCCCATAGAAAATAAAAGCAATACCCAGAAAAATCCCAAAACCAACAGCACCCCTGCTTCTGCCAAGGTGGCAGAGGTAAAGGTCACCCCGTTTTAGATTTGGAGATGGGGGGGCCTAAAAACCTACCTGTACCTAATAATGCTAGGCCCAGAAGGTCCTCGGGCCAGTCACAGACAGGGAGCCAAGGAGGCAGCCCCACAAATGGGGTCCCTCACTCTCCTGACTATGTAAGTCCCCGTTACAAGGGTAATCGACCCATCCTGGGTTATGTGTGGACTCCTCCAGCCCAAGGGGGGGGTCCAGCCAAGCACCTAACCCAGGGAACTTCCCTCCTAACTTCCCACCAGAGGGCAGAAACTTACCAAATCCTGGGCAGAACTTTTTCCCCAGGTATCCACCCAATTTCCAGCCCCAAAATCCTCCACCCTTCTTTCCCCAATTCCCTGAGCCCAGACACCCGAATCCGGGAGAGGGGAGGCCAAGGGTGGAGGGGTATCCAAATCTTCCCAACCAGGGGTACTACCAAAGAAGGGATAGCTGCCCTTCCCGGGATCAGCCCAGGGGAGAAAACAGGGCCCTGTATCAGCCTGAGCGGGTTTCCCAGTTAGAGCACCAGGTTCAAAACATGGCGCGGGATCTGGGTCACATACTGAGGGCTCAGCAGAACCCTCAGATGGGCATGCCAGCGCAGAACGCACCCAACTCTGGACCTGGTGCTCCAGAACAATGACGGGGGCAGCACCCCGATAACACACCGGTTCCCAGGGAGGAGGCACAAAGGGAAGGGGGGTGTAAAGCCTTGGAGGAAGCTTCCTTCCTCACTTATAAACAGCCCCTGGAAACCCAGGAACCGGAAACAAAATCTCTTGCCCCTGAAAGTCTGCCTCCTAAGGAGCAGAGGGGGGGTAGGAGAAACAAAAGACCCAAACAGACTCAGTTTGAGGAGGAGGTACAGATCTTCCAATTTGAGGGAGAGGGATCCTTAGAGGATCCTGGGAAAAGGATCTTCTCCTTCAGAGATGGGGGAACTCCTCCCAAAGAAAAATGGGTCCCTAGGGATGCAAATCCAGACTGGGGAGAGGTGGAGTCTGAGCTACCGCCGCCCACCATCTCATCCCAGAACCAACAGCAAGAAAATCCCCTGGTTCAAACCCATCCTGGTGACTGCCTCCAAAAAGGGGGGGGCGGCCCAGAACCGGAACCCGGGGAACCCACAATGGCTCTGATCTCCAGTTGCCAACTTTTTCTTTCAATTTCCCAAGGCTTTCCACAGAATTCTGCCCAAATCTCTTCGCTAGCGATGTCCAAAACCAGAAAGTTAGCCCACCAGTTGTCAAAAAATGTGCATTATCTGTGCCCCCTTGAGGAGAAGGAGGGAAGATACTATGCCCCCGTACAAGTACAGGGGCAGGGTACGATTTCAGCGCTGGTGGACACAGGATCTCAAGCTACCCTTCTGTCCAGAAGGGCCTTTGATGAACTGAATGCAGGAAGGGGAGGGAATTACCAAATTCCTCTCACCTCACTTCCTGGACAACTCCAGAACTTTGACGGGAAGGAAATTCCCGTCCAGGGGATGGCAGACTTGGACATTAAAATTGGGCGACACAAGTTGAAACACCCGGTCATAGTTGTGACTCCAGAGGGCACCCCTTGTTTACTGGGGAATGACCTCCTGAGGAGGTTGTCACCCTTAATAGATTGCGTAAACAAAGTCCTCTGGACCCACTGACCAAGTAGAATTTCACTTCCAGAATAGCCAAATTCCAGACGTGACAGTAATAGCAGTAGGACAACAGACTGGTGAAGGGGGGTCCTCCCTATTTCTGAAAATCAACCTTCCTTCCAGTTTAAGGTGGTATTCCACACTGGAAGGAAACACCCTGAAATTCTTTACCAATCCACAATCAGAAACTCCCACTCCTATAGTCCAGAAAGATGTGAAATCAGCTCAGAGCCTGGCTTATATTCAGCAAATTGGAGAGCAGTTGTTCATCCCTGTTCAGTTAAATGATGGGAAGGACTCTGTTCTCGCTCGAGTGTGTGTGAACAACGGTAAGAGCTTCATCAGCGAAGCCATGTTCCGCCAACTCCCAAAAGATCCAGCCATTCCCACATTCAAACTGATAGACAAATGGGAAATGGACCTGGAAGCACCCAATTCCAAACATCTCCTGCCAAGCAGGTGTATGCTCAAAATTTCCATTGGCAACAAGAGCATAGTCCACAATTGTTGGGTCGTGCGAGACGTCACTGCCGCTTTTTACTTAGGCAGTGACATTCTCAATCGCTTTGCCATTAGTTTGGACCTAATAAACTTCAAAGCTTGGTCCCGATTAGCGGATAATCCCAAGGGCTTTGATGATCCAGAAAAAGCATTTAGGTCAGCTCAATTGCTACCTTATGCAGTTGAAATTCAGATCAAAGAGGAAGTCACCATCCCAGAAAGGACCCGACAATTCTCCCTGGAAGTGAAAGTTAAAAGAGGACAAAAATTGAAAAACCCTGATGCTTATATACATCTAAATGCTTCTCTCCAACAGCAATGGTTGGGGGTAAACCCAACACCATTAGTCAACATAGAACATGACACCATTCCAATAGAGGTGGATAACAGTGACGTAAAGAGTATCACTCTAGCCGCAGGCACCATTATTGGAATGGCGGTTGATGACCGACATTTTTCCATTGATCTAGGTAATCAACTGTTAGGACCAATCCCCAAGGACTGTTTTGACAGTGACACTGATGACCATACAACACCAGACTGGATCTTTACCCGGCATGGGGGGAACCTCCTGGTGTACACTTCCTGCCCTTATGGTAAGGAAGATGTGACTTGTGACTTCAGAGGGGATTTTCCAGGTCCATGAGGGCTGCCTTTCCCACCTGAAGACATCAGTCCAAATCAGCACTCTGACCAGGGACTTCTCCACCCAGCTGGAGGAGGCCGCTGAGATAGCCAAACCAGAAGTCTTTCCAGGCTTCAGGCAGATGGTGGAAGAGAGAGTCAACCTAGCTGATGCCTGTGTGACTCCGGAACAAAAGCAAAAGTTGAAACAAGTTTTCTTGGATTTCCAAGATCTCTTTGCGGTAGACTCATATGACTGTGGTCGCACTGACATCCACACAACAACAATCCCCACGGATCCTGGCATGACTCCAGTGTTTGTGAAGCAATATCGCTTGCCTCTCGCATCAATGGAGTCCCTTACTGAAATAATTAAGAACCTTGAGTCCCGGGGAATAATCCGTCCAGTCCACAGCACCTTCAATAATCCCGTGCTGGGAATATTAAAGCCAAACGTCCAGTGGAGACTCTACGCTGACCTCAGGGAGCTCAACAAACGGGTCCATACTTCCCGGTGGCCTCTGCCCTACATTGACCAAGGGCTGGCCCAGATTCAGGGGTCACAGGTATTCACTGCAATAGACCTGACCAATGGATACTGGACCGTGCCTGTCAGCAGGGAGGACCAATACAAGCTGGCTTTTACCTTTGGGGGCCAGCAGTACACATGGACCCGGACTCCCTTCGGATACCTTAACTCCGGTAATGAGTTCAATATTTTCCTACATAAGGCCATGCCCGACCTGGGTGCGAGGGGTAACCTGACTTATGTAGATGATGTCCTCATCAAAAGTTCATCTGTGGAGGAACACATAGCGGAGATCCGTTATGTTCTGACGCAGTTGAGGGCCGCCGGAGCAAAACCTTCCTTTCAGAAAGCACAGTGGTGCAAAACCCGTGTTAATTTCTTGGGGCATGAGATTACTCCTCAGGGTCTCTGTCCCCAGGAAAAGAAAGTGGAAGCACTTCAGAAACTGAAAGACCCCACAACTCTGCGGGAACTAAGGAGCCTCCTTGGACTGACTAATTACAGCAGAAAGTTCATTGAGGGCTACGCAGAGATCACCAGACCCCTGATTCATCTCCTGAAGGGGAGGGGGTCAAGTGGGAATGGGGTCCAGAACAAGCCGAGGCAGTAAGACAACTCAAAAGAAGCCTCTCACAAGCGCCTTGCCTAGCTTACCCTGTCAGAAACAAGGAGTTCTTCCTGGAGACCGGGTTCTCCAATACATGCTTGACGGCAGTATTATACCTAAAGCATGACAAGGTCAATAAAGTAATCTCCTATGCGAGCAAAACTTTATCCTCTGTGGAGGAAAAATTCAACGATTGTGAGAAGGCACTCCTGGCGTCAGTGTGGGCATTGAAGAATTACCGCCCGTTTATCCATGGGGAACACATCATAGTGGAGACTCCACACCAGCCTCTGCAATATCTCCAAAGTGATAGAATCCGGCTCGGAAATGTGAGTAATTCCCGAATTACTTCCTGGATTCTGTCAATGCAAGGCTTTCCTGTGGAGGTCAGATATGGCCAAAACAAGAAGAGTCCCCTCGAGCAAGGTCTGGCTGACTTGCATGATTGTGCCAGAGAAAACTGTCTCGAGGACGAAAGTCTAAAAATCAAGGACAACACGGAGGCATACCTTAATTCCCCACACAAAGTCTTTGAAGAAGACAAGTGTGAGGGAATGCCCACTGTCTATGTGGACGGATGCTCTTACCATGTTGACAACGACGGGGAGAAAGAACTGGTGGCCGGCGTAGGGAATGCATGGGTGAATGAGTCCCCAGAACCCTCCGCTGGATACAAATTTGGTCCCCGAAGTAGTCAGGTGGCAGAATTGATGGCTGTGCATCAGGCCATCCTCACTGCTGTCCAGCATCAACTCCACAAACTGGTCATAATCACAGATTCGGATTATGTACGGAACGGGTTTGTGGAGCACCTGGTTAATTGGAAAACCAGAGGCATGTTATGTACTAACAACAAACCCTTGAAACATGGGAAGTTGATCCAAAACATTGATGATCTGGTCACCTCGAATGAGATGACCATCTATTGGAAAAAGATCAAGGGTCATTCCAAAGTAGAGGGACCAGACAAAACTGGAAATGACTTAGCTGATCAGCTGGCCAAAACCGGGGCCATCCAAGGGGATCTAATTGAGATTGAGTCCCTGTTGGGGGAAATCCAGGTCACTGCTATCACTAGGTCCCAGACAAATGCTCACAATGACCTTTCAATTGCACAATGGAGTAAGGAGACCCCTGATGCTGATTTGATTACCGCTCAGATGGGGGATGCAATAATTGGTAAATTTTACCAGCACCTTGAGGACCCTGAGAACTTTCCCCTGACGGATACCGATTACATTGGGAAAGAGGACCTAAGAGTGTTGATGAAATGTCCAAAAATGTTCTGAATCCAAGACGGTTTGCTGGTAAGGAAATCCAAAGCTGGCCACGATCAGGGGGCGGTTCCTACCTCATTCCGAAGCCTGATGTTAAGTCACGCCCATGATGCGGCCACCGCCGGTCATAGGGGGTTTCACACAACATTGGAAATCTTAAGAGAGGTTGCATACTGGCCACACATGGGGCAGGACCTCGACCAATACTTGAAGGGGTGTCTTGTGTGTGCACAATTTCATCCATCATCCCTCACGCACCGTGCGCCTCTCCAAAAGAGGGGGATGACCCTGCCATGGTCAGATTTACAAATTGACTTTGTAGGCCCCGTGATTCGCTCTGCTAGGGGGAATAAGTACATGTTGACTGTGACATGCTTGTTTACCAAGTGGGTGGAATGTCTCCCAGCCCCAAATTGCAAGGCAGAAACAGCAGCTGCCCTGATGATTAACCACATCTTTTCCCGTTTCGGCCTACCTCAAAGGATTGAGTCAGACAGAGGTAGCCACTTCACCAGTGAAGTAATGACAAAGATGTGGGAGATACTGGGGGTCAAAAGGAAGTTGCATATTGCTTACCGGCCAGCTTCTTCTGGGGCAGTAGAGATATAACCGAACCATTGTGAGCATATTAAAGAAGTTTGTGGCAGATTCTGGGCCAAGTTGGGATATCCGATTACCTCTGGTCCTAATGGCCATCAGATCTACCCCTTCATCTGCAACCAAAATGTCACCATTTGAGTTGATGACTGGACGCAAGATGGTGCTTCCTCAGCATTTGCTCTACAGGACCCAAGAGCAGACACTGATAAATGCCTCCACAACTCATGAGTATGTGGAGAATTTAAGGAAACACCTTCAACATGCTTTTGCTTATGCTCAGCGGAATCTAGAAAGATCAGCTGATAGCATGAAGACCCACTACGACCTGAAGACTTCCAGGAAGGAATATCAGGTGGGGGACCGGGTCTATCTATAGAATTTCCAAAGGAACCAGGCCAAACAGCGAACATTTTTGCCTACATGGAAGGGACCCTTTGAGATTATAGACAAAATCTCCCCTGTGGCCTACAAAATCCACATCCCCAAAGGTCATTTGGCAGAGGGGGAAGACAAGTGTGTCCACATAAACCAGTTGAAATGTTGCCATCCCAGGCACACTCTGCAACAACTGGAGGAATCCTCTGGAATCCTAGTGGGTACTGTCTCAGATTAATTCAGTTCCAACCATAGAACATACCACATCTAGTCTCTAAAATATTGTGATTTGCATGAAACTGTCTCTTAGTTATCCTTTCTTTTTTAAAATAAGAATGTAATGTTAGGTTATTGTGAAATGTATATGCTGCCCCACTATCTCGACAGTTGTGGAAAAACGTCTATGAGTAGGTATTGCCGCTTTTGCTTTATCATCCTAGGAGAGATGAAACCATGGAGAATGACCAAGGAGGACGACCCAGGGACCGGGAACGAATATCCAAGGGGCCCGGGGTACCGCCCAATATTCCCATCAGGACCAGCAAGGAGAACTGACCGATCCGACCGGATGGAGAGGAAGATGCTGAACTGTGCCATCTACAGAATTGGAAGAAGATAATGTGGACATACCAGCGCCAGGGTTCAAAACCTCCCTTGCAACCGACTCCCCCTCGACTCAAGTCAAAGCGCAGTCGGGCGGGGGGGTTTGTGGAGGGTTTTGACCCATCTGGAATCATTAGACGGGGTAAATGTGGGGATTAAGCTTTCGCTGCCCATCATTTTACCCCAGAACAAAAATAAATCATTGGAGTGGGTAAAGATGGGGATGCGCTGTCGCCGCCCATCATTTCATCCCAGAATCCAGGAGAGCTGCGCAGTTGTGCGCACACCAAAATGGGTTGCCAAAGGAAAAACAGTAGCGCCGGTTAGCTCAAAACAGCGCTTCAAAAACCACCCTGGTTTCTCTGAATGCAAGCTTCAAATGCCCATTTTAAACATTGCACATATGCAAAATGTTCACTGAACACCAGCAGACATTTGGCAGAAGGAAATTTTGTGTGCCTACAAAAATCTGGGAAGATGAAGAGCCCAGAACTGTGCTTATAACCAAACTGGCTGAGCTATGGAGTCAGCAGTTTTAAGTTTAACTGAACTACAGACATTAAAAATCCAAATGTTTAAAATAAATAAGTGACCTACTTTTGAGTGTCACATAGTCTGTAACTGTTGAAATGTCATAGTTTAAAACTGAAAATCAGCATTCTAGCTGCATATGTAAAAATTGTCTTGACTTAAACTGGGGAACAAAAGCGACATTTTATCTGAAACCTGGCTTAAGGAACTGAATTCTGCCCACCAGATACCCCCGACAGGAGATGAGACTTGCACAACAGCTGTGTTCCCAGGCCTACCTGCCTTTTGCTGCTCCCACCAAAAGGGATATGACACTTCCCTGATTGAATTACCTGGGCTCTGCAGGAAATTGAACAAAGCCCTGTCCTGACTCAGGCAAATGTTTTATTACGGGGGCTGTAAAAGTAGCTTCCTCCTGAAGCAATGGGGAGGAGCACTGCCTGTGAGAGCAAGCTGGCTTGGCAGAACTGGAAAAACCAGAAATTCAACCGTGTGCTGGGGGGAAACCACACCCCTGTAGCCAGAATATGGTTTTAGAAAAAGATGAATAACTCATAGTACGGACTTGTGAAAATTATTTAAATGATACCATAATTCTTGTGATTTTTCTGCCCACATTTTAAGAGGTTTTTAGAACCGGTGGCATGATCTGGGAGCAAACTAGCAGTTAAGAGGGTATTACTTAAAATGTATGCATGTTAAAAATCTGACACTTCATCAATTAATGTCCATACTCCTTGCGCACATGTGTATAAATTTGGGGTAATGTCCGATATTGCAAAACCAGTTAAAAAGTGCAAATGTCGCCATTTCTGAATGCAAGCTCCCAGGAAGAGCAGATTTGGACAGGGTATACCTCCTGTGATATGTGAAGGGTGCATGTAATTTTAAACAAATGTGTACCTGTGCAAATATGTCTTTTGGGTCAAAATATAGATTGTGTGTAAGTTGACAGGGGTGGGTTCTCTGTATCATAAACAGACCTCATCATGATGACACTTCATTTCATTCCCCCAATCAAGTGGAATAGGATGAAGTGGCCAATGACAAGTGGAGAGGGGTACAGCCTAGTGATGCTGCACACACACCCACTTTCAAAACACATAAAAGCAGACAGACAGGACAGATAGGGACATTCAATTCCATTTGCTGCAACGCGCTCTGCCGGACCATACCACATCCAGAGATCCAGACTTCAAATCCATCAATCTCCAGAATCCAGAGAGGCTAGAGAGAGAGCAGAGCTGACCCAGATCACTGTGAAGTGCAGAGACCAGACCAGAGTCCAGTCTAAAACCTGACCAGATCCCTGGCGAGGCCCATTTAATTCAAGAATATAGTGTGAGTACCTAGCAAGACTGTGCAGAACCAATCTCTTAGTTAAAATAATAAAATTCAAGCTATTTTAATCTAAGTAGAACTGCCTCCTAACTATCACCTGTCATTTGTAAAGCTGTCACCTGTCATTTTCTAGTTGCAAGCCGCACTTGTCACTTTGAATTTTAACATTCCAAATCTGAAAAACGACCTTTATTTAATCGCTCATATCTCCGTAACCGTTTGTCCTAGAGACTTGCAGTAACTTTCATCTGGAAGCTGAGATCCTAGGCTGTCCTAGGACCCCAAAACGATAGTGCTATTCCTTGTACTTCCTCTGTAATCGCGAAAAACGCACTCGCGAATTTGCCGCGATTTGCAAAATTTCTTCACGTGTGAAAACAGCAGTTTTCTTGCTTTCATTTGCCAAAAATTCGTTTAACCTGCTAGTTACTCCTAGATCCTTGCTAAAGTGAGCCTGAACTCATCCCAAGTATATTTCACTCACCCTGAACCTCCTAGAGGGAATTAAAAGCATTTCAGCATATTCCTCACTTCATTGCCAGCACATATAGAAGCATTTTGGGCCTGTGTTTCCAACTTCTGTAGTGTAAGCTTGCTGGGGTGAACTGAATTACATTTGATTGCATTTCTGAGAACTGTGTGCTTTCCTTCCATTTCCTTGCATTGCATAAAGGGGGGATGGGATTGCCAGAGAAAAGTGATTACATTGTTTTGTTGAACGCATATTGAGTATTTTCTGTACTGCATTTTCATTCCACCTTGCATCCATTTGAAACCATAAAGTATTGTTGCTATCTTATCCATCCTATAACCACTCATCATTGATTATAAAGAAGTGTGCTAGTGCCAGACTACCCATTATTGATTACTGCTCAGATTAGGTGTGCTATTCAATTATTAAATTATTATAAAGTGTGATATATATATCTATTGTTTAAATTATCAAATAAACCTTTTAACTTGCAAAACAGAACTACTTCTTGGCTCAGTGGGGTCAGGGTTATTCAAAGAGAGGGGTGTTATATAGGGGTAGTCATCCAGAACGCATGAACTGGACATAAAGATATTTCAATAAGGGTTTCCATTCAGTATCCCAGACTAGGCATTGACTTAGCTGTAGCGTTGAATTGAATCCTCTTACAAATTGGGGGCTCGTGCCGGACGTTTGGGTTAGATCTACCATTTGTGCAGATTAATACAGCGTGCCAGCTGACCAGATACACATATCCGGTCGGATCACACGATGTGTTACGCTGTAAAGCACTCCTCAAAGGAACGCTCTAAGGAAAAGGTCTGTTTTGCAAAAATAAAATACAAACTTCTGTAAGTCAGGACAGAGACCAATCTCTAGAATGACGACCTTAGTAGACATGAAAATAGCCAGAGAGCACTTCTTACATAAGTTATTTGTGAGAGGTGAGTGGACTCACCAGGACGGCATGGTCTGGTTGCAGGCCATCACGCAACAGGTCACTGAAACAGGGTCAGATATATGGGAAGATCAGGGTCCCCTACATGTGGCCCTGAGTGAACTATACATGGCTCCTAAAGCTAAGGATGAACAAGACAAGATGGTTAGGATAGCCGCATACCTGTACCTATATATGGGAGACATGCAGGATAAATGTACTGAAAGCCAAGATCTGGCGAATAAGCGACAGATGGCGTTAGAGAAGGTCCAATCTGACCTGGTTTCTTCTGAGCAGAGGCTACAGGGGAGCCACGAGTCAGAAAAGGAGAGTAGACAGCACATCATTAAAATAAAGAGGGATGTGGACATCCTGCAACAGGAAAAGGCTGACCAGGATACCAGATTTCTGGCCTTGCAGAAGGAGTACCAAGAAGGTTTGGACTCCCTACTGCAGAGCCAGAAAAAGCTGGAGCAACAATTAGACTTCAACAGGGCATGCACGGAGCAGGTAGCCACCCTGCAAAGTCATCTAGATAGAGTGAAGGCAGAGAGCAACAAGCTGATTTTGAAAGACCTGGATACCCAGGCAAAGTTTGATGAAGAACGCCAGAAAGCTGGTGCCTTTCAAAGGCAGAGGGATGACCTGGCGGCACAAATGCAGGCTCTTAGTCAGGAAAGAGACGCCTTAGGCCAGGAAGTCTGCCATTTCAAAAGAAAAACAGAAGAAAATCACTTGGCCCTCCAGGGGCTGGGTGACCTCCAAAAAGAACACCAGAAATTGTTAGAACACACCAGGAGGGTGGAGGATGCTCTGGCAAGAAAGGAGCAGGCCAATAGGGACACAGCTCAGGAGGTAACCCTCCTGCAGCAAAAACTGGCCCAGTGCTCCAGGACCAATCAGGAGGCACAGAGAGAGAATGAGGCTCTCTGCCAGCACAATGATAGACTCCAACAACAGGTAGCGATGCAGGAGAGACTGATAGAGTCTAGTAAGACCTTAACTGAGGAACTGAAGGCGCAGGCTCTTGCATTGCAACTGGGAGCAGGGGCGGATAGAGATGAGGTTCGCTGGGAAAGAGAAACTCCTGAGCATAACCCCAGGAGCCCTAGGACCAGAGGACTTTATTTCTCTCAGTCCCTGGACTCTGCCATCCCCATGTCCCCTGGCGCACATGAGCACAGGGCCACAGGGATGGCAGATTACTATCCAGCCAGAAGCATGGGGCTCATAGGCCAGTACCACCCAGGAATGGAGGGGCGGGCATCCGGGTATGGGCACCCAAGCACGGTGCAATTTGATGGGGAACCCCAGGTGAGTAGGCCCATTAAGGGCATCCTGAAAACCTCTGCCCAGTTAGGTCAGTGGGGGGGATACCCATCAAATCCTGGCAGCAAAGAGGAATCTGAAGACTCCTCTGAACGGTACAGGACACAGGAGACCAGGTCCCCACATTCTGCCAGCCATTCCCAGGCTCGCAGAATCCGGGAAAACCTGGCAGATCAGACAGGAACCTCTGGGAGCAGTGTCTCTGAGTCAGAGGATGAATGGACCAGGGTTACCTGAACCAAAAAGGCCAATAAGGCAAAAAGGGCCTTGCTTAAGGACCCATTGAAACAGATTAAGGCAATCAGGAGTGTCATCACGCCTTATCATAAGAACGCCAAGTACTCTGTTTGGGAACACTTGGAGCTCTATGAGCAAATGATGGAGACTTTCCATTTGAAGGACAGCCAAAGCTGTATCCAATATGTAAAGTGGACATTCTCCCCAGAGTACTCCAGTTTCTTTGCAGGGCTGGAGGACCAAAATCATTCCAGGTGGTCCACCTATAGGGCGGCCATATTAAAACATTTTTCTGTTCACAGAAATCCCCAAGAGGCTCGCAAGGCAGCCTACAATTTACAATGTGGGGAGGATCAGGCCCCACAAGAATTTGTGCAGGAGTTAAAGCGGGCTTTTGCACAGACCACAAGAAGGGTGCGCACGGATAGCAGAGAATTTATTAATATGTTTTTCCATGCCTTGCCCAAATACATAATGACCCAGCTCGTGAGGGATTTTCACGAGAAAAGATCTTTAGACTGGGTCATTGAACAGGCGACCCGGATCTATGAGGTGCAGAAGCCCATAGAAAATAAAAGCAATACCCAGAAAAATCCCAAAACCAACAGCACCCCTGCTTCTGCCAAGGTGGCAGAGGTAAAGGTCACCCCGTTTTAGATTTGGAGATGGGGGGGCCTAAAAACCTACCTGTACCTAATAATGCTAGGCCCAGAAGGTCCTCGGGCCAGTCACAGACAGGGAGCCAAGGAGGCAGCCCCACAAATGGGGTCCCTCACTCTCCTGACTATGTAAGTCCCCGTTACAAGGGTAATCGACCCATCCTGGGTTATGTGTGGACTCCTCCAGCCCAAGGGGGGGGTCCAGCCAAGCACCTAACCCAGGGAACTTCCCTCCTAACTTCCCACCAGAGGGCAGAAACTTACCAAATCCTGGGCAGAACTTTTTCCCCAGGTATCCACCCAATTTCCAGCCCCAAAATCCTCCACCCTTCTTTCCCCAATTCCCTGAGCCCAGACACCCGAATCCGGGAGAGGGGAGGCCAAGGGTGGAGGGGTATCCAAATCTTCCCAACCAGGGGTACTACCAAAGAAGGGATAGCTGCCCTTCCCGGGATCAGCCCAGGGGAGAAAACAGGGCCCTGTATCAGCCTGAGCGGGTTTCCCAGTTAGAGCACCAGGTTCAAAACATGGCGCGGGATCTGGGTCACATACTGAGGGCTCAGCAGAACCCTCAGATGGGCATGCCAGCGCAGAACGCACCCAACTCTGGACCTGGTGCTCCAGAACAATGACGGGGGCAGCACCCCGATAACACACCGGTTCCCAGGGAGGAGGCACAAAGGGAAGGGGGGTGTAAAGCCTTGGAGGAAGCTTCCTTCCTCACTTATAAACAGCCCCTGGAAACCCAGGAACCGGAAACAAAATCTCTTGCCCCTGAAAGTCTGCCTCCTAAGGAGCAGAGGGGGGGTAGGAGAAACAAAAGACCCAAACAGACTCAGTTTGAGGAGGAGGTACAGATCTTCCAATTTGAGGGAGAGGGATCCTTAGAGGATCCTGGGAAAAGGATCTTCTCCTTCAGAGATGGGGGAACTCCTCCCAAAGAAAAATGGGTCCCTAGGGATGCAAATCCAGACTGGGGAGAGGTGGAGTCTGAGCTACCGCCGCCCACCATCTCATCCCAGAACCAACAGCAAGAAAATCCCCTGGTTCAAACCCATCCTGGTGACTGCCTCCAAAAAGGGGGGGGCGGCCCAGAACCGGAACCCGGGGAACCCACAATGGCTCTGATCTCCAGTTGCCAACTTTTTCTTTCAATTTCCCAAGGCTTTCCACAGAATTCTGCCCAAATCTCTTCGCTAGCGATGTCCAAAACCAGAAAGTTAGCCCACCAGTTGTCAAAAAATGTGCATTATCTGTGCCCCCTTGAGGAGAAGGAGGGAAGATACTATGCCCCCGTACAAGTACAGGGGCAGGGTACGATTTCAGCGCTGGTGGACACAGGATCTCAAGCTACCCTTCTGTCCAGAAGGGCCTTTGATGAACTGAATGCAGGAAGGGGAGGGAATTACCAAATTCCTCTCACCTCACTTCCTGGACAACTCCAGAACTTTGACGGGAAGGAAATTCCCGTCCAGGGGACGGCAGACTTGGACATTAAAATTGGGCGACACAAGTTGAAACACCCGGTCATAGTTGTGACTCCAGAGGGCACCCCTTGTTTACTGGGGAATGACCTCCTGAGGAGGTTGTCACCCTTAATAGATTGCGTAAACAAAGTCCTCTGGACCCACTGACCAAGTAGAATTTCACTTCCAGAATAGCCAAATTCCAGACGTGACAGTAATAGCAGTAGGACAACAGACTGGTGAAGGGGGGTCCTCCCTATTTCTGAAAATCAACCTTCCTTCCAGTTTAAGGTGGTATTCCACACTGGAAGGAAACACCCTGAAATTCTTTACCAATCCACAATCAGAAACTCCCACTCCTATAGTCCAGAAAGATGTGAAATCAGCTCAGAGCCTGGCTTATATTCAGCAAATTGGAGAGCAGTTGTTCATCCCTGTTCAGTTAAATGATGGGAAGGATTCTGTTCTCGCTCGAGTGTGTGTGAACAACGGTAAGAGCTTCATCAGCGAAGCCATGTTCCGCCAACTCCCAAAAGATCCAGCCATTCCCACATTCAAACTGATAGACAAATGGGAAATGGACCTGGAAGCACCCAATTCCAAACATCTCCTGCCAAGCAGGTGTATGCTCAAAATTTCCATTGGCAACAAGAGCATAGTCCACAATTGTTGGGTCGTGCGAGACGTCACTGCCGCTTTTTACTTAGGCAGTGACATTCTCAATCGCTTTGCCATTAGTTTGGACCTAATAAACTTCAAAGCTTGGTCCCGATTAGCGGATAATCCCAAGGGCTTTGATGATCCAGAAAAAGCATTTAGGTCAGCTCAATTGCTACCTTATGCAGTTGAAATTCAGATCAAAGAGGAAGTCACCATCCCAGAAAGGACCCGACAATTCTCCCTGGAAGTGAAAGTTAAAAGAGGACAAAAATTGAAAAACCCTGATGCTTATATACATCTAAATGCTTCTCTCCAACAGCAATGGTTGGGGGTAAACCCAACACCATTAGTCAACATAGAACATGACACCATTCCAATAGAGGTGGATAACAGTGACGTAAAGAGTATCACTCTAGCCGCAGGCACCATTATTGGAATGGCGGTTGATGACCGACATTTTTCCATTGATCTAGGTAATCAACTGTTAGGACCAATCCCCAAGGACTGTTTTGACAGTGACACTGATGACCATACAACACCAGACTGGATCTTTACCCGGCATGGGGGGAACCTCCTGGTGTACACTTCCTGCCCTTATGGTAAGGAAGATGTGACTTGTGACTTCAGAGGGGATTTTCCAGGTCCATGAGGGCTGCCTTTCCCACCTGAAGACATCAGTCCAAATCAGCACTCTGACCAGGGACTTCTCCACCCAGCTGGAGGAGGCCGCTGAGATAGCCAAACCAGAAGTCTTTCCAGGCTTCAGGCAGATGGTGGAAGAGAGAGTCAACCTAGCTGATGCCTGTGTGACTCCGGAACAAAAGCAAAAGTTGAAACAAGTTTTCTTGGATTTCCAAGATCTCTTTGCGGTAGACTCATATGACTGTGGTCGCACTGACATCCACACAACAACAATCCCCACGGATCCTGGCATGAATCCAGTGTTTGTGAAGCAATATCGCTTGCCTCTCGCATCAATGGAGTCCCTTACTGAAATAATTAAGAACCTTGAGTCCCGGGGAATAATCCGTCCAGTCCACAGCACCTTCAATAATCCCGTGCTGGGAATATTAAAGCCAAACGTCCAGTGGAGACTCTACGCTGACCTCAGGGAGCTCAACAAACGGGTCCATACTTCCCGGTGGCCTCTGCCCTACATTGACCAAGGGCTGGCCCAGATTCAGGGGTCACAGGTATTCACTGCAATAGACCTGACCAATGGATACTGGACCGTGCCTGTCAGCAGGGAGGACCAATACAAGCTGGCTTTTACCTTTGGGGGCCAGCAGTACACATGGACCCGGACTCCCTTCGGATACCTTAACTCCGGTAATGAGTTCAATATTTTCCTACATAAGGCCATGCCCGACCTGGGTGCGAGGGGTAACCTGACTTATGTAGATGATGTCCTCATCAAAAGTTCATCTGTGGAGGAACACATAGCGGAGATCCGTTATGTTCTGACGCAGTTGAGGGCCGCCGGAGCAAAACTTTCCTTTCAGAAAGCACAGTGGTGCAAAACCCGTGTTAATTTCTTGGGGCATGAGATTACTCCTCAGGGTCTCTGTCCCCAGGAAAAGAAAGTGGAAGCACTTCAGAAACTGAAAGACCCCACAACTCTGCGGGAACTAAGGAGCCTCCTTGGACTGACTAATTACAGCAGAAAGTTCATTGAGGGCTACGCAGAGATCACCAGACCCCTGATTCATCTCCTGAAGGGGAGGGGGTCAAGTGGGAATGGGGTCCAGAACAAGCCGAGGCAGTAAGACAACTCAAAAGAAGCCTCTCACAAGCGCCTTGCCTAGCTTACCCTGTCAGAAACAAGGAGTTCTTCCTGGAGACCGGGTTCTCCAATACATGCTTGACGGCAGTATTATACCTAAAGCATGACAAGGTCAATAAAGTAATCTCCTATGCGAGCAAAACTTTATCCTCTGTGGAGGAAAAATTCAACGATTGTGAGAAGGCACTCCTGGCGTCAGTGTGGGCATTGAAGAATTACCGCCCGTTTATCCATGGGGAACACATCATAGTGGAGACTCCACACCAGCCTCTGCAATATCTCCAAAGTGATAGAATCCGGCTCGGAAATGTGAGTAATTCCCGAATTACTTCCTGGATTCTGTCAATGCAAGGCTTTCCTGTGGAGGTCAGATATGGCCAAAACAAGAAGAGTCCCCTCGAGCAAGGTCTGGCTGACTTGCATGATTGTGCCAGAGAAAACTGTCTCGAGGACGAAAGTCTAAAAATCAAGGACAACACGGAGGCATACCTTAATTCCCCACACAAAGTCTTTGAAGAAGACAAGTGTGAGGGAATGCCCACTGTCTATGTGGACGGATGCTCTTACCATGTTGACAACGACGGGGAGAAAGAACTGGTGGCCGGCGTAGGGAATGCATGGGTGAATGAGTCCCCAGAACCCTCCGCTGGATACAAATTTGGTCCCCGAAGTAGTCAGGTGGCAGAATTGATGGCTGTGCATCAGGCCATCCTCACTGCTGTCCAGCATCAACTCCACAAACTGGTCATAATCACAGATTCGGATTATGTACGGAACGGGTTTGTGGAGCACCTGGTTAATTGGAAAACCAGAGGCATGTTATGTACTAACAACAAACCCTTGAAACATGGGAAGTTGATCCAAAACATTGATGATCTGGTCACCTCGAATGAGATGACCATCTATTGGAAAAAGATCAAGGGTCATTCCAAAGTAGAGGGACCAGACAAAACTGGAAATGACTTAGCTGATCAGCTGGCCAAAACCGGGGCCATCCAAGGGGATCTAATTGAGATTGAGTCCCTGTTGGGGGAAATCCAGGTCACTGCTATCACTAGGTCCCAGACAAATGCTCACAATGACCTTTCAATTGCACAATGGAGTAAGGAGACCCCTGATGCTGATTTGATTACCGCTCAGATGGGGGATGCAATAATTGGTAAATTTTACCAGCACCTTGAGGACCCTGAGAACTTTCCCCTGACGGATACCGATTACATTGGGAAAGAGGACCTAAGAGTGTTGATGAAATGTCCAAAAATGTTCTGAATCCAAGACGGTTTGCTGGTAAGGAAATCCAAAGCTGGCCACGATCAGGGGGCGGTTCCTACCTCATTCCGAAGCCTGATGTTAAGTCACGCCCATGATGCGGCCACCGCCGGTCATAGGGGGTTTCACACAACATTGGAAATCTTAAGAGAGGTTGCATACTGGCCACACATGGGGCAGGACCTCGACCAATACTTGAAGGGGTGTCTTGTGTGTGCACAATTTCATCCATCATCCCTCACGCACCGTGCGCCTCTCCAAAAGAGGGGGATGACCCTGCCATGGTCAGATTTACAAATTGACTTTGTAGGCCCCGTGATTCGCTCTGCTAGGGGGAATAAGTACATGTTGACTGTGACATGCTTGTTTACCAAGTGGGTGGAATGTCTCCCAGCCCCAAATTGCAAGGCAGAAACAGCAGCTGCCCTGATGATTAACCACATCTTTTCCCGTTTCGGCCTACCTCAAAGGATTGAGTCAGACAGAGGTAGCCACTTCACCAGTGAAGTAATGACAAAGATGTGGGAGATACTGGGGGTCAAAAGGAAGTTGCATATTGCTTACCGGCCAGCTTCTTCTGGGGCAGTAGAGATATAACCGAACCATTGTGAGCATATTAAAGAAGTTTGTGGCAGATTCTGGGCCAAGTTGGGATATCCGATTACCTCTGGTCCTAATGGCCATCAGATCTACCCCTTCATCTGCAACCAAAATGTCACCATTTGAGTTGATGACTGGACGCAAGATGGTGCTTCCTCAGCATTTGCTCTACAGGACCCAAGAGCAGACACTGATAAATGCCTCCACAACTCATGAGTATGTGGAGAATTTAAGGAAACACCTTCAACATGCTTTTGCTTATGCTCAGCGGAATCTAGAAAGATCAGCTGATAGCATGAAGACCCACTACGACCTGAAGACTTCCAGGAAGGAATATCAGGTGGGGGACCGGGTCTATCTATAGAATTTCCAAAGGAACCAGGCCAAACAGCGAACATTTTTGCCTACATGGAAGGGACCCTTTGAGATTATAGACAAAATCTCCCCTGTGGCCTACAAAATCCACATCCCCAAAGGTCATTTGGCAGAGGGGGAAGACAAGTGTGTCCACATAAACCAGTTGAAATGTTGCCATCCCAGGCACACTCTGCAACAACTGGAGGAATCCTCTGGAATCCTAGTGGGTACTGTCTCAGATTAATTCAGTTCCAACCATAGAACATACCACATCTAGTCTCTAAAATATTGTGATTTGCATGAAACTGTCTCTTAGTTATCCTTTCTTTTTTAAAATAAGAATGTAATGTTAGGTTATTGTGAAATGTATATGCTGCCCCACTATCTCGACAGTTGTGGAAAAACGTCTATGAGTAGGTATTGCCGCTTTTGCTTTATCATCCTAGGAGAGATGAAACCATGGAGAATGACCAAGGAGGACGACCCAGGGACCGGGAACGAATATCCAAGGGGCCCGGGGTACCGCCCAATATTCCCATCAGGACCGGCAAGGAGAACTGACCGATCCGACCGGATGGAGAGGAAGATGCTGAACTGTGCCATCTACAGAATTGGAAGAAGATAATGTGGACATACCAGCGCCAGGGTTCAAAACCTCCCTTGCAACCGACTCCCCCTCGACTCAAGTCAAAGCGCAGTCGGGCGGGGGGGTTTGTGGAGGGTTTTGACCCATCTGGAATCATTAGACGGGGTAAATGTGGGGATTAAGCTTTCGCTGCCCATCATTTTACCCCAGAACAAAAATAAATCATTGGAGTGGGTAAAGATGGGGATGCGCTGTCGCCGCCCATCATTTCATCCCAGAATCCAGGAGAGCTGCGCAGTTGTGCGCACACCAAAATGGGTTGCCAAAGGAAAAACAGTAGCGCCGGTTAGCTCAAAACAGCGCTTCAAAAACCACCCTGGTTTCTCTGAATGCAAGCTTCAAATGCCCATTTTAAACATTGCACATATGCAAAATGTTCACTGAACACCAGCAGACATTTGGCAGAAGGAAATTTTGTGTGCCTACAAAAATCTGGGAAGATGAAGAGCCCAGAACTGTGCTTATAACCAAACTGGCTGAGCTATGGAGTCAGCAGTTTTAAGTTTAACTGAACTACAGACATTAAAAATCCAAATGTTTAAAATAAATAAGTGACCTACTTTTGAGTGTCACATAGTCTGTAACTGTTGAAATGTCATAGTTTAAAACTGAAAATCAGCATTCTAGCTGCATATGTAAAAATTGTCTTGACTTAAACTGGGGAACAAAAGCGACATTTTATCTGAAACCTGGCTTAAGGAACTGAATTCTGCCCACCAGATACCCCCGACAGGAGATGAGACTTGCACAACAGCTGTGTTCCCAGGCCTACCTGCCTTTTGCTGCTCCCACCAAAAGGGATATGACACTTCCCTGATTGAATTACCTGGGCTCTGCAGGAAATTGAACAAAGCCCTGTCCTGACTCAGGCAAATGTTTTATTACGGGGGCTGTAAAAGTAGCTTCCTCCTGAAGCAATGGGGAGGAGCACTGCCTGTGAGAGCAAGCTGGCTTGGCAGAACTGGAAAAACCAGGAATTCAACCGTGTGCTGGGGGGAAACCACACCCCTGTAGCCAGAATATGGTTTTAGAAAAAGATGAATAACTCATAGTACGGACTTGTGAAAATTATTTAAATGATACCATAATTCTTGTGATTTTTCTGCCCACATTTTAAGAGGTTTTTAGAACCGGTGGCATGATCTGGGAGCAAACTAGCAGTTAAGAGGGTATTACTTAAAATGTATGCATGTTAAAAATCTGACACTTCATCAATTAATGTCCATACTCCTTGCGCACATGTGTATAAATTTGGGGTAATGTCCGATATTGCGAAACCAGTTAAAAAGTGCAAATGTCGCCATTTCTGAATGCAAGCTCCCAGGAAGAGCAGATTTGGACAGGGTATACCTCCTGTGATATGTGAAGGGTGCATGTAATTTTAAACAAATGTGTACCTGTGCAAATATGTCTTTTGGGTCAAAATATAGATTGTGTGTAAGTTGACAGGGGTGGGTTCTCTGTATCATAAACAGACCTCATCATGATGACACTTCATTTCATTCCCCCAATCAAGTGGAATAGGATGAAGTGGCCAATGACAAGTGGAGAGGGGTACAGCCTAGTGATGCTGCACACACACCCACTTTCAAAACACATAAAAGCAGACAGACAGGACAGATAGGGACATTCAATTCCATTTGCTGCAACGCGCTCTGCCGGACCATACCACATCCAGAGATCCAGACTTCAAATCCATCAATCTCCAGAATCCAGAGAGGCTAGAGAGAGAGCAGAGCTGACCCAGATCACTGTGAAGTGCAGAGACCAGACCAGAGTCCAGTCTAAAACCTGACCAGATCCCTGGTGAGGCCCATTTAATTCAAGAATATAGTGTGAGTACCTAGCAAGACTGTGCAGAACCAATCTCTTAGTTAAAATAATAAAATTCAAGCTATTTTAATCTAAGTAGAACTGCCTCCTGTCACCTGTCATTTGTAAAGCTGTCACCTGTCATTTTCTAGTTGCAAGCCGCACTTGTCACTTTGAATTTTAACATTCCAAATCTGAAAAATGACCTTTATTTAATCGCTCATATCTCCGTAACCGTTTGTCCTAGAGACTTGCAGTAACTTTCATCTGGAAGCTGAGATCCTATGCTGTCCTAGGACCCCAAAACGATAGTGCTAGTCCTTGTAGTTCCTCTGTGATCGCGAGAAATGCACTCGCGAATTTGCCGCGATTTGCAAAACTTCTTCACGTGTGAAAACAGCAGTTTTCTTGCTTTCATTTGCCAAAAATTCGTTTAACCTGCTAGTTACTCCTAGATCCTTGCTAAAGTGAGCCTGAACTCATCCCAAGTATATTTCACTCACCCTGAACCTCCTAGAGGGAATTAAAAGCATTTCAGCATATTCCTCACTTCATTGCCAGCACATATAAAAGCATTTTGGGCCTGTGTTTCCAACTTCTGTGGTGTAAGCTTGCTGGGGTGAACTGAATTACATTTGATTGCATTTCTGAGAACTGTGTGCTTTCCTTCCATTTCCTTGCATTGCATAAAGGGGGGAGGGGATTGCCAGAGAAAAGTGATTACATTGTTTTGTTGAACGCATATTGAGTATTTTCTGTACTGCATTTTCATTCCACCTTGCATCCATTTGAAACCATAAAGTATTGTTGCTATCTTATCCATCCTATAACCACTCATCATTGAATATAAAGAAGTGTGCTAGTGCCAGACTATCCATTATTGATTACTGCTCAGATTAGGTGTGCTATTCAATTATTAAATTATTATAAAGTGTGATATATATATCTATTGTTTAAATTATCAAATAAACCTTTTAACTTGCAAAACAGAACTACTTCTTGGCTCAGTGGGGTCAGGGTTATTCAAAGAGAGGGGTGTTATATAGGGGTAGTCATCCAGAACGCATGAACTGGACATAAAGATATTTCAATAAGGGTTTCCATTCAGTATCCCAGACTAGGCATTGACTTAGCTGTAGTGTTGAATTCAATCCTCTTACAATGTTTATTTAAATAGAATCTGCAGGGAGAGCGTTGAGCTGCCATGCTTCTTCTGGCTTGCCGCGCTAGTAGTAATCTTAGCGGGAAGTCCTACTTGCAATCTCTTGTTTGATCTCACGAGACTTTGCGCAGGACTTCCTTGAAGACCTTCACTCTACATACCTCCTTTTGTTGGAAGACTTGCAATACTACATCACATAGTCGGTGTACCTTCCTGCCCTTCTTCTTTCTCTCTGTGGTTGACTGCTCTCTGCATTCTCTTCTTGCGATGTTGTGCTCTTTTCACTGGATCTCTCTTATCTCACCACACTCCGCTTGGGACTGGATTCAGCTTGGCATGGTGTCCATTCATCCTGTTCCTCTTCATGTTCAGGTTGTTCTCTCATTGTCAGTTTCTCCTTGGCTGAGCTCTCCTCTTGGTTTCTCTGCTCTTGTGTTGCAGGGCTGGGTACTTCTCCTGTCCCCTTTTCATATAGCGCCATCGTCTCCAAGTACCATCGCTTGCCATCTTGGGTGCTTCCATTTTTTGTCCCTCGCTGCACCACCCTCACTTGTCCGCTGAATTTGGACCCAGTCACAGGATCTCTATGTAGCATATTCATCTTTATCAAATCCCCCTCTCTAACTGTATTTTGTTGTGGCTTCCTTCTTTCGTCACTCTATCTATTCATGTTTCACTTGCTCTTTTTCACTCATCACACCAATTCTTCCATGTCCACTTTTTCATCCTCTCTTATATTTGCCAACCATGGCGGATCCAGCATGGACGTTGCCCTGTGTCCTATGAGGTGACGGAACAGCGATATGTTTGTGACCCCATTGGGAGTAAGGCGATGGGCAGCCACCACTTCCTTGACAGTGCTGAGCAGATCAAGACCCGCTGCGGTAGCAAACTGCAGGACTCCCTTGATGAACCTGTTGGTACGTTCCACTAACCCATTTGCTTGTGGGTGATATAAGGCTGTTTTAATTTGCTGGATATTGTTCTCCTTCATAGACCTTTCCATTTCTCTAGACACAAGCTGAACTTCCATTGGGGATTGAATGGTTGTAGGCAAGGCGCTTGCATTATGCCCTCTTAGACTTCTTTGAAGGACCTCGATTGTTCTGCCATCCACTGGTACTCCACTCCTTTCTTGAGAAATTCCCTCATGAGGACGGTAGTCTCAAAAAATGTGGCACACATTTTGCATAATATTTGGATAATCCTAAAAAGTAACTCAAATCTTCTTTACTACTTGGGGGAGGTGCCTTCACAATGGCTTGCAGTAGATATTTCTTAGGACTGATACCTGCCTTGGATATGTGTATCCTAGATATTCTACTACGTCCGCCTGCAGTACACACTTATTATAGGGCAGCTGCGATCCTGCTACTTGTAACTTTGCCAACACTTTGCGGGGAGCTGTATCATGTGTCTCTTTATCCTCCGCGTAAATTAAAATGCCATCTTGGAAGTATGAGACATTTCCAATATTTTTCAACAGGGAGTCCATCTGGCGCTGGAACCTGGAGGCCGCCAAAGACAACCCAAAGGGCATTCTGGTGAATTGACACATTCCAAAAACGGTTATGAACGCTGTGAGAGGTCTGGACCCCAATGTAAGTTTATCTGGTTGTAGGCATCTATCATATCTAGTTTCAAAAAGACTTTTACCTCATTCATCAGCAAAATCGTTTCATTTTTGCTTGGTAAGGGTTAACTATCCGCCACCACTTCAAGGTTTAGACTGTGTAAGTCAATGCAAATGCATAAATTGCCAGCCTACTGTTTCTTTACAAGTGTTACGGGGCTGAGCTATTTTGCTTTCTCCACCGTCTTTACGGTCTATGTAAGCCTCCACTCTTTCTTTCCCATCCATGCTTTTGTACAGGTTCGATGGTAGTATGGTGAGGTCTGAGTCTGAGTCCGCCATCACCCTTGTTTCATGTCCGTCGACTTTAATGGTACAATGAGGCTTTTCTTTCTGGGTTGTGAGGCTATCAACTATGAGAACTGTGGCAAATGCTTCTTCGTCCGAGTAGGCTTCGTCTCTGCCCTCTTCACTCTGGATTGCTGCTACAGTCTTCCTCCCTTTCCAAGTGCACACTGATGCAAAATGTCTATACCATCTGCATTTTGTGGGATGCATTTAAAGGCACCAAACAGAAGTCACTTTCTCCCGAACAGCAGCATTTAAACAATGCAACCAAAAATGCCATGCTTTACTTTCCCTGTCACATTAATGGCAAGAAGTTAAACACGGCAACCAAAAACGGCCTGGCTTTTTCTTTTTGTTCATGTAAAATTAAAGAAAGATGCCTACCTGTCATTATCAATGGACTAGCAGCAATGTAATTCACCCAAGAAGGAGGAATCAAAGAATCCTGTGACATGGAAAACCGGATTTTTAAACATTACAAGCAAAAACGGCCTGCACAGGTATTTGCAGCTAAAAAATGGCTTTAAAAAGCCACAATGGAAAAAGATACCACTGCTCAAAGAAAAATGTCAGGACAGCAAAACCTGATGTGTGGGGGTGATCAAAGTGAATTATATTATGTTTCACCCACAAAACTCCTGTAAACGTGTAAAGAGACACTTACTTCAGGAAAAAAACCTGTTCTGGCTGAGTTCTAAACTTCACAATCAAATGCCCCACTTCCAGTTGGATGTTGCACCTCCCAGCCAACAACCCTGTAATAAAATGTGAGGCGTCAAACTTCCCTATTCTGCAGACTGGCCGGCAGGACAGCAGAGATTTCAAAAGAAGGCAATCCTTGGATAAAGGTTGAAAAAAAGGTGGAAGCCTTGTTGCGCCCATTTCAAAAGAGGCAACACCACTTCAAAAAGACTTATAAAAAAATCTCTGGTCACAGGCTGAGCCCAGGAAGACAGATGGCTGTGGGGGATGAAGCGGCCCTCCCACATGTTGAACAGACACTCCCAATTGATATTAAAAGACTGTTTTGTTTTAGGCATTTTGTGCAGCCATCAGACTGAGGATTGATCTCAATTTTATACCATTGTTCATGTAATTTCCAGAAATTGCATTTAATTGGGACTCTGGGAACTGTAATGGCCAGTTAGATTAGGTTTCTGGCTGACCTGGACATGTAACAAATGTAAAAGTGGTTGAAAAGATGGAAAATGAAATTGGGAAAATGCTTATTGACATATATTCACAACTGTTGTACATTTTATGAAAACGACAAAAATGTGACACATGGGCATGCTACATCGTACAGAGTTGGCGGTCGGCTCATATAATTCTCCATGCTCTGCTAAAACAGAATATATGTTTTTTTATGGCAGTGGCTAGTACAATTATGAAGTTATGATACATAACTAGTGTTTGCAAAAAGTTGAAATGAGAACAAAGGATTGTGATAAAGGAGAAAAGACAGATGGTGCTCTCCTCCCCTGAGCCATTCCTGGCTGGGGGCTGGGGCAGAGAGATGGATGGAAACTGTCCAATCATAGTGGCAGGGATAATTACAAGGTACTCCCCCTAGATTGTAAAACGAGTGATGTCATTTATACTATATAAGGGGAACTGTACCAGTACTCAGGACACACAAAAACCAGGGAAGACAGAAAAAGGAGGACGGACAGAAGGCTGCTGGAATTTACCATCTTTGGGAGTGCAGTGACCAGACCCTTGTCCTTTCTTTCCAGAGTGTCCTGAGATCCAGCTGGCTTTCCTGAAACCTTAAACAAAGGCTTTCTATGTAGGTATCAATAACCCCAGCCCTAAATTGCATAAGCCCTTCACTTTTGCAGCAGTGCATCCTATATTTCCCTATTGAAAACCCCAATAGCCTGTGTAGTCCAGTCATTTCCCATTGAAGAATCTCTCGTTTGCCTATTTATGTTAGCATATCCCCATTGAGAAAACCCTGCATTTGTCTGTGTAAATCCTTAGTTTTTTTGTAAGTAAATCAATTAATTCCCCATTGAATTTCAAGGATTGTTGAAATTCGAAAACCAACCATCCTTGTCTAGGGTTTTTATTTAATTGTTATAGTCATTAAAGTGTTGCCTCAAAAGAATTATTCCCATTGTGAGCTGAAAACCGAATTTGTCCCTGTGTCTAAATTATGCCCTGCTAAGCAAATTTTCATTTGCCAGTCTTATTCCCATTTGCATCTGTCCTATTAAGCCCAAACCGTTGTTCACATTGGAGTAATCCCTTTGCCAAAAGCCTTCCTGTTAGCTGCCCCTGTCAATTCCACACAAAAAACTCGTATGTGCCTTCCTCCTTGTTGAAAGCATGTGTGTCATTTCCAGCCCCAGTAAAATTAAGGTGCTTTCCATTTCTGTTTTTCTAAAAATGTCTTTTCTTTTTCATAGAGTACTTCCCTTTCTCCATCAGATTCTGAGTGCGGATTTCGAATAGCATTTCCATAATTTTTCATTGCTCAGAGCTTGCCTGTCACTTCACAGTCCCAGAAGAAACTATGGTGATTTGTCTTTTCGTTTTTCAAAAAATATCTTTTAACCACTGAAAACTTGTTTTTCCTAGTTTATATCTCTTCCTCTACTGTACGCTGATCACTGATTTCGAATTGCATTCCTGTTATTTTTGATTTATTTTTCTCATGTGTTTCCTATGTGTGGTAGCTAGTCGGTTTTGAAGCCCTATTTGCCTTCTAGTGTAAGCAGCCCGAAGTACCCTTGTGTGCTGTCCCATAGCAGTAGTAACCCATTTTCCATTGTTGCAGGGGGGAGTGCTTAACTGTTGGTGCTATCACTGTGTGGTAAATTGTTATTTTTCTGTTCTGCCATTAACAAAAACTGAATTAACTGTAATAGTATATCTTCACATTGTTGTTTTGTAGAGATTATTGCATTTTGTGTTGCCACAACATTAGTGGCTGTGGAATTGGTTGATTTCCCTTTTCATTAAATAATACATTCATAAATATCCTCTTGATACACACCGGCCTGTTTCCTAGTCCATTGTTGTAGGGGTGTTTGTGGAGGACGGGTGCGAGACAGGTGTGAGGCCTACTCAAAAAGAATCCGTAGTACATTAAAAATAAAAAGCATTTTATTGTGCGCCACATTCATTGTAGGGGAAGGAGTTGCTTGGCTGGCGCGTGCCGTGTAATAAACCGTGATAAAGTGGGGGGCTCGTGCCGTGATTGAGGAAAGTGTTTTCACCCATAGCAGTGCAGCACAGCAGACTACCCATTGAAGGTTTTGTTACATTTAGTGGATAGAAAGATAGGTTGCATTGTAAAGGCCCAATCCAAAAACATGTGCCCTAGGTATCAGGGCTGTGTCTCAAAATAAAATATTGTAAGCATACACTAGGCAGGACCAGGGTGGAGATTTTGCCCTTTCATAGACAACCCACCAGGTGCAGAACACCTTTCACAATGAGCACGTGGAAATTAACATGGCTAGATAGAACCTCCTATCAAAATTGTTCATTAGAGGGGAATGGGCAGAACAAAAACATGAAGCCTGGCAATCTAGAATGAGGCAAGAGGTGACCTCTATAAATATGGGTGTGTGGCAGGACAGTGGCCTGTTACATCAAGCCCTGACAGAGTTATATATGATGCAAAACATCAAAGATGAGCAAATTAAAATGGACCAACTCACTGCATATATGTACTTCCACATGATAGTCATGGAAGAAAGGTACCAGGAGAGTGTAACCTCTGTGCAAAATCAGTCTGAGCTTTTAGACCAAACACAGAGTGAGTTGAGGCAGGTAGAGGAGAAAGTGCTACAGAGCCAAAACTCTGGGTTAGAATTAGGAAACATTATAAATCAGCTAAGGGAGGAGTTGGCAGCACAGCAACAAATAAATTCAGAACGAGAGTCACAAATCTCTGCACTGAAAGAGGAGTACCAAGAAGGAGTTGACAATCTCAAAGAGAGTCAGATCAAATTGAATCAACACGTGGCATATAATAGAATCTGCTTAGAGGTTATGGGTGTTTTGAAAAATCAGATTAAGCAATTGGAAGAGGAAAATAACCAGTTGAATATTAAATAGGTCCATTCCCAGGAGGAATTTGACCAGGAGCGCCGGAAGTTATGCGTTATGAAACAGCAGAGAGATAACCTGACTGAACAGAATGGCACACTGTATCAGGAAAAAGATGCCCTATGCCAGGAAGTGTGCCAATTAAAGACAGACCTGGTGAATAGTGAGTCATGTTTTCAGGAACTGACTGACATAGAATTAGAGAATGAAAAATTAATGGGGCATATGAGACAAATAGAATGTGACCTAGGGCAGACAATACAGTCCAGAAATGCACAGGGTGAGGAGATTAGTCTCCTGCAACAGAAATGGTCTGAGTATTCCCAGACAATGCAAGAAGCACAGAAAGAAAATGAGGCCCTTTGTGATGAGAACAGGGGACTCCATGGCCAAGTAGTTGCACAAGGTAAGGTCATAGAAGCCAGTCAAGCCCTGGTAGCAGAGCACAAGTCTCGGGCCTCTGCGTACTACCAAGCAGTAGGGGCTGAGAAAGATAAATTAGAGAGATTATAGAAGGAGCGCTCTAAATTTAATCAGGCCTTGAAGAACCCCAAACAGTTAGGGAATGGAAGGGAAACCCCTGACCTTGGTGTGATGTCCTCTGTACCTGGGGCCTCAAGCCAACTTACCACCCTATATGCGCAAGGCGCTGCTAACCTCCTGTCTACCAGTTCACAAGAACCGGGAACCATGAGGCAGACAGACTCAATTAGGCCTAGCATGATTGAGCCAGCAGGCCAGCGTCCATCAGAGAATGATGGACGTGCATAACTGCTTGGGTTCAAAAATATTTTGGCAAATGTTGACCAGGAGGACTCCTATGAAGAGAAGATCAGGGAGTTAGACTGGCAGAGGCATCAGCTACAAAGGGACAAAAGGAATTCTCTTATTTGTAAGTTACATTAATTAAGCCATAAGCACCAGTTCCATGGGCTGGTTTGGCTGGTAACGACCGGGGGCCAGAGTTAATGGGCCTGAGCATAGCGAGGGCTTTTAACGAGGGTCTCGGTGTCGTTGCCACCCGTTCCAGCCTGTGCAATGGGTGCTTTTGGCTATTAGCATCCCAGGTTTCCAATACGGAAACCCGGGTGTTGATAGTATATTTCTTTGTATGAATAAACAGGTCGCCTTATGGTGTCCGTCTCATTCATGTAAAAAACAGACTGAAGATGACAGCAACAGAGCTTGAAGTCAGGGATCCCCCTTCCATTTCCATGGTGGCAATCAGGATAGATTCTATATACAAGAAGAAAGTCCTATATTCTATTAAGTGTCACTTTACACTCTTCCCACATCAAGTGGAATTAATTATCACAAATTTGTATTAGTCAAGAATCAATAAATTTAATAAAACAATCATAAAAATGATAATAATACATAAAACACATACATTATGTTAAAACCACACAAGTAGAAACAGCATGAGTGAGTAATGTTGCAATAGTTTCTCAAGGATCATCAATGTGTGTAAAAATAACACTCTGATTCCCATGCCTCACTACTTTCAGCCTATTTCATGTTAGTATATTTTAAAAAACCCGACTTGTACAAGTTTCTGTCCTTAATATACACCAATATGGGACATTCTTCAGGGGAGTGTGTCTTGTGCCGGAATTAAAAATCTTCTTTGGTTGGGGAGAGTATCCTGTTAATCAAAAAGGACACCCTATTATTGCTAAATAACAAGGTATAAATCTCTATTGACATAAAATTAAACCCTCATCCCTCAAAGGGTATCGCAGTATGTGTCTTATTACATACCTCTCTTTCCTAGTAGTAACTCTTGGGCCTTTACTGGTTCTTGCTGCAAATTCCCAATTTCTTCTGGGAATTCTTGCGTTTCCTCTTCTCTTCTCTACGCTAGTGCACAATTATAACATATTAATACCATGGGACATCTATATCATCCCAATTCTATTCTCTTTAAGTGTCTAATTAGCATAAGATGCTAATGCTTACCAGTCTGGAAATCTCCAAATGGATAATTCTCTCTGAGTTCCCTCAATTCTGGATCTAGGATGATAGTTGCCACCCTGTAATACACTCTGTTACAAATATACAAATATTCATTTAAGGGGGTATACACTGGTGCAGTGAGGTATGGAAAGTAAAAACACTCGCTTGTGACTGTGACTCGAAATGTGGTTACACACAGTATCCTCCCTGGGGGACTCTTGAAGCAGAAGAAAAAAGCGTCTCACTTCCTTCTTAGGGTCAGACTCTGTAAAAATACAAACGTGCATATCACCACATGAGCCCCTCCTCTCATCTATGACTCCAACAACTCTTAAAGCACTTCCCCACTTACTTGAATGCCTTGGCCCTCTAAACCGGAACTGGTCGAGTGATCCCGTTACATTGAAATAGCTCTGCAAGACCTATCAGGATAGATGCAGCGGTGGTGGCGGGGGCACCACCTCTGCTGAAGGAATCAGGTTAGAGGGTGGTGGAAGGGACAGTGAATGAAGGGGAAGGGGAAAGTAGCCGTCAGGTTGCACAGAGCACACGCTTGGATCGTGGTATTCAGACCACAATCCGAGCAACCTGATTGGTTGCCCCCCTCCACCCCTGGTACTAACTGAGCAAAACAGAAATGTAGTACTTTGAGCCAGCCCATGCCTGTACCTTAAACTCAATACACTTTGTAGTTGCCAGTAAGCGTCTGGCTCTCTTCACTTCCATTGAAACCAAACATGACAAAAAACAACACATGGCCTTTGTGTCTGCATTTGCCAGGCACTGTTATAATGGTTCTTCCTATCAATAAGATGCAACAGCTGGAACATGCTGTTATTATCCATAGTGTGTGGCATACACCTATCTAATATCTATACACAAGCCAAAACTGGTGACTCTTTCAATGTTTGTTTAGACAGGACATCAGTGCAAGGAACATATGTAAAGAAATTGGTTGCAGGCACACTTGTTTTTAAGACATTGTTTATTACATCTGCACTTTTGCAGCTGCAATGAAGCCATTAATGCTTAACTCTCCACAGACTGCATAGAAATAACACTGAAAGGCCAAAGTTTAATGTTACTTGTTGATAGAGCTAGCTCAAAGACATTCCACAAGGATGTGTTTTGGGTGGGTCGGAGGGAGCCAGTAATGGGTCAGAATTGCCATAGGGATAGAAATGGCCATGGGGAGGCACTGGGTTGGTAAATAAATATACCATACCATCAAACTGTGTCCTTCCACACATGTCCTTTCCTTCCTAGCTTTACTCCAGCGCAATACATTCAGCTTATAAGAACCACCTAATAGACTAAACTAAAACATTTCTGAAGTAAAACCCCAGTACAAGCAGAGCTCTGCGGTTAGGTGTCCCAGTCGTAGCCCCTCTGTATTCACTCGCCTCTGGTCCTTGGCTCCCTTTGGAGAAGCTCCTCTGAGCCCTGGTCTGGTCCTTGACTCCCCAGTGAGTCACTGTCAAAAACAAACTGAAGTAAAAGACTTCCATTTTCTCTGTACCGTAGCAACCTGGATTTCACATTAACTACTGCTCCAGACAGCTCACACATATCTAGAACCTACACAGCATAAAGTTGCATCTTCGGATCTGCACACATCAACATTGTAACAAAGCAATCTTGCCCTGGTCCCCCGCTGCTGCATTAGTCGCCTACCCACCCCCTGCCCCCCACTGCTTGCAGATCCTGAAAGTGAGAACATTGCAGCAGGTGTGCCATAACAGATGCAATACAATTCTCCTATGGTGTACTCAGCAGAAGGCAACAGGAAAGATGGCAGCACTGTGCCCACTCCTGAAGACCAAGTCCGTGCCCCTCCAGACACAGCTCAACGTCTACAAGGCGATCATCAGACCTACCCTGACTTATTCCTCCCCAGCATGGATGACCTGCCACGAGCGACACCAGAAGAGTCTTCAGATAGTCCAGAACAAGGCCCTGCGGATATCGTCTGGAGCTCCAATCTTCACAAGGACAGCTGATCTTCACAGAGAACTGGACATTGTGATGTTGGATGAACATCTAGTGAAGCTGAATAAGAACTTCTGCCAAGGACTGGATCAGAACCCGAACCCTCTGATCAGAAGACTCACTCCCACCACTGCAAACCGCATCGCCCGCTACCCGCTTCCCATCACCGCGAAGACCCTGTGAAACCAGACCTACTATGACAAGCACACACAGACCAAGAAGAATCCTAACACACGACTACACGCTCAACCTGAGAAGATGCAGTAATGAGGTTTAAGGCTCTGTATCTAAAAATCACTGCTTATGGATAACATCTATCAGCAGGAACAATGCAGACAGCCTCCTATGGGGTAGTGCTCTGCATGGCCCAAGCAACTTCTGTGAGTTGCAGCAACAGGGGTTAAAGTTAGTGTTGGATCTGCCACAGTTAGTGCACCAAAGATTCTAAGGTAGTGGACTGACTGGCTGCTGAGTCTATATGTTACCCTGTCAAATCCATTGATATAGGACTGCAGGTTTAGGTGATGGCTTTTCGGTCGTCCTCTAACAGAGGAGCATGAGGCTACACTATTTTATTTATACTCATTAAATCTGTCCTATTGCAAGGGTGTCTTTTTTCAAATTAAGTGTTTTTTTCAAATTGTGATAAATTGCACACTATTTAAAATAAGGGCTCCAGTGTTTGCAGTTAAGTCAGTGTTTGATTAAATAATTGACCAGGATCACACCCTTTGGCTAAACAGTGATGTGGGGATTTTAACCGACTCTGCACATTTGACCACACGCCTTCCAAGCTTAACTTGGTTTCAATATTTTAGTTTTGTATTGCAAGACCTACAATAATACTGTCTTATAGAGATGACATGCAAAAAAAAAACAAAGTTCATACAAAAGCTACATGACCACATGTAAAATATAATTGCAGCTTTAATTTCACACCCTGAATGATAAACTATAAGTCCCAGAATGCCGAAGGATGGAAATCTGTACAATTTATTTAAGCCCAGTGTACTTTCAGTGACCTAAGACACGCAGTAAAAGGAGTTGTGTTATGAACTCTGTCAGATAAGGAGACTCTTTCCTACACACCACTTGATCATTGTAATTCATGATGAAGAGAACATTTTATTAGTGACATAAAGCAACCCTACTGTGTTGCATGTCCAGTTATTTGACATCTTGGTTATAAACACATCTTTAAAAGGGGGCTTCGTGTGGCTCACTTTAAGTCGCACAGATGTGCAGGGCAACTGGTGCACTGCGAGCTCTTTGGGTGGAAATGTTCCATCATGCATAGGAAAGGCTCTGCTGCTGATAAAAGAAATGTGTGTGCAGGTCGTTAAGGCGCCCAGGCTGCAGAATCAAGGACGGATGATGTGTGTGTGTGTGTGTGTGTGTGCCTGTGCCTGGATGTGTCGCTCGAGTGTCGCTGGGAGAAACAAAAGGCGCCGGGCCTTTGAAATAAAGGTACGCTCTGTAAAAAATCGAATAAACTAGTATGGCGGACCAATGATTTATACTACGTGTCCATCTCTGATTACTTTGTAAATGTAAGTTATCCCGTCACTCCTCCTTGCAGCGTTAGTAGACACGGTGGCCATGCTGGCATTGGACACACAACCGCGAACAAAGCACAATGCTACCAGTATCCACGTGAAATTCCACTTTTGAGATCATTTCCGGAAAATGATCATTCAAAGGTCTGTGCCGGCAGCAGCAGCCCCCTGGAGAGAACGGCCAGGGAAGCAGCACTAGTCCGCGGCTAAACTGTGAGGGTCCTGCTAAGCGGGTACAGGGCTTCATTGGACGCCAGACAGGTTAACCTCCATCCAAGGCAACACACAACTACACAATCAAAATGCAGAACTATGAAACACGTTCTCTTCGCTAGTGAGACAATGTGGGACCAGCCTAGTAGTGCTGTCGAGTCCTTGGGGCCTGTACGGGAAGCAGCGCCCTGATTGCTATTGTCATTGGCCACAACAGCCTCTTGTTGAGCTATAGAGGTGAGCTATAGAGGTGAGGAGAAGGACAGCGTGTACTATAGTGCCACAGCCACCGTGCAGCGCCTAGTTGCTGCAGGTCTGCAGGGAAGCGGAGGGGCCTGCAGCACCGACATCCTCCTCCCGACTCGCAGGCTCCGTCTCTGACTCTGTTCTCATTTCTTTGCCAGGTGATTGCACTGAAATCAATGGAAATGAAAAGCACGTGTGAGCCTGCAATGTGGGTTTGTTGGCAGGGTGATCCCATTGAAGTCTGTAGAAGGGTTTGGCGCTGGTTGGGCAGATAAAGAGTGGGCTAGGTCGGGGCACACCCTCAAAATGAGTTGAGAGAGGGTTACATCAGAGGGTCGGCTGATATGAACAAAGTTGGCGGGACAAGCTCTTGGCTTGGCTGTCATTTCCCCTTGCATCTATGTTGCCATGGGATGTGTTGTTCTGGGATCTGTGATAAGATTCCCATGGGAGACACAAACAGACTGGTGTTTGATGTGGCACGGTAAGGGGCATGAAATATTCCTGCAAAGTAGCAAGCCCTTTGGCCAGTGCGCCCATCATTCAGGGATGGGGAGCATTGTTTGGGCTGCCAGTACCCACCTGTTGATGCCCAGGTGTCAGAGAAAGCAGCAAAGAGGTGTGGGGGGGCTACAGTAAATCCAGACAATCTGTGGCTAGTGAGGAGGTAAGATTCCTCAGCCATGAAAAGCTTCACGGTGACAATATTGCCATATCATCTAAACCATTACTTTGGACATTACAATATGGGACGTTTTTTAACAGTATGTTTTAAATAATATCCTTTTTGGTAATTTTGCTCAACCTTCTGTTTGGCCAGTATCATCCCTGTGGCGTTTCTGCGGGGGCCACATGTTTAGTAATGGTGTCAGGTTTTTTTTACTACACGTCTTATTAAAGACTAACCAGTGGCACAAAGACCTCTAAACTGGTCTTCAGAAACCTAGACACATTCCTCTGTGGTATATAGTGTATTTGAGGGGTCTACAAACTTTAGCTGGCCTGTTGCTCTGGACTACAGTTCCCCTCTGCTCTGTCCAGCTCAGTCAATGGCAAAGGATCATGGGAGACAGAGTCCACAACATCTGGAGTGCCACTAGCTGCAGACCCCTGGTCTATTATGCAAGTGGCCTATATTGTCTAGGTGTTCATAAGGTTATTTGCGAGGCTCTTATGAGGTCATCATTGTGTCCATATATATAATGAGGTGAGGGTATGCCGGCTAGTTTCAATTGCACATTTACACAGCACAAATCCTCTTAAAAAATACCCCACCAAGCGCACTCAAATGTGGGCAATATATTAAAGCGTAGATAATATTTGAAGCGTCCGAGGTCAATTACTTACATTTTTTAATTATAATTGCTTATTTATAATGCGCTTCATACCCAGAGGTTTCTACGTACGGACCCGGGATCGAACCTGTGTTGCTCCAAGCCAAGCGCTTTGCCCCTGAGCTATCCTCCCGAGTTTAACATAACAGGGTTTGAGTAAATAAGAACAGGGAGCATTATGGCGATAGCCCTGTGTGGTGAACTCAACATACCTGCAGCTAATACTCACCTTTGCAATGTTTTGTGACCTATTCCAGACCATAGTTTAGGTCTTCAGCTCTTGGAATTATCGGAAAGGATATTCGTCATTGGGAAGGGTGAGTCCAATCGAGTCAAGATGGAGAATGACATCAGATCACAGTAGGTCTGATTCAAGAGGTTGTTATTCTCATTCTGTGCAATGAGGCCAAGCAAGGTCCTGCTCTCCCTGCTGGACCAGTGTAGTTTGAGTGTGTTGAATCATCCAATGGGCCACCAGGGAGAGCAGGCCAAGCTGGCACCTCAATGCCTCCACAGGTGATGCGCTAGGAACGCCAAGCTCTCCCTCAAGTCGGTCTAGCCAATTTATCAATATGGACGGTAAACATTCCAGACCATATAGCATGCTGGGAATTATTCCAACTTTGTATATTTCCAAGAAGCCTTCCTTGTGTCCCCCTTTCCTGGTGATAAATCACTGGATGCCGAGCCACTTCTTAAACACCTTCTGAGTGACATTATCGCAAAGCAATTGGGGGGCAGGCTGGGATTCGATGGGGCTAGCTAAATAAATGTGAGAGTTCACCAACTCCAATGTTGCACCCTCTAATGTCTGCGTAAAGGACTTTTTGCTCCCAGTCTGCCTCCCATGGCCTGGGTCTTTGAGATGTAAATTGATGTTATTCCTGGAGGCGTAACTGGAGAAGGCACCAATGGAACGTTGCAGCCCAATAATGGTAAGGACGAATAAGACTGTGTCATCCATGTACACAGTCCAAGGCACGGTCATCTCCTTGGTATTAGGGAGGAAATTATGACATGATCTTATTGCAACGTCCATGTCAGCCATGTAGAGGTTGATGGGCAGGGGGGCCAACATGCACCCCTGCTTCAAACCTCGGTTTGAAGGCATTGTTCTTGTTAATTGTCCATCCTGGACAATGCGGACAGTGACCTTTGTGTCCGTGTGAAACAATTTAATAAAATGTAGCAAGCCAGAATCAATACCCCAACGCCTTAACTTTCCCCATAGTAGAGGGCAATTGCATACCATGGCGATTTATTCATAGGCCTGGAATGAAATCACAGACATTTAGCACCATTATCGGCCATTAGCAACATCCACCGCTGCTTCTGTGCTCCCTCATTGCTTAGAGAGGGAGTCCGATCTAGACGGCCCAATCTTCACAAGTTATGTGTAATGTTTCTAAAATAAAGGGAACCGAGTGTCAACCGGTCCAAGCAACCCACTGTAGGAAGAATCTAGACTCTGCATTTCAACATCTAGACTCTGCATTTCAACCTATAGACTCCACATTTCAACATTCACATTTTAGGGTGAGTTTGAACTTCAACTAGGGCTAAGGGTGTGAGACTCATTGCTGGACTCATGAGTATGAGTCTCAAACTGAGTTTATATAGATGCCAATGCACAGAGCACATGCTGTAAAACTATCACTTTGCTCCATCATGCTATTTTGATGGGATGACCTGCACTAAAAAAAGAAATACTACCATGAAATGAATATACTAATTAACCCAACCCCATTTAACATTTAACAGATTCCCATAATAACATTCAGTGCAAATTAGTCCATGAAATAAAATGGATGCAGATTGAGCAAAATGCATGAAGCTCTGAAAATGGGAATTTAAACATGCAGGCTGGGTCTGTGTTTTAAGCTGAAAAATCTGCATTGCATTGGGGCAGGAAGTGCAAGAAAAATGTAGCAATTTCTATTCAGCAATGCAGTTATGCACAATGAGAAAGGCACAGAGGAAATCGCGTGATGTTTTAGTGGGAGGGTCCGGTGAAGGGGAGGTGTTCTTGACTGACAAATGCTCTGAGGACGGGTTAGAGAGGCATTCCTACGCTTGCACTGAATGATGAAGGAGGCAGGCGTGCTGGTTCCTGTATAGACTGAGTCCAGTGCTTGCAAGCTGACTGTCTGGTGGGCTGTATTTCTCTATCTACTGTGTTTGCATCCTCAGAAGAACTTCAAAGTCTTGAAAATCCTTATCTAGGTTGACCCTGTGCGAGGCCGGCAGAAAGGATGGGGAAAGATTTACTGGCAAGCTGAGTCAGGGAATATCACCAGCTTAATCTAGGTAAATATAACAGTAATTGAGGAGTGTGTAATGTATGTGAGAAATGCTTACAGGTTGTGGGATAGAAATATGTTTATTTTCTTAAAGTTATTTTGCGTTGATTCCCACTTTGAAGCAAGCTTTGTTAAGGCAAGAGAATTATAGCTGCCACGAATTGTATGAGCAAAACATTCAAGGTTACATCAGACCATGCTTTAGCCAGCCAGCAAACAAATGTATAACTGAAGCTTATTATTCGAAAATCGATTTAATGTTTGCAAGCTGTCTCATTAAGTGCATTTTATCTATGTCTAAAAGTAAGTCTCTGTAAAGGGGTACAGCAGAATACAACTGTTTGGTCATTTACTGAATTTTTACTTTTTATAAAACCATAAAAGAGAAAAAATGAATTTGGCTAGCATGTTTATTATGTGTCTGAGTTATTGTTATCCGATAGTATGAGGTCCAACAGGTGGTAAACCGATTTTACCACAGACAGTAATTCACATTTTACCACATGTGGCAAAACATAAGGTAAATTACTTGGGGGAGTTGAACCTTTTAGAGGTGCTATGTGTGTGTGAACAACTATTTTGTGATGTGAAATCACCAATGTACAGAAAAAAGGGCATAAATGTGGTATTGAATCTAAAATACTATGAGCAGATAAGAGTGTACCAAGTCCAGTATTTGTTTATTGTTAGTGACCCTGGTGAAATAATTATTAGGCAGTATTCTGAAATTAGTCTCACCACCATGGAAAATACCACCAAACACCACCATAGCAAAATACCACAATAGAAATACCAAGTCCTAGATATAACCCCAAAATATATCCTACACCACCCAGGTGGAAATGATGTAAATTAAAACCCCACTGCAAATCACTTGCTCATCCCTACATTGCTCATCCCTACATTGGCTCTTCAATGAAAAGTATTTTCTAGGGGACACAATAGTCTATCCACAGGACATAGAGGGATTTCAGCTACTCAGGCGTTACTTACCCACTCATTCTGGTGGCCATCTCTAAATAGAGATGTAAAAGAGTATGTTGAATCCTGTCCAGTGTGTGCAGCTAGCAAGTATTCCACGGCCAAACCCATAGGTCATTTATAACAAGCCCCAGTACCCCTAGCTCCTTGGACACACATATCTTCGGATTTTGTGGTGGACCTACCATCTTCAAGAGGAAACACCACCATAATAGTGACAGTCGATGCATTCATGAAGATGGCACATTTTACCTCCCTACTGGGGGTACCCACGGCTCCACAGTTGCCCTCCATCTTCCTCTGGAACATCTATCGTTTGCTCAGTCTGCCCGTCTCCATATCCTCAGACCGAGGATCACAATTCACTTCCAATTTCTGGAAGGCCCTCTGTGAATCCTTTGAAATTGACAGGGCTCTTTCTTCAGGATACCATCCACAAACAAATGGACAGACAGAGCGGCTCAATCAAATCATCAATGCTTTTCCACTAACACACAACATTCCTGGTCTGAATTGCTTCTTATGGCTGAATACTAATGTAACAACACTGTTCATACTGCTACCTCAATGAGCCCATTCTTTTGACATGCTGGTTATCATCCCATATCTTTCCCTCTGGCAGCCACCACTCATACCAATGTGCCTGCGCTCAATGATTTTCTAAAGTTCATACAAGAAAACCATAAGACAGCATACACCCAACTCTTGCGATCTAAGGAGAGGAACAAGAAATACGCGGACAGACACAGAAGAAACAATCCTACATGTTGTGTGGGAGACAAGGTCTGGCTGTCCACCTGTTTCCTTCCCAGATGGATACATCCAACAAAATGTTCTCCCCGTCATGTGGGTCCTATTCCCATAATTGATCAAATCAATTCTGTGGCATTCTGACTCAAACTACCTGTATCTTGGAAACAAATACACCCAGTTTTTAATTCTTTCCTTCTCAAGGAGCACAATCCTGACATGTATCTTTGTTCCACCAAACACGCGCTCCTACTCCACCCATCTCCTCTGCTGAGTATGAAGTTGCTATGATATGTGACTCCAGGTACTACAGGGGGTCTTTGCGGTACCTTATCCACTGGAAGGGTTACTCTAGATAGGAACACATATGGGAGCCAGTTTCACACCTACACACTCCTCTCCTGGTCAGACAGTTCCACAGGTAGTTCCGGTGGAAACTGGTACTGGAACGGATAAAGAGGAGGCATACTGTCAAGACCCCAAGGTGGTCCCTATGGCAACGCTGGTGCCGAGGACCGAGCACATTTCTTCATAAGACCGCTGCACGGAAGAGAGTGCCATTTTGTTTCTTGGCTAATCAGTCTACTCTTTTACACAGATGGCCACCGTGAGGATCTGGGAAGACATTTAATCTGCCGGATCCTCGGCTCGAGTGCATTGCAATCCATCAGCTGCATTGCCCATGGGTAAGATGCTAAGCCATTTGCTTGCGCTTCATTCTTTACCTCTTTCTATACCCGCTACCTCGTTGCACCTTCCTTCCTGTTATGGCTCTTGCACCATATTTCATTCATTTACTTTCTTTTGTGCTTTCCATGGCTCATGCCCTGTTTTTTTCTTTCCTTGCATTCTACTTTCCTATTGGTGCCTTAACCGCTACTTGTGTCCGCCGTATCGCACCAATTATGCTGTCTTATATCACCAGGTAATTTGGAACCACTTTGCTGCCATTTTGGTGTCAGCACTTCCCGGGTCCTCGTTCCAAATATTTAGAGCACATATCTCGGCATAAGCCTCTTTTAGGGGTCAGTGCCAACTATATCCTCGCGTCACCTGATTTCACTCAATGCCTTTGCCTATTTTCACCTTTACGTTGAGTCTGGTCATCTGCAGCCGCTCAGGCAGCTACCACCTGCTTTACTCTGACATTACTTGTTCTTCATACTTCTACAAGCAGTAGGATGATATGAATGGCTAAGGATCTCTTTCATACCCTTTCTTACAGAGGCGTTGAGAATCTAAGGACACAATCACTGAAGAACCTACAGTTTGCAAGGGTTTTTATGCCATAGTGCCTTGTGTCAGCACAGGGAGTCTCAGTGACAGTTGTAGAGGATAGGCCCTATCTCTAACAGGACCGCCTTTGGGACAAGGCCAAGGTGAAACACAAGAAGGGAAAAGGCAAGACCTCCCAAAAGGACGACAAATCACCTTCATCAGGTGAGGAGTGTGAGACTCTAGCTTATACTAGCTGTACCCAGTGTATCATACGCTGATTAAAGAGCACTGTCTCACATCCTTTTTCTCGCTCTCTAGCATATACTAGCTGTATCCAGCTTATCATATGCTGGTTGGAGTGCACTGTATTGTACACTGCTTAGTGGGCACTTTCTCAATTCCTGTTTCTCTCTCTTTAGAATATACTAGCGGTACCCAGCGTATCATACGCGGATTAGAAGGCACTGTCTCACTTCTTCTTTCTCTCTCTAGCTTATGCAGCTGTACCCAGCGTATAATATGCTGATTAGAGGGCACTGTCTCACATCCTCTTTCTCTCTCTCTGCCTTATACCAGCTGTACCCTGCAAATCATACACTGATTAGAGTGCACTGTCTCACTTCCTCTTTCTCTCTCTCTAGCTTATACTAACTCTACTCAGCGTCTCATATGATAATTAGAGGGCATTGTCTCATGTCCTCTTTCTCTAGCTTACACAAGCTGTACCCAGTGTATCATACGCTGATTAGAAGGCACTGTCTCAGGTCCTCTTTCTCTCTCTCTCTCTCTCTCTCTCTCTAGGTTATACTAGCTGTACCCAGCATATCATACGCTGATTAGAGGGCACTGTCTCACGTCCTCTTTCTCTCTCTCTACCTTATACTAGCTGTACCCAGCATATCATACACTGATTAGAGTGCACTGTCTCACTTCTTCTTTCTCTCTCTCTAGCTTATACTAACTGTACCCAGCGTATCATACGCTGATTAGATGGCATTGTCTCACGTCCTCTTTCTCTAGCTTACACAAGCTGTACCCAGTGTATCATACGCTGATTAGAAGGCACTGTCTCAGGTCCTCTTTCTCTCTCTCTCTCTCTCTCTAGGTTATACTTGCTGTACCCAGCATATCATACGCTGATTAGAGGGCACTGTCTCATGTCCTCTTTCTCTCTCTCTACCTTATACTAGCTGTACCCAGCATATCATACACTGATTAGAGTGCACTGTCTCACTTCTTCTTTCTCTCTCTCTAGCTTATACTAACTGTACCCAGCGTATCATACGCTGATTAGATGGCATTGTCTCACGTCCTCTTTCTCTAGCTTACACAAGCTGTACCCAGTGTATCATATGCTGATTAGAGGGCACTGTCTCAGGTCCTCCTTCTCTCTCCCTAGCTTATACTAGCTGTAGCCAGCGTATCATACACTGATTAAAGGGCACTGTCTCAGGTCCTCCTTCTCTCTCGCTAGCTTATACTAGCTGTACCCAGCGTATCATACGCTGATTAGAGGGCACTGTCTCACGTCCTCTTTCTCTAGTTTACACAAGCTGTACCCAGTGTATCATACGCTGATTAGAAGGCACTGTCTCAGGTCCTCTTTCTCTCTCTCTCTCTCTCTAGGTTATACTAGCTGTACCCAGCATATCATACGCTGATTAGAGGGCACTGTCTCACGTCCTCTTTCTCTCTCTCTACCTTATACTAGCTGTACCAAGCATATCATACACTGATTAGAGTGCACTGTCTCACTTCTTCTTTCTCTCTCTCTAGCTTATACTAACTGTACCCAGCGTATCATACGCTGATTAGATGGCATTGTCTCACGTCCTCTTTCTCTAGCTTACACAAGCTGTACCCAGTGTATCATACGCTGATTAGAAGGCACTGTCTCAGGTCCTCTTTCTCTCTTTCTCTCTCTCTAGGTTATACTAGCTGTACCCAGCATATCATACGCTGATTAGAGGGCACTGTCTCACGTCCTCTTTCTCTCACTCTACCTTATACTAGCTGTACCCAGCATATCATACACTGATTAGAGTGCACTGTCTCACTTCTTCTTTCTCTCTCTCTAGCTTATACTAACTGTACCCAGCGTATCATACGCTGATTAGAGGGCACTGTCTCACGTCCTCTTTCTCTCTCTCTACCTTATACTAGCTGTACCCAGCATATCATACACTGATTAGAGTGCACTGTCTCACTTCTTCTTTCTCTCTCTCTAGCTTATACTAACTGTACCCAGCGTATCATACGCTGATTAGATGGCATTGTCTCACGTCCTCTTTCTCTAGCTTACACAAGCTGTACCCAGTGTATCATATGCTGATTAGAGGGCACTGTCTCAGGTCCTCCTTCTCTCTCCCTAGCTTATACTAGCTGTAGCCAGCGTATCATACACTGATTAAAGGGCACTGTCTCAGGTCCTCCTTCTCTCTCGCTAGCTTATACTAGCTGTACCCAGCGTATCATACGCTGATTAGAGGGCACTGTCTCACGTCCTCTTTCTCTAGCTTACACAAGCTGTACCCAGTGTATCATACGCTGATTAGAAGGCACTGTCTCAGGTCCTCTTTCTCTCTCTCTCTCTCTCTAGGTTATACTAACTGTACCCAGCGTATCATACGCTGATTAGATGGCATTGTCTCACGTCCTCTTTCTCTAGCTTACACGAGCTGTACCCAGTGTATCATACGCTGATTAGAGGGCACTGTCTCAGGTCGTCTTTCTCTCTTTCTCTAGGTTATACTAGCTGTAACCAGCGTATCATACGCTGATTAGAGGGCATTGTCTCATGTCCTCTTTCTCTAGCTTACACAAGCTGTACCCAGTGTATCATATGCTGATTAGAGGGCACTGTCTCAGGTCCTCCTTCTCTCTCCCTAGCTTATACTAGCTGTAGCCAGCGTATCATACACTGATCAAAGGGCACTGTCTCAGGTCATCCTTCTCTCTCGCTAGCTTATACTAGCTGTACCCAGCGTATCATACGTTGATTAGAGGGCACTGTCTCGCGTCCTCTTTCTCTAGCTTACACTAGCGATACCCAGTGTATCATATGCTGATTAGAGGGCACTGTCTCACGTCCTCTTTCTCTCTCTCTAGCTTACACTAGCGGTACCCAGTGTATCATATGCTGATTAGAGGGCACTGTCTCATGTCCTCTTTCTCTCTCTCTAGCTTATACAGGCTGTACCCAGCGTATCATACGCTGATTAGAGGGCACTGTCTCAGGTCCTCTTTCTCTCTATCTCTAGGTTAAACTAGCTGCACTCAGCATATCATACGTTGATTAGAGGGTACTGTCTCACGTCCTCTTTCTCTAGCTTACACTAGCGGTACCCAGTGTATCATATGCTGATTAGAGGGCACTGTCTCACGTCCTCTTTCTCTCTCTCTAGCTTACACTAGCTGGACCCAGCATATCACATGTGGATTAGAGTGCACTGTCTCACTTCCTCTTTCTCTCTCTCTAGCTTGTACTAGCTGTACCCTGCATATCATACGCTGATTAGAGTGCACTGTATCACTTCCTCTTTCTCTAGCTTATACTAACTGTACCCAGCATATCATATGCGGATTAGATGGCAATGTCTCACGTCCTCTTTCTCTAGCTTACACAAGCTGTACCCAGTGTATCATATGCTGATTAGAGGGCACTGTCTCAGGTCCTCTTTCTCTCTCTCTCTAGGTTATAATAGCTGTACCCAGCATATCATACGCTGATTAGAGGGCACTGTCTCACGTCCTCTTTCTCTCTCTCTACTTTATACTAGCTGTACCCAGCATATCATACACTGATTAGAGTGCACTGTCTCACTTCCTCTTTCTCTCTCTCTAGCTTACACAAGCTGTACCCAGTGTATCATATGCTGATTAGAGGGCACTGTCTCAGGTCCTCTTTCTCTCTCTCTCTAGGTTATAATAGCTGTACCCAGCATATCATACACTGATTAGAGTGCACTGTCTCACTTCCCCTTTCTCTCTCTCTAGCTTATACTAGCTGTACCCAGTGTAGCATAGGCTAATTAGAGGGCACTGCCTCACGTCCTCTTTCTCTCTCTCTACCTTATACTAGCTGTACCCAGCATATCATACACTGATTAGAGTGCACTGTCTCACTTACTCTTTCTCTCTCTCTAGCTTATACTAACTGTACCCAGCGTATCATACGCTGATTAGATGGCATTGTCTCACGTCCTCTTTCTCTAGTTTACACAAGCTGTACCCAGTGTATCATATGCTGATTAGAAGGCACTGTCTCAGGTCCTCTTTCTCTCTCTCTCTAGGTTATAATAGCTGTACCCATCATATCATACGCTGATTAGAGGGCACTGTCTCACGTCCTCTTTCTCTAGCTTATACTAGCTGTACCCAGCGTATCATACGCTGATTAGAGGGCACTGTATCAGGTCCTCTTTCTCTCTCTCTCTCTAGGTTATACTAGCTGTACCCAGCGTATCATACGCTGATTAGAGTGCATTGTCTCATGTCTTCCTTCTCTAGCTTACACAAACTGTACCCAGCATATCATACACTGATTAGAGTGCACAGTCTCACTTACTCTTTCTCTCTCTCTAGCTTATACTAACTGTACCCAGCGTATCATACGCTGATTAGAGGGCACTGTCTCACATCCTCTTTCTCTAGCTTACACGAGCTGTACCCAGTGTATCATATGCTGATTAGAGGGCACTGTCTCAGGTCCTCTTTCTCTCTCTCTCTAAGTTATACTAGCTGTACCCAGTGTATCATACGCTGATTAGAGGGCACTGTCTCAGGTCCTCTTTCTCTCTCTCTCTCTAGGTTATACTAGCTGTACCCAGCGTATCATATGCTGATTAGAGGGCACTGTCTCACTTCCTCTTTCTCTCTCTCTAGCTTATACTAGCTGTACCCAGTGTATCATATGCTGATTAGAGGGCACTGTATCACTCCCTCTTTCTCTAGTTTATACTTGCTGTATCCAGTACATTGTACCCTGATTAGAGGGCACTGTCTCAGGTCCTCTTTCTCTCTCTCTCTCTAGCTTATACTAACTGTACCCGGCGTATCATACGCTGATTAGATGGCATTGTCTCACGTCCTCTTTCTCTAGTTTACACAAGCTGTACCCAGTGTATCATATGCTGATTAGAGGGCACTGTCTCAGGTCCTCCTTCTCTCTCTCTCTCTAGCTTATACTAACTGTACCCAGCGTATCATACGCTGATTAGATGGCATTGTCTCACGTCCTCTTTCTCTAGTTTACACAAGCTGTACCCAGTGTATCATATGCTGATTAGAAGGCACTGTCTCAGGTCCTCTTTCTCTCTCTCTCTAGGTTATAATAGCTGTACCCATCATATCATACGCTGATTAGAGGGCACTGTCTCACGTCCTCTTTCTCTAGCTTATACTAGCTGTACCCAGCGTATCATACGCTGATTAGAGGGCACTGTATCAGGTCCTCTTTCTCTCTCTCTCTCTAGGTTATACTAGCTGTACCCAGCGTATCATACGCTGATTAGAGTGCATTGTCTCATGTCTTCTTTCTCTAGCTTACACAAACTGTACCCAGCATATCATACACTGATTAGAGTGCACTGTCTCACTTACTCTTTCTCTCTCTCTAGCTTATACTAACTGTACCCAGCGTATCATACGCTGATTAGAGGGCACTGTCTCACATCCTCTTTCTCTAGCTTACACGAGCTGTACCCAGTGTATCATATGCTGATTAGAGGGCACTGTCTCAGGTCCTCTTTCTCTCTCTCTCTAAGTTATACTAGCTGTACCCAGTGTATCATACGCTGATTAGAGGGCACTGTCTCAGGTCCTCTTTCTCTCTCTCTCTCTAGGTTATACTAGCTGTACCCAGCGTATCATATGCTGATTAGAGGGCACTGTCTCACTTCCTCTTTCTCTCTCTCTAGCTTATACTAGCTGTACCCAGTGTATCATATGCTGATTAGAGGGCACTGTATCACTCCCTCTTTCTCTAGTTTATACTTGCTGTATCCAGTACATTGTACCCTGATTAGAGGGCACTGTCTCAGGTCCTCTTTCTCTCTCTCTCTCTAGGTTATACTAGCTGTACCCAGCGTATCATATGCTGATTAGAAGGCACTGTCTCACTTCCTCTTTCTCTCTCTCTAGCTTATACTAGCTGTACCCAGTGTATCATATGCTGATTAGAGGGCACTGTCTCACTTCCTCTTTCTCTCTCTCTAGCTTATACTAGCTGTACCCAGTGTATCATATGCTGATTAGAGGGCACTGTATCACTCCCTCTTTCTCTAGTTTATACTTGCTGTATCCAGTACATTGTACCCTGATTAGAGGGCACTGTCTCAGGTCCTCTTTCTCTCTCTCTCTCTAGGTTATACTAGCTGTACCCAGCATATCATATGCTGATTAGAAGGCACTGTCTCACTTCCTCTTTCTCTCTCTCTAGCTTATACTAGCTGTACCCAGTGTATCATATGCTGATTAGAGGGCACTGTCTCACTTCCTCTTTCTCTCTCTCTAGCTTATACTAGCTGTACCCAGTGTATCATATGCTGATTAGAGGGCACTGTATCACTTCCTCTTTCTCTAGTTTATACTTGCTGTATCCAGTACATTGTACCCTGATTAGAGGGCACTGTCTCAGGTCCTCTTTCTCTCTCTCTCTCTAGGTTATACTAGCTGTACCCAGCATATCATATGCTGATTAGAAGGCACTGTCTCACTTCCTCTTTCTCTCTCTCTAGCTTATACTAGCTGTACCCAGTGTATCATATGCTGATTAGAGGGCACTGTCTCACTTCCTCTTTCTCTCTCTCTAGCTTATACTTGCTGTACCCAGTGTATCATATGCTGATTAGCGGGCACTGTCTCAGGTCCACTTTCTCTCTCTCTAGCTTATACTCGCTGGACCCAGTGTATCATATGCTGATTAGAGGGCACTGTATCACTTCCTCTTTCTCTAGTTTATACTTGCTGTATCCAGTACATTGTACCCTGATTAGCGGGCACTGTCTCAGGTCCACTTTCTCTCTCTCTAGCTTATACTCGCTGGACCCAGTGTATCGTACGCTGATTAGAGGTCACTGTCTCAGGTCCTCTTTCTCTCTCTCTACTTATATTCGCTGTACCCAGCACATCATACACTGATTAGAGTGCACTGTTTCATTTCCTCTTTCTCTCTCTCTAGCTCTATGTCTTTCCTCCTCCCTCTGTATGTGGTAATCTCTCAGCACTCTCTTATTCTCTGTCTCCATCTCTCTCTCTGGCTGATAATCATGCTGCCAGGTGCGCATTTGCTAGACCCACCCCAGCTTTAGATGACAGCAGCCCGACCAGAGTTTAAACAAAGGTGGTGGCAGAAGGTGATATTTTTTTATGCCTCAAGTTAGAAAGAGTGCAGCAGTGACAGAGACATCTCCCTAGGATGAGACTGGCCTGGTATTTGGTGTCGTACCTTGTCATCATGTGTGTCTATAGTGAGGGTGCGTTGCCCATGTGACAGGGACGGAAGAGGAGGAGGGGGCAGGTAAAGGCTGCAGTGGCTTCTGGGATACCGACAGACCTTGTAAGGGACCAGACTTTGGGGTCTACAATAGCATTTATTATTTTCTAATGTTTTGTTACATTTTTGTTGTTAAGCTAAAAAGTCTATTTCGGGGATTCCAGGAACACTTTTTGGGGACCCATCAGTTTTTCCCATCTTTTCTGGTTCATTACTTCTTTTTGGTGGCAGAGGGACTTCCCCTAAAGTGGCCTTGACATTACGCCTCTTTTCAGCTTTCCTAAATTGTGTGATATTGGGTTCCCCCTAACTTTACAGTCCAGGGGAGCCTCTCAGGCTTACCTATCTTTGCCCTGGGGGAGGGGGGCAAAGATATACTACACAGGTTTTAGGAGTAGGTTGGAGGCAGCTACACTTTAGTTTTGACGTCACTTGGGGTGCAATACATTACAGTGCATTGGCAGCTCAATGTATGAATTTGGTAGCCATTGAGGTACCAATCCGTTTTTTAAATGTTGCTCTTCTCACATTGCAGAGAAGCATTTCCTTTTGCAGACGAACGCTTTTACACTGCGCCCTTGAATCTGCGTTGGGAGTTTCCTAAAACTCACGCACGGCAATCACTCGCTCCCAGGAGGGGGCGGAGCTCAGTGAAACTCACGTGACTGCTCACGTGACATCCCCTGCCCACAAAATCGGGCCAGTCTACCCTTGTGGCGTTAAGCCCGGGGGAGTAAAGTCTACTGGCTGTTGTGCGGCTGTTCGGCGCTGGACGGGTGCAAGACAAGACAAGGCTAACAGACTAACGGATTCCATACATCTGGGAGATATTATCCCGAGCTGAGACCACTGCATCGGGCACACAAGGTGAGCTAATCCCGTACTTTAAGCAGATATCCAACTCAATATACTCTCATAAGCCAACCAAAAATCGCCTGATAGATATAGTCCATTACCTGGGCAGGGCTATATCGGGAGTCTGCGAGGTGCCTGACCCTCTCGATCCCTAAATCCCCCATAGTTTAGTGACTACTCCAAAACTGAGCTGATTTAACTACACAGCCGTAGAGTCTCGAGCACTTATACCAAAAGGAGGATGGCTGATATACAAGGCCACAACGGGAACCCTAATGCGGACCGATCAGCAACAATTAGAACGCTGTCTACTGGCCAAATACCGGCGGAAAGCCTGACACATCCGCACACAAGATCACAGCTGCGAAGATGGAACTCGCTAGCTAACTCACGTAAACCCCTACGGCGGCAGTCGACCAAGCCCAATTGTAAACTCGATGGTAAGTCTGATGGTGATGACGACTACACGGGGGAGACTAAATGTTTATCACCAGCTTCTGACCCCGACAACATACAATACCTCGACCAAGACACAGATCAGACTCAATCAAGAGAAGAACTCCTGAAGACTACCGATGCCATTATCAATAACCAGCGAGACACCATAAGTCTACAGAATGTGGGCCAAAACTGGATAGCACGCTGCCCAGCGGCGTTAGACCTTGCTCTCACCGACACAGAAGGAAACCAAGAAGGTGTATTTCAAAGCGTGCCTCTGAGCAACGTAAACTGCGAGGGCGAGCCAGGTATTAATGGTTCACCCCGTAATTTACCTTTAGAAATCGAGAGGAGCCAGGTCTTGACACTTGATGAACGTGGCTCCTTATCGGAGGGCGCCGAGATGGAAGCGACGAAAGCAAGCCCACTCACAAATAGACACGATGCCTCCACAACTTCTTTGAAGAACTTGCAAGCAAATGGAGAAGTACATCTGCATCCAAAGCAAAAAACGGGACTCACGGACACTTGCGTTGGTGCCTCAAATGACGATGAGGTTTTCCACCAAGCAAATCATGACACAACTGAGCCCCTACGCAATAAAGAGCCTATTGTCTCGGGATCCAACAGGAGAAACTCATTGGAGGTCGTTAACAAGATCTTAAACGACATCACACTAATAAACAAAACACGAGGTGCCATAGTAAAAGATAGTTTGGTCTCCCCGATCCAAGAATCTAATGTTATCGACGCTATAGAAGATATTGTAGACGTAATGAAGGAGACCTTGGGAGCGCCGGCTCTATCTCAATGGAAAAACGCCTATGGGAAACGTAGGCGTATCGAGTACAGTCGATCTCCTACCCTACCGTGTTCACAGAGAAAAGGCAAAAAAATCCCTTTACAAACTGTAACGAGACCCCCAACACTCTCACCTAGCTACGAAGGTCTCCCAGAGATGAGACAATCACCCCACCTTCCGTCGTCATCATCATCTGACTCTTCTTACTCAGAGTATCAGCACAATACACCGAGGCGCCTCAAACCTCGAATGCAACAACCCCGACTAAATAAGCACGAGGAGCTCTCCTCTGAACTTGTTGGTTGCATAATGAAAGAGATTCAACCACTTGTAATGTCTTCTCTTGCAATATCTATAGCTCCGTTTTTAAAACTATATGAGCAAGTAGACGGGAACCTCAGAGATCTGTCAACACTAGTTGCAATGATCAACTCAAAATTGGTAGGTCTGGACATGGAAATTACACTAACAAACCAAGTGCAACGAGACTCCAACAAAAGAATTGAGACTCACTTGACTACTCTTCTGGACCAAAGGAAAACGAATGGATCGGAAAAAAAGTTACTGGCAGAAGTCGCTAAAGAAGCACTTAACCTTCTAAAAACAAGGAAAATTACAACGGAGCCTGCCGACGAAGAACGAATCATCACCCGACCGGAATCTCAAGAGCGGAACTGTAAGAACACCAAAACAAGCTCGCAGGTGACTCCCAACCTGGAGCCCGACCTGAATAAACGAGTTTCTCCATTGCAACAAGCCGAGAGCATATCAACCGAAATCCAAGGGGTGACTAGCCCTCTGCCTCTATCCATAGATCTAACCAAAGACGATGTCACACAGCAGATAAATTTGCACAATGACACAAGTTCGGAGGAGATAAGAAATCCTGAACTAATTGACAACGTCACAAAAATCACCTCGCCTAATACATACTCACAGGATCAACTAAACAAGCCTTGTTTTCAAACAATCTTAGACAAAACAAGATCGATATTGAATCCGGCCTCTCTTGATCCCCAACTACCAACTACCTCAACTGAAATTGAGAATCGTGCCAGACTGCAAGATTGTGCCCACGGGCAGCTTGATTCTGAAACTGAAAGAAATAATGGCATCTTTGCGATTTTCAAGCAAAACACTAAACAAACTACGGGGACGCCCCCAAACCCAATAAGAAAGGAATCTCAAATCAAAAAAACAAAAAATCAATGCATTAAGAACTCTCGACGTGGCAACAACTCCAGAAAGTTCTTACGTAACATAAAAACAGTAAACGTAACCGTAAATCAGAATATAAAAACTGCGGATCCAATTCTGGACAAAAAGAGCTCAGAAAAGGAGGCAACAACTGAGCTCTCTAACCAAAAAAGCGAAGAATCTAACAAGGAAGTTGAACAAATGAACGAGCTGATAAATATGTCAACTTATGAAGACATTGATGAATTAGAGCCAATTGACCACAAGAACTCACCTGAGTCAACTTCAAGTCTCAATGCCCCTCTCCGAGACACGGTAAATACGAATATGGAACAAAAATCAACATCTACACTGTTGTCCTCACATACTACAACGCCACAAAGAACTTGCTCAATGATTCCCAAGATCGTAAACACCGAAAAAGCCCCACTGGTTGAGGCTAGTACCACATTCCTCACTTTGACAGAAAGACGAGAAATGACGCTAAAGAAAAATGAGGATAGAGATTGCCAAAACATTAAAATACCCAAAAGTCTGCCCGAACCTGAATTCAGGAAGACTATTCGAGAGCCTCACGAAGAGGTTCGAAAATTTGCACCAAACAAGTGTTACGGGACAGGACCTCTGGTGATCAAAGCTCCCGCAGCAAAACAAATGCTTGGAGAACACAAAAGAAGAGACTCTTACCAAAATGAACACCTAGGAAGCAAAACTTCCACATTTACTTATAAAATAAAGATTGAAAGCTTGGAAAGTCAAGATGACGTGATCATGAACCGTAACAATGTTCTACGATTACTTCACTGCGTCCCGCGTCTGAGAACGATACAATCGTACGACATCAAAACAGTGGAATTCCCACAGGAAGGTCAAAACGACCTTGTACTAATACATCTAAAATCAAAAATGATAACCGACAGTATCCTGGATGCAACGCCAGAGCTGATGTCACTTGGATTCGACATTCTGGAATTAAATAACGAAGAAAATCACAAAACCTATTCTCACAAAACTACAGAACCACAGTTAGTCTCATCCTTCTGGAAGAAAAATAACGAAGTGAAGAGCCCTGAGAAAAAGCAAGAGGCTGGACAACTTAACAGAATTCAGCGCACCAATAGCGAGTGTGGTTTAGGAAACGCGGAACATGTCCAAAATGACATGGTGGAACAAATTCAAATCACTATTACTGGCACCCAAGCTCTAAACAAAAAGAACTGTACTGCCGAACAGGAAAACAATGAAAACGAATCATCGGATAACTGGGGGTGGCTGGCAAAAGCCCTGAACAAAACAACTCGAAGCTAATGCCAACTGGAAAATCCGCCCCCGACAGTCAAGTTCGGCTCCTGGAACACCAGAGGATTTGTGCACCTATATCAAGAGAGCTCCTTTCCGGGGCTGGATGTTGTGTGCCTTCAAGAAACGTGGCTGGACAAACACCCCATCTCTGGAGAATATGAGATTGCATTTAATCCAGCTATCAAACAACTGACGGGTAGGCCCATGGCAGGCCTTATTACCTTGATTAAAAAAAGTTCTGGGTATCAAATTCTCAACACTGAAAACGTGACTCCCTACATTCAGGCCACGACAATTGCACAAAGCAACTTAGGAAACAAGAAAACCCACATCCTGAATCTATATTGGAATCACAAGACTACAAGCGGCAACGAATACATAGATCAAGTTACAACTGTCATAGACGATTGGCTCGAAGCAGATGTTGGCGTCGATATAGTGATTTGTGGAGATCTGAATATGAATTGCCTATCAACAAACAACAAACTAGAGCCAAAAAACACCAATAAATCACAACTCGCCAGTAAATGGGCGACAGAGATGGAGCTAAGAAACCTCTTGCTGATGAATGGTAACATAGCAGGTGATATTCCAGCTCAACCAACCTGGTCCAGAGGCACACAACGATCGACGCTTGATTACTTTTACGTCAGCGAGAAAATACATCAATACGCAACTTCCCTCGAGGTGCATCCTATGACCAACAGTGATCATGACTTAGTTATTCTGTCATGCATCACAGCTTATGGAGCTAAACTTACAACATGGAAATTCCCGGTAATGATTGAATCCAATAGGGTCAGACTGAAACTAAAAAAAACAGAGGTTAAAAATATACTAACCTCATATGTAGTCGAGCAAAAAGAGACTGATTACATCCATCTCTTAGACGATTTCAAAGAAAAACATCAAGGATCCAAAGCTCGTGGCTTTGTCGCAAGACACAAATTTGATCTAGAGCTGAGAAAAAGAAAGAGAGAATTAAGAGCGCAAATAAGACATCTATCGAAAACTGATGCCAATAGTTATTTAACTGCAAAAAGAGAGTGCAAACAAAAGTATAAAAACTGGCTACGATCACATAAAGCGGACATGATGCAAAATGATGCAGAACTAATTATGGAAAAACTGCAAAATAAAAACTCCTCTGCTTTCTGGAAGATAATCAACAACGAAGGAGCCCCCCAAATGGCAGTACTGACAAACGCCATTACTGAAGCTGAATGGACACATCACTTCTCGAAGTTATACAGCAAGAGAACCACCGCAGCCGTGACATCATCACCTATCCGAGAAAAATGGAAGTTGGAATTTGAGAGAAATGATATCAAGGAGATAATAAAAAGAGCTAGCTCCTCCAGAGCACCTGGTCCGGACGGTCTAACAAACCACACAATCAAAGAAAACCCAGAGCTGTGGGCTGAGATATGCCACACGATGTTTAAAAGAATAGCAGCTAATTGTAAAAGCCCGGACTCATGGAAACGTGCAATAATCATCCCAATCTTTAAGAAAGGGAATCGATCTGATCCAACAAATTATCGACCCATCGCGCTGTTAGATGTGTTAGGCAAAGTGTATGCGACTCTCCTACAACAACAACTTGTGAAATGGGCAGCTGAATCAAATCACCTGGATTCACGACAGACTGGCTTTGTCAAGGGGGTAGGTTGCGCCTTGAATCTCCTCCTAATCAATCTTCTCAAAATGGAAGCCATAAGAACAAGATCCAAGGTGTACCTCGCACTGATAGACTTCTCACATGCCTTTGATAGCATAGATAGAGAGCTACTATGGGAGAAAATGAAGTCGTGGGAATGCCCGGAAGATCTGATAGCGGCCATCAAAGAGCTCCACACTGGCACAAGCATTAATATCCGCCTAGATCAAAAAGGCACCCTATCCAAAGCGATATACACCTTTCGCGGGGTCAAACAGGGTTGCCCACTGGCTGCTATAATATTTAACTTATTCTTATCGGACATTGGAGGAGCCATTGACAGCGTACGCTCCTTCTCTCCAAAAATACACGGAGCCCCATTAAGCTGGATGCTATACGCCGATGACCTAATATTGCTAGATGTAACACCTATAGGGCTACAACGAAAGATCGATGCAGTAGATCAATACGCGAGTGCAAATGGCTTACAAATTAACAAAAAGAAGTGCGAGGTGCTAACAATGCAAAACTTGAAAACATCAAAGCACAAAAAACCTAAATGGCACTTGGGAAAGGAATGGCTAAACAACACAACAAACTCAAGATATCTAGGCATGCAAATTAACTCAAGCCTGAATGATAGTCAATGGGAACAGGTAGCCAAAACCAAATGCCGGCAATTTGCATGCCAAGCCAGCATATTACATAAGAAATATGGAAAATTTTCAATGAAACCAGTAAGGAACTTTTACTGCCAAAAGGTAGTGCCGGCTTTGATCTTTGGTGCAGAAAATGCTCTCGGATGTTCCGCCGATGTCTGGTCTACCCTAGAAAACATCTTCTGGGTAAAAGTTTTGCAATTACCGAAGGGTACATCAACTGTGTGCATCAGATACGAGTTAAACTTAATATCAATTAATGCACGAGTTAGTTGGAACCTGCTGAGCCTCTTCAGAAAGATGACCATGAAGAAAGTGGCCTTGCAATTCGAAATATTACAAAATCCTAGTAAAGGAAATCCTAACTGTCTGCTATCGCTGTGGTACAAACGCTGTGAGGAAATTTTGGCATTTTATGACATCGACCAAAAAACCCTACACGATAATCCGGACGCTGCAAAAACCAAGATCTGGCGATTGGACTGGATCATGACTGGGACCTTAAGATCAGCTAACAACTTAATGAAAGAGGTGCCGAGTGAAGCAAGAAATCTAAACTCTCTTCAGCCTTATATTGATCTGTTCCCAGACAATGGTAGCAGAACCTTGTTTCTTCACTTTAGACTAAACGCATTTAAAACAAGAGAGTGGTCTAGAGAACTACGTAAGACTGAAGACCCCAATGCGGTATGTAGATTCTGTAATCAAAAGGAAGAAACTCTAAAACATCTGACACTCCACTGTCAGAGATTACACGGGGAGAGAACACTGACATTAGGCCCGTATCTAATGAAATTTCAAACGCCAAGTGCGGACGACTGGTGGCAAGCCCTGTTTGATAGCCGGGAGATACACCTGAACTATGCGCTAATTCGTTTCCTGAGTCTGCTGAAAAACCTATTGACATAACACCTAAAACAAAGTAAAACTGTGAGGCGGCACCAAAGAGGCCCTCAACTGGCGAAGGATCGAACGCGACTTACAAACATACGCTGTTAAGGTGTAAACAGACGAGAGCCATCTGGTCATTCGAGGAGAGAAGAGGGAATAGACTGCATTGCAAATATCTGTACTCCTTTTTTAAAGGCATTTATGCCAATAAAAATAATAAAAAAAAAAAAATAAAATAAATAAATGTTGCTCTTGCCCATTTCTTGTGGCATAGCTTTCCTTTGCTAGATAACCAAGGGGTGGGCCTGAAATGGCCATTCTGACCACGTGGGCACTTTGTGACCCCCCCAATGGCACCATTTTGGTCCTAACTGGGTTAGGCCAGTATAGCTCCATGGGCTATTGCCCTCACTTCCTGTGGGTGTGGCTAAGGCTAAGTGACGCTCCTACTGAACAATCAGTATGGTTGGTCATCTAACTCTTTGCCCTGAGCTCCTTTTAGGGATGGCCTGGCCGGCCGTTGTCATGCCCTTTTATGCAAGGGTATTTAGCCTTTTTCCTGCCCCTGCTTCTCTTTCTTGCTTTCTTGCTCTTGGAGGTGGCAGAATGACTGACCTGCTAAAGGAGTTTTACCGTCAATTCCAGATTTTTAAAGCCCTCACATGGCAAAACTTGCTAAGCGCAGTGGGTTTTTGCATATCACGGTTTCGTTTTTTGTTGCCACTGGAGGTCCATTCTGTGCTTCTGAAGACCCCTGGTGACTCCTCAGGTTTACATGGATAGGATCTCCACCATGGAATCCTTTTCTGGGTTGTTTATCAATGCATCCTTCAATTTACTGCTAGGATCGGCTGCCAGCTGTGGGCCACTGGTAGTGTTCATCGGGGTGCTGATACTTCATTATTCTGCCATGTCATCAGCATGGGACATCCAAGGGTGACTCCAGCCACTTTACCCATCCTCTGACCACTCAATGCCATGCTGCTGCCTTCTTTTGTTTGTCGAGCTGTTGGGAGCCATGTTGACAAGTTTCCCACAGCTTCCTGCAGTACTCCTCACCAAATTCTCAGAAGCAGGCTTGAGGGTAGAGGTCATAGAAAGAATATTTGTTCCTTTTCTGGGTTTCTGGGATTGTCGTTGTACTCACCAGGTTGTTTCGTGCTGCTGGAACCGTTTTTGCTGAAATGTCTGATGTGAGTACACAGCTTGGGACCTGGGGTGGTCGATTATTTGAGCAACTCACCCTCGGGTGTTGCTCTGGAGTGGGGTAGAGGTGCCTTGGAGGCGTGCATTCGATGCAATTCCCATAGAGTTCAATTGGTGGTCCCCCTGTTCTGATACTTCTTCCGCTGGTGCTCTGGGTCCATCTTCCCTCCTCTGGAGCACTTCCTTGGGGTCTCCTCTTGCCTTGCCTGCGGTTCTTCAACTCAGAATCCACACTAGTGGGGTACAGCAGAGCTGCATCTATTAAAGCGGATAGTCCTTTAAACTCTCTCAGTCATTTCAATGGACACTCGCAGAGTGAACACAATCTACAAAGCTTTCCAATCCTGGATGGCCACACACAGCCTCTGTCTAATCTCCCAGTCATTTCAACGGACACTCGCAGAGTGAACACAATCTACAAAGCTTTCCAATCCTGGATGGCCACACAAAGCCTCTGTCTACTCTCTCAGTCATTTCAACGGACACTCGCAGAGTGAACACAATCTACAAATCTTTCCAATCCTGGATGGCCACACAAAGCCTCTGTCTACTCTCTCAGTCATTTCAACGGACACTCGCAGAGTGAACACAATCTACAAAGCTTTCCAATCCTGGATGGCCACACAAAGCCTCTGTCTACTCTCTCAGTCATTTCAACGGACACTCGCAGAGTGAACACAATCTACAAATCTTTCCAATCCTGGATGGCCACACCCAGCCTCTGTCTAATCTCCCAGTCATTTCAATGGACACTCGCAGAGGGAACACAATCTACAAAGCAATCCAATCCTGGATGGCCACACACAGCCTCTGTCTAATCTCCCAGTCATTTCAATGAACACTCGCAGAGGGAACGCAATCTACAATGCTATCCAATCCTGGATGGCCACACACAGCCTCTGTCTACTCTCCCAGTCAATTCAATGGACACTCGCAGAGTGAACGCAATCTACAAAGCTATCCAATCCTGGATGGCCACACACAGCCTCTGTCTACTCTCCCAGTCATTTCAACGGACACTCGCAGAGGGACCATCATCCACAACTCTATCCAATCCTGGATGGCCACACACAGCCTCTGTCTACTCTCCCAGTCATTTCAATGGACACTCGCAGAGTGAACACAATCTACAAAGCTTTCCAATCCTGGATGGCCACACCCAGCCTCTGTCTAATCTCCCAGTCATTTCAATGGACACTCGCAGAGGGAACACAATCTACAACGCTATCCAATCCTGGATGGCCACACACAGCCTCTGTCTACTCTCTCAGTCATTTCAATGGACACTCGCAGAGTGAACACAATCTACAAAGCTTTCCAATCCTGGATGGCCACACCCAGCCTCTGTCTAATCTCCCAGTCATTTCAATGGACACTCGCAGAGGGAACACAATCTACAACGCTATCCAATCCTGGATGGCCACACACAGCCTCTGTCTACTCTCCCAGTCAATTCAATGGACACTCGCAGAGTGAACACAATCTACAAAGCTTTCCAATCCTGGATGGCCACACCCAGCCTCTGTCTAATCTCCCAGTCATTTCAATGGACACTCGCAGAGGGAACACAATCTACAACGCTATCCAATCCTGGATGGCCACACACAGCCTCTGTCTACTCTCCCAGTCATTTCAACGGACACTCGCAGAGGGACCATCATCCACAACTCTATCCAATCCTGGATGGCCACACACAGCCTCTGTCTACTCTCCCAGTCATTTCAATGGACACTCGCAGAGTGAACACAATCTACAAAGCTTTCCAATCCTGGATGGCCACACCCAGCCTCTGTCTAATCTCCCAGTCATTTCAATGGACACTCGCAGAGGGAACACAATCTACAACGCTATCCAATCCTGGATGGCCACACACAGCCTCTGTCTACTCTCCCAGTCATTTCAATGGACACTCGCAGAGTGAACACAATCTACAAAGCTATCCAATCTTGGATGGCCACACACAGCCTCTGTCTACTCTCCCAGTCATTTCAACGGACACTCGCAGAGTGAACACAACCTACAAAGCTATCCAATCCTGGATGGCCACACACAGCCTCGGTCTACTCTCCCAGTCATTTCAATGGACACTCACAGAGTGAACACAATCTACAAAACTATCCAATCTGGATGGCCACACACAGCCTGTCTACTCTCCCAGTCATTTCAATGGACACTCGCATATGGAACACAATCTACAAAGTTATCCAATCCTGGATGGCCACACACAGCCTTTGTCTAATTGATGAATGAAACAGAGCTTCTCATCATTGGCCCTCCGGCACACCTCACAAAACTAAGCCAAGCATACAAATCTTTCACCATAAACGGCCACAATATCCCAGTTGCCACCTCCATAGAAACTCTGGCCGTGTATCGTCACTCGTCTATAAGCATCACTCGACAGGTCAACGACATTGCCTCTTCATCACCCTACGCCACCAAGCTCATTAACGCCAGAAGACCTTTCTTGTCTGCTGGGAACCAGCTTGAGGTAGCTCGTGCTCTCGCCGGTTCAAAACTCGACTTCTATTACTCCCTTTTCAGCGGCACACCAGAAGAAGACTTGAATGAGTTACAGGTAATGCAGAACAATGCCCTCTGGGTACCGCTTGACATTGGCAATCACAATCACATCTCAGAAGCCAGGAAATCCATCCACTGGCTCACGTTTAAGGAGAGAATCAACTTCCAGATTCTGTCCATTGCACACCGATAAGAAAGGTTGTGGGATGGTGAAGAAGGATTTTACCGCGACATGATCAATATGTTAGAATGAGATTAAGTAGTCTAGTCGCTACCACCTGTGACAGCGCATGCGGGCTAAAGAGTTAACCCACTGCACTCTCATTCAGTTCAGTATAAATAGAGGCCACCACGCTGTCTGTGCCAGTTTACATGTGTAGTGTTATTCACTGGTCTAAATGATTAATTCAAGAATGTTTGATCATACCGATATCCAGTACTCTGACTCGTGTTTCAGCCTGTGGCCTTCTTCAAAACTGGACTGTTGTTTCCAAATTAATTCTTGGAACAATTTAGGTGTTAGGGGAACCACCTTTAGTAGGTAGCACAATATTCAATGTTCAGGTGTAAGTCACCATATTCTACTTGAAAATGTCTTGGTAAAGAGAACTTCCTTAATCGTCATGCACACAGTATCTTAACCACAAGTCACATTTAGAGGAACAAACCCATCTCATGATCAAAGTTTAAACCCACTTCCGATGCACACCGATGCCTGACGAGCGATGGCCCTGCCTACCTCGCTCAAAAAATCAACAAGCAGTCCTTAGCCAGGCTCCTGAGACCAGCCTAAAAGCATTGTGTTTTCACACTGAAATTGAACCGCAAAAGGTCTGGGGGCTCCAGCTTCCCCGTCCGGGCAGCCGCCCTCTGGAATGATCTCCCACCCCTGTTGCGCAATAAGCCTTCTTACTAAACTTTCACAAAAAAAGCTTAAAACCCACCTGTTCAATTGATGTGACCCTGTTCACCTTCCCCCTTTGTGTTTCATCTGTTTTTTTTCCTGTAACCAGTGCCTAGATGCCCTTGGGCTTTGCGCGCTTATATAAATATAAAAATAAAATATAATAAATAAATAAAAGGTAGAGCTACGGTGGAACTCTCCTAAAATTGACTCTGGAATACTTACCATGTCATAGTCATGTGTCCTGGGTCCTCAAGAAGTCCAGTGAGCTCTGGACCAACTTTAACATTTGTAGTGCTTACCAGTGGTTTTTATTTCATTTTTAAAGTCACGTAATGTTATACTGATTTATACTGTGCATTGCTGCCATTTGCATGGCCTCCAGGCGCTCATGTGGCTCTGTAAGAAATGTGGGTGGGGTTTGGTCGTGAGGCAAGAGGGATCGGATAGAAGTAGTGCTTTTCCGTTGATGCTTGCAGATCCAGGAGAATCTGGCGTCTGTGCGTGTCAGCGTTCTGGGTGTGCTTTGTTGTGTGCACTGTGCTTGATGTGTCCAGCGGGGTAGTGTCCAGTGTCTGGGTTGTTTTTTGTTTACAACTGTTTTGATGTGCGGTATGGTTAGCGGAGGGTGTGTGGTTTGTGTGTTTTTGGGTGTAGTTTTGCTGGCCCTTTTGGGCGTGTGTAATACGTGAGAGATATGCAGCTGTGGTAAAGAGGATGGTAGGCTCGGACTGGCCATAGTGCAATACGCTCAGGGCTGACCAAAAAACACAAAATGCTGCTTTGGGCCATTTTGGTTGGTCAAAGTGGGGCACTTTTTTGGTAAATTTGGCCCAGTTTGATGAGTTAATTCACTATGCGGCTTTTAGTTTTGACCACTGTTGCTGAATAAATATTCTTTAAAATGCACAATTTCCACCACACTTTATCAAAAAACGGACACTTGGTTACTATTCAAACAGTGTCAGAAACTGAATGAATTGCCAGTGGCACCTGTGGGCCAGTTGCACCTGTGGGCCACTTTTTCATTGGTGCCCGAGATAATTGTATGGCTCAGTCTTGCTGTGGAGGAGCGGGATAGTTAGTTGGCTTCTGTTTGGCTCTGGGTGTGTGGTTGTTTCTTGGAGCCGTATTGTCCCATGATTGCTTGTTTTTATGCTTGTCTCATTGAGTTGAACAGGCAGGTTTTCAGTCGTTTTCTGAAAGTTAGGTGCTCTTCCGTCAATTTTATTTCCTTTGTTACTGAGTTAGATTATTTAAATTTCTACTATGATGACTCTATGGTTAACATTTTAAATAATCCGAGTGATACTCTTACTATTTTCTATGGTTATAATGTACATGTGCTTTAACATTGTTTTTATACTATGGCCTAAAGGGGATCTAAAATTAATGCGGAGAGGTGTGATTGGAATTAGGCAATTTTAACATATTTTCCTGTTGGTGAAAGACTCCTCCATATGTGTTAGGTGCTGCCCACCAGGTGTTGGGCATTCCACATATACTAGGGTTGGGTTGTGTCCTTAGGACACTGTACTTTATTTGTTAGGTCTGTGAGGTACTTGTCTGAGTGCTGACCATCAGGTGTTGGGCATTCTACATATACTAGGATTGGGTTGTGTCCTTCGGACACTGTACATTATTGGTTAGGTACGATGGTCTGCGTGCTGACCATCAGGTGTTGGGCATTCCACACATACTAGGGTTGGGTTGTGTCCTTAGGACACTGTACATTATTGGCTAGGTCCGTGAGGTGGGCATTCCACATATACTAGGGTTGGGTTGTGTCCTTAGGACACTGTACATTATTGGCTAGGTACGTGAGGTACTTGTCTGCGTGCTGACCATCAGGTGTTGGGCATTCCACATATACTAGGGTTGGGTTGTGTCCTTAGGACACTGTACATTATTGGTTACGTACGTGAGGTACTTGTCTGCGTGCTGACCATCAGGTGTTGGGCATTCCACATATACTAGGGTTGGGTTGTGTCCTTAGGACACTGTACATTATTGGTTACGTACGTGAGGTACTTGTCTGCGTGCTGACCATCAGGTGTTGGGCATTCCACATATACTAGGGTTGGGTTGTGTCCTTAGGACACTGTACATTATTGGTTAGGTACGTGAGGTACTTGTCTGCGTGCTGACCATCAGGTGTTGGGCATTCCACATATACTAGGGTTGGGTTGTGTCCTTAGGACACTGTACATTATTGGTTAGGTACGTGAGGTACTTGTCTGCGTGCTGACCATCAGGTGTTGGGCATTCCACATATACTAGGGTTGGGTTGTGTCCTTAGGACACTGTACATTATTGGTTATGTACGTGAGGTACTTGTCTGCGTGCTGACCATCAGGTGTTGGGCATTCCACATATACTAGGGTTGGGTTGTGTCCTTAGGACACTGTACATTATTGGTTAGGTACGTGAGGTACTTGTCTGCGTGCTGACCATCAGGTGTTGGGCATTCCACATATACTAGGGTTGGGTTGTGTACTTAGGACACTGTACTTTATTGGTTAGGTCCGTGAGGTACTTGTCTGCGTGCTGACCACCAGGTGTTGGTCATTCCACATATACTAGGGTTGGTTTGTGTCCTTAGGACACTCTACATTATTGGTTAGGTACGATGGTCTGCGTGCTGACCATCAGGTGTTGGGCATTCTACATATACTAGGTTTGGGTTGTGTCCTTAGGACACTGTACATTATTGGTTAGGTACGTTAGTCGGCGTGCTGACCATCAGGTGTTGGGCATTCCACACATACTAGGGTTGGGTTGTGTCCTTAGGACACTGTACATTATTGGTTAGGTACGTGAGGTACTTGTCTGCGTGCTGACCATCAGGTGTTGGGCATTCCACATATCCTAGGGTTCGGTTGTGTCCTTAGGACACTGTACATTATTGGTTAGGTACGATGGTCTGCGTGCTGACCATCAGGTGTTGGGCATTCCACATATACTAGGGTTGGGTTGTGTCCTTAGGACACTGTACATTATTGGCTAGGTACGTGAGGTACTGGTCTGCGTGCTGACCATCAGGTGTTGGGCATTCCACATATACTAGGGTTGGGTTGTGTCCTTAGGACACTGTACATTATTGGTTAGGTACGTGAGGTACTTGTCTGCATGCTGACCATCAGGTGTTGGGCATTTCACATATACTAGAGTTGGGTTGTGTCCTTAGGACACTGTACATTATTGGTTAGGTGCGTGAGGTACTTGTCTGCGTGCTGACCATCAGGTGTTGGGCATTCCACATATACTAGGGTTGGGTTGTGTCCTTAGGACACTGTACATTATTGGTTATGTACGTGAGGTACTTGTCTGCGTGCTGACCATCAGGTGTTGGGCATTCCACATATACTAGGGTTGGGTTGTGTCCTTAGGACACTGTACATTATTGGTTAGGTCCGTGAGGTACTTGTCTGCATGCTGACCATCAGGTGTTGGGCATTCCACATATACTAGGGTTGGGTTGTGTACTTAGGACACTGTACTTTATTGGTTAGGTCTGTGAGGTACTTGTCTGCGTGCTGACCACCAGGTGTTGGTCATTCCACATATACTAGGGTTGGGTTGTCTCCTTAGGACACTGTACATTATTGGTTAGGTACGTGAGGTACTTGTCTGCGTGCTGACCATCAGGTGTTGGGCATTCCACATATACTAGGGTTGGATTGTGTCCTTAGGACACTGTACTTTATTGGTTAGGTCCGTGAGGTACGTGTCTGCGTGCTGACCACCAGTTGTTGGGCATTCCACATATACTAGGGTTGGGTTGTCTCTTAAGGACACTGTACATTATTGGTTAGGTCCGTGAGGTACTTGTCTGCGTGCTGATCATCAGGTGTTGGGCATTCCACATATACTAGGGTTGGGTTGTGTCCTTAGGACACTGTACTTTATTGGTTAGGTCCGTGAGGTACTTGTCTGCGTGCTGACCACCAGGTGTTGGGCATTCCACATATACTAGGGTTGGGTTGTCTCCTTAGGACATTGTACATTATTGGTTAGGTCCGTGAGGTACTTGTCTGCGTGCTGACCACCAGGTGTTGGGCATTCCACATATACTAGGGTTGGGTTGTCTCCTTAGGACACTGTACATTATTGGTTAGGTCCGTGAGGTACTTGTCTGCATGCTGACCATCAGGTGTTGGGCATTCCACATATACTAGGGTTGGGTTGTGTCCTTAGGACACTGTACATTATTGGTTAGGTCCGTGAGGTACTTGTCTGCGTGCTGACCATCAGGTGTTGGGCATTCCACATATACTAGGGTTGGGTTGTGTCCTTAGGACACTGTACATTATTGGTTAGGTACGATGGTCTGCGTGCTGAACATCAGGTGTTGGTCATTCCACATATACTAGGGTTGGGTTGTCTCCTTAGGACACTGTACATTATTGGTTAGGTACGTGAGGTACTTGTCTGCGTGCTGACCATCAGGTGTTGGTCATTCCACATATATTAGGGTTGGGTTGTGTCCTTAGGACACTGTACATTATTGGCTAGGTACGTGAGGTGGGCATTCCACATATATTAGGGTTGGGTTGTGTCCTTATGACACTGTACATTATTGGTTAGGTCCGTGAGGTACTTGTCTGCGTGCTGACCATCAGGTGTTGGGCATTCCACATATACTAGGGTTGGGTTGTGTCCTTAGGACACTGTACATTATTGGTTAGGTACGATGGTCTGCGTGCTGACCATCAGGTGTTGGGCATTCCGCATATACTAGGGTTGGGTTGTGTCCTTAGGACACTGTACATTATTGGTTAGGTCCGTGAGGTACTTGACTGCGTGCTGACCACCAGGTGTTGGTCATTCCACATATACTAGGGTTGGGTTGTGTCCTTAGGACACTGTACATTATTGGTTAGGTCCGTGAGGTACTTGACTGCGTGCTGACCATCAGGTGTTGGGCATTCCACATATACTAGGGTTGGGTTGTCTCCTTAGGACACTGTACATTATTGGTTAGGTCCGTGAGGTACTTGATTGCGTGCTGACCACCAGGTGTTGGTCATTCCACATATACTAGGGTTGGGTTGTGTCCTTATGACACTGTACATTATTGGTTAGGTCCGTGAGGTACTTGTCTGCGTGCTGACCATCAGGTGTTGGGCATTCCACATATACTAGGGTTGGGTTGTGTCCTTAGGACACTGTACATTATTGGTTAGGTACGATGGTCTGCGTGCTGACCATCAGGTGTTGGGCATTCCGCATATACTAGGGTTGGGTTGTGTCCTTAGGACACTGTACATTATTGGTTAGGTCCGTGAGGTACTTGACTGCGTGCTGACCACCAGGTGTTGGTCATTCCACATATACTAGGGTTGGGTTGTGTCCTTAGGACACTGTACATTATTGGTTAGGTCCGTGAGGTACTTGACTGCGTGCTGACCATCAGGTGTTGGGCATTCCACATATACTAGGGTTGGGTTGTCTCCTTAGGACACTGTACATTATTGGTTAGGTCCGTGAGGTACTTGATTGCGTGCTGACCACCAGGTGTTGGTCATTCCACATATACTAGGGTTGGGTTGTGTCCTTATGACACTGTACATTATTGGTTAGGTCCGTGAGGTACTTGTCTGCGTGCTGACCATCAGGTGTTGGGCATTCCACATATACTAGGGTTGGGTTGTGTCCTTAGGACACTGTACATTATTGGTTAGGTACGATGGTCTGCGTGCTGACCATCAGGTGTTGGGCATTCCGCATATACTAGGGTTGGGTTGTGTCCTTAGGACACTGTACTTTATTGGTTAGGTCCGTGAGGTACGTTAGGTCCATGAGGTACTTGTCTGCTTCCTATGATTTATGGGTCCCTGGTTCTCCACACCCCCTGTTATTTTATTGGGTGCTCACTTCTGGTCGCGATAGACCACAGATAGACATTGGCGTGAGGAGAGTGCCTGTATAGACATTACTGTTCTTATAATATGCTTTATGCTGTTAATACTGTGCATTCATACCCAAGCACTTATTTCGTCTGATAGTTTCATATGTGTGTCTTTATTAAAGTGCATATTTTTCAGACTGTCACGCTCGGCACTGGCTCGCGTACACGGTCTAGTCCTGAGATGGAATGCAGAGTTGGTTTTATAGAAATTGCTAACAGAAGAAGGCAACTTAGCACTCCGTGCTTTAAGTAAGTAAAAACAGAATCAGGCGCAGTATGGCTCTCTTTTTTTACCACTCACAAACACTCATCTCTGTGCTTTGTGTCTTTTATTTAGGCGCTGAGAATGTTCGACTTGTTGCTGTCGACAGTCTAACGGCCAGCAAGTATGATTCTAAAATTCATTTTTATAAAGGCTGCTTTTGCCTTATGTGATAGACACATTTGTGCGATGAAGACGGCCCTGAAGAAAGCGTCCATAATTATGCATGGTCACTGAAACCGGTCGACCACTGCCAGGAATGCTGCTAGGTATTCGCGTACCCTGGGTTGCGCTAGGGTGGGAGTCAAACATTCCTTAAATCAATGATCCATAACTTTTGGTTCTCCAGTTGTTTTGGACTACAACTCCCATCAGCCATAGCCATCATATTCACTGGTGAGACATCATGGGAGTTGTAGTCAAAAGCATGTGTAGAGCCGCCGTTTACAGACCTCTCTGTTCTAAATGATCATTTCTGGACTCCTACAACCCTCACCGCCCAACAGAAGCCACGCCCCGTTACCGGAAAGTCCTGGCTTCTTTGGCAGGGTTCGGTAGAGTTAGTTAAACGTCGCTTCTTGTACAGATGAGCCGGAAACTTATCTGTACAAGAACACAGACACCTCCCCTGCCAGTTGGAACTGCCCATAAATACATCAATGCTTCAGTTCAGCTGAACGTTCTTAAGCTGGGTTGGACTCGAAGAAATCACACTTGCGGGGGTCGGCTTTGAAACGACGGCAGGCATTGCTAGGGGAACCTGTTTGCACTTCAAATCATTTGCACGAATGTTTTGCGGGTGTGGCATACCCTGCAATTTATCCGCTAGAAAGTAAATCAGTAAGGGCGGCAAGCTTCCCCCACCCCAACACGTTTAATACTTATGACACTTTACATTGTTTACCAATTGCTGGCTTACTTATTTTTTTTGCACACACGTGTGTACGTGCCTGAGTTCACATACACACCTGGGTAGTCTATTAGTCGGGTGATACCGTCCTGTTAGTTGGGACTACGTGAAATTTTAGAATCTCATTGCAACAAGAGTACCCTCATCCAATCACTCACATGTTCGCTCACTGCACAAACTCCCTTCTCACTCACTCACTCACTCACTCACTCACTCACACTATTTCAATGTGTTTATTTTTAAAGGTCTACAGTCCCCATTCCTGGAATCTTGGCACTAAGAAAAATGATTGCCAGTGCTGCCCACCCAAGCCAGGAGGCCACTTAAAGGGGGGAGGGGCGCCCCTTGGTGCACTGCCGTGAAGAGGTGCACAGTTCTGCAGACTCAGTAACTGAGACGGATTGGTAGCGGGGAACAACGACCAGTATGCTGCCCCCTTCTGCTCTACCCATGCACCAGGGCAGTCTTCTAGGCGCTGGCCCATGGGGAACAAAGCAGCTGGGCAGAAAGCTAGGGTGTCATGAGTCGGTAGCCTTTGATTCATATGGCGTCCCACCATGGGCCCATGAACTGATGAAACAGAAGGGGGACCCATAAAGTCCCCCTTTACTCTAAGGCTGGCTGCAGCATTTTACACTCTTTGATCTGTATTCGTTGTAAAGTGCCAGGTGAATACCAAAGCGCTAGTTCTGAGTGGACGCTACAAAATGATTGCCCAAGACCTCTTGAACCAGGATCGAAACGCTGCAGGGCGTGACCAGGACATGGGTCTCACTCGTCCCGAGATTCTTACTTTAAAATAGGTAAAAATCTTCCAGCCTCATTACGAGTTAGGTGGTAAGTGGTAAACTTGGCGGTAACTGAGATACCGCCAAGTTTATCACTACGCCAAATTATGAGGTCGGGTTTTGAGTGGAGGATTTACATCCAGAAAAACCCTGGCGGTAAATCTTCCCACTCAACGCTGAAAAATCTGTAGAATTGGTCGAATTACCAAGGCGGTAATTCCGCAAAAAAAGACGCATTGGGGACCAAAAATAAATGGGGATTTACACGACCACCACCACTTGTACTCAGGTGGAAATTCTGCCTGACCAAGTGGCAGCAAAGGTAATTCTTTAGAGGAATTCTTTGGCGGATTTGTAATGAGGCCCAAACTAAGGAACAGTGACTTCTTATAACTATTCACGCAAGGACAGAAAACTTGCATTTCCAATGAACTCTCCCTTCCTCTACACTCCAAAGACTGCCAATGGAAGGCAATGAATCCTTAACGGCGCCACATGAGGGTCCGGGGGTCTAAGGCCTGAAGCTGAGCTAATAGTGCATTTATCGAGCAAATAAGTGTCTGAGACAGGCCAACCCCTGGGGATCCCACAAGTCACTGTTAGAGATCAAGGTAGAAGCGAACCCCAGCCCACCAATAGCATATGCTTCATTCTCACTCAAATCTTAAGCAGTACTAGAGGTGGAAAAAGCCAGTCTAGCCGCGTAGTAATATGGCCCCTTCCACACTCACTCATTCCTCTGGCTCACTCCCTCACACGTGCTGCTCTCAGCTTTTTGCATAGCCCAGTACCCCAATCAGGTGACAATATCACAAGGTGGACCCCAAATGGAGGCTACACACCTTCTACAAATTTGGCTTTAAAATGCCCTTTATTTACTCGGAAGAATGGGTCCAGCATGTGGAGAGTGGTAGCGGGCTTAGCACTGGCCACCAACGGCACGCCTGCCCTGCAGGCACTTCCTTCTAATCCATTTCACTTCTCAGAACACTCCTGCTGCTGCTACAGCATCTGAGAAGGTGTATGTTAGCAGAGGGTTCCGTGCATACCTGCCTACATTTGAAAATCAAAATTCCTGAGATTTATGCCCCGCCCACAGCCACACGAGACTCTGCCCATTTGCACATGGCTCCGCCCACACTCCCCGACTCGGTTGTTGTAGCTGTCATAAGAAAAAATGTTCTCTGCTTTCATTTTGCTTACTATAGCACTGAAAATCATTCATTCAATGCTAGTAAGCAAAATGAAGGCGGCGCCGCAGCCGAAATAATGCTGCTTTTAATCCAATGACATGGATTTTAAGCCGCATTATTATGGCGGTCGCATTGAGGCAAAGTGGGCACAAACATTTCACGCCGTTTCCGGGTCCCGTCATATTCTCCACCCGATTGGCTACCGGAGGCAGCCAATCAGGTGGAGAATATGACGGGACCCGGAAAGCCGACAAAATTCCTGCGATTGCAGGCTCTTTTCCAGAAACCCGGAGAAATGCCTAAAATTCCGGAGTCTCTGGAAAAATTTCGGAGGTTAGGCAGGTATGGTTGCGTGTCTGAAGTAAGAGCAAAGGCAATGTTTCGGCACCATGCCTTCATCAGGACCACTGCTTTCTGAGCCAACGATTGACCTACCTGCCAGGTCAGTTACCCCGTCCGCTGTGCGCTGAATGCACTCATTGTGAATTCTATGTGGAAATTGATGGATTTGCTTTTTAATCTGAATCTACTATTCACAAAACCAGCTCCTTTGACTCCGGGTGTGCTACACAACAGCACGCTAAACAACTTCCTGTGGTTGACCGAGGAGTGCCGAAGAAACCTCTGTATTTTAGATATGGTTTATAGGAGGCGTCTCACAATGGAGGGCGGGCCTCAGGAACAGAGGCCGCTTTTGTTGGTGCTTCTTGAGTTGTTTTGTACGGTATGAACTCGATTGGCTTTGAAGTGCTCCGAGGAAGCTGCCCTGAGTCGCAATGAGAAGGTCCTCTGTTCTCAGAGTGATAAGGGCATTAGTTGTGCAATGGCATGACTTCCGGCCCTACAAGGCACGCATTGATGCTACTAATCCTGGCTGCTCCTCAGCCTCTGTGTACAAGCCTTCATAGAGGGCGGTGTTTCTCCCACAGCAAGTATTTCCTGGCTTGCTGCCAACTGTGTTGCAAGTTGGCGCTTTAAACCATCAATAAAATAAACTATAAATACAATTAAAATACAGCTATGACTGCTCAGTCACAATCACACGTGACAGCCACCAGCCTATAATATAATTACATTTGAATAATATGTGTGTAAAATGTTGATGGCGAAGTGTTTTATGCTGCCTAAATCGTGCGCAGAAGCCAGGATACTGATTAAACCAAGATTACGTGATGACGTCACACTGTGAGACGTGCCTCTTGGCTAGCACGCTACAGCGACTCATGGTCCTCAGAAGTGAATGGCCGCACTCACCATCTGAGGTCAGCTGTCCAAGCGTGGACGCCCAGGAGCTGACGTATAACATTGGCCCGGATGGGAGCCTGGAACAGGGGTCGGGGCCCACATCCTCTGGGAAAACCCCCCTGAAAAGAGAAAGGACTCAACATTTCACTGCTCTGCTATAGCATTCAGAGAACCCCTTAAAATCAAGGGGCTGCTTGGAACCTATTTAATATTCATGAGAATACATTTGCGTACATTAAGAATAACTGTATGCACGTTGACCTCATGACTTTTAATGAGGGCTATCATGGAAATCGACGTGATTCCAGCCCTCGAGGCCTGGAGTTGGACCACCCTGCGTATAGTGTCTTACTGTCAAGTTTGGATCTGTGTTGGAAGATTTAAGGCAACTGGCCTGTGGGATTGACAGGAGGCACCCAGAGAGTCACGGCGGCAGAGCTAAGGTTGTGGGGACTTAATGTCTGTCGAAAACACGGTAATTATGAACTCTAGAGACACATATTTCATGTTTTTTAGGTTGTCTATTTTCCCTGGTGAAGTTGTGTGTTTAGGAGTCGGACTCTGGCTGGAAACAGTCTGGTCCTCTGCCCAGGTTTCGGGAATTTAAAGTGAAGTTCCCAGGGTCACTTCTCACCCCTTCCTATATTACACACTCTCTCCTCACCCCTTCCCATATCACACACTCTCTTCTCACCCCTTTCCATATCACACACTCTCATCTCACTCCTTTCCATATCACACACTCTCTTCTCACCCCTTCCCATATCACACACACTCTTCTCACACCATATCACACACTTTCTTCTCACCCCTTCCCTTATCACACACTCTCTTCTCGCCCCTTTCCATATAACACACTATCTTCTCACCCCTTCCCATATCACACACACTCTTCTCACACCATATCACACACTTTCTCCTCACCCCTTCCCTTATCACACACTCTCTTCTCGCCCCTTTCCATATCACACACTCTCTTCTCACCCCTTCCCTTATCACACACTCTCTTCTCACCCCTTTCCATATCACACACTCTCATCTCACTCCTTTCCATATCACACACTCTCTTCTCACCCCTTCCCATATCGCACACTCTCTCCTCACCCCTTCCCATATCACACACTCTCTTCTCACCCCTTTCCATATCACACACTCTCTTCTCACCCCTTCCCATATCACACACACTCTTCGCACACCATATCACACACTTTCTCCTCACCCCTTCCCTTATCACACACTCTCTTCTCGCCCCTTTCCATATCACACACTCTCTTCTCACCCCTTCTCATATCACACACTTTCTCCTCACCCCTTCCCTTATCACACACTCTCTTCTCGCCCCTTTCCATATCACACACTCTCTTCTCACCCCTTCCTATATTACACACTCTCTTCTCACCCCTTCCTATATTACACACTCTCTCCTCACCCCTTCCCATATCACACCCTCTCTTCTCGCCCCTTCCCATATCACACCCTCTCTTCTCGCCCCTTTCCATATCACACACTCTCTTCTCGCCCCTTTCCATATCACACACTCTCTTCTCACCCCTTCCTATATTACACACTCTCTCCTCACCCCTTCCCATATCACACACTCTCTCCTCACCCCTTCCCATATCACACCCTCTCTTCTCGCCCCTTTCCATATCACACACTGTCTTCTCACCCCTTCCCATATCACACACTCTCTCCTCACCCCTTCCCATATCACACCCTCTCTTCTCACCCCTTCCCATATCACACACTCTCTCCTCACCCCTTCCCATATCACACCCTCTCTTCTCGCCCCTTTCCATATCACACACTCTCTTCTCACCCCTTCCCATATCACACACTCTCTTCTCACCCCTTCCCATATCACACCCTCTCTTCTCACCCCTTCCCATATCACACCCTCTCTTCTCACCCCTTCCCATATCACACACTCTCTTCTCACACCTTCCCATATCACACCCTCTCTTCTCGTGCCTTCCCATATCACACACTCTCTTCTCGCCCCTTCCCATATCACACCATCTCTTCTCACCCCTTTCCATATCACACCCTCTCTTCTCGCCCCTTCCCATATCACACCCTCTCTTCTCGCCCCTTCCCATATCACACCCTCTCTTCTCACCCCTTCCCATATCACACACTCTCTTCTCACCCCTTCCCATATCACACCCTCTCTTCTCACCCCTTCCCATATCACACCCTCTCTCCTCACCCCTTCCCTTATCACACACTCTCTTCTCGCCCCTTTCCATATCACACACTCTCTTCTCACTCCTTTCCATATCACACACTCTCTTCTCACCCCTTCCTATATTACACCCTCTCTTCTCACCCCTTCCCATATTACACCCTCTCTTCTCACCCCTTCCCATATCACACCCTCTCTTCTCACCCCTTCCCATATCACACCCTCTCTTCTCGCCCCTTCCTATATTACACACTCTCTCCTCACCCCTTCCCATATCACACACTTTCTTCTCACCCCTTCCCTTATCACACACTCTCTTCTCGCCCCTTTCCATATCACACCCTCTCTTCTCACCCCTTCCCATATCACACCCTCTCTTCTCACCCCTTCCCATATCACACCCTCTCTTCTCACCCCTTCCCATATCACACCCTCTCTTCTCACCCCTTCCCATATCACACCCTCTCTTCTCACCCCTTCCCATATCACACACTCTCTTCTCACCCCTTCCTATATTACACACTCTCTCCTCACCCCTTCCCATATCACACACTCTCTCCTCACCCCTTCCCATATCACACCCTCTCTTCTCACCCCTTTTCATATCACACCCTCTCTTCTCGCCCCTTCCCATATCACACACTCTCTTCTCGCCCCTTCCCATATCATACCCTCTCTTCTCACCCCTTCCCATATCACACCCTCTCTTCTCACCCCTTCCCATATCACACCCTCTCTTCTCACCCCTTTCCATATCACACACTTTCTCCTCACCCCTTCCCTTATCACACACTCTCTTCTCGCCCCTTTCCATATCACACACTCTCTTCTCGCCCCTTTCCATATCACACCCTCTCTTCTCGCCCCTTTCCATATCATACCCTCTCTTCTCGCCCCTTCCCATATCACACCCTCTCTTCTCGCCCCTTCCCATATCACACCCTCTCTTCTCGCCCCTTCCCATATCACACCCTCTCTTCTCGCCCCTTCCCATATCACACCCTCTCTTCTCGCCCCTTCCAATATCACACCCTCTCTTCTCACCCCTTCCCATATCACACCCTCTCCTCTCACTCCTTTCCATATCACACACTCTCTTCTCGCCCCTTTCCATATCACACACTCTCTTCTCACCCCTTCCTATATTACACACTCTCTCCTCACCCCTTCCCATATCACACACTCTCTCCTCACCCCTTCCCATATCACACCCTCTCTTCTCACCCCTTCCCATATCACACCCTCTCTTCTCACCCCTTCCCATATCACACCCTCTCTTCTCACCCCTTCCCATATCACACACTCTCTTCTTGCCCCTTCCCATATCACACCCTCTCTTCTCGCCCCTTCTCATATCACACACTCTCTTCTTGCCCCTTCCCATATCACACCCTCTCTTCTCACCCCTTCCCATATCACACACTCTCTTCTCACCCCTTCCCATATCACACCCTCTCTTCTCACCCCTTCCCATATCACACCCTCTCTTCTCGCCCCTTCCCATATCACACCCTCTCTTCTCACCCCTTCCCATATCACATACTCTCTTCTCACCCATTCCCATATCACACCCTCTCTTCTCACCCATTCCCATATCACACCCTCTCTTCTCACCCCTTCCCATATCACACCCTCTCTTCTCACCCCTTCCCATATCACACCCTCTCTTCTCACCCCTTCCTATATTACACACTCTCTCCTCACCCCTTCCCTTATCACACACTCTCTTCTCGCCCCTTTCCATATCACACACTCTCTTCTCGCTCCTTTCTATATCACACACTCTCTTCTCACCCCTTCCTATATTACACCCTCTCTTCTCACCCCTTCCCATATTACACCCTCTCTTCTCACCCCTTCCCATATCACACCCTCTCTTCTCACCCCTTCCCATATCACACCCTCTCTTCTCGCCCCTTCCTATATTACACACTCTCTCCTCACCCCTTCCCATATCACACACTTTCTTCTCACCCCTTCCCTTATCACACACTTTCTTCTCACCCCTTCCCTTATCACACCCTCTCTTCTCACCCCTTCCCATATCACACCCTCTCTTCTCACCCCTTCCCATATCACACCCTCTCTTCTCACCCCTTCCCCTATCACACCCTCTCTTCTCACCCCTTCCCATATCACACCCTCTCTTCTCACCCCTTCCCATATCACACCCTCTCTTCTCACCCCTTCCCATATCACACCCTCTCTTCTCACCCCTTCCCATATCACACACTCTCTTCTCACCCCTTCCTATATTACACACTCTCTCCTCACCCCTTCCCATATCACACACTCTCTCCTCACCCCTTCCCATATCACACCCTCTCTTCTCGCCCCTTCCCATATCACACCCTCTCTTCTCGCCCCTTCCCATATCACACACTCTCTTCTCGCCCCTTCCCATATCACACCCTCTCTTCTCACCCCTTCCCATATCACAGCCTCTCTTCTCACCCCTTTCCATATCACACACTTTCTCCTCACCCCTTCCCTTATCACACACTCTCTTCTCGCCCCTTTCCATATCACACACTCTCTTCTCGCCCCTTTCCATATCACACCCTCTCTTCTCGCCCCTTTCCATATCATACCCTCTCTTCTCGCCCCTTCCCATATCACACCCTCTCTTCTCGCCCCTTCCCATATCACACACTCTCTTCTTGCCCCTTCGCATATCACACCCTCTCTTCTCGCCCCTTCCCATATCACACCGTCTCTTCTCGCCCCTTCCCATATCACACCCTCTCTTCTCGCCCCTTCCCATATCACACCCTCTCTTCTCGCCCCTTCCCATATCACACCCTCTCTTCTCACCCCTTCCCATATCACACCCTCTCTTCTCACTCCTTTCCATATCACACACTCTCTTCTCACCCCTTTCCATATCACACACTTTCCAGAGCCCCTTCTAAAATGTTCAGCTCACCTCTTTCTCATCCATGAGCCCCCTCTTGCCACAGCATGAAAAAGTGAAAACTGTGGACCAAGTAAATTATTAATTAATAAGCACGTATTTAGTATTTTAGTATTTTATTTATTTCTATAGCGCACCAGGCCCAGGGGCAACTGGGCGCTTAACTTAGTTACAACAAGATGAAGGCAAGACAAGGCATGTGACAGAGTATTACAGGAGTATTACAAGAAGTTTTACAAAATTTACAAAGTATACATTCAAGCGCATATAGATAAGGCAGTGATATACAGGATAGTTAATAATGGATGCGAAGTAGGTCAAAGTGCAAGTAGGGCAGTAAGCTGGTATTAGCTGTCTTGGGAGGATAGCCAAGCTTTGGTAAGGTGTTTGAATTTCAGGAAGGAAGGTTCTGCTCTAAGGTCATTGGGGAGTGAGTTCCAAAGTTTGGCTGCCAGGATGGGGGAAACTGTTACTCTGCGTGGTCTTGCTCCCCAGACAAGTGTGTTGCCCCTGAGCTATCCTCCCACCATACTGCTGAAAAAGAGCCTGGAGGGTGAATCCCAAAGAATAAAAGGTGTGGACCTTTTTTTCAACATATATGAATGAATTGTGAAACAAAAGAAGTACAAGCCAATAGTAAAGGAGAAGCACAGAAAGTAATGTGAACATACTAATCTGCGGATCTTCCTCTTCAATTTCTATTCCATCAGCTCTTCCTTCACCTTTCACCTCCCCAGTTACCTTTCACCTACTTCCCCTTTCCACCATTTCAGCACCGGCACTCCTACCTTGATCTATCTCATGCTCAGGGCTGGCCTTAGGTGATGCAGCGCACCGGGCAGAAAAACAACAATTTAGCGCACCTCTGCTCACCCCGCGCGTCCCTAGTCATGGGGCAGGGAGTGGGGGAGCATCAAAATCTTCAATAGGTCCCACAGGCGCACTATTTTTATCAGTAGGGCGCCTGCCGTGCCTTCTCCCACCACGCCAGCTCGGGGGAGACCTTGAAAGACTCCCCCGAGCTGGCATGGCAGGCGTCTAATGGTGGGGCACCCGGGGTGCCCCGGGCGGCTGCCCAGCACGCTCTGCCCTAAGGCCGGCTCTGCTTATGCTGCAAGCTTTCCCGCAGAGGGGCAGCTAGGCAGCAAATAGTTTCCAGTAAATCGCAAAGCGAAAAGAATGCTGCTACAATGACTCCACCAAACTCTGTTGTGCTTCCTGCAACGTCACAAGCAGGATATCAGCGGCTGCCGCAGGGCCTCTGTTTCCTGCTCGGGCGGGGAGTAGGGAAAATGAAACTATGAGCTTGCGCTCAGCTTACAAGAGCAGTGCGCAGGCTAATTCAGCGGTGTGGCCCGTCGGGCTAAAAAGCGGGATTCCAGACACCCACCCATCCAATTCCAGGACAAGGTTTATTAAATTAAAAAACCCTCGGGACCCCGGGATGGGGGGGTGGAGGGAGGCAATTTTACCGGGAATCTCCCTGGAAATCCGGAATGTCTGGTCACCCAAGTCATCCCGCAGCTCCTCTTTCAAATTTAGGAACTCTTGCTACATAGCCAATACTCCAGTTCCCTATGGAGCATACCAACCAAATAATATCATCAGGGAACAATCGATAGAACAACCCATTTTACACAGTAGATCCATTCCTAATAGATCGACTGGAGCATGGCTCAGTCTGTAACTGTGTGACACACTCCAGAATCCAGCGTGGCCAGGCAGAGAAAGGGAAGAAAGACTTATCGCACTCCAATATTGATGATAAATCAGTAGTGGAGGCGGCAGAGAAGAAGGGCATGAGAGGAAATGAAATCTAGAGGAAATAAGCATAATATGTGCACCAAAAAGAGTAAAAAACTAAAAAACTATAAAAACACAGACTGAACAATTGGCGAATCTTAGTAGGTCTGAGCTGGTGACAGAACCAGAGTCTAAGATGGGGTAAGACTGTATGTTAGCAAATCTCACAGACCCGGAGGGTGATGAGGCCACACCAGCTTTGCCTGGGATGCTCCCTGCCATGAATTCAAAGAATACATTTAAGGAATCTCCTAAGTAAGGGAATAAGAGCGAAACAAACACCAACCAAAACAAAGATTTAAGAACCAAGTGGGGCCTAGACTGGGTGGGGGTGCCCTGAAAGGTAGGGGTTCCCCATTTGATTATTTTTAGATTTTAATGACTATGAGACTGTGTTCTCTGCTGAACTGATGAGAAGACCGGAGTGGCCAACCAGCATCAACGCGGACCATGTTGTACCCTCAGGCCAGGTTATACGCAAATCAAAATCAAAGCCTGTCTATCCTCACGCGGAAGCTGACTTGGGCTATTCGGCTTCCCAATCAGTGCACTGGTTCTGGAAGATGTTTTTGTTGACAACGGAATTCCACTACATTGGGCATGCATCTTGGCTACTATAAAATCAATCCCAAAAATATGTTTGATTGAATCGGCCAACATGGCCCTGGTGGCATTTGATAATTTTGATCATCTGCGGACAGCACAAATTCACTTTAACTGAAGCGTGGATATCAATATGATTATAGAGTATGTAGAAAGCATACATGCTCCGGCTTATTTCCAGACAATCTCCAATCACGTATTCCGCTCATCAAAAAGTTGGTATTACCAATCCAAATCAAGCCCTAGAGGGAAGTGCGTCGGAAAGTAAGTGGTTCCCAGGAGCCTTAATGTGGGGGAGACCGTTGCTTCCCTAATAGAGCATCCAATACTATATGCAGTATTGGCCAATTGGACTGATTTTCTTTGACCGTATGGCCCATTTGACCGAATTTAGACTGTACAAAATAATCATACAACCAAACATTTAGTGAAATGGGACATACGGTTCCATTATAGTAAAGAAGGGGAACAGCGGTTGCAGGGGTGTCCCCTGCTCCCGTTTCTCCCTATAATGGGAACGGGGGTTGCAGGGGTGTCCCCCACTTCCAGGACAAAAAGAACCCCCCCCAAAAAAAAGAGTAAAGGACGCTGCGGCGTCAGTTCCGACCCACGTTGCAGGGACGGAACTGACGCCCCACGGTCAGATGCAAAGCAGACAGCGAAAGGTAAGTGTTGGGAAGGGGGGGGATGTATTGGGGGTGGTGTGGTGCAAAATTGGGTTCACAGTGAAATTGACTACGGTCAAATCCAACGCAAACAATTATGCCACGGTCAAATGGTACCAATTCCTATACGCTTGTTACCATTGCATTCTGGGAGCCACTCTCCTTCTTTGTGCAATATCTTTCAGGGCATGACATCTTTATGACACAGGAGTCTTGGTTGACTACACGGTTGTGGTGTGTTGGGTACTTAGTGAATAATAACTTGGCTCAGAATGGTGTGCTGGGCTGCCCCAAAGGTGGTTTACTGGGGGGTGTCATCAAATACGCTGAAATCTTCTCCTTTAATGAAAAAGAACTGGGGCCCTAACTTCACAGCTCTTTCTATCGAAGCCAAGTCATCTCAGGGTGGACAGGACTTTGCCTTGTTCAGACCTTGCTATTGGTGCATGGAAACATCATTTTGCTCTATAGGGCGCTATATAAATAATCAATAAATAAATAAATAAAAATCCTCCCGTTAATCTCAAGCAATCAAGTATCTCTTCACCATTCTGGATATCATTTTGCAACATTGGAAGGAAAAACATACATATTCTTGGATTATATCTGGAGCGGATTTGAACGCTAGATGTCCAGCTCGTAATTCGATGGCACTCTGGACGATTCTACCTTGAAGAATCTTGACGCTATTCTAATTAAATAAAGCAATTCTTAGGGTCTCAAGCGGGCATAATCTTTTGGAACACATGGAATGTGTTAATACTCAAAGGACAAACTCAGAGCGACATTCCAAGCAATTTTACAGAAGCTGATTAATTCTCAAAATATACTATTGATTACATGTTTTTCTCTATTTTGAATTTTAACACATTTCTTAAATAATCGGTTTTTAAAAATAGTTTCAGTGAGCATTCGTTTTTGACCTTTACCTTGGAATTGGTAATTCAGCCAAGGAACTATAATTTTTTTTTAAGGGGGAAAACTTTAAATGCATAAGATGCTATTGCCTCATGGTGGGATAAAAACATACATGCTTTCAGCCACTGAAGAGAGGGTCCCCGGGATGGCCCTCATGTCCCCTATGAGCATGTCAGCCCGAAGGATAAGAAATGAAAGATGCTGCTTGCTGTTTGGCCAACCACCGGGTGGACCAGTGTATCCCACGTCTGGGAACAGATATTGTGTTAGACAACCATTCAAACCCTATCCAGCTGATGTCTTTGCAGAGACAGGTGCCTCATTACTGGATCAGGTTGACTGATAATAATAACCAGCCGTGCTGACATTACCAGTGACAACACGACATAGCAACGTTAGTCACAAAGTAAATTTGCACTCCTGCACAAAGTTACGTAGACCTGCATGCACAGACGAAGAACATGCTTACATTGTTCTGTAGGTAGAGGACAGATACATATGCATACTGTCAAAAGCTTTTCTTTTCACTAGCCAAACACAGAAACACAAGAAAGCAAAGCATACATGGAGATAGCTTGCAACCACTTCATCGCAACTAAACATGAGAAACTACGTGGGCGTATAAAAAACCTGTAAGGGCTCCATCATTACTAATCTCTAAAGAAAATATTAGAACATATAGGGAACCCATAGAATGACTGTGGTGAATCCACAGTAAGCCGTAAGCCTCAAAATATGGAAGAAAGAGATGCAGACTCTGCAGCGCGAAGTACAGAGCCAGTGTTCGCGGCTAAGTTCAAAGGCAGGTGGAGAATTCCTGACTCCTAAGACAGTGAGCCACCTGCGAAATAACAGAATAAATTCCTCACTAATTGAAGATCAAAAGGCTCAGTTTTGTGGTCCTCACCTACGTGACCCAGCCAGCCCAATCAATGGCCATCTACTCATGGTGGCAAGCGGAGCTGTTCCCAGCAAAGCAGACAGATTGATACATGGGCTGTCCACTGAACATTGCAACCTCCAGGCACTCTCCCAGGGTAGGTGGCTATATCAGTGGCACAGACACAGTCTTTCTCATCACCTTGAGAAGGTACATTGAGTGCTGTAAACAGAACAGGGTCTCAGGCCTGGGGAGATCCGCTCCAGCCAATCCAGATGCTCAAACCCTAGGGTGGTGTGTGATGTTGTAAGGGCAAATGGATCATCGTGCGACCCTGCAACAACGTAATAGATAGTTTTGGGGAAGTCTCAGGCGAACCTACCTGACATGGAAAGACCAATGGAGCAGCTGATATAGGGGACCTCTATGGGCACTATCACCCAAGCTACCCAATGGATAGGGCCCTTAGGTTTTGGGTGTGGGTTGGTGGTTGTGGTGTCACTAAGAAACAAAACTAAGTGACGCGAGCTCAGGAGCGGTGAATGCAGAGATTTTGTTGTTTCGTGTATGATCCTTGTCTTTGGAGAATAAAGATGGTTTATTTGCCCCATGGCTGAGTTCTCCATTATTGCAAGGGAAGGGTTCGGATGGGCCCCAAATACTCTGCTGACTTGTGACATTATTGATACAAACACCCCCTGTCCTCTATATACTATTACACCATCTTATCAATGACGTTTTTGAGAATCTTCCCAAATTTCCTAAACTTGTTTGCTCTGAATCGGCTATTCAGAAATACTCAGATTTAACTAGCATGTGGACCAAACATTGTTTTGTTACCCAGAATAAGACAACACCCGCCATCAGAGTAGGCTTTTGGAAGAGTTATGATAAAGAGGTCAATTCTAAAAAGCGACTCCTTAGGAAAGATGGTAAACTACTTAGACGTCAAGTCTCTTCGGAAGAAGCCTACACAACAATAAAAAGCCCCAATGACAAGACATCGAAATTGGGTTTGATCCCATACATTCATCCCGGCCCAAAAGCGAAGGTGGCATGTGTGGAAGATTGTTAAAGAAAATTATTCGAGGACGTTTTGTAAACTTATGAACAAAACATCTTCTGGGGCATAGCCTAGACAATTAATGGCAATTATAGACCAACAATCATTGTGTTAGATTGGGATGTAACAATTTTAACATAGGTAAATATAATCTTTGAACACCTTGTTGTAGTGTCCTGGTTCAGGGAAGCCAGTAGATACAGAAGGTAAGTATGCTTTATTGTAGTCTCAGGGTATAGGCTAAAGGTCAGGGGAGAGCATAGGTACAGACATCCTTCTAGTAACACCTCCCATCCTGAAACCCCAACTGTAGCCCCTAGTATCCTGACGGAACACAAGGTTCAAACCTGAGCAGCATTCCATGGCTTGCACTGCCATAAGCAATGCAAGCCCACACTGCACATTTACATTGTTTGTTGGTTGAATTCAATGAAATGGTATCTACATTTAAAATTTGTGGGATAAATGGTCCTGATGGACTGGAAAACATGACTTTAGTCCAGCAACCGGAAAAATTGTCATTATATGCACATCATTTATATAATAAGATTATGGAAATCGGTATTATTCCTGATTCCTGGAATGAAGCCATTATTATTCCCTTATATAAATAATTGGCAAGATCTGATCCAGGAAACTATCGATTAACCGCTCTGCTTTATGGCCCCTGCAAAGCATTCTGTGAATTATTATTACAGAAAATGTGGTGCTAGGTAAAAAGTAATTCAGTTTTGAGTAGGTCACAGGTCGGCTTTAGAGAATACTGCTCTACCACACACTTCTGATTATCAATGCTTCCCTTATGGACACTTATAGGAATGCCTCTCTTACATCGTATGTAGTGTTTATAGATTTCTGTAAAGCAATACACACAGTATGTCGTGATTGTATTTTTATAAATCTACAGCGTCTAGGCTTGCCAAGGGATTGGTTACCTGATCTATATAGCGGTACCCCAGTTAGGATCAGAGTTGACAATGGGGGCACAGTAACTTTGCCCACTAATACTGTAGTACAATGACTGTGTCCTCGCTCCAATGCTTTTTAATGTTTATTTAATGGACCTCCAAGACCGAATTAAGAAGGTTCACACCTTTCTACCGAAATGTGGAGATCTGTATTAGCCGCTATTTACACACGCAGATGATTTATTTTCTAGTTGACCATACCCCGGTAGGCCTGCGGTGTACTTTGTCGACTCTGGAAGCTTATGCTCAAGAGAACCATCTCACATGAATTCCTCTAAAACGAGAATATCCTCATATGTTCCCCTCAAAAATATTCAATCCAAAAATAAATTCATTTATTTGACGGATAGCGCTTTAGAGGTGGTGACCGAAATAAAATAATCAGACCTTGACAATTCTGCGAGCCCCTCAATGTGCAGAATTAATGCTTAAAGTAAATAAAAAAGCAATCGTTTTGGGCGCCTTTTTGTGCTCTGACCTGAGGTTAGGCAGCATTTTGCCTGCTCCAATGATTAAACGCTATAAACAAAAATTCATGCCAGCCATTGCGTGTGGTTTGCAAATGTTTCCGTCTGGCTTTGATACCTTTTTGGAAAATATTGAAGGTTCTTTTTGGAGAGCGGCTCTATACCTTCCACGTAACGCCTCAATCGCTCTTTTGCGTGTGGATCTGAGTTTCATATCTTTTTCTTCTGTCGAAAAGAATAGAGCTGCAACTTTCTATCTTAAAATTGTGAATGTACATCAAAGAGATATAGAACAGATCTTAAAACAGATATGGAAACTGAGACAATTAGTCGCTGTTTGACAATGCGGCCTTTTTCAAATATGTTGCTTTTGTGCATTATAAAAACATTCAAAACCTCAAGAAAAAAGCATTTGAATGGGATCGAAACAACTGGTCCATGATGTTTACCAATAGTAGACTGCACGCTCTTCATGTGCAACTGACAAGATATGATAACAGTCCTAAATAGATTAGGTTTCTTTGCTAACAAAGGTCTGCGTAGGATCTTCCTAAAATGTCAACTGAATTTGCTGGAGATCTTGACGATTGCAGGAGCATGAGAAGGGATCTCTAGACACAAGTGCTTATGTTGTCAGTGCAAACTGTCCCATAATGTGGAGACGCCGAGCCATGTATTCTTAGCATGCCCAGTTATGCCTAATGATTGACTGTGTTTTTTTTAAATTCATACATGATATAGATTTTAGTGTTATGTCATATCTTTTCGGTATGCTGTCAAAATGGGAACCAATTAGGCCTTTTTTAGGCCATTGTAAGCTTTTGGCTACTCATCTACCTTAGATGAATTGCAGCCAATGTCCAAACAGTAACCTAATTGGAATTTGTTCTCGCAGAAACTGAATAACACTCACAATATATATATTTAGTATGTGTGCACGAATTTCTAATGATATTGGATGAAATCAATGTTTTGGTAGTTGTAATGTGTATATGGTTATAAGACTTTGCACTTTACTTATGTTAACAGAGTGTATAAGGTTACAATTTATCCATAGGCCATATGAATAAAAAATATAAAATGAAAGCATGACCTGCAGAATTCGAACCCACGGCAACAGTCATAGGTTGTGGGGCAGCCGTCACTCTCCGATGCCCTCTGTATTGAACATTTTCTCTGGACAGGGAACTTGTGGGAATTCAGAGGCTCTCAAAGTTGAGTGTGCGGCTCCAGTATCACCCTCACAAGACATGTTCCTTGCACTAACACCGCAGTTTATATACAGATCAAGCAGAATCAGTGCTGCAACAATGTAACTGGACCCCTGACGGTCCTGTTGTCTACTCGCCCCTTTACTACTGAATACTACAACTGGACGTATTTAGGATTTGACCTCACAAATTGCTCTATGCAATGTAACACCTGTAAGTAAAACAGTCTACGATCTACCTGTTGTAACTGTAACCACTTCAACATGTATGCTATGTACTAAGTAAGCCTAGTTTCAGCGCCACGATGCCCCTGTGCAGATGTGCACTATATAAATTCAAATAAATAAAATAAATTCAAATAAATAAATAAATATTCAATACAATCAATGATAACCTGTAACTCTTCTTGTAACCCAACAGATTTTGGGTAACCTTTGCACAGTAACACATAGATCACTGGAGGTCCATGGTGCAGGCAGTCACTACTGCATTGTCTGCCTGAGGAAGCTGTCTCAAAGGGGACGCTGCATTGTCCGTGCAAGGGGGGTGTATTCAGAAAACATGCACTGGTTACAGATAGATGCATTCGATGATAGGTGCTAAAGGGGTTCAAAATCGTCCATCTATCACACGGTGTGTCAAGGGTCCGAAGCGATTGCGATGTAGAGCCTCCCAGTGATTGTGTAGGTGTTAATCGGCTAGAGGCTGGTGTTAACTGGATCTGGACTAGGAAATTGAATCTACCCACCGGGTGAATAAGGAGGGGCAGTTTCAGCTGCTTGGGGGTTACATCTGGGGCCCGATTTAGTGCAAGATTCAATACAATTCTAAAATATCTTCTTGAGATCCTTTTGGCAGGGGTACCCCTCAATGTTCCGTGTATAGTCTACTGTAACCTGTTCAGTTCTAAGGGGCGGCTAAACTTGTTCTCTCTGCTTTCACTTTTCTCTATTCTTGTAGAAGCGCCTGTAGCTGCATTTCTCAGAGCTCTGATTTTGGAGCGGTAACGATTTGTAGCGGCTTATTCCTACCAGTCAAGGATGGAATCTCATTGCTCCTGGTGGACTCTAGAGCTCCTCTAAGATAAACAAAATCAGATGTACCTTTCTGGGGAAATTGCTGTGAGATGTCACTATGCGCAACATTGTCATGGATGTATGATTTCTGTACCGACAATAAGCTGGACTTCACTCAAGTGGAAGGGGCACTTACTTTGATTTCCCTGATCATATTGTAACAAGGGTGGAAAAGGGTTAACTTTTAAGGAAGTACATGCTGGTCTCTTCTAATGGCCTGCGTCATAGCCCAGAGATACCTACCGCTAGTCCTGACACGGCTCATGACTGACGGCTCAGGGACCGCGCTCTAAACATGAGTACCAAGATGCAGATCAGTGCCCATTAACATCACCAGTGACCATGTCCCAGGCAGAAGCACTGAGACACCCTTTATTCAGCCATTACGTTAACATCAGCAATGATCCAGTGATGAGGTAGGGGAAAGAGGAGGGCTACACTCACACACGTAGGGCTGGAAATATAAACTCGATTAGGTGCTAGGATAGAAAGAGCAGAAACAACACTCTTGCCCTACGTCGCTCTTGCCAATGTAACATGTCTGTGCATGCATACATGAGTCGGGAGGCGGTGGACAGACAGACAAACCAACTCTTGAACACAGTCACCTTTTTGCATCTGTACGTGATTGTAGGACATTAGCCCTGTACAATCTCATTTCTCCTTGTAATACTTTTTGAAACTTGCAGGAGGGGTGCTTAGTTGTCCGATGGGTTTTAATTGTGTAGCAAAGTTTTTATAAGCATGTATTTTTTTAATTCATTCATGGATCGCTCTCACAAGAATACTGTCGCCCTACAATGACGTGCATAAACGTTGGGCATGATTGAAAGTGCTTCTACTATTGAAAGCCGGTTGTCCTCTGACCAGACTAGGTTCATAAGAAAACCTTTTTTAACAGATCTAGAATAACAGTTACCATAGAGAGAAACAATAAAGAACACAAAGAAAGAACAATTCAATATTAAATATTTACCAAACCATCCTCTGAAAAAAAGTGTCTCTCCATTAATCAAAAAGGCCCCACGACCAACAGACACTAACCTCATTGAGATCCAATTTGAGAAAAAGCATCTTACCTTCGTCGGTGGGTGAGGGGCATCACATTGAGGGCTCTTCTGCGGTCATCGTCCAGCAAAGGCATCTGAGGCTGAAAGCACCAGGTTCTGTAGAGGAAATCGCCCTCTGCACTCGAGTGCAGTCAGTTTGGTAAATCTTTAATGGCAACGCTACAGGGTGACACGGCAATGGGCAGCACACCCACTTCAAACAATACCAGCGCTCTGCTGCCCTCCACACAACAACTTGTATGGGTTTTCTAACATTTTGATTCTAATGCAACCAACGGAATATTTTGTGACTTCATTAGGGAGGAGTTTACTCCTTCCAATTAGAACAATGGACCCCTATGAGGAGACGGGCAAGCCTTGGTGTTACAAGGTTACTCTTCCTACTTTCAGGAAATGCCAGCACAGGAGAGCATTCATTATTTAATAAAAGTGCATCTTTTCTTATCGCTAGTCATTGGAAGAAGTCACTCGAAACAAACACAAATCATCCATGTGTATGTATCTGTGTGTTGGGGTGCTGTATGCCTTCTATATCTGGCAAGGAAAGTGAGGTTACATAGAGATGTGCTGAGGCTGCAGTTAGCTAGGGTGCAGTAAACATGTTGCTTTCATGAGCCAAATTACAATACTCCATTCTGACAGTAAGCATGAACGGCCCTCAAATGCAATCGCTTCAGCTATAACAGAACAGTGAAGTGCATTTAAGTGTAGTTCTCTAATATCGCTATATTTATCTCATGTTTCATTTGAACCCACTTACAATTGCCTCTCAAGTGACATTCTTTTAAAACTCAACTATACACAACTGCATGTTTTCCACACATGGGTGCATGGATTATCATCTGCAATAGAACAGTCACCTGCATGCAAACAACTACCGAGTCTGATCCTTCTAAGGCTCATGACGCAGCCATATCACTCGCCTCTTTACTCAGCCAACTACTCATTCATAAAGATATGTTGAAAAGAGCTTTCAAATCATGTTCTGTCAGCGCTGGCATAGTTAGCACACGTTGTGAGAGTTGGAGTAAGTCAGGAGTGTTGTGCAGTGTTGGAACCCTGCACACTTGAGATCGTGCAGGCTTGAACCTTACAGAGTCTGTCTTCTCTGTTTACCATCTACTGGTTCCGGAGAGAAAAGTATTAAAAAACCTAATCATTTGCGGAGCGACGCGGAGTGAAGCGGGAGTGTTGTGCAGTGTTGGAATCCTGCACACTTGAGATCGTGCAGGCTTGAATCTTAAAGTCTGTCTTCACTGTTTATCATCTACTGGTGCTGGAGAGAAAAGTATTGAAAAAGCCTGCCTACTCACGGAGCAACATGGAGTGAGGCGGGAGTGTTGTGCAGTGTAGGAACACTGCACACTTCAGATTGTGCAGGCTTGAACCTTAATATAGCGCTGCAAATGCAATATGATGTGAGCCTAAAAGCCACGACAGGCTAATATTTCAGAGCTGTCAAGGGACTACCCAATCAGTTTACTACGTTTACAGCTTTGGGGTGCTCCAGAAAGGACCGCATGACAAAATCACCTGCTTGCATTGACACAGGCATGCTGCTTGTTGTTAGGTATATAGTGCATCACATGATCACAGTTGCAGTGGCCCAAAATATTATCTGAGCACTCTTTTACACATCAAACAAGCAAATATGCACCATGAGCTGTCAGGAACGCAGTTGAGCTGTGGTCTGTCCTTTGGCAATGAGGGTGGGTCTTCCTGCTAATGTCACACACTGCCTTCAACAGTGATCAGGTAGCCATGTAGGGCATTTTCAATGCTATGGTGACAAGGCTGGGGATGTAGACTACGCAAGCGTTAGAGGAACTCCAGCCGGGGTATGATTTTTAATTAAATTATGAACACATGGGATCCTGTTTAGTGCCCCTTTCCTCCCAACCCAGTGGATGTGCTCTTCATCTTGCTGGGGTTGCGGGAGGCCTGTCCCTGTGAAAGCCCACTCCGGCATGACCCCATACTGTTGTCCCTCCAGCAGCACAGTCTGATGTTTCGTAAAACAGGATCTGCTGAACTCCCGGGTGTGAAGGGGTTAATGCATGAGATGTTGTGATCACAGGCCTCTGTGGTTTGCTGATTCACCCGCTGTGCTATAGAGGTCTCCGTGGGCTGCTTCCTGTATCTCTGTGGTTAGCGTTGGAATCAGTCACATGTCGACCCATCCCTTGATGCTTGTCTCCCCCCCCCCTTCCTGCGTGATCTGAATGACACAAGGCCTAGTGAGATCCTCTGTTTGGTTCCCCTTCGTCTTCCCCTTCCTTGTCTTGTCGCGCTTGGAAACACATGTGCAGGGGCGCGTTATGAATGACTTACCACATCATATCATATCCTTCCTACGCCTAGCCTCAGAGGGTTGTAGTCTGGTGTCACACCCTTGGGTCTGGTGACCCGGGCTCTCTGGACACGTAATTTGCATTCAGTTTCATCCATTAGTCTTGGCAGCCAGATGTGTTTACTACCTTCCTGCTTCCCCCATTCCCCATTCAATATTCCCCCTTCAATTATACCACATTGCCCAGTATCAGATCACCCATCGCTGCCTAGAATAGTCGGCATAGAATGATTCATTGATAGGATTAAAGGGTCTTAGTCTCGACTCTTTATTTACGTTTACTTGGACCAGGATCTAGCTCCGGGAGGAGGCGTGTGTTTGGAAACAAGACAGACCTGGCGCAACTCAGATTCGAATCCCTGGTATTTAGCGCCGCTACCATTTGTTTTTCATAATTTAGTGTGGAACTGATCCAGTGATAGCCAAATTTGGTGAAGTGTCATCAATATGTTAATGACCAAATCCAGTAATATCCAAATTTGGTGAAGTGTCATCAATGTATTAATGACCAAATCCATTGAGATCCAAATTGGTGAAGTGTCATCAATGTGTTAACGCACAAAAGCATGGCTAACATCATTTTTTTGCATTTAGAATTTACATAGAACCAGAAAAACAAGCAATTGTGTTAATCAAACCTCCAAAATGTTAACTTCACTTTTTAAGATTGTTTGAGATTTTTGTCCTTGGCCCACACTGGTGAACAGTAAAAAACACAAAATCACACGTTGGATCCACCAAATCCTATAAATTCAGATTTTAAATATGCATTGATATAGGTCTGCATGCGAAGTAGGCCTGGAGGGACAACGCACAACGAAACACAGTACGCATCCCTCACCACCAACACACGCATGCACGGTGACACGACACCACAAAATTAAGAATACCTCACGGAACAATTAAACAAGTAAATTTTTCCAAAACACATAAACTCATATAAATTCACACACATTCACACAAACACCCACGCACTCACATACAGCGCCAAACAAGGAGACCCAAGAATAAATATGAGACAAATTGTCAAAAAGTCAGTAAAAATAAGAAATGTGCAGAGGGTGATCTTTTTTAGGTGCTGTATTTCAATGGCGTAGTCAGGCAGTGCACGTGATGCGCTGACCATCCCTCGTGCTTACACTAGTTCCGTGTGCACATTACTAATGCGTAACAGGCAGGCTCCCGGCCACTGGTCCCCTGGGAGAGCACTTCACGTGACAGGCCTTACCGGAAATGTCATTGTGAAATGCCAAGAAGGAAGCTTTTGTCTGTTCCTGTTTGGAGGATGGACCCACAAGTCCGATAACAGCAGGGCCACGTCTCCTGTACACGCTACACACAAGCGCAGAGGAATGCGTTTGTTTTCTCCGCATTTATTTAAAATGGCATCCTGTTTGTGCATCCAGGATGTATTTTACAATGTGCAGGCACGCCCCCTGCTCTGGGCAATTGCGCAAAGGGGGACCAAAGGAGCATGCGCACGCGCACGTCTAAGATGCATGCATTCAGATGCCCTTTGTGAACTCTGCTTAACATTTCTTTGCGCAATTGAAGGGGGTGTGATTGTGCCAAAACATGTTTTGAGAACCTGTCTCATAGCTCTGTCTGTATCACCCTTGGGTGCCTCCCCATAAAACCCTGCATCTCACTCAAAGGCACAAACACATCCACACACACACGTGGAAAGCAGAATTGCAGACTCACACATGCGAAACGTAAAAATGCGCACACACAAATGCACAATACATTCAATACATCAATGCACTTTTAATGCACACAGCACAACATTCAGGCACTGTTTCACAGTCTCTACCACATACCCCCAGAACAATCCACACGCCCAAACACAAGCACCACATGACCAATACAGGAACAAATAAACTGCCCTCACTGGTCACATGACAGATAGTCCAACACGCGCCACTGTATGTCGCGCACACCGCATGTGTTTGATTCAATACGCGCTTGTTCTTCTTCTTGCTGATAGATTTGTATCCATCAGCAGTGATTTTTGGATACCGAGGCTTGAGCCTCATTACTCCATCTTCTCGGGTTGAGTGTGTAGTCGTGGGTTTGTATTTTTCTTGGTCTGTGTGGTCTTGTCATAGTAGGGCTGGTTTCACAGGGTCTTCGCAGTGACTCACAGTTTTATTCAATGCAATGTAACGTGGTCTTATATAGCACACCTCTGCTATTTTGGATACTCGTTGGGTTTGACCCAGCGCTGGCCAATGGGCTGGCTCTCGACGTATCCAAGATATGGCAACAGAGGTGTAGCCGGACCTCGGGATCCCACCACCTCGGTGCCAAGTAGCCCATCATCTGTGCTATGGTAGGGAGTGTGTGTAGGAGCTGCACACGGCACATTGGCGCCATGAGTGTTCTTCTGGCTCCGCCCCACCCCCTACTATGTCACAGGCATCAGGAGCCAAGGCAGACCCTCAGCAAACCTGGGGGCTCGCCTCCGTGACCTAATCTGCTCTGTGCGAGTGCACGGTGCACAGCCTGTGTGCACAGCCTGTGTGCACCGTGTGCACAGAGCAGATTACATCACTGAGGCGAGCACCTGCAGGTTCGCCGAGGGTCAAAGACCCTGTGACTGAGCATAACGCACTGATCACCGAGTCCCCAGCTTCGCCGTCTCGGTGATCGTCCCCTTTCCCAAATGAATTCTGGTATTTGTAGTTTGGGATGTCAAAACACATTTTGTCACAGACGGTGCTGTCTTGAAAAGTACACAAACCATAGCAAAGTACACTTCATATGGGTGGTGTACTTTTCGAGTAATGAAAGAAATTTCGCAATTTTTGAATTATAATTTTTAACATTTCCTTTGATCGGAGTTCAACTGGCAGCTCTGCCCCTTCTGAACTCTGCCTCCTGGAACTCCACCCCCTCCCCCTGCTCCAAACTCCCCCCCCCTCACACCAGCCCTTGTGGGATCCCCCTCCCAACGTTTTCCATTTCCACCACTGGTGTGACCCCTCAAGAAAAAGGGGGTTTGCTGTTAGTGGGATAGAGGGGAAAGTCGCTGTGTACCCTGAGGTCTTGATGCATGCAGGCTGGAAGTACCTGAGCTCTGGGTGTGGGTGCCAATCAGGTGCATTCTGGGGTCGATTCATGGATATCTGGTGGGGGGGGGGAGTCGTCAGATGGAAGCCAGGGGTGTGTGGGGGCGGGGATGAAAGGACTGGGGAGCGAGCAAGGCTAGGATGAGCCTTACAGTTGAATACTGCTGCTGTACTGGCGCGGTGATTCTGTGGAGCTGTTACCATCAGAATGAAGGGGTCCGTAGAATTAGAGGAGGGGGCACTGTGTGAGGTGCGCGCTGAAACAAGGGGAGTTGAAAACATGGCAAGATCGCATTTCTGACATACAATCCCTCCCAAATGTTGTTATTAAAAGGGTTTCCAGGTGCACAAGCTTCCCACGTCACCGTTTCCCCTGGGGCACATTCATTCTGTCCCACGCGTGCCCTGTGTCTCCTTTGACATAAACCTTAAGATGACAGAGTTAAGGAGATGTTAAGGGGGAGATCAGAAGCATCGGGTTGCCTCCTTTGAAAAACTCTGCCAGCGACTGCAGGATGGGGCGGCTGGCAAAGGTGGAAGGATGGGGCGTCTGGCAAAGGTGGAAGGATGGGGCGGCTGGCAAAGGTAGAAGGATGGGGCGGCTGGCAAAGGTGGAAGGATGGGGCGGCTGGCAAAGGTGGAAGGATGGGGCGTCTGGCAAAGGTGGAAGGATGGGGCGGCTGCAAAGGTGGAAGGATGGGGCGGCTGGCAAAGGTGGCGAGCAGCCTCTGAAGAAGGATGGGGCGGCTGGCAAAGGTGGAAGGATGGGGCGTCTGGCAAAGGTGGAAGGATGGGGCGGCTGGCAAAGATGGAAGGATGGGGCGTCTGGCAAAGGTGGAAGGATGGGGTGGCTGGCAAAGGTGGAAGGATGGGGCGGCTGGCAAAGGTGGCGAGCAGCCTCTGAAGAAGGATGGGGCGGCTGGCAAAGGTGGAAGGATGGGGCGGCTGGCAAAGGTGGAAGGATGGGGCGGCTGGCAAAGGTGGAAGGATGGGGCGGCTGGCAAAGGTGGCGAGCGGATTCTGAAGAAGGATGGGGTGGCTGGCAAAGGTGGAAGGATGGGGCGGCTGGCAAAGGTGGAAGGATGGGGTGGCTGGCAAAGGTGGAAGGATGGGGTGGCTAGCAAAGGTGGCGAGCAGCCTCTGAAGAAGGATGGGGCGGCTGGCAAAGGTGGAAGGATGGGGCGGCTGGCAAAGGTGGAAGGATGGGGCGGCTGGCAAAGGTGGAAGGATGGGGCGGCTGGCAAAGGTGGAAGGATGGGGCGACTGGCAAAGGTGGAAGGATGGGGCGTCTGGCAAAGGTGGAAGGATGGGGCGGCTGCAAAGGTGGAAGGATGGGGCGGCTGGCAAAGGTGGCGAGCAGCCTCTGAAGAAGGATGGGGCGGCTGGCAAAGGTGGAAGGATGGGGCGTCTGGCAAAGGTGGAAGGATGGGGCGGCTGGCAAAGATGGAAGGATGGGGCGTCTGGCAAAGGTGGAAGGATGGGGCGGCTGGCAAAGGTGGAAGGATGGGGCGGCTGGCAAAGGTGGCGAGCAGCCTCTGAAGAAGGATGGGGCGGCTGGCAAAGGTGGAAGGATGTGGCGGCTGGCAAAGGTGGAAGGATGGGGCGGCTGGCAAAGGTGGAAGGATGGGGCGGCTGGCAAAGGTGGAAGGATGGGGCGGCTGGCAAAGGTGGCGAGCGGATTCTGAAGAAGGATGGGGTGGCTGGCAAAGGTGGAAGGATGGGGCGGCTGGCAAAGGTGGAAGGATGGGATGGCTGGCAAAATTGGAAGGATGGGGTGGCTAGCAAAGGTGGCGAGCAGCCTCTGAAGAAGGATGGGGCGGCTGGCAAAGGTGGAAGGATGGGGCGGCTGGCAAAGGTGGAAGGATGGGGCGGCTGGCAAAGGTGGAAGGATGGGGCGGCTGGCAAAGGTGGAAGGATGGGGCATCTGGCAAAGGTGGAAGGATGGGGCGGCTGGCAAAGGTGGAAGGATGGGGCGGCTGGCAAAGGTGGCGAGCGGATTCTGAAGAAGGATGGGGCGGCTGGCAAAGGTGGAAGGATGGGGCGTCTGGCAAAGGTGGAAGGATGGGGCGGCTGGCAAAGGTGGAAGGATGGGGCGGCTGGCAAAGGTGGAAGGATGGGGTGGCTGGCAAAGGTGGCGAGCAGCCTCTGAAGAAGGATGGGGCGGCTGGCAAAGGTGGAAGGATGGGGCGTCTGGCAAAGGTGGAAGGATGGGGCGGCTGGCAAAGGTGGAAGGATGGGGCGGCTGGCAACGGTGGAAGGATGGGGCGGCTGGCAAAGGTGGAAGGATGGGGTGGCTGGCAAAGGTGGCGAGCAGCCTCTGAAGAAGGATGGGGCGGCTGGCAAAGGTGGAAGGATGGGGCGGCTGGCAAAGGTGGAAGGATGGGGTGGCTGGCAAAGGTGGCGAGCAGCCTCTGAAGAAAGATGGGGCGGCTGGCAAAGGTGGAAGGATGGGGCGTCTGGCAAAGGTGGAAGGATGGGGCGGCTGGCAAAGGTGGAAGGATGGGGCGGCTGGCAAAGGTGGCGAGCAGCCTCTGAAGAAGGATGGGGCGGCTGGCAACGGTGGAAGGATGGGGCGGCTGGCAAAGGTGGAAGGATGGGGTGGCTGGCAAAGGTGGCGAGCAGCCTCTGAAGAAGGATGGGGCGGCTGGCAAAGGTGGAAGGATGGGGCGGCTGGCAAAGGTGGAAGGATGGGGTGGCTGGCAAAGGTGGCGAGCAGCCTCTGAAGAAGGATGGGGCGGCTGGCAAAGGTGGAAGGATGGGGCGTCTGGCAAAGGTGGAAGGATGGGGCGGCTGGCAAAGGTGGAAGGATGGGGCGGCTGGCAAAGGTGGCGAGCGGATTCTGGAGAAGGATGGGGCGGCCTGCAAAGGTGGAAGGATGGGGCGGCTGGCAAAGGTGGCGAGCAGCCTCTGAAGAAGGATGGGGCGGCTGGCAAAGGTGGAAGGATGGGGCGGCTGGCAAAGGTGGAAGGATGGGGCGGCTGGCAAAGGTGGCGAGCAGCCTCTGAAGAAGGATGGGGCGGCTGGCAAAGGTGGAAGGATGGGGCGGCTGGCAAAGGTGGAAGGATGGGGCAGCTGGCAAAGGTGGCGAGCAGCCTCTGAAGAAGGATGGGGCGGCTGGCAAAGGTGGAAGGTTGGGGAGGCTGGCAAAGGTGGCGAGCTGCCTCTGAAGAAGGATGGGGCGGCTGGCAAAGGTGGAAGGATGGGGCGGCTGGCAAAGGTGGAAGGATGGGGCGGCTGGCAAAGGTGGCGAGCGGATTCTGAAGAAGGATGGGGCGGCTGGCAAAGGTGGAAGGATGGGGCGGCTGGCAAAGGTGGTGAGCAGCCTCTGTAGAAGGATGGGGCGGCTGGCAAAGGTGGAAGGTTGGGGCGGCTGGCAAAGGTGGAAGGATGGGGCGGCTGGCAAAGGTGGAAGGATGGGGCGTCTGGCAAAGGTGGAAGGATGGGGCGGCTGGCAAAGGTGGAAGGATGGGGCGGCTGGCAAAGGTGGCGAGCAGCCTCTGAAGAAGGATGGGGCGGCTGGCAAAGGTGGAAGGATGGGGCGTCTGGCAAAGGTGGAAGGATGGGGCGGCTGGCAAAGGTGGAAGGATGGGGCGTCTGGCAAAGGTGGAAGGATGGGGCGGCTGGCAAAGGTGGAAGGATGGGGTGGCTGGCAAAGGTGGCGAGCAGCCTCTGAAGAAGGATGGGGCAGCTGGCAAAGGTGGAAGGATGGGGCGTCTGGCAAAGGTGGAAGGATGGGGCGGCTGGCAAAGGTGGAAGGATGGGGCGGCTGGCAAAGGTGGAAGGATGGGGCGGCTGGCAAAGGTGGAAGGATGGGGTGGCTGGCAAAGGTGGCGAGCGGATTCTGAAGAAGGATGGGGTGGCTGGCAAAGGTGGAAGGATGGGGCGGCTGGCAAAGGTGGAAGGATGGGGTGGCTGGCAAAGGTGGAAGGATGGGGTGGCTGGCAAAGGTGGCGAGCAGCCTCTGAAGAAGGGTGGGGCGGCTGGCAAAGGTGGAAGGATGGGGCGGCTGGCAAAGGTGGAAGGATGGGGCGGCTGGCAAAGGTGGAAGGATGGGGCGGCTGGCAAAGGTGGAAGGATGGGGCGTCTGGCAAAGGTGGAAGGATGGGGCGGCTGGCAAAGGTGGAAGGATGGGGCGGCTGGCAAAGGTGGCGAGCGGATTCTGAAGAAGGATGGGGCGGCTGGCAAAGGTGGAAGGATGGGGCATCTGGCAAAGGTTGAAGGATGGGGCGGCTGGCAAAGGTGGAAGGATGGGGTGGCTGGCAAAGGTGGAAGGATGGGGTGGCTGGCAAAGGTGGCGAGCAGCCTCTGAAGAAGGATGGGGCGTCTGGCAAAGGTGGAAGGATGGGGCGTCTGGCAAAGGTGGAAGGATGGGGCGGCTGGCAAAGGTGGAAGGATGGGGCGGCTGGTAAAGGTGGAAGGACGGGGCGGCTGGCAAAGGTGGAAGGATGGGGCGGCTGGCAAAGGTGGAAGGATGGGGTGGCTGGCAAAGGTGGCGAGCAGCCTCTGAAGAAGGATGGGGCGGCTGGCAAAGGTGGAAGGATGGGGCGGCTGGCAAAGGTGGAAGGATGGGGTGGCTGGCAAAGGTGGCGAGCAGCCTCTGAAGAAGGATGGGGCGGCTGGCAAAGGTGGAAGGATGGGGCGTCTGGCAAAGGTGGAAGGATGGGGCGGCTGGCAAAGGTGGAAGGATGGGGCGGCTGGCAAAGGTGGCGAGCGGATTCTGAAGAAGGATGGGGCGGCCTGCAAAGGTGGAAGGATGGGGCGGCTGGCAAAGGTGGCGAGCAGCCTCTGAAGAAGGATGGGGCGGCTGGCAAAGGTGGAAGGATGGGGCGGCTGGCAAAGGTGGAAGGATGGGGCGGCTGGCAAAGGTGGCGAGCACCCTCTGAAGAAGGATGGGGCGGCTGGCAAAGGTGGAAGGATGGGGCAGCTGGCAAAGGTGGAAGGATGGGGCGGCTGGCAAAGGTGGAAGGATGGGGTGGCTGGCAAAGGTGGCGAGCAGCCTCTGAAGAAGGATGGGGCGGCTGGCAAAGGTGGAAGGATGGGGCGTCTGGCAAAGGTGGAAGGATGGGGCGGCTGGCAAAGGTGGAAGGATGGGGCGGCTGGCAACGGTGGAAGGATGGGGCGGCTGGCAAAGGTGGAAGGATGGGGTGGCTGGCAAAGGTGGCGAGCAGCCTCTGAAGAAGGATGGGGCGGCTGGCAAAGGTGGAAGGATGGGGCGGCTGGCAAAGGTGGAAGGATGGGGTGGCTGGCAAAGGTGGCGAGCAGCCTCTGAAGAAAGATGGGGCGGCTGGCAAAGGTGGAAGGATGGGGCGTCTGGCAAAGGTGGAAGGATGGGGCGGCTGGCAAAGGTGGAAGGATGGGGCGGCTGGCAAAGGTGGCGAGCAGCCTCTGAAGAAGGATGGGGCGGCTGGCAACGGTGGAAGGATGGGGCGGCTGGCAAAGGTGGAAGGATGGGGTGGCTGGCAAAGGTGGAAGGATGGGGCGGCTGGCAAAGGTGGAAGGATGGGGTGGCTGGCAAAGGTGGCGAGCAGCCTCTGAAGAAGGATGGGGCGGCTGGCAAAGGTGGAAGGATGGGGCGTCTGGCAAAGGTGGAAGGATGGGGCGGCTGGCAAAGGTGGAAGGATGGGGCGGCTGGCAACGGTGGAAGGATGGGGCGGCTGGCAAAGGTGGAAGGATGGGGTGGCTGGCAAAGGTGGCGAGCAGCCTCTGAAGAAGGATGGGGCGGCTGGCAAAGGTGGAAGGATGGGGCGGCTGGCAAAGGTGGAAGGATGGGGTGGCTGGCAAAGGTGGCGAGCAGCCTCTGAAGAAAGATGGGGCGGCTGGCAAAGGTGGAAGGATGGGGCGTCTGGCAAAGGTGGAAGGATGGGGCGGCTGGCAAAGGTGGAAGGATGGGGCGGCTGGCAAAGGTGGCGAGCAGCCTCTGAAGAAGGATGGGGCGGCTGGCAACGGTGGAAGGATGGGGCGGCTGGCAAAGGTGGAAGGATGGGGTGGCTGGCAAAGGTGGCGAGCAGCCTCTGAAGAAGGATGGGGCGGCTGGCAAAGGTGGAAGGATGGGGCGGCTGGCAAAGGTGGAAGGATGGGGTGGCTGGCAAAGGTGGCGAGCAGCCTCTGAAGAAGGATGGGGCGGCTGGCAAAGGTGGAAGGATGGGGCGTCTGGCAAAGGTGGAAGGATGGGGCGGCTGGCAAAAGTGGAAGGATGGGGCGGCTGGCAAAGGTGGCGAGCGGATTCTGGAGAAGGATGGGGCGGCCTGCAAAGGTGGAAGGATGGGGCGGCTGGCAAAGGTGGCGAGCAGCCTCTGAAGAAGGATGGGGCGGCTGGCAAAGGTGGAAGGATGGGGCGGCTGGCAAAGGTGGAAGGATGGGGCGGCTGGCAAAGGTGGCGAGCAGCCTCTGAAGAAGGATGGGGCGGCTGGCAAAGGTGGAAGGATGGGGCGGCTGGCAAAGGTGGAAGGATGGGGCAGCTGGCAAAGGTGGCGAGCAGCCTCTGAAGAAGGATGGGGCGGCTGGCAAAGGTGGAAGGTTGGGGAGGCTGGCAAAGGTGGCGAGCTGCCTCTGAAGAAGGATGGGGCGGCTGGCAAAGGTGGAAGGATGGGGCGGCTGGCAAAGGTGGAAGGATGGGGCGGCTGGCAAAGGTGGCGAGCGGATTCTGAAGAAGGATGGGGCGGCTGGCAAAGGTGGAAGGATGGGGCGGCTGGCAAAGGTGGTGAGCAGCCTCTGTAGAAGGATGGGGCGGCTGGCAAAGGTGGAAGGATGGGGTGGCTGGCAAAGGTGGAAGGATGGGGTGGCTGGCAAAGGTGGCGAGCAGCCTCTGAAGAAGGATGGGGCGTCTGGCAAAGGTGGAAGGATGGGGCGGCTGGCAAAGGTGGAAGGATGGGGCGGCTGGCAAAGGTGGAAGGATGGGGCGGCTGGCAAAGGTGGCGAGCGGATTCTGAAGAAGGATGGGGCGGCTGGCAAAGGTGGAAGGATGGGGCATCTGGCAAAGGTTGAAGGATGGGGCGGCTGGCAAAGGTGGAAGGATGGGGTGGCTGGCAAAGGTGGAAGGATGGGGTGGCTGGCAAAGGTGGCGAGCAGCCTCTGAAGAAGGATGGGGCGTCTGGCAAAGGTGGAAGGATGGGGCGTCTGGCAAAGGTGGAAGGATGGGGCGGCTGGCAAAGGTGGAAGGATGGGGCGGCTGGTAAAGGTGGAAGGACGGGGCGGCTGGCAAAGGTGGAAGGATGGGGCGGCTGGCAAAGGTGGAAGGATGGGGTGGCTGGCAAAGGTGGCGAGCAGCCTCTGAAGAAGGATGGGGCGGCTGGCAAAGGTGGAAGGATGGGGCGGCTGGCAAAGGTGGAAGGATGGGGTGGCTGGCAAAGGTGGCGAGCAGCCTCTGAAGAAGGATGGGGCGGCTGGCAAAGGTGGAAGGATGGGGCGTCTGGCAAAGGTGGAAGGATGGGGCGGCTGGCAAAGGTGGAAGGATGGGGCGGCTGGCAAAGGTGGCGAGCGGATTCTGAAGAAGGATGGGGCGGCCTGCAAAGGTGGAAGGATGGGGCGGCTGGCAAAGGTGGCGAGCAGCCTCTGAAGAAGGATGGGGCGGCTGGCAAAGGTGGAAGGATGGGGCGGCTGGCAAAGGTGGAAGGATGGGGCGGCTGGCAAAGGTGGCGAGCACCCTCTGAAGAAGGATGGGGCGGCTGGCAAAGGTGGAAGGATGGGGCAGCTGGCGAAGGTGGCGAGCAGCCTCTGAAGAAGGATGGGGCGGCTGGCAAAGGTGGAAGGTTGGGGAGGCTGGCAAAGGTGGCGAGCTGCCTCTGAAGAAGGATGGGGCGGCTGGCAAAGGTGGAAGGATGGGGCGGCTGGCAAAGGTGGAAGGATGGGGCGGCTGGCAAAGGTGGCGAGCGGATTCTGAAGAAGGATGGGGCGGCTGGCAAAGGTGGAAGGATGGGGCGGCTGGAAAAGGTGGCGAGCAGCCTCTGTAGAAGGATTGAGCGGCTGGCAAAGGTGGAAGGATGGGGCGGCTGGCAAAGGTGGAAGGATGGGGCGGCTGGCAAAGGTGGCGAGCAGATTCTGAAGAAGGATGGGGCGGCTGGCAAAGGTGGAAGGATGGGGCGGCTGGCAAAGGTGGAAGGATGGGGCGGCTGGCAAAGGTGGCGAGCAGCCTCTGAAGAAGGATGGGGCGGCTGGCAAAGGTGGAAGGATGGGGCGGCTGGCAAAGGTGGCAAGCAGCCTCTGAAGAAGGATGGGGCGGCTGGCAAAGGTGGAAGGATGGGGCGGCTGGCAAAGGTGGCGAGCAGCCTCTGAAGAAGAAGGATGGGGCGGCTGGCAAAGGTGGAAGGATGGGGCGGCTGGCAAAGGTGGCGAGCAGCCTCTGAAGAAGGATGGGGCGGCTGGCAAAGGTGGAAGGATGGGGCGGCAGGCAAAGGTGGCGAGCAGCCTCTGAAGAAGAAGGATGGGGCGGCTGGCAAAGGTGGCGAGGACAGCGTCGGGATGGCTTCCCAGGTTCTATAACACCTGCTTTCTGACGTGTGGTGGTACTGATGCTTGCGAACCTTCTCCAGGCAGAAAAGCACATTTAATTATAGAATTTTGCTATGGTTAAAGTGAGCCTTGGGAAGTAGCAGTGTATTGTGCGTTAAAGTTTAATTTGTAGACTTGACTTTTACATAGGTAGAACGAAATGATAGCTATGATATGATAGGTTATTTATAACTCGATTAATACCCAGAGGTTTCTAAGCGCGGACCCAACCTGTGTTGCTCCGTGTCGTCTTGCTTCTAAGGAGAGCACGTTGCCACTGAGCTATCCTCCCGAGACTAACGAGACTAACGAAACCTTAACTCCTTTAAAAAAACGGCTTTTCTCAAACTGTATAATTCACTGGGTCTGATTTACAGAGCGTTTTCTAATGGGATTGCACTATTATAAAGCATTTCTTTGAATCAGTCCCACAGTCGAGGAACCCTCTAGGCGCTTGTATCTAAAAGCATTATTGAGTCATTGAATATGTGTAAGTGGAGGAAGGAGGCGCAGCTTTCTGGGTGCCTCCTTGCGGAACTAGCTGAACTCATCTCCAATTTCAAAACCTTTCATTGCACAAGCACGACCATATAACTCCCCCGCTCCCACATTGGGGCAACATCCTCCTGCTTCCCCTTTCTCACGAGCACTGCCTTCGACCCCTTGCATGACTCAAGAAAGCGGACGTGAATCACAGTTATCTGAGGCCAACTGAGAGAAGGCGGTGATGTGGGCATGAAGCGGCCTCATGCCAACTTCAGCATGTTTGCCCAGAGAAAGCCGCATGGAGGGCACTCAAGCAACCACAGGAAAGCGGGCAGCGCTCTGCCAAACCCTGAATACACAAAGACATCTTAAACCCAAAGAGAGGCGAGACCGGTCATAGCATTGCTTCCTCTCTGCCCATATGTGAGAAACAGAGCGGGCCCAGCACTGGGTATGAAAAGAAGTGGGCCCTCGAGGAAGTGTGTATGGTGGGCTGGCCAGTTTATCAGATCCTAAGTGTCTTCCAGGCTATAACTAGAGAGAACATCTTAATCCCAGACCAAGATTTTCTCAACAGCGCCAAGGAGGGCTTCACCCCTCATCGTTGACACCGAAGAAGACCCTTGTACAACCCGTGAACTAGAAAAGTACCACATCCATAGATTCAGAAACACTGCAGCTCTGGGCAAATGTGCCTTTTGATGAACAAGATTGCCAGTCCACCAGGTTGAAATAACATGGCATTGGGCACCCTCACACTATGATGATGTTGATGTTTGAAGTCATAGTGTGCATATTGGTGGGGAACCGGCCAGAAACTGCATCTGGGCGCAGCTGTAATACTGATGGAGATACAAGGAAAAGGAAAGATCAAAGCAACAGACCATTGAATCAGGCAAGAGAGGGAAAGAGTCAATATTCCAGAGATCAGCAGACAATGAGTTCCAAATACGAGGGCCGCTAAAGTCACAGCAACCATTTCCACGAAGAACAAACCGGGAAACAGGAAGGTCCAGGAGATCTGAGTGGACGCGGTGGGAGATGAAGAGACATTTTGGAGGCAAGATAACTAGGGGCAATGTCCTGGATGCATTTAAAAATCAGGCAGAGGGCGCTACAAAGAATCCTCTGCTGAACCAGCAGCGAATGGAGGTCCTACGAAATTGAGAAACAAGAGCAGACCAGGGGAGACTGAAAAGGTCTAACTGCAGCCTCCTCTGCCACCTAAAACTCTGTGTTTATTTTAAACCAAAAGTCTCAGCGAAATCATAATTGCCATATGTATTTCATCCAATCTTGAAATCCTACTACTAGCCTTTTAAGCCTGCAGGAAAATCAAATTCGCACAACATCACCTAAGTGCCTTCTTTCTTGATCAGTTTAATTATTTTGTGAAGTGAAATTTACAGAGAGGGAACAATTGTGTCTGTGTTCTTTTTAACTCACTTTTGTGATTTATTTATGCTGAGAGAAGTTGATTGTTTTGTGCCCCGGATAAAGTTGTGTTTTTGATTTTTTTGTGCTAATTTCTATTACTTTTAATGTAAATAAATACCAATATATTTCCTGTACGCCGGCCTGGTTCTTGGCTCATTGTTAGCTCAGGGGAGAGGGATCCACGGGGCATGATATGTGTATGAAGTAGGGCTAAAAAAAGAATCTGTTAAACAGTTTGTTGTGTCACCACTTGAGTGGGGAGGGAAGGTACTCCCCGTGTTGAGGGTGGCTTCTCAATAAACCATTACAACTAGGTGGGAGGTCCTCTTGGCCCCCTTCCACTCCTCCAAGACCATCATTAATGTCTATCTGAATGGTACCATCTTGGTACAGGGCCCTCAGCCCAATCTCCTCCTTTTTGATAGGCGTTTCCCGCATCTTATCAACTTCCTCCCTTCTGCTGCTACTCCTTCCGCCACCTCTTTGGCACCATCATCTTCCTCCTCTGCCTTGGGCCCCTCTATCACCTCTGCAGGGTGTAAGCCTGTACCCCTCAATGGAAGTCTTTTAAATGTAGCAATCTGCTCCACGTCGTTACTCTCAACTCTCGTTCTGCTGTCAAACACTCCTCTGACATCTGTCACCTCCTTAAAGAACTACTCATAGATGGCCTTGCTCTCATCGAAACATGGTTTATGGCCAGTTCTGTTACAAGTTTTAACACTCTCCTCCCTGTTGGCCACAAGATCCTCTCCGAACCCAGAACCAACCATTCTGGAGGTGGAGTAGCCCTGATCTTTCCGGAGTGGGTCCCTGCTTCTGTCATTCCTACACAGACCTACTCCTCCTTTGATAGCCTGGCCTGCCGACTCTCTATCTCTCCTGTGGCCACCATCGGCAGGCCACCTGGCCAGGTTGCCCTCTTCCTCTCTGGATGGGCCTACCTCTCCTATTCCTCTACTTCTCAACTTCTCTTCCTCGGAAATCTCAACATCCACCTGGATGGTTCTAATCCCTACTGTGGGCTTTTCGGCAACCTCTGCAACACTCTCTCTCTTTCCATTCTGCCCGCCGTCCCGACACACTTTGCCGGACATACTTTGGATGTTGTCATCACCTCAGACATCCCCCTCTCTAAACTTCTCACCACTACTCTCTAGTGGACTGACCACTCTCTACTCTCCTCTCATCTGAAACTCTCTATCCCTCAGGCAAAGCCCCCAATCGGCACTGCCACCTACCTTCTTGGTCATTCAGCCCATGAAGCACGTGTCAGTGGATGCCTTTGCCTCTTCTTTCTCTGTTCCTCCTACTCCTGCAGCTGACTCTCACTCTGACACAGCCCTATCTAATCTGCATCTTTCCATTTCCAACACCCTGGACATCCTTGCCCCTGTCATGAGAATCCGGCTGAAGCCTCTCTACAAGTGAAACTCTTGGGATGATTGCGACGTCGCCATCCTGAAACGCAAGTGCAGGGTCACTGAGAGGAAGTGGAGGGCTTCAGGCGCATCCTCTGACAAACTGGCATGATGATGGCTCCAAACGCAATACAGACTTTCTGTCCTATCCAAGAAGAGAGCACACATTCCAGTCTGCGTCTCTGCGGTCTCTAACAACACAGTCAGACTCTTTAAACTCTGAAGGAACTGGCCCATCCTGTTGCAGTCTCTACCTCCCCTGTTCCCTTACAGGCACTCTGTATGACTCTGGCCTCTCACTTCTCTGCAAAAAACTGAGGGCATCCTGTCCTCTATCTCCTCTTCCGCTACCTCTCTCGGCCCCCTCTGGCCGCCTCTCCCTCTCCTCCTCTTTCTCTCCGACAACACTTTTCAACGTTTCTGGACAAGTCTGATCTATGAAAGTGTCGTCCAAACAGGTGCTCCCCTGCTCCTCCAGGACCATATAGGACCATATTAACACCCCCGCTCCAGCCTTGGCCGATTACTGTAATCACTATTTTGCCACTGGATCTTCCCCTCTCCCCTTGAGCACTCCCTTATGCACCCCCTCTTCAAGAAGCCGTATGCCGATCCTGCTTGCCCGGCAAGCTATCGCCCAATCACCATCACCCCTTTCCTGGGCAAACTCTTGGAAAAGCTGGACAACTCCCAGCTTACTCTCCACACTGCATCTGTTGGTTGTCTCCATGACCATCAGTCTGTCTTCAGAGCTGTAAAGGCTTGGAAACTGCTCTCCTGAACAACCATGAATATCTGCTCTCTAACATTGATTCCAGCATTCCTTCTGTCCTCATCCTCCTTGATATTTCCCTGCTTTCAACACAGTCAACCACACCATCCTGATCAATCGACTCTGTGAGAACCCGGGCATCATGGATCAGGCCCTGGAGTGGATGACCTCCTTCCTCTCGGGTGACCCTCGCAGGTCCAACCTGGTCCCTTTTTCTCCTCCTCCTCTCTCTACCTGTGGCGTTCCCCAGGGCTCTGTCCTCTCACCCTGGTTTTTCAACCTCTACTTGGCTCTTTTGGCCCACCTGATCTCTACCTCCTCTTCTAACTTTCTGTGTTGTGCGGATGTCACTCAGCTTTCCTTCAGGCTCCCCTCAGCCTCCTCCCCTCTCTCACTCATTCCTGACTGTCTATCCATGATTCAGGGTTGGTGCACCTCCAACAATCTCTGCCTTAATGCAAGTAAGATGGTGATCCTTGTAATTGTGATCCCTACTTTCCCTCTCTCACTCTGGCCACCAGCCCTGTGTGCCCTCTTGCTTATCCTCCCTGTGAGGCAAAAAACCTTGCTGTCATCTTCGACTCCACTCTCTCTTTCTCTCCTCACATCTCAGACGTCACAAAGATGTCCCACTACCAGCACCTCCTCAAAGGGACTCTTCCCATTTTCACTTTCCCCCAGAAGCTCACTGGCTTCAGAGCCCTGGCTCTCTCTAGACTGGACTACTGCAACAACCTCTTTCTCAATCTGCCTTCCTCTACTCTCCGCCCTCGGCAACTAATCCAGAACAGGACTGCAAGACTTATACTTGGCGTCAAGCCCAGGGACTGTATCTCCCCAGCTCTGAAATCTCTCCACTGGCTTCCGGTGGCTGCAAGGATCAAGTTCAAGACCTTTTCCATTGTCCACAAGTTCTGCACTACGTCCAGAGCTCTCTTCCAAAATACCTTTCTTCTGGAACCTTTTGCTCAGCTACCGCCAACTCTCTAAGTGTTAGATGCTGCTGCAAGCAGAGAGTGGGGCGTGGGGGATAAATCACTCACCTCTGCAGGTGCCTACCTGTGGAATGGCCTCCCTGCCCCTCTCACACTTGAGCCGGACCACCTGTTGTTCCGAATAATCTCAAAACCTTCCTCTTCTTCTCTGCTTTCTCTCTCTCCCTCCCCTGCTGACCTACCTGACCTACCTGTCTGCTGTACCGACTGGTTGCCTGGCTACCCTCAGAGTCTCACTGGGTACCAGGCTCTTTCTTGATCTGTCACCTTTGCACTGCCTCCAGGCCTATCTCGCTCTTTGGGGCTGTAACTGTAACGCTACAGTCCCTTGTTCTCCTTGCACTACACAGAGTCACGCTGCCTTGGCTGTACCTACTCAGAGCATTGCTGTCCTGTTTTCCCCTCCTCTCTCCCTTTCAAGCCCCCACTCTGTTTCACCTTGCACTTCTGATTCTCACACTTGCACCATCTGAATGACACAAGGCCTAGTAAGATTGTTTATCTTTTCCTCCCTCTGTATTCCCTCCCTTGTCTTGTCGCACCTAGAAACACTTGTGTACAGGTGCGTTATAAATTACTTATAATATCATATCACACATGTGTCTTCCCCAACTGATTTTCATGTTGGATTTTGTAGTATGCAGGGAGGAGATTCTCAAGCCCAGTTGTGTGCATTTTCTGTAACCGTCATAGAGGAAGTATACGCTGCCAAACGGGCATTAATGATTCAGTAGTAATGAGATGGTTTCTTATCTTTTGTGTGGCCAGCATTAGTTATCTGGACAGCAAAAGAAGACTCCATGGGGTCGGGGAATAGGGTTATGAAGTTCTCATTTATGTCTTGAGTGATGTTTGAAATAATTACATGTTTTAGACACTGATTTTTGAGTGATGGAGCAATATGTAGGTCAATGACTTACAGCTTGACAGCATTAAATGTTAATTCTAATAGATACTTTCTGGGGATCAGTAAGGGGGTATTTAGGTCCCCAAATCTTTCCTGTGCCTCACAGGGTCATACGCATGCAAGCAGAGTTTCTTGTGGCATGCCACCAGCATGACCTCTACATGCACTGCAGTGTAGAGTATTGTTATTATTATGAGGGTATTTATTGAGGTCAACCTATCCCCGGGAAGCAACAGAGTGCTTGACAATCATAGGGGGAGAACACAGTGAGGGAATCAGAGAAAAAAGTGAAGGAGGAGATAGAACAGGGCTGGTGCTTCTGAGGACCTGATCTATACATCCAGTTTCATGGGTCAGGATGACGTCACCTGAGTAGCACCTAAAACTAAACAGTTCTTCTGGCCGAAATCTCATATGTGAGTGCAGCCAGCTGTCAAGAAAGTCCACACAAAATACCTTCATATTTCCAAACATTACACTATTTATCAAGCAATATGGCAAAGGTCTTCTCCTGAATAAGTGAGCCCCAGACAGCGGGAGAACGTTGCACTGGCTGGGGTGTCTGAATGTCAGGTTGTCGGTCAAAGTGCGCGTAGTTGTGCAGTAGCATCTGTAGCGTTTCGAGTGCCCGATGGGGTAGCATGTTTGGCTTCACCACGAGTCCAGCGTCCATCTTTTTATCATGGCCGCTTTAGTCAAGTTACATTTTCTTCTGCAGCAAGTTTTCGATATGTCTCATCTACCTTGCATTTCTGCATATGTACATTCACTTCACCTCGTCTTGCGTATTTATTTGGTGTACATGATTTCTTTGTATTTGATTACATGTTTCTCTTGTTACTACAGTTGCATCTTTATTCTTTAAGTAGTCTCATTTTGTTTCAGTGTTTCTTTGTATCTTCTCTTCATGACGTCAATCTACTCTTGTCAGACTTCACTTATACGTCTTGGATGTCCAATGGTATATGCAGACATCCTTCCACCATATCGTATCTTTCAATAAGTTTTTCTGGGTGCATAACGTCTCTCGTATCTTTGATGCGGTTTTGGGATGATAACTAGTGTCACACATAGTGCTCTCTTACTGCTGTTCCAGTATGACGGAGGTGAGGGGGTGGGAACTTGAAATGACATGGATATCTGCTCCTCTACATTCCCCCCTCTGGTCAAGTCCCACTTCCTCTTATTCAATCTTCTTCCTCTTTTCTCCATACCTTAGTTTTTTAGGGATCCATACTTTTGTCACCCCCTCAGGTCGCCTGCATTCTTTAAGTGCTCCACTACACTTGTGTGACAGCATTCTCCAGTCGGTTGATAGAATATTCAACATCATGTATAGTTCTTATGATCCTTTGGGTAATACAACCTCATCCCTATGTGTGCCAGCAAACTCTTCTTTATGTTCTCATGGGTGGTGTCTTCAGTCTGTGGTGTGTGGTCACCATTCACATCGATCATTATTTTCACCCCAAGAGCTTTCGCTGCTGTCTTTTTGCATTGTCCTATAATAATCCCTATAAGACAGAATCCTTGCAATACCAACACTACTATTGCTCCAAGTAGTTTGAAGGTATTCGCCAGCCAGGTTGGAATCCATGAAAACCAATCATCTTCATCTGTCTCATCAACGTCATCCTCTATCTCTGTATGTAGGGTTGACAGGATAGTTATTGTCTCTGTCAGGGTTCCATTTTCCCCATCATGGGCAGGTCTGTATGTGCAACAGGACAGCCCTGATCTTGGCACACATGCCACCTTCCAGGGCTGTAATCAAGTCCAGCACATATCGATTCTGGAGGGTCATGAGTCTGATAGCCCTCAATTCTTATCAAATCACATTCAATCTTTTGATTTTCATATTTATTGTTTGCAACACCTCCCACCTGGTTATCTGCAACCGTTTGGTATTCACTGCAGTCTGTATACTTGGCATAAATATGGCTGTAAATATCACTGCCGTCTTGTTGAATAATGCATGCTCTGCTGGAATATCGCCATAGGCTGCTATTGATTTTGCTGAGATATAGTTCTCCCTCTTCAGCTGAAGGAGGTTGGGCGACCTCCTCTTACTCTGGTGTGCATCCATCTATGGAAACTCTTACATTTGTAGGTCAGTTCGGGGGATCACCAATGCAGGAACATGTATGACCACAATAGACCATATTCCTCCACAATATTTAGGCAGCTGCATGTAAGCCTTGGATCCACAGGCCCAATAATGGCCCATCAGTATGGCAGCCCCCCACTCATTCCTGGAGCATCAATTATCTGCTTACACTCCTCAGCTTCTCCCACTTTAGTCAATCTATTTCTGAAGCACAGCGTGACAGTCTTCATTGCTAATGTAGAAACAGGTCCTGCTTCATTCTTGTCCCATGTTAAAGGTTTTGCATACTTGGCCCATGTTTTCTGGCATTCGCCATTCAATATTTACACCATCAGCACTGGTGCTGTCATCAACAAATGTGCACTGCAGGCCAGCATTCCATCTTCCCACCCTGAACTGGTTGCTACTCGTCCACATACTAACAGCTGAGGTCTTTCCCAGCATCTGTGCAATCCTGGTGTTTCCCATGCATCTGCACACCCTAGTCTCTTTTGTTCGACAATCATTATATGGTCTCCAGCCATAACACTGACAGAATACAGAAGCATCCTACTCATACAGCCTGAGTCCTTTTCCATTTGTAGTGTTTTTATACATCCATCTTCATATGGAAACGTCTTTCTTGAGCTCCATCTTAAGGTTGCCAATTTTCCTTCAAATTGTCCTCTTGTTGTGCATGCCACTAGTTAACTGAGACACTTTGCATCATGTGAAGTTATTTCTCTTGCAATGAATATTCTGGCTGTGTTCATGGCATAAGGGATGAGAGAACAGATGCAGCAGCTTTCATCTGACATACTCTTCCCCACCTCCTTCATGTGCTGATACCACATGTTATTCTTTAAATGGGCCGATTTATCAAGATTAGTATTTATATCTTCATGGTCTTCACCAGCATTTCTTTTAAGTCAAAGAATTTGTTTAGCAAAGTCAGGGAAGATGCTGCTGGTGCTTTTGTTAGGGATAATAATAAGTTTCATTGTAATCACTGTACCCCCATTTCTAATCATTATGTGTCTACATGCCATAATAATGAGGAATAAAAAGACAGATGATTGTGCAGAATGAAGTTACAATTAATATTCCAAAGAAAACTATCAATTTCCTGTTGGCAGTAAGTCTTTTATATTTTGGAACATTCCCATTCTTTTAACTCAATATGTAATTTTTGTTATCTTTTGTAAATCACACTTTTATATCCATCAATTAATCAAGCAATCAATCGATCAAATAACTTCATTTCAGCATATTGCCATAAAAGAATAAGAAATGACTAAGTATGCACACAAACATTAAGAATAATACTGCCACCTTCATAGGTCTTTTCGTGGACTTGTGCTTGTGCCTCAGAGTTGAGCATCACTAGCGTCAGCATTACCCCCCCTCCCAACCAAGTCAGGCCCCCCCTCCATCAGCACTACATCGTGCTGGCAGGAGGCAAGACTTGCAACCTTTCGACTTCTTGCTACCCAGTCAATTGTTGCTAGCCTGGACTGTTTCCCAGGTCACAAGATTGACGCAACTCCCTTTTTTGTGATGGTTTTCCCCACTCTGAGTTTTGACTCCGAGCTGCGTCTCTGATGGCAGCCCTCTACCAACTGCCAACTTTCAACTTTCAGCTACCAACACAGCACACGTTGTGCCTCCAAACGGGCTGGGGTACGGGGAGCTGATAGGAAAGTGATGGAGAGATTGAAGAATGAGGAATGGGAGCAGGGGAAATAGACAACAGAGGGTTTCTTTTTTTTAGCTACCTCCCGATGCAAACTTGCCACTAGCTGCAGGTTTAGCCACCTGTGGGGTGGAGGGTGGGTTAACCCAGCTTTCCTGCTTTCCACAGGGTGTGGCTTCTACTCACTGAGAGCACCAGGACCCAGGACCTAGGACCAATAAGTGCAAGTGTCCAAGATCCCGACATGGGGCCGAGTAAGTATCTAGACAATGTACTCAGGCAAGAGTATGAGGGACACACCCTTACTGCATATGTGTAAAGCCCTTCCGCGCTATTGGGACAAGATTTGTAAATATAGTGAGTAAATTTCCAAAGCCTTGGTCAAAAGAGGGGACCTTCTCCAAAGGTGTGCAGCAACCATTACATGCCCAAATACACAATGCTTACAGTGGAAAGAAGCTAAGCGAACAAATGGCTATACTAGAGTTGTGGAAAATGTTTCAGGACAATGAGGGGGCTTTGGCGCAACAGCACTGGATGCTAAACCCGAAAGAGGCCACAGGCAGTGAGCCCTCGGCTGCTCCTCCTACTCCTTTTCCTGAACACAAAACTGAAGGCGCAGCAACGGGGGCCCAGGGATTATATCCAACGAGGGAATAAGGAGCAGCAGCAGGTTATACCAACCCATATCTGCACCGCTACCGTATACCACAAGGGAGGAGCAGGACGGGACCGAGCAAGTGACTAGAGGAGCGTAAGGCACTGGCAGCGAAGACAAGCAGCACAGTGAAATACAGGAACACTTGAAGGAAAGTGATGTGGAAAAGGGGGGAACTATGGTGGAACAGGAACAAGAGTGGGTAGGTGGTCAGATCAGTGGCAGAGCCATGTTTTGGTGCCTGGGGGGCAAAGTTGCACTCAAGGTGGAGCCGCTGCCTCCGCACCATGTGCAGCGTGCCAGTTGGGTGAATGAGGGGTCGGGCAGGGGGTCCCTACCATTCACTTAATTTGGCAGGTATAACAAGCTTGTATTAGCTCAGAAACAATAGTTCTATCTTGGCTAATTCAGAATTTGTATCTTGGAATGTTCATGCATTACATTTGTTTCTGTTCCTTTGTTAAATTGGAAAAACCACAGCTAGGATCCAACCAAACCTTTGAAAAGTGCTAATTTTGTTGATTGGCAATTAGCCAACATGCAAACCAATTAAGACAGTTACTTCTAGGAGAATACACTAACCATTGTCTTACTACAGAGAATCCACTTGCAACCTTTTTTTTTATACCATTCTGGGTTAAATCCACGAAGATTGGGGTCATATGGACATTTTGTACAGCCATCTTTTAATCCAGGCTGACATGGACCTGCTTCAAGAAGTGCTTGAACTAAAGGTGAAGACATTGCCCTGCCCTGAAAGAGGTATGGATCTGTAAGGTAATTTGGCTACATGTCAAGTGTGACTTGCATTTTTACATTCTCACAACATTCCCCAATGTCCCCAGTATCCATGTCTTGTGCTACCTGTGTGCCAACATTGGTATCTTTAACAGTTTCAGTGCAATCAGCATTTCTGCAACCAAGCTTAACTTCAGGCTGGGTAACCGTGTCTGTTAAGTCATCAGGCTGGGTAACCGTGTCTGCTAAGTGATCAGGCTGTGTAACAGTGTCTGCTAAGTGATCAGGCTGTGTGACAGTGTCTGTTGAGTGATCAGGCTGGGTAACAGTGTCTGTTGAGAGTGATCAGGCTGTGTAACAGTGGCCCTCATTACGACCCTGGCGGATTTTTTCCGCCATCGACGGACTTTTCCGCCATGGCGTAAGGTCCGTTTACGCCATGGCGGATGGCGGACTTACCGCCCCATTCCGAGGTTGGCGGGGCGGTAAGTCCCCATTGACCCATTTACCCTTCCCCATTCCCATTTCGGCCCCATAGGGCTCAATGGGAGTGGGGAAGGCGTTAATTACGCCACCGTACATTACGGTGGCGTAATTAACACCAAGGTCCCATAGCGCCATGGATTTTTACGCCCGCAAAAAGCGGGCGTAAAAGTGACCATGGCGCTTTGGGAACTCGTAGTTGGCGGTAAGGGGTCGGCGCAGCTAACGCTGGCGTAAACCCCTTACCGCCAGGGTCCTAATGAGGGCCAGTGTCTGCTAAGTGATCAGGCTGTGTAACCGTGTCTGCTAAGTGATCAGGCTGTGTAACAGTGGCTGCTAAGTGATCAGGCTGTGTAACAGTGGCTGCTAAGTGATCAGGCTGTGTAACAGTAGCTGCTAAGTGATCAGGCTGTGTAACCGTGTCTGCTAAGTGATCAGGCTGTGTAACAGTGGCTGCTAAGTGATCAGGCTGTGTAACAGTGTCTGTTGAGTGATCAGGATGGGTAACAGTGTCTGTTGAGAGTGATCAGGCTGAGTAACAGTGTCTGTTGAGTGATCAGGATGGGTAACAGTGTCTGTTGAGTGATCAGACTGGGTAACAGGCCCTCTGTAGATTCAGTAGAGCATTGTGGATGCTCGGGAACGTCAGTTCATGATGGGTGATCTGCGGGGAAGGAGATGCAGTAGATATATGTCCATCACCAGAAGCATGAGGGACCGAATGGAGGGGGGTTTGCTGCTGAGTCTTGAAAGAAAGGATTGAAAGAATCTTGTAATTGCAATAACATGATGCAGTGGTTAAACATGTTGGCATTACTTGAATGGGCAATGACTTACCCTTTCTCCTGCTTGTCCTTGTCAGTGGAACCTTTGGGCTGGATCTCAGATAATATATCTTGCAAGGACTTTGTTGCTTTGGCAAGTTTCTGTCTGCTGACCTGTGTTCGTTGTGTGGCTCCAGAAATGTTTGGTCTTGATGACTCTGGATTCATGACGTTGGTCTATTCCCTACTTCTGCAGAAAGAGAAGGAAAGCAACAGAGGTTTTCTATCCATTTGAACTTGTGGTGGCTACTCAGTTAGTGCAGTAGCACTGTAGCTACCTCTATGAATAGGGAGCTACTAACTAAACACACATATAATTTACACACACTTCAACTTTTGTTGTCCTTTATATAGACCTATTATGCTTCAAATGTCTTGCAGTTATGCCATACTTTACTCATTTTCTGCCACTGGTCCTGTTTCGATTGATGAATCAAATGTAATGACTGGTGCTGGTAGGTAGGTGTTGAAGTCAGGCTTACCAGGCTCTTCTAGGCTGAATGAATGCAGGAGCTACTTTTTCGCTCACAGCAATTTTGCTGATGCCTACCCTGTTGAACTATGTATGGAAAAGTCTTTTTTAACACAGCCTCAGGCGGTAAGTTCCCTACTTTACCACCATGGTGTAAACTCCGTTTACACCTCCGCGGATTTACTGCCCCATTCCAAGGTGAGTGGGGCGGTAAATCCCCATTCCCCATTTACCCTTCCCCATTCCCATTTTTGCGCCAAAGGGCATAATGGGAGTGGGGAAGGCGCTAATTACGGCACCGTAAATTACGGTGCCGTAATTAGCACCAAGGCGGGTTAGCACCTTGCATTTTAACGGCTGCTAAAAGCAGGCGTTAAAATGGTAATCAGGCGTTAAGGGTTAACGACGCCGACGGCGCCGTTAAACCCTTAACGCCTGGGTTTTAATGAGGCCTTTACTACCACACAGTGGGCCTCATTACGACCCTGGCGGAGAACCATGGTGCAATTTGCACCATGGTCCATGGCGCAGAGCTGCCAACTCCGCCATGGGGGTTGGCGGACTTACCGCCCCCTTCCGACCTTGGCGGGGCGGTAAGTCCCCAATCCCCATTTACCCTTCCCCATTCCCATTTTTGCCCCATAGGGTAAAATGGGAGTGGGGAAGGCGTTAATTACGCCACTGTAATTTACGGTGGCGTAATTAACGACAAGTCCCGTAGCGCCATGGATTTTTCCGCTTGCAAAAAGCAGGCGTAAAAATCACCATGGCGCTACGGGATCTCGTAGTCGGGCGGAGAGGTACGCCATGGGTTACGCCGGCGTAAACCCTTTTCCGCCAGGGTCGTAATGAGGGCCAGTAGCTGCATAACTCACAGTGCTCTTACTTTTTGCAACCTGGATGGAGCTGAGATTTAAATTGCATTAAGGCTTAGGAACGCGGTGGCAAGACAGTGAGAAACTATTGTTCCTGCAAGCTCATCTGACAGCATGCTATAATGACAAAATAAATATCCCTATACAGCTACAATAGAACAAAAATGAAAAAATAAGCACTGTCTGCAAGTGCCTGTTTTTTAGGTCTAAGTGGGGCATAGGCACTTTTTGGTAGGCCAGTTTGATAAGTTACTTCACCATGCGGCTAGTAGTTTTGACCAGTATTAGTGAATAAATATATTCTTTAAAATGCCCAATTTGCATTACATTTGATCAAAAACCTCCACCCTGGCCTACTACCACTCACGCAGTCTTTGACAAAAGGAATGAGAATAGTGATTTGTGACAGACTGTGGTCCTGGGCCACCCACTTTTCATCACAGTGCCCAAGACAATTGGATGGGCAGACTGACAGATACGACCCGACCCGGCCAATTTGGGCCAGTTTGATGAGTTGATTCACTCTGCGTACTGCGGGAGGCTAGTAGTTTTGACTAGTGTTACTGAATAAATATCCTTTAAAATACTCAATTTGCATCACACTTTATCACAAATCCCCATTGCTTACTAGACTAACTACTAATACTAACGTGTCACAAAAGGAATGAATAGCGATTTGCGACTGACACACACACACACACACACACACACACACACACCACGCCCCTCCCCCCCCCAGGCTCCTGCTCCACTGTGCCTGGCAGCGAACTGCAGCAGCTGCCCCTCTCTCTTCTGAGCTGTCCGACTCCCAGTCGAACAGACTTGCTCTCCGCAGCACCTCTGTGTTGGCAAGTGGCAACGGGGCCTTGGGTGTAGCGTGGTGGCTCTGGCTCAGGCTACGCCACTGCTGCTGCGCTGGGCAGTGTGGGGTGGCTTTTAAAAGCTTTTCTACTTTTCTTCCAAATCCAAGCTCAGCTCCCTCTCCGTGGTGTGGATTGGGAAAAATTGATGGAAGGGCTCTTTCTGGCCTGTATTTCTATACTGCAAAACTTGACTGAGGGCAAATGCACACACCAGTGAAAAACCCAGAGGGGAGGCCCCCAGCCTGTCGTGGAGGCCTGGCCTCCCCATTTGTCCTTTTGTCCATCGCTTTTAATCCTGGGACCTGTGACACTGACCCACATTTTGTTATGTTTGTAAATCACCTGGCACCTGTGTGTCATCTTCTCCTTCCCTTTCCCCCCCCCCCCCACCTGGACTGGTGCCTGGGGAGTCAGCAGCTGGTGTCAGCCTGCTAGGCTAGGGCAGCTGAAACTAACTTGAGTCTATGGGCCTCATTAGGACCCTGGCGGAGAGGGTGTTACGCCAGCGTAGTGCATGGCGTACCTCTCCGCCATACTACGAGTTCCCGTAGCGCCATGGCGGCCTTTTCCGCCTGGTTTTACCAGGCGGAGAAAACCATGGCGCTACGGGACCTCGTTGTTAATTACGCCACCGTATTTTACGGTGGCGTAATTAACTCCTTCCCCACTCCCATTATACCCTATGGGGCAAAAATGGGAATGGGGAAGGGCAGAATGGGGATTGGGGATTTACCGCTCCGCCGAGGTCGGAATGGGGCGGTAAATCCGCCAACCCCCATGGCGCTATCGGCGGCTTTCCGCCATGCTTCGCGGTGCATTTAGCACCGCGAAGTCCGCCTGGGTCGTAATGAGGCCCTATATGACTCTGGTGGTAGCCGTGCCGGTAAATACCGGCATGGCTGTCGCCGGTATAATTTTTTTTCCGGCACCCGCGAATGGGCAATTACTGGGTCATTACGGCCCTGCTCATTTGCGGGCGATGGAACAAAATGCTCCCCATTCCCATTTGAGCCCCATGGCGTGCCGGTGCATCTGACATGCGCTGCCCGTGGGTGCCGGTACGCCCACCAGGTCATACCTGGCGGGTGGGAAGGCACCCGCAAGTAGAACTCGTAGTTTGCCGGTCCGGTAAAAACGGTACCGGCAAGATTACCGTACCGTAGTTACTGGACCAGCAAACTTATAATGAGGCCCACTGGCCATAAAGTGTTAGCAGGAGGAAGGAGAGGGCAGGGCATCCATGCCACCTGCCCTCATATGAGACCGTCACCCCCTATGCATGCCGCACAAGCTTAGCCAACCCCCGGCCAGACCTTTACCCTGGGACTGCAGCCGGCCATAGGTGGATGCCGTGGGGTGGCTTTCTGAAATGTGCCGCCTGGCCTGCCTGCCTGTGTCTACCCACCATTTAGACCATGGCCTCTCAGGTAAGCGTTAGTTTGGTGCTTCCCCTGGCCCATTAATGCATCATGGTGCTTAAATTTCATGCCACGCGGCCCTCGCGGTCTGGGATGCCCCGCTGCAGCTTCCCCCTCCAGTCCCGCCTGCTGCACCCTCTCCCTGGCCCTAATTGGCTATTTTGACCGTGTTGTGTTGCAGGACCTAACACGCAGCATTCCTGCTTCCTGAGCCTTTAGACCTTGGCCTCTCAGGTAAGCATTAGTTTTGTGCTGCCCCTGCCCTATTAATGCAACATGGTGCTCAAATTTCACCCAGCGCGGCTCTCACGGTCTGCAATGCCCTGTGCCAGCTTCCCCCTCTAGTCCCACCTCCTGCACCCACCCCCTGGCCCTGATTGGCTATTTTGACCGTGTTGTATTGCAGGGCCTAACTCGCAGCATTCCTGCTTCCTGAGCAATTTAGTCCTTGCCCTCTCAGGTAAATGTTAGTTTTGTGCTGCCCCTGCCTCACTAATGCATCATGGCACTTACATTTCTTGACGCGCGGCCCTCGCAGACCGCAATGCCCCGTTCCAGCTTCCCCTCCAGTCCCGACTACTGCACCCTCCCCCTGGCACCGATTAGCTATTTTGACCGTGTTGTGTTGCAGGGCCTAACCCGCAGCATTACTGCTTCCTGAGCCATTTAGACCTTGTCCTCTCAGGTAAGCGTTAGTTTTGTGCACCCCCTGCCCCTTTAAAGCAACATGGTGTTTAAATGTTATGCTGCGCTGCCCTCGCAATCCACGATGGCCCGTTCCAGCTTCCCCCTCCAGTCCCGCCTCCCGCACCTTCATTCTGGCGGTGTCTAGTCAATTGGTCGACAGACAAATGGTCGACAGACAAATGGTCGACACAATTTGGTCGACAGGTCAAATGGTTGAATTGTTTTTTTTGATTTATATATATATTTTTTAGGTTTTCGTTTAGGGAAAAAAAGGTTTTTTAGCAAAAAAAAGAGGGTTGTGGGGGGACCCCCCCCCAAAAAAAAAAAAAAAGTGAAAAAAACAAAAATTCGACCATTTGCCCTGTCGACCTTTTGGTGTTGACCATTTGTCCTGTTGACCATTTAGATTCGACCAAATGACCTAGAACCCATTCTGGCCTGATTGGCTATTTTGACCGTGCTGTGTTGCAGGGCCTAACCCACAGCATTCCTGCTTTCTGAGCCATTTAGACCTTGGCCTGTCAGGTAAGCGTTAGTTTTGTGCTGTACCTGCCCCATTAATTCATCATGGTGCTTAAATTCCAGTTCGCATGGCCCTCGCAGTCCGCGATGCCCAGGTTCTGCTTCCTCCTCCAGTCCTACCTCCCGCACCCTCCCCCTGGCCCTGATTGGCTATTTTGACTGTGTCGTGTTGGAGGGCCTAACCCATAGCATTCCTGCTTCCTGAGCCATTTAGACCTTGGCCTCTCAGGTCAGTGTTAGTTTTGGCTTCCCCTGCCCCATTAATGCATCATGGAGCTTACATTTCATGCTGCACGGCCCTTGCTGTCCGCAATGCCCCGTTCCAGCTTCCCCCTCCAGTCCCGCTGCCCATACCCTCCCCCTGGCCCTGATTGGTCTACCCCCCCTTTCCTGGACCTGATTTGTGCAGCCCTCTGTCCGTGTGGCTAAGGGCCCTGAGGCAATGGGCAGCTCATACATTGGCAGCTCCAGAAACTGTCTGCCGGTGTCAGCAGGGGAAGCTAGTGGCCAGCCGTCAACTAGCAGCTACAGTCAAGGTAGCAGTGGTCAGGGTGAGGGATGGAGCTTACACTCTGCCCTAGAACCCCGACCACTAGACAAACTAAACTACATTGTGATTGTACTGTGATTGCTAGCCTTCCCCGTACCACAGCAAATGGTTCAGATTGACCTGATTCATATCTAGAAGGCCCACACTGTGATGGTACTGTTAATGTTTGGCTTGCACCACACTGCTATAGCATTGTTATTACTAGACTGCATCGTACCCCAGACAACTGCCCGCATCCCTTTTCATTATATGGTGAAAGCTACTGCATTGTGAAATCTAGGCCTCTCTCCCACTATACAGGATTCTCAAATCTAGGGTTAGCCTCCATCTTTGTTTAGTACATGGTCAAACCTACTGCATTGTGAAATCTAGGCCTCTCTCCCACTATACAGGATTCTCAAATCTAGGGTTAGCCTCCATCTTTGTTTAGTACATGGTCAAACCTACTGCATTGTGAAATCTAGGCCTCTCTCCCACTATACAGGATTCTCAAATCTAGGGGTAGCCTCCATCTTTGTTTAGTACATGGTGAAACCTACTGCTTTTTGAAATCTAGGCCTCTCTCACACTATACAGGATTCTCAAATCTAAGGGTAACCTCCATCTTTGTTTAGTATATGGTTAAACTTACTGCATTGTGAAATCTAGGCCTCTCTCCCACTATACAGTATTCTCACATCTAGGGGTAACCTTATTCTTTGTTTAATATATGGTGAAACCTACTGCATTCTGAAACCTAGGCCTCAATGGTATTGGACTATCAAATCTATGCCTGAATCCTCTGTTACACTGGACAATGATCGGCCCACCCGAACAATCTCAAAGCCTATGGTATGTATATCTCACACCACCAGGGCTGCGGCAGTGTCGCACCACAGCACACATGTTTTTTGTTTATAATGGATTTTCATTTCGCAAAGTTATGTTGGACCGACGATTGGCCGCCAACCCTGAGGGAGCCGGCCCCAATGGGGTGGGCACCGGCACCAGGGTAGGAGCTGGGAGAAACTGACCCCTTTACCCCCCAGGGCTCTGTCACTGGGTTAGATACTGCTTAAACTAGACGCTAAAGTAGTGGGAGGCACTAAAAAATGTTGTGGTTTATTACACGGTCACAGTGAACTCAGGGAGTTCCTTTCCCACCAATCAAGGTGGAGCCCAAAAAATCACTATGATTTTGATTCAGGTTCAATGTGGTAAGGCCTCCAACCCATCTCGCAACCAACCTCAACAAATACCCAGTGCCACAATGGACTAGGAACCAGGCAGCTTTCTTTTCAAACCAAATCACCCACCAATATAGAAAAAGAACAATTCAAGTCACACAATGATTGCTGATTTGGTTATAATACTTTTTTCTCCCAGCGACCCCCACCCTCCGAACATCAATTAGACTTGACCCCTCTGAATTGAAGACCAGTGGCAGAGAGTGGGAACACAATGGGAAAATCCTTTTGGGTTCTGATAGAAATGCACTCTTTGGAAAAGGGATTAAAGGGGAAAAATCGTTTTTTCACTTATTACTACAGAGGCAATATGAGGGAAAGAAAAGCAATGGGAAAATGCGTTTTTGCCACACCTAAAAAGAACAGGCAGGGCTTTGTGGTTTGGGTCAGAGCACAATGGGAACAAAGGGGCGATTTCGATTTTCCAACCACGCATGCAGAGGAAATACAAGGCTTCACACTTCTAATTTAAAATTAAGGGGATCCTTGCGGAATTTGGTTTTGGACCCTGAACACTCACGTGGAAACAGAGTAGGAGGGGATATAGAAGAAGAATGTTGTTTAGGGATATTTGGATCACTTTTCTCAGGTTTGGTAGACATGGTTCTTTTTTGGTCAAGAGTTAAGAAGTCTGGATAATCTATATCAAGATTCACACACATAATTTGTTTATTATTATGTAATTGAGATTATGGATGATGTAGTCTCTGACAAATAATATCATATTGCAGAGGAATAGAGTTAGGGTACACTGACAAGTTCATTAGCTCTTCATCAACCAAATTCATGTCCTCATTAGGGTCAGCAAAATGCAAGGATTGAATAAATGGGAGCACAATATCTTATGATGCTCCATCCAATTGACTCGTCCAGAGAGCATGTACAGAGACCCTTCTTCATGAGGTTGAATCATATCATTATTAGTAGAGATATTCAATTGAGGGTATTTAGTAGGGATTGTAATACTCTCCCAAAAAATTTTGCATTTTGTTTGCAATTTTTTCCAGATAGTTTTGGTTGGCTTTTCAATTTCTTTTTTTAAGTTGAGGGAGTACAATTTGGTTACGTTTTTTATTCTTCCTTCTTCTATGGGATTGTGCATGAAACACATCAAAAACTGGAGCCTCATCTCATTCTGTCAGTGAAATTTCCACATTTGAAAATGTGAAGGTTGGCTATCGTACCTCTTCTCATGGATACCAATGTGGATGGCCAATGGACTGAGGTGTTACTAGCAGCATTAGCAACAGTGTTACTGACTTTCTGCGTTATCAGAATATGCATCACACAATGTCGAAAAACAACTGAGAAGACTGTGGGATGAAAGTATTAGTTGATACGAGCCCTGAAGATGACAGAATAATAGAAGATCGAGATGCTCTGTGGGCACAAATAACAGAATGTCCTCTATTCCCGGCCGGAAGAATGTTCATGGATCCTTACGGTGCCAGAGACTATTGGGGAAAATGAATTTGATGCAGCCCTGGAGGAGATTGCTGTTACATGACTTGGAGCTTTGATGACCATGCAAGATTCTATGGACACCTAGGGGGAGTGACGAAGATTTGGCACCCGAAGTTGAAGGTGTACAAGTTTGGAAGATTGGTCGACATGTCGACTAGAGGGGCGACTGTGGTGAGGGTCCCTGGAAGGCCCTTATGTCCACTATGTGAATGTCCACCCACAGTATGAGGATCGAAAGGTGTAACTCATTTTTCGGCCAGCCGGAAGGTGTGCCAGTATATCAGAAATGTGACAAGTATATTCGCTCAGACAACCCTTTAAACCATGCTCAATTGATGGCTTTGAGGAGATAGGTGCCTCATTGATGGATCAAATTGACTGATGACAAAGTCTAGTCGTGATAAGGTCACTAGTGACAACACTACATAGCTGCATTAGTCATGAAGAAAATGTCGCTCCTGCATGAAGATACGCAGACAGACACGCACACATGAAGAACATGCTTATACCTTTGGTTGATAGAGGACAGATACATTTACATACTGTCAAATGTTTTACCTATTTTCGCTGGCCAAGTGCAGAAACGCAAGAGAGCTAAACACAAGTGGCCCAGGCTTGCAAGTGCTTTATCTCAAATAATCCTAAGGAGCGTATGGGACTCTATCATGACTAACCTCTATTGGAACATGTAGGGAAACTGCAGAATGATTGTAGTGAATACCAGCGAATCACATGCCTCAAACTCTATGGAGGGAGAGATGCAGGCTCGGCAGCACGAAGCACAGAGATGGTGTTCACAGCCAAGAACAAGGTCGGGTGGAAAATTCCTGACTCCCAAATCAGTGGGCCACCTGCGAAATTCAGAATAAAATCCTCATAATTGTAGACAGAAAGGCTTTGTTTTGTGGTCCATGCACACGTGAACCAACAGAATAAAAAAATGGCTATTTACTCATGGTGTGAAGAGGAGCATTTCCCAGCGAAGCAGGCGAGATTTATATATGCCTTGTCCACTATAACTGTAACCTGCAGGCACTCTCTCAGGCTAGATGATCAGGCCAGTGGCAACAATAGGAACACCTAGCCCTTCCCTTCACCTTGAAAAGGTACACAGAGCGGTGGGAATAGCACAGGGTCCCAGGCCTGGGAGGACCCTCTTCAGCCAATCCAGACGCACTAATCATGGGGTGGTGTAGAATATTGTACAGGCCAATAGTCTTCCTGCATCCCTGCAACACAGTAATAGGCAGTTCTGGGGGGAAGTCGCAGGCGAAGCCACCTGACATGGATAGACTAGTGGGAATCCAGATGTAAATGGGTTTCATAGGTAGTAGGCACGAGCTAACCAGTGGGGTGCCCCCATAGGTTTTTGGGGATGGTATTGAGATTTGCAATGTCACCTATGTACAAAATGGGGTGACTGAAGCTCAAAAAATGTGATCGGTGGAGATTTGTCATTTCCTGTATGAACCCTGTCTATTAAGGACAGAAAACATTGCCCCATGGTTGAATCTTCCTTTATTGCCAAGGGAGGCTCTGATGGGCCCGAGTTACTCTGCAGATTCGTGATATTGTGTATTCAAGCCTTCCCAGTCCTCTCGCATACTTCACAGTGTTTTGCAGGTGCAGTGAAATTGCATGTTACCAAAGCAATATAATAAAATAAAAAAAATCAAGGATAGGCCCTAGGTCTGTTAAAGGCTTTCAATCCATAATATATTTTCAACCTCACAACTGACACTTTGGAACTCCACCAGATACAGAGACAAACCCCCATACCCTTCAAATTAAGGGAGATGCCAGTGCGCCAGTTGCCCACAGTGCAAGTGGTAGAGAGATCCCCCTTTTGTCTCCATCAAAATGTTGACAGGTTGCTACACCCCCTGTTTCCGGTTTTAGTCCTGCCCCCTTTTGATATGCTTTGATATACACTTAATATACATCTTATATATAAAAAAAATCAAACATGCTTGATATTGTTTTATATCAAATGTATATTTTTATAGGAAGTTGGATGTTAAAATATGTTTGATATCTTTTTATATAAAATCTATATAAAGCTGGGAGCAGCGGGCAAGTGAAGTAAGATCTGAAGACAAGCACTGTGAATCTAGGGTTTTGCAGAGTGAGGTGGTGATGACACCACAGAGGAGGTCCACCCCAATGTCATAGGAAGTGGAAAATGATATCAAACAATTCTGATATCTTCTTAATATAAAAAATGTATATATAAATGAATATACAAATGTATATTTTTGATATAAAAAGGTATATACAAATTAATATAAATACATATTTCTGATATACAAAATTATATACAAATCAATATAAAAAAGCATATTGTAATATAGAAATGTATATTAAAATCTATATTTGTTTGATATACAATTTTATTTAACATTTTTATATAAATTCCTCACAAAAATTTGATATCAACTATTTTTTATATCAATTCTGATATAACAATGTATATAAATGTTATATGAAATGGTTCCAATACAGAGTGCAAATAATGAAAAGCAATTAGCTTTATAAGTAAAGTGGGCTTCCCAGAGCCTGTTCAAATGTTCAAACTTTTGCCTTTGACAAATCATGTTTCTTTTAAATAATGAAAAACAGTTCATGTTATAAGTAAACTGTGCTTCCCAGAGCATGTACAAAAGTCAAACTATTGTTTTGATTAAATCTACCTCATCTCGTGCATAGCTTAATTGTGTCCCTATGCTGTTTTGTGATCCAGCAAACAGTGCTGCTGTGTTTTTTTTCTACAACAAGGCTTGTGAAATCCCAGGATTGTGGTGACTCACAGAGCAGCATTCTATCCACATCAGCAGAAACCACAGACGGGCCTTTATATTTAGCTTGTCATAATGCATGTTCACCCACAGCCGTGTAAATACATCCCCAAAAAAATACTCATGGCCATTTGTTTATCAGATTGAATAAGTGTGTAAATCTAATGAGTACGTACATCGGATAAGTGTATAGAATGGATGAACATGTTAAACGGCTGAGTGTGTAGAGTGGTTGAGTGTAAACAGTTGAATGCACTGAGTGGAAGAATGCACGAGTGGAGGAACAGATGACTACATAGATCGAATGAGTGTGTAATTTGAATGAGTATGTAGATCGGATGAAGGTATAGCATGGATGAACATGTTAAGCAGATGAGCGTGTAGAGTGTTTGAGTATGTAGATCGGACGAGCGCGTATGGCGGAAGAGGGCATAAATACAGAGAAGCGAATGTAGAACTGATGATTGTACAGAACGCATGAGCGTGTAGAGTGGAGGAGCGTGTAGAGTGGAGGATCGTGTAGAGTGGAGGAGCATGTAGAGTGGAGGAGCGTGTAGTGTGGAGGAGCATGTAGAGTGGAGGAGCATGTAGAGTGGAGGAGTGTGTAGAGCGGAGGAACATATAGAGCGGATGAGCGTATAGAGCGGATGAGGTTATAGAGTGGATGAGGTTATAGGGCGGATGAGGTTATAGAGCGGATGAGGTTATAGAGCGGATGAGGTTACAGAGCGGATGAGGTTACAGAGCGGATGAGGTTACAGAGCGGATGAGGTTATAGAGCGGATGAGGTTATTGAGCGGATGAGGTTATAGAGCAGATGAGGTTATAGAGCGGATGAGGTTATAGAGCGGATGAGTGTAGAGAGCAGATTAATTTATAGAACAGGATTACTGCGTATTAGCGAATGACTCTAAGGGGCTGATGAGTGCATATTAATGTTGAATGCGGGGAAAGCATGAGTGCATAGAGCGGATGAGTGTGCGGAGGGATGAGTTGAATGCGTGGAAAGCACGAGTGCATTGAGCGGACGAGTACGGGGAGCGGATGAATACGAGGAGCGGATGAGTACTGGGAGCAGACGAGTACGGGGAGCGGATGAGTACCACAAGCGGACGAGTACCACGAGTGGATCAGTACGAGGAACTGTTGAGCGCAGGGAGCGGATGAGTGAAGCGAGCGAATAAGTGCGGGAGCGGACGAGTTGAATGCGTAGAAAACACGAGCACATAGAGCAGATGCGTACATAGAGCGGATGAGTGCATAGAGCGGAGGAGTCCGGGGAGCGGGTGAGCCCGGGGAGCAGGTGAGTGCGGGGAGCAGATGAGTGCGGGGAGCTGGTGTGTGGAGGAGCTGGTGAGTGCGGGGAGCTGGTGAGTGCAGGGAGCGGGTGAATGCGGGGAGCAGGTGAATGCGGGGATCGGGTGACTGCGCACTGTGGGTGAATGTGAAATACAGGCGCAGACAGGGTGCATGCGTGGGGCAGACAGGAGTGCATGTGTCGGGCAGTCAGGAGTGCGTGGGCAGACTGGAATTCATGAGTGCGTCGAGCAGACCTGTGTGTGTAGTGCTGTCGGGGACTCATGGAATGAATAAAAGTCTGTAGAACAGACTGGAGCGCATAGAACTGTGCGGCGTACATAGTATGGTCTGGAATGAAGGAACTTTTGAAAGGGCATGTAACCCATCATATCACACCCCACGCTTACTCTTTACTCTCTTCTTTACACCACCACTCAACTAGAACACAGAGATACTATGACACCATTCGGTATAACTGTTCTCATACCAACACCTCCCGCTCACTCCCCATCATTCTAAGTAAACATTGCTAGTTACACACACCCCAGCCAGGCGTTCTCCTCAGGCCTAACGCAGCCACAGTCGGTCTGGATAAATCCTGCCAGAACGAACACATACCCCAGAACCACCACACCTACCACAAAGAAGCAGCTACTTCACGTATACCGCACCAGCTGCAAACATACCCGGTGCGCACACGTGCCGTTGACTCTCCCTACTCGTTCTACTGACCTGAACTTCGGTTCCCAAGGGCGTTCAACCTACCAGCGCCTTCAGACCATAGCAATGGTATGTAAGGCGCTATATAAGTGCAAAATAACATAACATAACATAACATCAACTAAACCCAACTGATGGAAGGATGGCATGAGAAACATCTGCAGCCTGAGGTTAATTTTAGATGTTTCCTGGGACCAGCAAAGCTCTCCAATTTTGCTGAGTATACACGAAATAGAATGCTGTGCTTTGTTGATAAGAAAAGTGGCACTGGACCCAGGAAATGGCTAAAATGAGATTGTTACAAAACCCTACACGTGGTTTCAAGGAAGACCTAGTGTGTTGAAAAAAAGTTGTGCTGGACCCAGGAAAAAGCTAAAATGATATTGTCACAAACCCCATTTCTGCAAATTAAGCACAAAATACATGAGTTCAGGAAATCTGTGCTTGTTAATAAGAACCTTGCTCAGGAAAAGGTATGTGTTTTCACCCCTTAAAAGGGAGAGTCTGACTCCATCAGCTGTACGATCAGCCCAGTGTCAGAGTGCTGTCCTGATGATACCCTGCACGCCACTAATTATCTTGGAAGAGCTGGTTGTAACACTGTGGGGGACATTGCTTTTTAGCTGGATTTGATCATAGTTCTGGGAGACCCCCGCATAGCCTTTTAATTGGAAACTGGGTCTGGTGTTTATCTGAGTTTGTTTTAACAACATTTAAAAGGTGAGAATGGGGGTATTTTGAGATATGTGCTTTAATGTATTGGGAGCATGCAGCTAATGGGCGTGTGATACTGGGCCTCATTACGCCTGGGCCGTGACTTTACCACCATGGCGTAAACTATGTTTACGCCATGGTGGTTGGCGGATTTACCGCCCCATTCCAACCTTGGCGGGGCGGTAAATCCCCATTTTCCCATTTACCCTTCCCCATTCCCATTTTACCCCATAGGGCATAATGGGAGTGGGGAAGGCGTTAATTAGGCCACCGTAAATTACGGTGGCGTAATTAACTCCATGGTCCCTTAGCGCCATGGATTTTAACACCTGCTAAAAGCAGGTGTTAAATCCGCCATGGCGCTAAGGGACCTCGTACTCAGGCGGTAAGGGTCAGCGCTGTTTACGCCGCCGTAAAACCCTTACCGCCTGAGTCGTAATGAGGCCCACTGTATTTATTCATATTCAGGCCCTTTTTGAGCCAGGCCGATTAAAGATGTTTCATAGCACTTAGAATGTACTCAAAGGCACTAGGCTGTGCATTTTTAAACTAAATCACTGTGTGCTTTTAATTACGTGTTTTCTAAAAATGTACCGTTTTGCTTAGAATGTTCTGTGGTTTTGCTTGTCAGCCAGGTAACGCAGAGATGCTGGTAGCACAAAATTGTATCTGTGTGTGTGTGTGTGTGATACCACATGAGCACAGAGCTTATATTCTAGAACTGTTTTTGAGATTTTGACTACAGCGCTTGGGAAAAAGTTGAAAATGTATAGAGGGTTTTGTAAGTGTAAAGTGTTTATGGTGATCAATGAGATACTTTAATATTAAAGCGTGGAAAGTACAAGGTCGAGACAGCAAAGCCATTGACCCAGCATTCAGAATCTGGAATTTCACTATGTCTCTGACGGTGCAAACATTTTCATATTCTGCAAAAAATGCATTTCTAGTTAATATTCCCTTTTTTCTTTATTTCGTTTTATGAGCTCCGCATCGCTCTTATAGCTATCCGAAACATTCTGTTTTTGAAAAAAAAAGCCAAAGTCTTTGCACAAAATAAACCCCAATAGCACTTTTGGTGCACTTTTTGTGATGCAACATATTTGCACGCACACAATGCAGTGTGTTTGTTTCAAAGCGCCGACAAAGTTGATAATATATTTTTATTATGTGAATTTATCAGATTGTATTCAAATGTTTGTAATGTCAAGTCAATATTTGCCAAAGATCACACGTGTTGTGTTTAATAAAAGAACGCTGGCATGGTGGATTTATTTAAAGGGTGGCAAGTAACAGGGTGTTATACCGGGCTTGAGATGTTTATAATGGGGATGTGTAAAACCCAGCTTCCTTTAATTTTTCATGACTCTACCAGTACATGTTTTATATTGTGGTGGATTTGTCTTGTACCTCCAAGTAGGCGCTGCAATTTATTTTATTCTGCGAGCAAAGCAAAGTGGCACAAAGTAAAACAAAATGTGTCCATTCTATGTCTGCAAGTGAAGCACAGAGTGTTGGCACGTGTCTTTACATCTTTTAAAGCAGCGCTTTGTTAATTGTATGCGAGCAATGTAAAATACGGTTCTAACTTTTGCAGTGTTTTATACAATCTTGACATGTTCCAAGATGCAGTGGATTTGAGTATGTGTCAGAAATCACAACTTTTAATGAAGTGGTGTAGCAGAGATTTATTTTGTACAAAACGCTGGAACGGTGGATTTATTTTAAAAAGTATATCTATAATATGTGGGTCAAGTGAAAAGCTACCCCTCCCTCAGATGTCCAGTTTAAGTCAAGACTTTTATTCCTGTTGCATGACATTAAAGAGGCACTACACCTTGTTGTTCCTTTTTGGTATTCTCAAAGTATATTTATTTATTCTTCGTGAGCACTTTCCAAATTTAATAATACTGTTTCCATACTTTTCTTTCTTAATACACACAATATACATTTATAGACATTTTCTTCATACAGTGTGATCCTGGGATTGTTATCCACTCAGGTGGGGTCAGTAAACAAACAAATAATGTTACTGAAATTTATGTATCCTTTTTAGTTCCAAGAAGTGTTTTCAATATTTTCATGGTTGACTGTTCTACAGTCGAGATTGATTCTCAAACTCTAGTGGGAGGACAATCTGGTATTTCTGTTCCCTATCTTGATCACAACATGTTTTTTATGTTTCTGATTGTGAAACAAAATTTCAGGCACCCGATGGTTTCATACAAGTATACTTAGCTGCCACTGAATAGTTAGTTATTTGGATGTTGTTCAATGATCGGTGCATCGACATGGGGGTTTCGGCCTTTTTAGGTAATGGTGCGTACATCCAGGCGACCATACCCGTTTATTCTTAATAGGCCTTCATCAGGACGGTTGTTATTCAATTAAAGGTGTAAATCGATATTCTAACCCTTGATTTAGTCTGTGGTTCTGGCATTTGCTCAGATCTTAGGGATAGGTCTATTCCTTTTATATATCCATCTTCATAGTAGAAATAACCGGTGTTCAATACCAGAGGCATCTGCTTTTCCGGGATGCTTGGTAATTTTCTGTAATACTCCGCCGCTGCTATCCGTGCAGTCTTTTTTATTTTAAAGTGGACATGTGCTGAGGTGTTACACTGGGCTTGAGATATTTGGTGATGTGTTATGTATTGATGGTGGACTGTTTCTGTGTAAAAGGTGTTCTATTCTGATTCCATATTCTTTCTATTTCGAACCGGCATGTCTTTCAACAACTGGTTGTTGCATCAGGCAGACCCTGAAGAAATGACCTGTCCCAGCCGACAAGCGTCACCCATTGGATTTATGGAAATGTGTGCAGCTGTTGCTACATGCCCCTTGATGTTCTGGGGCTCTGACCATGGGGGTGCATGTTTTTGTCAGTTCAGCAATGGGGAGCAGCCGGATTGGAGGGTTCAACGCAGCAAAGTCTTTCTTCACACTTGGGAATGGGCATGGCTAGATGGAGCCCCAATGAGTTTCAAAGCAGTGCCTGACATCCAGGAGGGCTATTATGGTTTCTGTGCTGTACCCGGATTGGACTGTGACAACAAATATCTTTAAAAATGGCAAGAAAAATGGACGCCTAGCTGGCGTGCTGATGGGGCAAGCCACCCCCCTGTGTTCTACTAGTGCCAGCGGCCAGGCAAAGGGGGTAGCACATTAAACATGTTTCCAATCCTGGAGCGGCACAGGGGGTGGTCTGATTTCAAACCGTGTCCATGGAGCTACTTCCCCTCCCCTGGCACATTCAATAGCTCAGCAGATATTACTGGACTTTTAAACCCCCAAACATCTTATGACTGTGTGGGAATGGTGGCCCCTGTATTGCCAGCATCTTCAGGCACACCTTCCACTGGTTTAGGGTGAAATGTTGTTTAAAAGTGTACAACCGCAGGCCAGACTAGTGTTGAAGCAGGAGCAGGGGTGTGCTGATGTAAATTATGGATGCTCGGAGCGGCAAAAATTATGACACAACGTTGAGAATGAGCCCGATGTCATAGGACAGCCATGGGGTCGTGAGTACTGATTGCGGCTCAGGAAAAATGGTCCCAAGCGAGGTGCACGGGGTGTTACACCTGAACAGAAGGGGCCGTTCACTGCAAGCAACTATATACAGCCGGGGGTTGTCACAAGCATTGTGGTTGTGATTAGCAACGATGAAGGTGCTGCACCAATAACTAATTCTGAGAATGCAGCTGTTGCTAGTTTTGAAGGAGTTGCACCAATAATTCATTCTGGGAATGCAGCTGTTGCTAGTTTTGAAGGAGTTGCACCAATAATTCATTCTGGGAATGCAGCTCTTGCTAGTTTTGAAGGGGTTGCACCAATGCACCAATAATTCCTTCTGGGAATGCAGCTGTTGCTAGTTTTGAAGACATTGCACCAATAGCTAATTATGAAAATTAAGCTCTTGCTAGTTTTGACGGCGCTGCACCAATAATTATTTCTGAAAGGGTAGCTGTTGACAGTTTTGAAGGTGAGAATAATACCGACATCGCTGCCTTTTTCGACAATATTGGGGTTGTTAATATTGCTCCTGTTGGTACTCAAGAGTTGAGTGTGCATAATGATGGCGAGGAATACAGTGCCAGTGACATTAATATTGAAAATTACCAGGTGCTAAGTGTTCTGTCTCAGGCCGATGTCCCCCCAGAGCTTGCATCTTGTTTTTTTCAAATTATTTTTATTGGTTTGTTACAAACCTTTGAAAAAGAAAAAGCAAGGAAAATAAAAGAGTAGCATATGAAACAAACAGCTAATGGTTCCACAGTAGACCAGCGCAACGTATAATACCATATAAAATAAAATTAAAAAATAGCAGCAAAACATAACCAACAAGGTTAGATCCAGACTGAAAAGGTGGATTCAAAGAGAGAAATACAGACCATGTCGAACAAGCAGATCTTGGAACAGACTTGTCAAGCAAATCACCTTCCCATCGTGTTGCTCAACTTTTTTATCACCTTTTATAAAAAAATGTTAATTCAATTGTCAGTTTTCGATTTGAATCACTAAACAGTTCGCGCCACCATTCCTCAACGCCTAACGCCTTGCTGCAATATATATCTTCCCAAATGCTGACTACGGTCTTGTGTTAACGCCGGGCACATTAGTGTTACATGCTTCAGAGTTTCATGAGAGTTTCCACACAAACGACATGATACAGCCACTGACTCATCCATTGTCCAAAAGTTCAGGGTTTCTTTTTCCCTTTATCAGTATGTGAGTTAAACGAAATTTTAAGAAGATTAGCCTGCGAGCTCTTCCAGGAAATTTCTCAAGATATTGCTGAGCTACATTATGTCTTTTTACTTCAAATGGAACTAGCTCCATAGCTCTATGTTTACAACGGGTGTCCCCAGTGTCGATCCAATCCTGAGTCCACAGCATAGTTTTAACTAGGATTATTGATCAACGTCAGACAGTCCGACTTTATATCGTCCAAGATTTGTTCACAACGCTCAGCCCACATAGTTAGAATGCTCTCGTTTCTGCATCTCCAGGGTCTTTCATTATGGCATATTGAGGCACCACTTGATTTCTGGACATTTTGCCATGTTCATTAAGTGTGTTCCAAGATATTCTTGCATTGACTTATAACAAACCTAGCTCATATATTATGCAGACTGTAGGAACACCCTGGGGCAACCACAGCACTTTTGTTCAAAACGAGTGTTCAAGTGAAGACCAAAATTCCGGATTGCATCCTAAAGAAGCCTCAGCACCATGTATTAGCGCTTGGACAGCCTTTTGTTTGTAAAAATTCGTGACTGGTAAACAGAATTTTACAAACTTTTTGTTTATTAAACAGGCTTGATCAGTAAGTTGCTTGCATTTGTTCCTGATTTTTTGTACCCATGGTGCATCATTAATGCTTGCGCTGACACACATACCTAGACACATGGTTTGTGTTACCAAGTCAATGGAGTCATTTCCCATTTTCAAAGTAAATATTTTGGTTGAGTTTGCCCTTCTGGTTTTTGGAAGATTTTGCAAGATCAGGATTTATGATTTTTTTGTGTTAACACATAAACCATTATCAAGGATGTATTGTTGTAAGATATTTAATTTCCGCTGTAATCCAATCGGTGTTAGGTCAAGTAGGACCAGATTGTCGGCATATAGTATCCAATTTATTTCATTGCCATTGATTTTAGGTGGAAAGATCTTTGTTCCTACATAGGCCTCACCAATGTCGGAAATAAACAGATTGAAAATTATTGATGCCAGGGGGCAACCTTGCTTGACACCTCGGTAGGTTTTTATGGGTTCCGATAGATTGCCTTTTTGGTCCATTCTTATTCGTACTGCTGTGTCTGTATGAAGTTCTTTTCTTGCCAAAATAAGACTTTCAGGGCATTTCCATGCAATCATTTTTGTCCAGAGAAGCTCTCTATTGATGCTGTCAAATGCCTGTGATAGGTCAATGAAAGCCAAATATATGTTCTTATTAGTTTTGATGGCTTCCATTTTTAAGAGATTAAGGGTCAGCAGGTTTAGTCCACAACCCACTCCTCTCACAAAACCCATCTGTCGACTGTCTAAATGTCCACTTGATGTTACCCAATTCAGTCATTGTTTTTGAAGCTGAATCGCATAGATCTTACCTAGGACATCAAGCAGTGCGATGGGTCTGTAGGACTTGGGGTCTGCTGGATTACCTTTTTTAAATATTGGGACTACAATCGCACTCATCCAGCAGGCTTGCATCATTTTTTGTGAGCTATGTTTGTGAATAGAGTTGAACACATTGAGGCCCACTCTTTTGGGTTCTGTTTTAATATGTAATTTGTCAGTCCATCGGGGCCAGGCGCTCGAGATGAACTGCACCGCTGAATGCCGTGTAAGATATCTTCTTTGTCAAATTGGAGATCCCATTTTGCTACTTCTGGCGCCTTTGGCTTTGATACTAGATCTTTCTTTTCGTACACTCAAGTGCCCATCCCACTGGGCTTCAGTTACCATACTTGTCTGTATCGCTTGTTGTTGACAGCTATTATGGTTTATAAGTTTCCTGAACTCTTGCGATTTTTTGTTATCCAGACTGGCCATCATTACTTCTGCGTCCCGTTGGTGAAGGATTGCCTTGTAAGAAATCAACCAATTTTTGTAATGTTGTCTGCTTGTTTTTTTAGCTAGCTGTTGTATGCCACTAGCTAAAGTAGCATGTTGTCTTAATTCCTTATGCAATTGTCGCCTTCTTTTTACAAGTTCTTCATCATACTGATGCTTTGTTTTAAAGGTGCCTCTTGATACGTATACTGTGTCATCAGATGAGAATACTCCACATTGTCTTTTGCGGAACCTCTTGAGTCTTCTATGTATGCATCAACAAATGACTTCACCTCATTTGGATTAATTTTCAGACGTGTTCGACTCGGTTCCACTACAACACTCTGCTTCCATCTTTCCGTCTTGCTTCTCTCTGAATATAAGAGTGATAATTTAAGTTGGCTATGGTCACTCAAGGATGACTCCCATATTTGAAGAGAAACTATTTGAGAGTTCAGATTTTCAGATACATAAATGTAGTCGATTATTGATGACTGTTTCTTGTTTCTCCAAGTCATTTGTGCCGGTGTATCACCCTTGGTGTTACCATTTGCCATCATTAAGCTTCTTTCATCCATCGCAGCACACCAGTTTGCTGCTATTCTTTGCGTGCCATTATTTGCCCCCATGCTGCATCTCACCATTTTATGCAGTTCAAATTGAGGTCGCCGCATAGAATAATGTGCGAAGCTTCTTGAAAATATTGATCTCGTCAAATACTTCACACACCATGCTTAGGAATTTGGTTGTTCCTGCTAACGTGTGGTGCCAATAAACATTGATTAAGTTAAGACACATGTTTTTTTTTGGTTGCGCTACATTTAGATTCAACCACAGTATGCTGTATGAAAGCTGATTGATTAATTGATTTCACAATCTTCCAGCCTGAGTTTTTTCTAATTAGTGTGCGAGTCCTCCTAGCTCTCCAGCTAGCCAGTTCCAATGAGTTGATGTTTCGCCTGAGTTGATGCTTTGTGTTGTCTCCTCTTTTCGTACCTCAGCATTAGATTTGCACATAAACGTGATTTTGATTTTTTTCACCAGGGATTAATTCCCTTCGACTTTGATCTGTGTTGATCATGACAGGTCATTCCTGATCCATTGCGTTTGCCAATTTAGCTCCAGCCTTAGGGTCTGCTATTGGCAGTTGTGTGAGATTTGCTTTTACAGCGCTGATTTTGTCACTTTGAGTGCTTATTTGTTCCTCCCTTTCTTGCATCTTTTTTGTGCAATTATTGCCTTCTTCATGAATGTCAAACCCTAATGATAGAATGAAAGGGATTGCATTTAATAGAAGGTCACATATAAGCCTAGAATCTATATGTAAGAGAGCTCTGTCATTATGAAATTCATCAATGAATTCAACCGTTTGTATATCGCTGGATTCAACTGATTTTAGCCCTGGAACATGATGTAGCAGACGCAGCACATTGTTTCGATTCAAGATTAGATCGAGTATCCATTGGTATTTTGCAGTTTTGCCTTGATGTTTGCGCGATTTGTTCCCCAACGGGGCTTGATTTCCTCTGCTTCCTTCCACATTTTGCCCTTTGTTATTGACATTATTAGGTCTTTCGTTCTTTAGCCTGTGGTCCTTGTTTCTGACATCATTTTTTCGCTTGGGGCAGGTACAGAGTTGCCCTTGTAATCTCCAAACGACACTCTCAACATACTGTCACTTTTTATTGTGTCATTTGCCTTAATTACTGTTATAAGGCTCTTCCTTTTCTCATCCATCGTCACAAATTTTACTTCTTGATCAGGGACTTTGGTCAGCTTCAAGCACTCCGGGGGAAGTACTAGTTGGCATATTCTGCCCGACATAGGGATAGCACTCTCCTTGGAGCTTGTCGGTAATTCACTTTTGTCCATAATTTCAGGTACGGCCATACTACGAGATGAGTCTGCATTCACATCTTCCCAATCTTCCTTTTCGACATCCGTCGTTACCTCAGCGTCATATGTGGAAATGTACATTAGGTCACTAACCGATGCGTCTGCATCTGGAATTGGGTTAACTTGAGATTCTACACTTTGTTTTATCACTTGCTTGTTCTTTTTCGGCTTTGAACTTTGACTCTCAAAGTTAACAAATACATTCACTGATTTTAGGTTTCTCAGAAATTTTCTCGATCCTAAGTTGTTTCTTTTCTTTGTACTTTGTTAATTTTTCATTTTTTTTTCCTGAGATGGCTTGGGGGGTATAGCAATATTCTTTTGAAATATTGAGCAGGTTTTGTCTTTCTCTTCTGTCATTTTACATTCATCAGAGTCAGGGTTGCCAATACTGCCCTCTTCATTTGCTGACGTTGACGGTTTGGGGGACGTTGCGACAGAATTTTGCGCTTTGTTCCAGCAGCCCCCATTTGAGCCTGATTCCGCTTCATATACTACAGCCTGAGTGACAGGATTCGCCTGTAGTTCATTACTTCCTTCTAAATCAATGACTTTGCTTCCTGGTGGCTGTACCTCATTTGGTAATGATGCGCCATGCTTCTTGCTAATTTCTGCATCAGGAACAACTCCATCACTCACCGGCGTCACCATGCCTAGGCTGGCATTTGTTCCTATTTGGTGAGGCTTCACGGTTGGCTTAAAATGTTCTTCTTTGAGTACATTTTGGCTGTGTTTTAGGCGGCCAAGAGCTTCTCTAGCAGCTTCCACCAGAAGTCTCTTGTCCTCACTATTATTGATTTTTTGGTCTGCGAGTTCTTTGAGGGATAGATCTATTCTTTTTATGTTGTCCCAAATCATTGCTCTTGCAGAAGTATTATCTAGATCCCTAGATACTAATTTTGGGTTCATAAGCGCTGACAATATGGATAAGTCCTTTAGGTTTTCATTGACTTGTTCATCAAGCTTCATCATAGGCGCAGTTGATATTGCCAAAGAAGACCTAATATACGCTCTAATGTCGTTTAAGGATTCTTTAACAAGGGTCTGCATATTCTTCTCTCTTGAAGCCTGATTAGTATTGGCTTTGTATTGGGTGCGTCTTATTTTTGGATATTGTCGTTCCATGATAGAAGATTGCAATGAGGTTTCATCCGACGAAGACGATGAATTCAGAATTCTTTTAGCTTGCGCTTTTGCTATATATTCCTGATTGGATTGCTTTTTATTATGACTTCTGTGACGCTTGCTGTATTATGCCGCAAGTTATTCCTATTTTGGGAACAGTAGATCGCTGGTAGCGGACTCAAGGTTATCCGGCGGCGTTTCCGAGAGCCTGGCGGGCCATTTGAGCGCCGGCTACTCATGTTTGTGTTGCAAAAGGGTGCAGACGGCAACTCCAATGCTTGCTTGTCCTTATTCAAGTTGTCTACAACCCCATCAGCAGGTAAGGAATTGTTTGCAGATTTCGCGTTTAGCTCGCCATTCATTCTGGTGAAAGCCTGTAGAAGTTTATCTACAACTGCCAATGAGTCGCGGCGTTTCATGGGGCTTTGACTCTTGTCCACACTTTTGTTATTTCCGTCGGTAGGTTCTGTTTGAAAGGATGAGTCCGGGTTTGCTTGGAACGGAAGGCCAATGTCCTCATGCACTAGGGCATGTATTTCATTTATCTCCTTCTCTTTATTCCCATATATTGCTGTCGATTGCATTTGTTCCAATGTAAAGACTGTGTTTGCTGCATTTTTGGGATCTGTAGGCTCCTTTTACTCATGGCGAGTTCCCGCTGAGTATTGTTGATATATCAACTTTAACTGGATCATTTGTGCTTTCAATCCACACACTAGTGATTTCAGATGTAAGACGCTGCACTCGATTACCTCGCCTAGTGTCCGAGTCGTCAATCAGAACAAGATACCTTTTTAAGGTTTGTAATTTAGCCCAAGCTAGCATTCATAATGAGGATAAAGAATTCAACTCCCCAGTCCTAGTATCTTGTATTTCCTCTGCAATCGAACGCATTATATTTTCTAACTCTGTATCGTCTATGTCCTTTCGATGCAGGGGTAACAGATAGCCTAATTGAGCTGAATCGTTATCACGTTCAATGCTCGGTGGATTTAGAGAGTAGGGCACAACTGTATTTTTTACCGCACCCAGTGCATCAGTGTCCCATCCCTTATATTCAGGCAGACTACCGCTCTCCATTTGTATCACGCGCTCACACTTCTCTGAATGTATATGGCTGTTCGTGTTGTTCGTGTCAGTATTCATCATGCACTTGGATTGGGTAATTACAACAGGGGCAACAAGAGTAGAGACAGGCGTAGAGCACTGGGGTCTTACTTGTCGTTTGCTGCTTTCGAATTCATGCGGTTTATGGGAGGCGTGATACTTCAGCTCTCTCTCTCGCCACTATGCCGCAGTTGCAAACGAGTGAGCGGTTGCTGATGTTCCCGCATAAAGTCCTTCTCCTGCTCCATAATGAGAACAACTCGAGCTTGAGCCTCACAAGCCTCCAGACACTCACGAGAGTCTGCACGACTCTGCGCCACTCCACGGATTGCAGGGGTTTTTGAACAAAACTCCGCCCATTCGTCAATGGGCATGGTAAACAGACTGCACACAACACAGCCCACAGCAGACTCACGAGACTCTGCACGACTCTCAGAGCTTGCATCAACATCACAGACTAGTGGCGATACAGCTGTTGAAACACCTCCTAACGCCCCCTCACAATTCTGGCTAGTGATACTGTTGGTACAACTGAACAGCATGGTGATATTTCAGAACTTGTATTTGATACTCAAGAGCCAGGTATCAGTAATATTGGCAGTGAAACAGGTTCATGTATGGGGGCCCATGAAGAAACTTTGAATGGAGGTGGTCATGATGTGGGGATGCTCAAAATGCCAGTGACATTAACATTTCAAATGCTGTCAGCTCCAATAATATTACTCCGGTTACATGTATGCGTTTATCGGTTATTCAAAAGAACAAGAAAAAAAAGACCACAACAGAGTGTGAAAAAGTTGTACAAATCAGACAAGGCCCTCACTTTAAAACCAAGTTACAAGAAAATGCTTGCCCTTGTCCAAAGTTTAAAGGAGATTGTACAATCTGTGGTTCAGGGTGCTTTTGAAGACGTGGAAGGGTTGGTCTGCATGTTTTCCACTAACAATTCCACAGCTCCCCTGCCGTCTCTCAACCTCTAAATCATCTATGCCACACAAGTGACGCATCTGTCTTAGTTGAGTGTCTGAGAATTGGGTGTTTGAATGTGCATGTTTATTTTTCCTTTTGCATTAAATTGCTTTTACACTTATAACTTTTTTCTTCTCTGCGTTGTACTGTTTGTGCATAACCTTTTTTTTTAATTTCTCTATTAAATATATCTTTTTATAAATAAAATATTTTTACAATTCATGAAACGTTCTGGTCCTTTATTACGTGTCCTATTTATTATGTATAATTACACACTTAGATTGTTGATTTTTTAAAAATGTTATTTTATTCAGAAGTGTAATGTGGGTTATGATGGGGTCAACATTCTTTAGAGAAACAGTTTCTATGTTTTTTATGCTAATAAACAATTTGAGGGGTGATTCTATCACCTTATCAGCAGGGACTTATGGGAAAGTCATAGGCACACAGCCCGATAACCCGCTAGGCCATGGGGCGTTGAGCCCAACACACCAGTTACAGGGTTGTTTTATTGCATCTAGTGAAGCATTCAGAGGGGCACAGCCTGATAGCGCACTAGACACATCTACACAGGTTCACAACAGCACACTAGCCCCTGAGAACCCCACAAATTCAAAAACCACATCGCAACCAATCTCCCACAGAGACCTGGTGGGGCTACTACAGTGATAGTGGGTCCTAACTCAGCTACTCCCCTGCCGATACCCACTCACGGATTATCCCTATTATCAAACATATCAGACGAGCTCCAAGAGTTATGACTAGTAACTAACACCCCCCCTCAAACCAGCGTTATTAGAAAACAAAAAAACACTCAGGTACAGGCACACATCCCCATGTGCTCTGGTGGCACTGGTGAAATTAAAAACACAACCATTGTCATAGACATTGTCATAGACAATGTCACAGACAATCTGATTTGATCACTGTGGGGGTGGATATTTTTTTCAGCACTGCCACAAAGACCCAGCGCCAAACATAAAATTAAGCAGAGCCTGAGCTCAGAGGCGTCATATATTTAAAATCTTAAAAAAGGCCTGCTTGGTTATATCCAGATGCGATCAGCCTAGCACACCACAGACACCACCCCCCAGACATGTATGGGGGCCCATGAAGAAACTTTGATTGGAGGTGGTCATGATGTGGCGATGCTCAAAATGCCAATGCCAGTGGAGGCCTCAATTTATTTGGATATGGCGCAGACCTATCAAAGAAGTTATAAAACATTCTCGGCCATGGAGCATTATGAGGAATTTAGATTCATGAACTTGGACCAGTTGCACTCCCTGGGGCATAGCCTTACGGCCATAACACATGCTGTGGAAATACTTGTTCGACAGATTATGGAAACTGTCAAGCTCAATGACTTTGTTCAAATAAGAAAGGAGGCTGAGGGTTTAAACAGACCCTCGTTTACACGACAATCTCCTTGTGATACTTTCTGCATTTTGCAACTTCTGGAGAATTTGCAGAGGCTTTTGCAGAGTAAGACCAATATCCTGTATTTTGCGCCACTAAGAATCGTGGTGCTAGTTGTCAGACCTCGTTCCGGCGGTGCTTATAAAACTTTAAGCAAAATTCTGCACAGCCACATCATAAAATCCAAAGGCACATGGTTGTTAAATTTTGATCACGCCTCCTAAATCTCTGCCTGGCATCTAGTCCCAGAGGTTTAATCAAACTGCAGAGCATAACAGATGCCTATATATGCGTGAAAGCTGTGCAAAACAAATGCTTATGTACGTGCAAAAGCTCTGCAAGTGCACAAAGAGCTGGGGCTCCCGACAGACACTTCTGTTGGGTTTGGACAGCTGAATCTCTTTGAAATGTATTTTGATAGACCCATCAACATACTTTACTTTAATAATGGGGTGTGGTGATATTTTCTGCTATCGGCTAAAACAGCCAGAAACACTTTGACTGTTTTACACCATGATGACAATTCCTATGGTGTAATCAATCTAAAAGGTGTTCTGGGGGCAAAAAATCTCATTCAACACTGCCACCACATTTCCATGAACAAACATAGACAGAGTTGTCTGTATCACTATTACCTGTGTTTAAGAGAAGAATATCAAATGTTTAAGGACGTATCTGCAAAATGTCCCCCGTGTCACTTGTTCACATGGTCTTGGGCCTGTCTAGACACGCACATTCAGAAGGCAGCATTGGCGTCGGTCATATGTGTACAGCGCATTAGCTGCCCCACTACAAAAAATGTCTTCCATAGAGTCACAACTGTAATGGAATAATCTGTAGGGTGTGCAATGTTTCCATTGTCAACACGGATGAACGCCTGTGTTACATGACGGCCGGTAGAGTTCAAAATAAGACCGAGGACTACATACTGTATGATATGGAGGCCCGCCAAGAGAATGTAACCCACCAACCAAACTATATCTATGCCAGACATCTAACTGGTGCCAGACATCTAACCGGTGCCAGACATCTAACCGGTGCCAGACATCTAACCGGTGCCAGACATCTAATCAGTGCCAGAAAACTACCCGGTGACAGCTGTTGGGAATTACAGGTGACTTGTGTGTAGCGCCCTTTGTCACCACTTTTAGAAAAAGCAAATTCATTGCTTATACCTTTTTAGCACATAATTCCAAAGGCTATGATGGATACTTTGCATTGAGGCAATTGGTTTGGGAAAAAATGAAAGTAATTAACTTATCACCCAGGGTGCTAGGCTTATGGCTGTCTTTGTGGTACCTCTACAGATACACTTTATTGAGTCCTTGAACTTTTTATCCGTGAAACTCAGCAAACTCCCAGAGTTATTAGTGCCCCTAGTTCAAAGGGTTTCTTTCCCCATCTTTTCCACACGTTGGCTAACCAGAACTACATAGGCCCGTTTCCAACTCCGAAAACAATGTGGCGTTCAATACATGAAGCCTAGTGAGAAGGATGTGTTCAGAGCGTGGTACAAGGCGAGTGAACACAGCATGTTTGACTTTCGCCAGGAGTTAATGGCCTACTGTCAAGAAGATGTCAACAGTGGAAGACAAGCTTGTAATTTGTTCAGGGACGGGATCATTCAAACATCTTGTTCTGATAACCTATAAAGGGTGGGATACACGTGTCATACGTCGATCTTTTCCAAAGCACTATGTTGGCTAGTTGATGTATTCAGATCTAAAGACACCTCCATCTATAAACTGAAACAATTGTGCTGCTCCCCCAGGATTCATATCATGGGCGACAGAAATGTTATTCCACGGCATCAATTCAATGGCTCTTATATATCGCAGTGACCGAAAACATCTCTATACGACACGCCCTAACAGACGGCGGTGAGAAACGCTGTGGTCAATATTGGATGGACGGCTATGCAGTGGTTCAAAGGGTGGAAACGGCCTACGAATTCAATTGCTGCTTTTATCATGCATGTCCCGACTGTTACACCACCAGGGGTTTCAATAATTTGATGGGCACTACTTATGAACAGATGTATAGATGCACCCTGTTTAAACAGACTTTCCTAGCCAGTCGAGGTGTTCATGCCGTCAGTATCAGGGAACACGAGTGGTGTGCGATGGTGCAGAACAATCCTGATGTGTGCCATTTTCTTAAAGAGAGGTATCTGCCGACCCCGTAAACCAATGAGATGCGTGATACGGCGGCCGCACAAATGCTTCAAAGTTACATCATCGCCTCTCAGAGGGTCAGCCAATACACTACCTAGATTTTACCAGTCTATACCCTTCTGTGAATAATGACAAACCCTAAACCGTGGGACACCCCAAGATTATCTGATGGAATTTTGGCAATGTTCACTAGTATTTCGGTCTAATCAGGTGCGAAGTCGACCCTCCCTGAGGTTTTTACATACCTGCGTTACCCTATAGATGCAATGGTAAACTAATTTTTCCACTCTGCCATACATGCGTCGAGACATAATAGGTTGGGTGCAGGGAAAATGGATGAACAGCAAAGGCTAACAGGGACTTGTATGATTGCGCTAAAGATGGCTTTGGAACAGGTATATAGTGCATGATAAAAAAACATTGAGAAATTAGCACTGTCACTCTACAAAGAGCGCTCAGTGTTTAATAAAAAAAAGCTGGCACCCGACGGATTGATACACCCTATTGCTATTAAATATTTTGGTGTTAATCTCTTACCCACCCCCTAACTATTCCACAGCGCTCCTGCCCTCTCTCGACCTCTGAATCATCTATGCCACACAGGTGCCGCATCTGTCTTAGTTGAGAACTTTTTTCCTCTCTGCATTGTACTGTTTGTGCATAACCTTTTTTTTTCGTTTCTGTGTTAAATATATCTTTTAATAAATAAAATATTTGTACAATTCATCAAACGTTCTGGTTCTTTATTAAGTGGTCCTAATTATTATGTATAATTACACACACATTGTTGATTTTTTAAAAATGTTATTTTATTCAGAAGTGCAACGCGGGTTGTGACGGGGTCCACCATTTTTAGAGAAACAGTTTCTATTTTTTTAATCACTCTATATAAGTTAAGACACAGGGTAGAACTCTGTCCTTGTTTCAAATGTTGACTTTTTTATTTTCGCACATGATGCTGCAAGCTCTTAACATCCTTCCATACCTGTCAACGTCCCTTAGTCATCATATATTTCCAACAGCTTTATGTCCATACATGTTCACCCCATAACCATTGACGCAACTATGTATTATAAACAACACCTTTCTATTAACATTTAAAACAGTGATTTGTATTCAGATTTTTTTCACAATAGTTTGGGTGATCAGATGCTGCATGACGGTCCTATGGGCTATAAATTGCGATGTAGCAGCAATTACTTCATAGACAGACTCTCTTTCACTGCGTCGATAAGCAAACATAATAGAGAAATGGCTAAACAAATGAATAAAGTTCCCTGTCAAACAGCCGCTGCCCTTTAATGCAGAGAAAACTCTGTTGTAGGTTGGCTGCATTCAATCCCAATGAGCAGCCCACTGGCACCCTTAAATCGCACACCGGCGCCCTTAAATAGCAAAAACCCCCTTTGTGGTACTTTTGCCAGTAGTTGTCAATTAGTGGGTGACTGGTGCTGACGCATATGTTGGCGATACTTGAAAGATTGTTACATTGCCTTCTGTATATCTCATTTGGTGAATCCAGATAACGCAGCATTTGTGGACACATAGCACTGAGATGCTCTTCAAGTAAATCCAGCAATAATCATTATTCACATCCAACAGCGGCTTTCACATTAAACTGATCGCTTTCCAACAGGTGTTCATTTTTTCATTTTAAGCAAACACGTGCAAACACATATGAAAACATCTACAGTCTCAATCCTCATAGGTCAGTTTGAGGGGCCCTGTGCACGTTGCTCTGCCAAACTGGGCCTCATTATGAGCCTGGTGGTAGCCGTGCCGGTAAAAATGGCATGGCTGTTGCCAGAGTATTTTTTTTCTAGCGCCCGGCAATGGGTCTTACCGGGGCATTACGGCCCCAGCCGTCCCGGTAATTGCCCATTGCCAGGTGCCAGAAATTATTACTCCCCATTCCCATTCGAGTCCCATTGGACTCAATGGGAATGTGGAGGTTGTATGTGCCAGCACCATTCATGAATGGTGCCGGGGCATCAGTCAAGGTCTGTGAGCGGGTGCCTTTCCACTTGGCAGGTGGAAAGGCACCCGCTCGCAGAACTCATAGTTTGCCGGTCTGGAATCAACGGTACTGGCAAGCTTACCGGCACCGTTGTTTCCGGACCGGCAACATTGTAATGAGGCCCACTGTCTTTGATATACTTTATCTCCACACTTGTGAACTGTTTTCTCAATGATGCTTCTGGCACACATCAGACACCTTTGTGTAAACTGCTTCATTTTCAAAAGGGGGTTATTTGCCGATTGCATAGTCCACGATCTTTTAGGTACGCATTGTTCAGTTCTTACACCAACCCTTAGCTGTGTAAGAAGCTGTATCACTCGCATCATTTCTAAGAGGCGTTTAGAGCTCGACATGTGACATATTATGTTTACAGCCTTTGACCTCCTTGACCATGCAAAGCTTTCAGCTACTTCATCTAATGTAGGTTGCTGCTCTCCATTAGCAGTGGATTCCTTCTTGTCGAGCAGAATGTCAAGAGTCTGTTGGGGCCAAGCATCCTCTGGATCCATGTTGTCCACTTGTGGAGTGCCACAGGGCCCATGTTTGTCCCCTGCATTGTTTAATGTGTATCTATGCTCCCTGTGTAACATTCTTGATAAAGCAGGAGTTAAGTTCACCAATTATGCTGATGACACTCAGCTATTGGTGGAACTGAGTGGAAATTACACTGAGGACTTAAAAACGTAACAGAATAACTACGTCACCATGAAAAATTGGATGACTCAACATCTGCTCTGTCATAGCAGTGGTGAGACCGAGCTGCAGCTTTTTGGATCTCCGCAAGCTAAACTGAAATTGGTGCTGGCATATATGGAATTTAAATTCAATGGTCCCTCTATAGCAGTATTAGATCAGGTTAGAACACTTGGAGTGATAATGGATAAATCCCTTGGGGCTGACTCTCACATAGCAAGGGTCATCAGTAAGTCAAAATACCATCTAAGTCTACTAAGACTGGTTAAGCCATATGTTTCGAGTAAGAACTGTGAAACTTTGGTTAGAGGCATAGTTATGCCCCAAATTGACTACTACAATGCCCTGTTAGGGGGGAGCCAGCAAAACTGTATAAAAACATCAAGTTTTTTCAAAACGATGTGATCCGTATTGTTAAAGGTGTGTCAAGACGAGACTATATTACTATGGCCAGGAAGGAACTTCATTGGCTCCTGGTCAGTCGCAGGATCTCTTTTAAGATCCTGACCCTGGCACTTAAATGTCTACCTATTTGGAACACTGCCTCATTCCCCAATCTTTGTGTAGATCGACCAGATCTTGTAGCACACTTCATCTCATCTGTCCTAGGATCAAAAGGAGCCATGGTAAAGGACGTTTGTTCCCAGCTCTAGCCACCCTAGCCCAGAATGACCTTCCAGTAGAAATGCATCTAGAGAAGAACCACAAAATCTTTTGGAAAAAGCTCAAGACATGCCTCTTTCACTATTAGATCCATGTTTCTGTAGGATTTTCCCCCCTTTCTCTTTACTCTAAGCCTGATCCCAATACATGATTTGTTTGGCCCTGTTTGTCCTTGTCTTTTATTTCATGTGCACCGTGAGGCCTGTGGGCTCCGGCGCGGCATAAGCACTACATAACATAACATTTTATGTAGCATTTTATCCTTACAATATATTTCCAAACACTTATGAGCATCCTGTCTGGGATCATGAATTTTATGTCCTGAGCACCATATGTGAAAGTGTTGTTTTAAACACGTTTTCACCACTATGGCTGTAAAAACCTTGTATGGTCAGAATATTAATCCTGGTCACAGCTGATGTGACAGTATCATCTTTAATGCTACCAGTCTCCATTAGCAAAACACAGGCCTTACACGGGCTATTATCGCCATCTCCCAGGTTTTCAATTTGGTTTGAGTAGCAAATACAATAAATATTGATAGTTTCTGCTACAGCTTGGCTCTCCTCAATGCCGTCCACTTTATCGGTTAGAGGCTGTAAACAAAACAGAGACACATGGTTTTAACTATAGCAATTTCCTACGCCCTACAAAATACAAACACTTGCTTTAACATATACCCACCGGATAACAGGCCATCCGACCCCATTTTTCCTGATGCTTCAGTGGGACAAAGTCACTCCCCGGCGTTATGGCTGTGTGCAAACCATAGATTCATATCCACTGCCTTCAGAACCCACATCGGCTGTGGATGGTTGCCTCAGTACCACACCCAGCAGCTGCTCCAGAACCATGTCATAGCCATTCCAGGTCACCATTTCCAGATTAGCAACTGTTATGGGCAAATGCTCCGTAATGTTTTGAATGCAATCTCCAACAGAGAGCCCGATAACCATAACAGCGATTAGTAACTCTCTGCTGACAGAGAGTGTAGACATGTTCCCACAGAGCTCACCTGCCTCATATCCGCCATCAAGGCCTGAGTGACCTCCAGCTCATCACCCCCCATTAGACAATAAGGGGTATAGCTATTCTCGGAGCTCCTGGGGCATCCAAGGGGTGTTTTCCCCTCGTTGTAACTGTAGCTGTTAATAATTGTCATTTCCTGAATAGCCTCTGGAAAGCTGAAAGATTGCACATGTTTCCCAGGCCAACCACAAAGGATATAAATCTGCCACTAGACCATCATAGCCTTAGGGCTAAACTTTAGATCGAAATGAATATCAAACATTCTCGGGATTAGTAAAATATATAAAGTGTACCTAAAAATATTGGGATTCTTATCAAATGTATTCCAACTTTATATAAAAATAATACAAAATGTATATAAGGTTTATGTAACAATTATTGGGGTTCAATAAAATTTCTATCAAAAACGTTGGGGGTTCTATCAATTTGATATAAAATGTATATCCACTTCTTATCACCTCGGGACGGAACCCCTCTGCAACGTCATCACCACGTCACTCTGCAAAAATTCCAATAGGACACCATTGTGTCACTCGATCCAAGTTACGTGTCTTGATTCTAAGCTACAGACTCGTCATCTCTTACTTGTCCATTGAATTAAAGGCCGTAAATTGCTGCCCCTAAGGTGAAATGATTTGCGGTATGAGGGCAGTTTATGGTTGTTTTTGCAGCATCATGTATTTTTTGTTCATTTGGACGCAGGCCAGGAGAAAAGCTCTGGGGAAATGTGTTCATGTTGGAAACAAGACAACACCGATCAGCACGGATTTGATAACCAAGCCCGGAGTCTGGCATCTTGAAAACAAGACAACACTGAGCAGCAAGGGGTCAATAACCGGGTCCGGAATCTTACTTGTGCTCGTCTTCGAAACAAGACAACTATGAGCATCACAGATTCAATAACCCGGAAACTGGCTTGAGCTTGTCTTGGAAATAAGACAGCACAAGCTGCATGGGTTTGAAAACAGGGCCCAGAGTCTGGCATGCACTTTTCTTGGAAACAAGACAATGCCGAGCAGCAAGAGTTCGATAACTGAGCTGGAGTAAACATTTTCTTTTAATAGGAAACTGAGTTGCTGGCAAGATTGCCAGATGTGTGCATTTGGTTTCTGAAATATATTGGTGAGAGTACTTAGTTAAAGTCCCAGCTTCTTTGTGTAAGTCCCCTCTTGCTTAACAAGTAATGCACTTTGGTAACTGGAACATGTATTCTGCGCCACAGAAGTATTTTGTAGGATTCCAATGCTGGTGGTCGCAGGACATGGTGGCGAATTAAGTGAGATGGTCACATCTGAAATATGTGTCCCATTGTGTGGGATAAAGCAGCTAGCGCACCACCAAACAGCCGAGTTTCTTATTAGCAGCGACAACCACAGTAGTCGTTTATGGACAAGGAGCAGTTGCATGCATTTTGGTTATATCACATCAAAATCGATTTCATTTCCAGTGGAGTACTTGCCACATTGTTGTGAGTGATGCAACCTTTGCGTTTCCGCATCCTCTTCCGTTCACGGGCTAAGTTCTCTTTCAGCGTGTGGTTGATTGTTCTGACGCAGTAAATTTGGTTGTTATTTCTTCAGAAAGTAGCGGTTCTCCACAAAGGAAGTACTTCCTGTATTACAGCAAACAGTTGTTTTGTGTTGCAAGTGTATCGTATGAGTAACATTTTAAGCGCTAAAATATTTTGAGTATCAGCATCTTGTAAAAGAGAACTCCTTTTAGAAACTGTTTTTTTTTAGACTTTTAGACCATGCTGAAGGGTCAGAGATTGCAAGTTGAACGAAGACAAAGGACTGAATAATATGTGTTTTAGACAAAATAAAGAAATGTTTTAAGATGTGAATGATAAGTTCCATTTGTGCGGCGTTTATGTGGTAGATTGGCCAAGAATGCAAAACATCTGCCAAGTCCTGATTTTTCACCGGAAAGTTGTTATTTAGCATATTTCATCATAAACCCATGTCTACAAACACCAGAATGCAAAGCAGTACACAGGATTCGGTAAACTACTTGCAGCTGTCATCTGTCAGTGGACAGTTTAACATCATGACATTCAGGGTGGGACTTTGTCCCTAGGTGTGAGGCATGTACACCGAGAGGGAGGCTATGTGCCAATGTGCAAAGCGCATACAGCACCTCGAAAGACATCTTCGGTAAGACCCCAACAAAAATCAGGGCTAAGCTGGAATCCCTAATCATCCACACCCCTTACATAACCAAAGACTGGAAAAATACCACACGTACAAACAAACAACCCACCACTACGAAACAGAACAAAGAAACCCATCCCTCAATTGACTTAAACTCCTCAACAAAGAGACAGAGCCCCCAACTACACAATTAGCAAATAACAGCCTCAGCCAAGAGAGAACATCAAGAGATGAAAACCCAACGACAATCTTGACCAAGATGCAGGAAAGGATAGGTAACAATAAACAAGGAAAAGCACATACTCTACACTGCAGCCTACTTGACATCCATGGCCAAACACAAAAGAGAAATGTATCACGTCCTAAGCGAGGGCAGTACAGACGCCCTCATCTTCACAGAAACATGGTTATCAGACAACACAACAAAACAATCGCCCACAAAGTCATACCAGACAACTTCAAATTAGTACAATCCAACAGAGAAAACCAAATCGTGATAGTGCACAAAGACCACATCTGCGATACACCAATCCCCCAACCAACATAGAAGACTGCAAATCACTCTTAATCAACATCGAGCTCAACGACCAAGCCAACCTACTGTTCCTCCTGATCTCCAGACTGCATCCTACAACCCCAACTTTGCAACAAAGCTCACTGACACAATTGCCATCCCCTCCACTTACCTTGACAACATTATTGTTCTGAGGGACTTCACTATCTGGTTCAAAAGAGAAAACAAAACCAAAGCAAACTCCCTCTGCGCCCTTCTGGAAACCCTCCACTTCAAACAATTAGTAAATGGACTCACCCACTGTGCTGGACACACCTTTGAGGCAATGTTCTGCACCGGTACCGATCATATGGAGGGATCACCACTTGACCCCATTCACTGTCAAAATCCCAAACTGCATATTGCCTAGAAACGCCATACTACATGCTACTAACAATATAAACTGGGAGAGTCCAGACCTGGACACCCTAACAGCACTAATGGATTCAACCAAACCAAACAACTGCTAGATAAACAGAATGACTCCGGACTCAGCCACTGCAAAAGAAATGGCAACCAGATGGTTCACAGAAAAACTGCGGGAACTTCAAAAAGCCAACCGCAAACTGGAAAAACAATGGAGAAACCATTACAACCAATCGGACTAAAACAAATAATGATGACAAATCAGAATATACAAATCATCAGTCCTAAAAGCAAAAAAAAGCATACTACACCACAATAATCCAATCGCCGACAAACACACAAAAATAACTATTCAAAATAATCAAGGAAATCAAAAACCCAACATTGTGCAACAAATGCGTTGTACCATCACAATCCCTATGTGAAAACATTGCAAACCACCTAAGACCGAAAATAGAAACAATTCAACAGATCATCAACGCAAGCCATGCAACAATAAACACAAATCCGGAACATCCAGAAACCAATGCACCACCAACCATCACAACACTCACCACCACAACACTTGACCGATTCAAACCTTTAGACGAAGCAAACTTCAACAAACTAATAAAAGGCACAAATCTTGCTGTATCACCCAGCGACCCATGCCCACTGGGTATCTTCAAAGCAATCCTCAAGCACAGAACACCAGCATCCTTCTTCCGCTACTGAGGAACCTATCCCTGAACACAGAAATAGTACCTAAACCTTCAAAACAGCATACATCAAGCCCCTCCTAAAAACAAAATGGGCAGTGCAGAAGGCCCCATTAACTACAGACCTATAATAAACCTACTCTACCCAGCAAAACTACCGGAGAACGACATCTACAAAATACTACTCAACCATGTAGAAAGCAACAGTATACTCGACTACTCCCAGGTCGGCTTCAGACCCATGAGAGGAACAGATGCCGCACTTCCATCAATATGGGATGACCTATAAACCCTGACAACAGCACCCGATCGGCACTCATACTACTAGACATATCAGCCGCCTCTGATACAATCAGACACTCCACTCTAATCCAGAGACTGGAGGAATATGGTCTGAAAAACTCTGCTCTACAATGGCTAAAATCTTTTTTCAAAAACCAAAAGGAAAGAACATACCTACCGTCATTTACGCCTAACACCAAAATCATCACTTGCGGTGTACCCACTCCTCTTTAACATCTACTTGTCCCCCCTAATTAACTCATTCAAAACCATGGTCTGACTGCCTACAACTAGGCAAATTATACCCACCTCATCTTCAAGATAACCACAACCCAAGACCCAAAAAACATCCTCAACAAATTCCTCACAGACATATACACCTGGATGCCAATAAACAATCTCAAACTAAACCCAACCAAAACATAAATAATGATCTCCTCCAGAGGATAAAGCAACAAACACAAACCTGATCCGGCCACCATGCATGGGAACCCAACAGGAGTCATCAGTGTGACAAAACCCTGGGAATACACATATACAACAGACTGTAACTAGAATCACACGTCAACGTAATAGCAAAGAAATACTTCTACCTGCTGCAACTAATTAGAGGGATACTCCTCTACCCAACCTTCCTGCACAGAACTCTTGCCCCATAGGCCCCCTCTCTGTGTACATACCTCACACCGAGGGGCACACAGCCTCTTGGTATTATCAAGACTAGACTGCACAAACAGCCCTTATCTTGAAATGCCAGAGCACCTCACAAAGAAACTCCAACACATCAAAAATACATAGGCACATACACAGAGAGGGAAGCTGTGTACCAATGTGTGAAGCACATGCAGAGAGAGGGAGGCTGTGTGCCCCTAGGTATGAGGTAGGTACACAAAGACGGAGGCTGTGTGCCAAGGTATGAGGCAAATAAATACACAGAGAGGGAGGCTGTGTGCCAAGGTGTGAGGCACATACACAGAGACAGAGGCTGTGTGCCAAGTTGTGAGGCACATACACAGAGAGGGAGGCTGTGTACCCCTAGGTGTGAGGCACATACACAGATATGGAGGATGTGTGCAAAAGTATGAGGTGCATACACAGAGAGGGAGGCTGTGTATCAATGCGTGACACACAAACACACAAAGAGGGATACTGGGTGCCCCTAGGTGTGAGGCTCATACACAGAGAGGGAGGCTATGTGACTAGGCGTAAGGAACATACACAAAGAGGGAGGATGTGTGCCAAGGTGTGAGGCACATACACACAGAGGTAGGCTGTGTGCCAAGGTGTGGGGCATATACACACAGAGGAAGGCTGTTTGCCAAGGTATGAGGTACATACACAGAGATGGAGGCTGTGTACCAATGTGTTAAGCACATACACAGAGAGGGAGGCTGTGTGCCCCTAGGTGTGAGGTATGTACACAAAGACGGAGGTTGTGTACCAAGGTAGGAGGCACACACACACACAGAGGGAGGCTGTGTGCCAAGGTGTGAGGCATGTACACAGAGGCAGAGACTGTGTGCCAAGGTGTGAGGCACATGCACAGAGAGGGGAGGGTGTGTCACGTGTGCCACGGTATGAGGCACATACACAGATAGGGAGGATGTGTGCCCCTAGGCTTGACACACAAACGCAGAGGGGGAGGCTGTGTGTCAAGGTATACGTCGTATACACAGAGCGGGAGACTATGGGTCAAGTGATAAGGTACATACCCAGGGAAGGAGGCTGTGTGACAAGGTGTCAGGCACATACACACCGAGATGGAGGCTGTATGCTAAGGTGTTGGGCACATATGCACAGAGGGAGGCTGTGTGCCAAGGTATGAGAACATATGGAGAGAGGGAGGATGTGTACCAATGTGTGAGGCACATACACATAGAGGGAGTGCCAAGGTGTGAGGCACATGCACAGAGAGAGGGGCTGTGTGCCCTTAGGTGTGAGGCACATGAATAGAGATGGAGGCTCTGTGCCAAGGTGTGAGGCATGTACACAGAGGCAGAGACTGTGTGCCAAGGTGTGAGGCACATGCACAGAGAGGGGAGGGTGTGTCACGTGTGCCACGGTATGAGGCACATACACAGATAGGGAGGATGTGTGCCCCTAGGCTTGACACACAAACGCAGAGGGGGAGGCTGTGTGTCAAGGTATACGTCGTATACACAGAGCGGGAGACTATGGGTCAAGTGATAAGGTACATACCCAGGGAAGGAGGCTGTGTGACAAGGTGTCAGGCACATACACACCGAGATGGAGGCTGTATGCCAAGGTGTTGGGCACATATGCACAGAGGGAGGCTGTGTGCCAAGGTATGAGAACATATGGAGAGAGGGAGGATGTGTACCAATGTGTGAGGCACATACACATAGAGGGAGTGCCAAGGTGTGAGGCACATGCACAGAGAGAGGGGCTGTGTGCCCTTAGGTGTGAGGCACATGAATAGAGATGGAGGCTCTGTGCCAAGGTGTGAGGCATGTACACAGAGGCAGAGACTGTGTGCCAAGGTGTGAGGCACATGCACAGAGAGGGGAGGGTGTGTCACGTGTGCCACGGTATGAGGCACATACACAGATAGGGAGGATGTGTGCCCCTAGGCTTGACACACAAACGCAGAGGGGGAGGCTGTGTGTCAAGGTATACGTCGTATACACAGAGCGGGAGACTATGGGTCAAGTGATAAGGTACATACCCAGGGAAGGAGGCTGTGTGACAAGGTGTCAGGCACATACACACCGAGATGGAGGCTGTATGCCAAGGTGTTGGGCACATATGCACAGAGGGAGGCTGTGTGCCAAGGTATGAGAACATATGGAGAGAGGGAGGATGTGTACCAATGTGTGAGGCACATACACATAGAGGGAGTGCCAAGGTGTGAGGCACATGCACAGAGAGAGGGGCTGTGTGCCCTTAGGTGTGAGGCACATGAATAGAGATGGAGGCTCTGTGCCAAGGTGTGAGGCATGTACACAGAGGCAGAGACTGTGTGCCAAGGTGTGAGGCACATGCACAGAGAGGGGAGGGTGTGTCACGTGTGCCACGGTATGAGGCACATACACAGATAGGGAGGATGTGTGCCCCTAGGCTTGACACACAAACGCAGAGGGGGAGGCTGTGTGTCAAGGTATACGTCGTATACACAGAGCGGGAGACTATGGGTCAAGTGATAAGGTACATACCCAGGGAAGGAGGCTGTGTGACAAGGTGTCAGGCACATACACACCGAGATGGAGGCTGTATGCCACGGTATGAGGCACACACGCAGAGATGGAGGCTGTTTGCCAAGGTGTGAGGCACATACACTGAGGGGGAGGCTGTGTGCCCTTAGGTGTGAGGCACATACACAGAGAGGGATGCTGTGTACCAATGTGTGCAGCACACAAACACAGAGGGAGGCTGTGTGCCCCTAGGTGTGGGGCACATACACAGAGAGGGATGCTGTGTACCAATGTGTGCAGCACACAAACACAGAGGGAGGCTGTGTGCCCCTAGGTGTGGGGCACATACACAGAGAGGGAGGCTGTGTGCCAAGGTATGAGGCACATACACAGGAAGGGAGGCTGTGTGCTAAAGTGTGAGACAATATTCAATGACTGTGGCTGTCCGCGAAAATGTGACACCCAGTGAGTAAAACTATATCACAAAACATGAAACTCACACTGAATGGGTGGCCCTCCAAAGCACAGACCGACACATGATAAAATGGGTGGTCCTTCAGTTGTGAAACTCAGTGAACAAGAACGGCGTAGAAGATTTCGGCTCATTAATAATGAGCAAGACTGTGCTTATAGGGGTGTCACTCACACAAAATGAGTGCCGTTCAGCTTCAGTGGGTGACTCATTAACTGTGATGAATAAACTTCTGGGGCACCAGTGGTCCAAGGATGAGTATCGGGTTCGAAGCATCAATCAGTCCACATCAGTAGTACACCTGAAGGGATACAAACAGATTGGAAACACAAGTCTAGTATAAACCTCCTTGTCCAATTTTGGTAACGTGGACGGGACAGCAGGCTAATCTCTGCAAGGTCATGGATCGTTGGTTAGTTGCAACACAGCAAAACATACAATCATTACCCAACGATAAAAGTGACTGACCAGTCAATTTCTACTTTATTATTAACACAACAGACAATTCAAGTATGCTACAAAATACAACCCACCCTGTAAAGCAAAACAGAGGACAGACACTTTCATAGAAGGAAAAGGGGTGTCCTCTAGATGCTGACAGAAGGGTAGTCAGTGCAGTAATTAATCACAATAGTTCAAGGAAACTTGGTTTTAACACAAAGGGAGCAATGCGTCGTAAAATGTCACTAGGGGCCTTCGGAGAAGGACCACGGGCACAGACCCACAATGCACCTTGTGCTGTAGATGTTCTTGGTGCTCGACAGGGTCGAGTCGGTTTCAGGGCGCTTTGCAGTTTCTGCAACAGAGTTCAAGACAGGAGACAGCTGCGGGTATCAGGACTCAGGCAGTTTGGCGAGCGAGGCTGGACAGACGGCTGCTGGCTGAGCTACACAGCGGCCGGGGTCAGGAATCATTGTCTCGGTGCTAATCGGCAGTTCTGAAACACTGGTCGAGGCCTCTCGGGCGACTTTACCATCTGTGGCATAACAACAGTCAGTGGTGCAGTCAGTTGCAGCTCAAGGGGCTCGACTGGCTCAAAAATGTCCTTTAAGGTGGACGTCGGTAGATGCTTGTCGATGCATTCCTCCTAACTTCTTCACTGGGCTTGTGTCGCCCTTTAAGGTGGACTGCCCAAAGCTGAGGAGAGTGTTGCAGGCAGCTGCCTTGTCCTTGGTTTGCTTCAGAGACTTTGTGGCACTTCCCACCTAGGAAGCTTGCTTGCACAGCCTAGCAGGGCACACTGTGTACTGGCTGGGTACCGGTTCTGGAGCTGCTGGAGGGTCCTCTTGATTCAGTATCTTCCTCTGTTCCCTAGGATATGTTAAGGGGAGGGATCTTGCTTCCCTCTTGGGAATCCTGGCCTTCCGTGACTGGCGGAAGATTTAAGGCAGACTGTACCTTCAGCCAGCATCCAATGCTAAGTTCTTCTTGCTACTCCTTGCAAAGTCTTCAGATGATTTGCCCAAAAGAGAGGCTCAGCCTGCTTTTAAAGCCAAATGGGCCACAGTGATTGGTGTAGGCTAAGCCTACCTTAATGAACCAATCCTGGGTCCTCACCAACAATCTCCTGTATGCATAAGGTCATAACCAGAGTGCTTTGCAACAGAAAAAGTAAAGGGGTGAAAACATGTAATACTAAGTCCTACCAATCTTCCTGTCTGCTGTCGATCAAAGGGTCTCTCTGATTAATGAAGCTCTCTGTGGTTCCTGAATAAAGTGTCAGGTCTCCTTTGAAGCTGCGGCGAGAACAGAATTTCTGTCTCCATCAAACCACATGCTCGTACCTTCTGAATGCGGTACCCCTCTGGGAAAGACTACTGTAAACACGCAGTCCCAGACATGACCTTTCACTGTCCATTGATATTAAGGGCGTGAGCTGGCTTCAGTTTGACACAGTGCATATCAAAGGTTGTTGGGGTTTCCTATCTCGTATCTTAACCTCTGCAGCCAGGCCCCATGTGGTCCTGTTTGAAGTATACTCTATTAGTATGCTAATTATGTTAATTGCTGGCACCATTCTGCCGGGTGCAACAAAAGGACAGGGCAGATCCATGGAGTCTTTGATAGTTAATTAGGCTGGCCATGGCATCAGGAAGGTTTTGCTCTCCCTCTTCTGAGATGACATGGTGTACTCTTGGCTGTCATATCCCAACTAAATATGACAGGGGGTTTGCGCCTGAAGGCTGTGTCCATGCCGAGTACACAGGTTTATGTGTATGTCGTGCAGTGAGCATATGAAAATATGTGCATATTAGCCCCACATATTTTCCAGAGGCTGATCTCCCATCATTCAATTTCTTTTAAAATTAAAAAAAAAACAAAAAAACAGGTGACCGCCCAGGAACCGTGTGGATGGTCAAATTCCTCACATTAACAATGACAAGACTGTGCTTCCAGGGGTGACACTCAAGCATAATGAGTGCCGTTCAGCCTCGTTGTGTGAGGCTGGTGTACAGTGACTTTAACAGCCTCGTTACGGGTTGGGCAGTGCAGTACAAATGCAGTACTAAAACCGTTACTGCTGGATTACCACACCACCCAACTGTGAGTTTGGCAGAAAGTTGGAGGATTCACCTCCAGCAATATTTTGGCAGAATTACCTCCAGAGGAATTATGGGAACGGTGATTCCACCGAAATCCCCCATGGTGTACTATGGACTCAGAATTAATTACTGCTGAAATACCACCCAACTGAATACCACCCAACTCAAAACCACCCAACTTGTAATGAGCCCCTTAGTCTCAATGAAGATACATTTGTGATTTAGCGGTAAGATGGACTGATAAGCATTTTATTTCATGAGGGATTACATTTAGAATTGGGTCTTGTTTCCATGTGAACATCGGTTTCTGGATTTAGTCTCACATGCGCGTTGCTCAATATATGACACAGAATTTGTTTTTCCTTTGCACTTTGCATTTATCTTTTGGGTGGCGTTTACATGCGATCACTTATTGCCCAGAAAGTCTTGCGTCCTGAATGCATGGGCATGATTTTATATAAAGTAATGTACACAGACGAGGAAAATATGTTTTAAAAAGAGTTAACTATGAAAAAGGTTTCATCTACAAACATAACACCGTTAAGGCACAGACAAGTATTGCAAAGGCAATGGGCCTCATTACACGGTAGGTGGAGCACCAAGGTGCTATTAGCACCTTGGTCCATGCCGCTAAAGTACCGGCACCGTCTTGATGGAAAGGGGAATTACCGCCCTATTCCAAGGTTGGCGGGGCGGTAATTCCCCCTTCCCCCATTGCCCTTCCCCATTCCCATTTTTGCCCCATAGGGCTCTATGGGAATGGGGAAGTCGCTAATTATGGTGCCGCAAATTGTGGTACCGTAATTAGCACCCTGGTCCCTTTGCGGGTTGGTTTTTAACGCCTGCTAAACAGCAGGCGTTAAATTACCTACCTGCAAACGGACCTCATAGTAAGGCGGTTAGAGTTTACCGGTACCGGTAAGGGCACAGGTACCGGCAAACCCTTACCGCCGTCCGTGTAATGAGGCCCAATATGTCCATATGACCAGGAAACAAGCCAAGTCGGTCACACTCGAATTTAAACCTCATCTGACAATACAGCCCTACTTGCCAAGCCCAGTGCTCATAGTGGGCGTGAGCATTTGGGCGCGGTGCTCCTGTACCTTTTTAATTAACTTTTACCGTTCCTATACTTTTATTTTAAAAATAAACTGTTCAGGTATGGTTGTGAACTGGGGATTCGAACCTGGAACCGGCTAGAGCGGCTCCAACCTTACATCACGGGGAGCTATCGTAGAATTGCAAACTGCAAAAGGCAGGAGGGAATATTTTCCCAGTACTTGCAGCCAAGTTATGGAACTCACTACCCCTCTCACTAAGATCCGAACCAGCCCTCCACCCATTCAAAAGAAATGCCAAAATCTGGCTTTCAACGGAACCTCCTGTATCCAGCTTGTTATCTGCAAACGATTAGAATACAACACCTCACCCATTCTTTGTAAAGCTTGATCTTTTGTGCAAATGTAGCATTCCGTAGCTTTGCACACTGTATACCTATGTAACAATTGTAAATATAAGATTGCTGTAACCTATCTTTTCAAACACATTGTAACTTTTGTAACTTTCTGTAAAATTGTATAACTGCTGTATATATCAGTATCTCCTGTAACTTATGTAACCTGGTTATATCAGTACCTCCTGTAACTTATGTAACCTGGTTATATCAGTACCTCCTGTAATTATGTCGTAAGAAATGCGCCCAGATGCCTTCAGACTGAGAGGGCAATACAAATAAACAAACTAAACTAAAGTAAACTGCCGGGTTGTTGTTATTTGTTCCGTGGCCTGCATGAGACAAAGCCCATTCAAGCCCCACCATAGCCCTGCCCGTGCAGTAACAGAATGTTTCTTTTGCATTTAAGCAACTTAATGTGAACATTCTGCATTACGTGCAGTGAATGGGTGGGTGGGAGCAGTGGCTTTAATCTTTAGCATGCCCCATAAGAGGTGCCAATGGCGGGCGATTAGAAAGGGGAGGGTGCACAAAGGTGCATGCTGTGGAGGACAATAAATAAAGGCAATCGGCCTCATTACGAGTTTCAAGGTACAGTAACAACGGTACCGGTAAGCTTGCCGGTACTGTTGTTACTGCACTGGCAAACTACGAGTTCTGCTCGCAGGTGCCTTTGCACCCGCTAGGTCTGACCTGGCCGGCATACCGGCACCCGCGAGCAGAGCAATCTGCATGCACTGGCACCATTCACGAATGGTGCCGGTGCATCCGGCTTCCCCAATCCCATTGAGCCAATTTTTCTGCGCACAATTATGGGCAATTCCCGGGTCTGCCGGGGATGTAATACCTCAGGAATTGCCCATTTCTGGGTGCCGCTAAAATTCCAAAGTTTAGCGGCAACCTGGCGGTTTTACCAGCAAGGCTACTGCCAAACTTGTAATGAGGACTAATGGGGTTATTTAAAATGCATATTGCCTTTTCTTTCAGCCTTTACACAGTGTTGGGGGTGGAATGGGGGAAAGGTGGGACCCAGGTATGGGGTTTGAGGAAGGGGCTGGGCCAGCAGGGAACATAGCTCCACTACTTCTTTTCATACACTTGGACTACTGCCCGAGCCTCAGTTCGGCTCTAGCGTGGATGTGCTTGAATCAAGTGTTGGCAAGTACTGATGAAGTGTGAGACAAGGTCTAACGCGTAGTGTGAAGGGCTTTGCCTCAGGAAAACACTTCATGCGAACTGATTGCCAGCAGCTTCCAGCATTAATAGACTTCCCATCTTATCGGTGGTAAACGTAAGTCTTTTTTAAATGATTTTTTCTTCTGATTTCCTGTTTTTTTGGTTATGACTATTGTGCTGAATTGCATTTTGCCTGTTGTTCCCACTGTTTTCAGTGTACTCTTTTCAGTGTGCTGTTTTCAGTGTACTCTTTTCAGTGTGCTGTTTTCAGTGTACTGTTTTGATGGGGGTATTCATGGGGGTATTCATTTGGGCATGTTGTTATTCGTGTAGTATCTTCCGTGTACTGTTTTCAATGTACTCCTTTGTGTCTACTGTTTTGATGAGGGTACTGATAGGGGAAAGATGTTATCAGTGTACTGTATTCAGTGTTCTGTTATCATTGTTTTCTTTAGTGTACTGTTTGGATGAGCGTATTGATTTGGGCACGTTGTTATCAGTGTACTGTTTGGAGTGTCTTGTTTTCAGTGTACAGTTTTGATGAGGGTATTGATTTGGGTTTAGCATTCTTTCATTGATGGGTGAAATTTCGATGGTTTTTTTTTCCGAGTACATTTTACCGAAAAAACTCATCTAAATATATAGGAGGGGGAGGGGGGTTGGAAAAGTATATATAAGGGGTGGGGTGGTCGGGAATAGGTAAAAACAATAGAGGATGGGGGACTTTGGGTTGGGGGGACCCAACAAATAAACAATTTCCATGAGTTTTTTCCATACAAATACTCGAAAAAACATTGAAATTTCACCCATTGATGACATGACATAGAACCATTGATTTGGGCATGTTGTTTCCATTGTACTGTTTTCAGTGTACTCTTTTCACTGTACTGTTTTCAGTGTATGATATGATATTTTATTTATATCGCGCTCATACACAGGTGTTTCAGAGTGTACTTTAGACTTTGTTTTCAGTGTGCTGTTTTCGGTGTATTGTTTTCAGTTTACTCTTTTAGTGTGCTGTTTTCAATTTACTGTTTTGTTAAGGGTATTGATTTGGGTATGTTGTTTTCAGTGTACTCTTTTCAGTGTACTCTTTTCAGTGTACTTCTGTTTTAAATGTACTATTTTCAGGTTAATGTTTTGATGAGTGTATAGATTTGGTCATGGTGTTTTCAGTGTAATGTTTTCAGTGTACTCTTTTCAGTATACTGTTTTTATGGGGGTATTGATTTGGGCACTTTGCTTTCAGTGTGCTCTTTTCAGTGTATTGTTTTCATGGTACTCTTTTCAGTGTGCTGTTTTCAATTTACTGTTTTGTTGAGGGTATTGATTTGGGCATGCTGTTGTCAGTGTACTGTTTTCAGTATACTCTTCAGTGTACTGTTTTTATGAGGGTATTGATTTGGGCACTTTGCTTTCAGTGTGCTCTTTTCATGTATTGTTTTCATGGTACTCTTTTCAGTGTGCTGTTTCCAATTTACTGTTTTGTTGAGGGTATTGATTTGGGAATGCTGTTGTCAGTGTACTGTTTTCAGTGTACTCTTCAGTGTACTGTTTTATGAGGGTATTGATTTGGGCACTTTGCTTTCAGTGTGCTCTTTTCAGTGTATTGTTTTCAGTTTACCCTTTTGATGGCGTGTATGCAGTACCTGTTGTGCATGGCCACTGTGCTGAACTGTATTTTGCGCCTTTTGCCTTTAGTCGGTTATTCTGACTGTATTGTTTTGATGGTGGTGTGGGACAAGAAGGAGGATGTGTTGGTGTGGCATGTAAGGACGGTGGCAAAGGCAGTCCTAGCCAGAGGAGGAGGGAGGACCCCAGAGGATCCCGCATTGCTGCAGGAGCAGCGTAGCACTGGCACATAAGGGCGGCAGCCAGAGAAGTCCCGTGCAGAGGAGGAGAAGCCTGTAAGGACCTAAGGTCCTGGGAGGACCCCTGAGGATCCCGCCATGCTGCCGAACCAGCGCCATTACTAAATAAGATAAAGCGCAGCGCGCAGTGCCGCTGCATAATGGCGGTGTCAGGGGCAGTCTCAGATAGAGGAGGAGGCACCTGTGAGGACACCGGAGGATCGCGCCATGCTGCTGAGCCAGCGCCATTACTAAATAAGGTAAAGTGCAGCGCACAGTGCCGCTGCATAATGGTGGGGTCAGGGGCAGTCTCAGATAGAGGAGGAGACACCTGTGAGGACCCCAGAGGATCCTGCCATGCTGCTGAGCCAGCGCCATTACTAAATAAGATAAAGCGCAGCGCGCAGTGCCGCTGCATAATGGCAGTGTTAGGGGCAGTCTCAGATAGAGGAGGAGACACCTGTGAGGACCCCAGAGGATCCTGCCATGCTGCTGAGCCAGCGCCATTACTTAATAAGATAGAGCGCAGCGCGCAGTGCCGCTGCATAATGGCAGGGTTAGGGGCAGTCTCAGATAGAGGAGGAGACACCTATGAGGACCCCCGAGGATCGCGCCATGCTGCTGAGCCAGCGCCATTACTAAATAGGATAAAGCGCAGCGCACAGTGCCGCTGCATAATGGCGGTGTTAGGGGCAGTCTCAGATAGAGGAGGAGACATCTGTGAGGACCACGGAGGATCCTGCCATGCTGCTGAACCAGCACCATCACTAAATAAGATAAAGCGCAGCACGCAGTGCCGCTGCATAATGGCGGTGTTAGGGCAGTCTCAGATAGAGGAGGAGACACCTGTGAGGACCCCGGAGGATCGCGCCATGCTGCTGAGCCAGCGCCATTACTAAATAAGATAAAGCGCAGCGCCCAGTGCTGCTGCATAATGGCGGTGTTAGGGGCAGTCTCAGATAGAGGAGGAGACACCTGTGAGGACCCCGGAGGATCCTGCCATGCTGCTGAGGCAGCGCCATTACTAAATAAGGTAAAGCGCAGCGCGCAGTGCCGCTGCATAATGGCAGTGTTAGGGGCAGTCTCAGATAGAGGAGGAGACACCTGTGAGGACCCCAGAGGATCCTGCCATGCTGCTGAGCCAGCGACATTACTAAATAAGATAGAGCACAGCGCACAGTGCTGCTGCATAATGGCAGTGTTAGGGGCAGTCTCAGATAGAGGAGGAGACACCTGTGAGGAGCCCGGAGGATCCTGCCATGCTGCTGAGCCAGCACCATCACTAAATAAGATAAAGCGCAGCGCACAGTGCCGCTGCATAATGGCGGTGTCAGGGGCAGTCTCAGATAGAGGAGGAGACACCTGTGAGGACCCCAGAGGATCCTGCCATGCTGCTGAGCCAGCGACATTACTAAATAAGATAGAGCACAGCGCGCAGTGCTGCTGCATAATGGCAGTGTTAGGGGCAGTCTCAGATAGAGGAGGAGACACCTGTGAGGACCCCAGAGGATCCTGCCATGCTGCTGAGCCAGCACCATTACTAAATAAGATAAAGTGCAGCGCGCAGTGCCGCTGCATAATGGCGGTGTCAGGGTCAGTGTCAGATAGAGGAGGAGACACCTGTGAGGACCCCGGAGGATCGCGCCATGCTGCTGAGCCAGCGCCATTACTAAATAAGATAAAGCGCAGCGCGCAGTGCCACTGCATAATGGCGGTGTCAGGGGCAGTCTCAGATAGAGGAGGAGACACCTGTGAGGACCCCGGAGGATTGCGCCATGCTGCTGAGCCAGCGCCATTACTAAATAAGATAAAGCGCAGCGCGCAGTGCCGATGCATAATGGCGGTGTTAGGGGCAGTCTCAGATAGAGATGGAGACACCTGTGAGGACCCTGGAGGATCGTGCCATGCTGCTGAGCAAGCGCCATTACTAAATAAGATAAAGCGCAGCGCGCTGTGCCGCTGCATAATGGCAGTGTCAGGGGCAGTCACAGATAGAGGAGGAGACACCTGTGAGGACCCGGGAGGATCGCGCCATGCTGCTGTGCCAGCGCCATTACTAAATAAGATAAAGCGCGCAGTGCCGCTGCATAATGGCGGTGTCAGGGGCAGTCTCAGATAGAGGAGGAGACACCTGTGAGGACCCTGGAGGATCGCGCCACGCTGCTGAGCCAGCGCCATTACTAAATAAGATAAAGCGCAGCGCGCAGTGCCGCTGCATAATGGCAGTGTTAGGGGCAGTCTCAGATAGAGGAGGAGATACCTGTGAGGACCCCAGAGGATCCTGCCATGCTGCTGAGCCAGCGCCATTACTAAATAAGATAGAGCGCAGCGCGCAGTGCCGCTGCATAATGGCAGTGTTAGGGGCAGTCTCAGATAGAGGAGGAGACACCTGTGAGGACCCCAGAGGATCCTGCCATGCTGCTGAGCCAGCGCCATCACTAAATAAGATAAAGCGCAGCGCGCAGTGCCGCTGCATAATGGCGGTGTTAGGGGCAGTCTCAGATAGAGGAGGAGACACCTGTGAGGACCCCAGAGGATCCTGCCATGCTGCTGAGCCAGCGCCATTACTAAATAGGATAAAGCGCAGCGCGCAGTGCCGCTGCATAATGGCCGTGTCAGGGGCAGTCTCAGATAGAGGAGGAGACACCTGTGAGGACCCCGGAGGATTGCGCCATGCTGCTGAGCCAGCGCCATTACTAAATAAGATAAAGCGCAGCGCGCAGTGCTGCTGAATAATGGCGGTGTCAGGGGCAGTCTCAGATAGAGGAGGAGACACCCATGAGGACCCTGGAGGATCGCGCCATGCTGCTGAGCCAGCGCCATTACTAAATAAGATAAAGCGCAGCGCGCAGTGCCGCTGCATAATGGCAGTGATAGGGGCAGTCTCAGATAGAGGAGGAGACACCTGTGAGGACCCCGGAGGATCGCGCCATGCTGCTGAGCTAGCGCCATTACTAAATGAGGTAAAGTGCAGCACGCAGTGCCGCTGCATAATGGCGGTGTTAGGGCAGTCTCCGATAGAGGAGGAGACACCTGTGAGGAACCCAGAGGATCCTGCCATGCTGCTGAGCCAGCGCCATCACTAAATAAGATAAAGCGCAGCACGCAGTGCCGCTGCATAATGGCGGTTTTAGAGGCAGTCTCAGATAGAGGAGGAGACACCTGTGAGGACCCCAGAGGATCCTGCCATGCTGCTGAGCCAGCGCCATTACTAAATAAGATAAAGCGCAGCACGCAGTGCCGCTGCATAATGGCGGTGTTAGGGCAGTCTCAGATAGAGGAGACACCTATGAGGACCCCCGAGGATCGCGCCATGCTGCTGAGCCAGCACCATTACTAAATAAGATAAAGCGCAGCGCACAGTGCCGCTGCATAATGGCGGTGTTAGGGGCAGTCTCAGATAGAGGAGGAGACACCTGTGAGGAGCCCGGAGGATCCTGCCATGCTGCTGAGGCAGCACCATTACTAAATAAGATAAAGCGCAGCGCGCAGTGCCGCTGCATAATGGTGGGGTCAGGGTCAGTCTCAGATAGAGGAGGAGACACCTGTGAGGACCCCGGAGGATCGCGCCATGCTGCTGAGCCAGCGCCATTACTAAATAAGATAAAGCGCAGCGCGCAGTGCTGCTGCATAATGGCGGTGTTAGGGCAGTCTCAGATAGAGGAGGAGACACCTGTGAGGACCCCGGAGGATCGCGCCATGCTGCTGAGCCAGCGCCATTACTAAATAAGATAGAGCGCAGCGCACAGTGCCGCTGCATAATGGCGGTGTTAGGGCAGTCTCAGATAGAGGAGGAGACACCTGTGAGGACCCTGGAGGATCACGCAATGCTGCTGAGCCAGTGCCATTACTAAATAAGATAAAGCAAAGCGCGCAGTGCCGCTGCATAATGGCGGTGTCAGGGGCAGTCTCAGATAGAGGAGGAGACACATGTGAGGACCCTGGAGGATCGCGCCATGCTGCTGAGCCAGCACCATTACTAAATAAGATAAAGCGCAGCGTGCAGTGCCGCTGCATAATGGCAGTGTCAGGGGCAGTCTCAGATAGAGGAGGAGACACCTGTGAGGACCCGGGAGGATCGCGCCATGCTGCTGTGCCAGGGCCATTACTAAATAAGATAAAGCGCGCAGTGCCGCTGCATAATGGCGGTGTCAGGGGCAGTCTCAGATAGAGGAGGAGACACCTGTGAGGACCCTGGAGGATCGCGCCACGCTGCTGAGCCAGCGCCATTACTAAATAAGATAAAGCGCAGCGCGCAGTGCCGCTGCATAATGGCAGTGTTAGGGGCAGTCACAGATAGAGGAGGAGATACCTGTGAGGACCCGGGAGGATCGCGCCATGCTGCTGTGCCAGCGCCATTACTAAATAAGATAAAGCGCGCAGTGCCGCTGCATAATGGCGGTGTCAGGGGCAGTCTCAGATAGAGGAGGAGACACCTGTGAGGACCCTGGAGGATCGCGCCACGCTGCTGAGCCAGCGCCATTACTAAATAAGATAGAGCGCAGCGCACAGTGCCGCTGCATAATGGCGGTGTTAGGGGCAGTCTCAGATAGAGGAGGAGACACCTGTGAGGACCCCGGAGGATCCTGCCATGCTGCTGAGGCAGCACCATTACTAAATAAGATAAAGCGCAGCGCGCAGTGCCGCTGCATAATGGCGGTGTCAGGGTCAGTCTCAGATAGAGGAGGAGACACCTGTGAGGACCCTGGAGGATCACGCAATGCTGCTGAGCCAGTGCCATTACTAAATAAGATAAAGCAAAGCGCGCAGTGCCGCTGCATAATGGCGGTGTCAGGGGCAGTCTCAGATAGAGGAGGAGACACATGTGAGGACCCTGGAGGATCGCGCCATGCTGCTGAGCCAGCACCATTACTAAATAAGATAAAGCGCAGCGTGCAGTGCCGCTGCATAATGGCAGTGTCAGGGGCAGTCTCAGATAGAGGAGGAGACACCTGTGAGGACCCGGGAGGATCGCGCCATGCTGCTGTGCCAGCGCCATTACTAAATAAGATAAAGCGCGCAGTGCCGCTGCATAATGGCGGTGTCAGGGGCAGTCTCAGATAGAGGAGGAGACACCTGTGAGGACCCTGAAGGATCGCGCCACGCTGCTGAGCCAGCGCCATTACTAAATAAGATAAAGCGCAGCGCGCAGTGCCGCTGCATAATGGCAGTGTTAGGGGCAGTCTCAGATAGAGGAGGAGATACCTGTGAGGACCCCAGAGGATCCTGCCATGCTGCTGAGCCAGCGCCATTACTAAATAAGATAGAGCGCAGCGCGCAGTGCCGCTGCATAATGGCAGTGTTAGGGGCAGTCTCAGATAGAGGAGGAGACACCTGTGAGGACCCCAGAGGATCCTGCCATGCTGCTGAGCCAGCGCCATCACTAAATAGGATAAAGCGCAGCGCGCAGTGCCGCTGCATAATGGCCGTGTCAGGGGCAGTCTCAGATAGAGGAGGAGACACCTGTGAGGACCCCGGAGGATTGCGCCATGCTGCTGAGCCAGCGCCATTACTAAATAAGATAAAGCGCAGCGCGCAGTGCTGCTGAATAATGGCGGTGTCAGGGGCAGTCTCAGATAGAGGAGGAGACACCCATGAGGACCCTGGAGGATCGCGCCATGCTGCTGAGCCAGCGCCATTACTAAATAAGATAAAGCGCAGCGCGCAGTGCCGCTGCATAATGGCAGTGATAGGGGCAGTCTCAGATAGAGGAGGAGACACCTGTGAGGACCCCGGAGGATCGCGCCATGCTGCTGAGCTAGCGCCATTACTAAATAAGGTAAAGTGCAGCACGCAGTGCCGCTGCATAATGGCGGTGTTAGGGCAGTCTCCGATAGAGGAGGAGACACCTGTGAGGAACCCAGAGGATCCTGCCATGCTGCTGAGCCAGCGCCATCACTAAATAAGATAAAGCGCAGCACGCAGTGCCGCTGCATAATGGCGGTTTTAGAGGCAGTCTCAGATAGAGGAGGAGACACCTGTGAGGACCCCAGAGGATCCTGCCATGCTGCTGAGCCAGCGCCATTACTAAATAAGATAAAGCGCAGCACGCAGTGCCGCTGCATAATGGCGGTGTTAGGGCAGTCTCAGATAGAGGAGGAGACACCTATGAGGACCCCCGAGGATCGCGCCATGCTGCTGAGCCAGCACCATTACTAAATAAGATAAAGCGCAGCGCACAGTGCCGCTGCATAATGGCGGTGTTAGGGGCAGTCTCAGATAGAGGAGGAGACACCTGTGAGGAGCCCGGAGGATCCTGCCATGCTGCTGAGGCAGCACCATTACTAAATAAGATAAAGCGCAGCGCGCAGTGCCGCTGCATAATGGTGGGGTCAGGGTCAGTCTCAGATAGAGGAGGAGACACCTGTGAGGACCCCGGAGGATCGCGCCATGCTGCTGAGCCAGCGCCATTACTAAATAAGATAAAGCGCAGCGCGCAGTGCTGCTGCATAATGGCGGTGTTAGGGCAGTCTCAGATAGAGGAGGAGACACCTGTGAGGACCCCGGAGGATCGCGCCATGCTGCTGAGCCAGCGCCATTACTAAATAAGATAGAGCGCAGCGCACAGTGCCGCTGCATAATGGCGGTGTTAGGGGCAGTCTCAGATAGAGGAGGAGACACCTGTGAGGACCCCGGAGGATCCTGCCATGCTGCTGAGGCAGCACCATTACTAAATAAGATAAAGCGCAGCGCGCAGTGCCGCTGCATAATGGCGGTGTCAGGGTCAGTCTCAGATAGAGGAGGAGACACCTGTGAGGACCCTGGAGGATCACGCAATGCTGCTGAGCCAGTGCCATTACTAAATAAGATAAAGCAAAGCGCGCAGTGCCGCTGCATAATGGCGGTGTCAGGGGCAGTCTCAGATAGAGGAGGAGACACATGTGAGGACCCTGGAGGATCGCGCCATGCTGCTGAGCCAGCACCATTACTAAATAAGATAAAGCGCAGCGTGCAGTGCCGCTGCATAATGGCAGTGTTAGGGGCAGTCTCAGATAGAGGAGGAGACACCTGTGAGGACCCCAGAGGATCCTGCCATGCTGCTGAGCCAGCGCCATTACTAAATAAGATAGAGCGCAGCGCGCAGTGCCGCTGCATAATGTCAGTGTTAGGGGCAGTCTCAGATAGAGGAGGAGACACCTGTGAGGACCCCAGAGGATCCTGCCATGCTGCTGAGCCAGCACCATCACTAAATAAGATAAAGCGCAGCACGCAGTGCCGCTGCATAATGGCGGTGTCAGGGGCAGTCTCAGATAGAGGAGGAGACACCTGTGAGGACCCCGGAGGATCGCGCCATGCTGCTGAGCCAGCGCCATTACTAAATAAGATAAAGCGCAGCGCGCAGTGCCACTGCATAATGGCTGTGTCAGGGGCAGTCTCAGATAGAGGAGGAGACACCTGTGAGGACCCCAGAGGATCGCGCCATGCTGCTGAGGCAGCACCATTACTGAATAAGATAAAGCGCAGCGCGCAGTGCTGCTGCATAATGGCGGTGTCAGGGGCAGTCTCAGATAGAGGAGGAGACACCTGTGAGGACCCCAGAGGATCGCGCCATGCTGCTGAGCCAGCGCCATTACTAAATAAGATAAAGTGCAGCGCGCAGTGCCGCTGCATAATGGCGGTGTCAGGGGCAGTCTCAGATAGAGGAGGAGACACCTGTGAGGACCCTGGAGGATCGCGCCACGCTGCTGAGCCAGCGCCATTACTAAATAAGATAAAGCACAGCGCGCAGTGCCGCTGCATAATGGCAGTGTTAGGGGCAGTCTCTGATAGAGGAGGAGACACCTGTGAGGACCCCAGAGGATCCTGCATGCTGCTGAGCCAGCGCCATTACTAAATAAGATAAAGCGCAGCGCGCAGTGCCGCTGAATAATGGCAGTGATAGGGGCAGTCTCAGATAGAGGAGGAGACACCTGTGAGGACCCCGGAGGATCGCGCCATGCTGCTGAGCTAGCGCCATTACTAAATAAGGAAAAGTGCAGCGCGCAGTGCCGCTGCATAATGGCGGTGTTAGGACAGTCTCCGATAGAGGAGGAGACACCTGTGAGGACCCCAGAGGATCCTGCCATGCTGCTGAGCCAGCGCCATCACTAAATAAGATAAAGCGCAGCGCACAGTGCCACTGCATAATGGCGGTGTTAGGGGCAGTCTCAGATAGAAGAGGAGACACCTGTGAGGACCCCGGAGGATCGCGCCATGCTGCTGAGCCAGCGCCATTACTAAATAGGGTAAAGCGCAGCGCGCAGTGCCGCTGCATAATGACGGTGTTAGGGGCAGTCTCAGATAGAGGAGGAGACACCTGTGAGGACCCCAGAGGATCCTGCCATGCTGCTGAGCTGGCGTTAGCGAGGCACTGTGAGTGCCAGGGAACCTAGCTGTTGCTTACATGGCATCTTCAGAATGCCTGTTCTATTGCTATCTTTTGTACTGTGTTATGAACAGACTGTGCTCTTCTTTCGCAACTAATCACTAATGAAAATGTTTTTTATGTGGAAGAAAATATCTACCTGTACCTTGTATTCATTAAACTAAGTCTACTGTAGGATATTTCCATATGGCACGCTTCTATGCGTAAGATAAAGACAATTATTTCATAAAAATTTACTTTTTGATTTAGAAAGTCTGTCCAATAGGAGCAACCTGTTCCTATGCACTTGGAGGCTTTCTTGCAGCATCCTGTGTGGTCCTCAACAGACGGGGAAAGCCAGTAATCCTGGATCCTATCTGGAGGGTCTCCACCTCGCTGGGGAGATGGGGAAAGCCAGTAATCCTGGATCCTATCTGGAGGGTCTCCACTTCGCTGGGGAGACGGGGAAAGGCAGCAATCCTGGATCCTATCTGGAGGGTCTCCACCTCACTGGGGAGACGGGGAAAGCCAATAATCCTGGATCCTATTCGCTGGGGAGACGGGGAAAGCCAGCAATTTCTCAACCTATCTTGAGGGTCTCCACCTCGCAGGGGAGACGGGGAAAGGCAGCAAACCTGGATACTATCTGGAGGGTCTCCACTTCGCTGGGGAGACGGGGAAAGCCAGCAATCCTGGATCCTATCTGGAGGGTCTCCACCTCACTGGGTAAACGGGGAAAGGGAACAATCCTGGATCCTATCTGGAGGGTCTCTACTTCGCTGGGGAGACGGGGAAAGCCAGTAATCCTGGATCCTATCTGGAGGGTCTCCACCTCGCTGGGGAGAAAGGGAAAGGCAGCAATCCTGGATCCTATCTGGAGGGTCTCCACCTCGCTGGGGAGACGGGGAAAAGCAGCAATCCTGCATCCTATCTGGAGGGTCTCTACTTCGTTAAGGAAACGGGGAAAGCCAGTAATCCTGGATCCTATCTTGAGGGTCTCCACCTCGCTGGGGAGACTGGGAAAGGCAGCAATCCTGGATCCTATCTGGAGGGTCTCCACTTCGCTGGGGAGACGGGGAAAGGCAGTAATCCTGGATCCTATCTGGAGGGTCTCTACTTCATTAGGGAAATGGGGAAAGCCAGTAATCCTGGATCCTATCTGGAGGGTCTCCACCTCGCTGTGGAGACGGGGAAAGCCAGCAATCCTGGATCCTATCTGGAGGGTCTCCACTTTGCTGGGAGACGGGGAAAGCCAGCAATCCTGGATCCTATCTGGAGGGTCTCCACTTCTCTGGGGAGACGGGGAAAGCCAGCAATCCTGGATCCTATCTGGAGGGTCTCCACTTCGCTGGGGAGACGGGGAAAGCCAGCAATCCTGGATCCTACCTGGAGGGTCTCCAACTCGCTGGGGAGACGGGGAAAGGCAGCAATCCTGGATCCTATCTGGAGGGTCTCCACTTCGCTGGGGAGACGGGGAAAGCCAGCAGTCCTGGATCCTATCTGGAGGGTGTCCACCTCGCTGGGGAGACGGGGAAAGGCAGCAATCCTGGATCCTATCTGGTCTGTCTCCACCTCGCTGGGGAGACGGGAAAAGCCAGCAATCCTGGATCCTATCTGGAGGGTCTCCACCTCGCTGGGGAGACGTGGAAAGCCAGCAATCCTGGATCCTTTCTGGAGGGTCTCCACTTCGCTGGGGAGACGGGGAAAGGCAGCAATCCTGGATCCTATCTGGAGGGTCTCCACCTCGCTGGGGAGACTGGGAAAGGCAGCAGTCCTGGATCCTATCTGGAGGGTCTCCACTTCGCTGGGGAGACGGGGAAAGCCAGCAGTCCTGGATCCTTTCTGGAGGGTCTCCACTTCGCTGGGTTGAAGGGGAAAGGCAGCAATCCTGGATCCTATCTGGAGGGTCTACACCTCGCTGGGGAGACGGGGAAATGCAGCAATCCTGGATCCTATCTGGAGGGTCTCCACCTCGCTGGGGAGACGAGGAAAGCCAGCAATCCTGGATCCTATCTGGAGGGTCTCCACCTCGGAGGTGAGACGGGGAAAGGCAGCAGTCCTGGATCCTTTCTGGAGGGTCTCCACCTCGCTGGGGAGACGGGGAAAGCCAGCAGTCCTGGATCCTATCAGGAGGGTCTCCACCTCGCTGGGGGGACGGGGAAAGCCAGCAATCCTGGATCCTTTCTGGAGGGTCTCCACTTCGCTGGGTTGACGGGGAAAGGCAGCAATCCTGGATCCTATCTGGAGGGTCTCCACCTCGCTGGGGAGACGGGGAAAGGCAGCAACCCTGGATCCTATCTGGAGGGTCTCCACCTTGCTGGGGAGACGAGGAAAGGCAGTAATCCTGGATCCTATCTGGAGGGTCTCTACTTCATTAGGGAAATGGGGAAAGCCAGTAATCCTGGATCCTATCTGGAGGGTCTCCACCTCGCTGTGGAGACGGGGAAAGCCAGCAATCCTGGATCCTATCTGGAGGGTCTCCACTTCGCTGGGAGACGGGGAAAGCCAGCAATCCTGGATCCTATCTGGAGGGTCTCCACTTCTCTGGGGAGACGGAGAAAGCCAGCAATCCTGGATCCTATCTGGAGGGTCTCCACTTCGCTGGGGAGACGGGGAAAGCCAGCAATCCTGGATCCTACCTGGAGGGTCTCCAACTCGCTGGGGAGACGGGGAAAGGCAGCAATCCTGGATCCTATCTGGAGGGTCTCCACTTCGCTGGGGAGACGGGGAAAGCCAGCAGTCCTGGATCCTATCTGGAGGGTGTCCACCTCGCTGGGGAGACGGGGAAAGGCAGCAATCCTGGATCCTATCTGGTCTGTCTCCACCTCGCTGGGGAGACGGGGAAAGCCAGCAATCCTGGATCCTATCTGGAGGGTCTCCACCTCGCTGGGGAGACGTGGAAAGCCAGCAATCCTGGATCCTTTCTGGAGGGTCTCCACTTCGCTGGGGAGACGGGGAAAGGCAGCAATCCTGGATCCTATCTGGAGGGTCTCCACCTCGCTGGGGAGACGGGGAAAGGCAGCAGTCCTGGATCCTATCTGGAGGGTCTCCACTTCGCTGGGGAGACGGGGAAAGCCAGCAGTCCTGGATCCTTTCTGGAGGGTCTCCACTTCGCTGGGTTGAAGGGGAAAGGCAGCAATCCTGGATCCTATCTGGAGGGTCTCCACCTCGCTGGGGAGACGGGGAAAGACAGCAATCCTGGATCCTATCTGGAGGGTCTCCACCTCGCTGGGGAGACGAGGAAAGCCAGCAATCCTGGATCCTATCTGGAGGGTCTCCACCTCGGAGGTGAGACGGGGAAAGGCAGCAGTCCTGGATCCTTTCTGGAGGGTCTCCACCTCGCTGGGGAGACGGGGAAAGCCAGCAGTCCTGGATCCTATCAGGAGGGTCTCCACCTCGCTGGGGAGACGGGGAAAGCCAGCAATCCTGGATCCTTTCTGGAGGGTCTCCACTTCGCTGGGTTGACGGGGAAAGGCAGCAATCCTGGATCCTATCTGGAGGGTCTCCACCTCGCTGGGGAGACGGGGAAAGGCAGCAACCCTGGATCCTATCTGGAGGGTCTCCACCTCGCTGGGGAGACGAGGAAAGCCAGCAATCCTGGATCCTATCTGGAGGGTCTCCAACTCGCTGGGGAGACAGGGAAAGCCAGCAATCCTGGATCCTATCTGGAGGGTCTCCACCTCACTGGGGAGACGGGGAAAGCCAGCAATCCTGGATCCTATCTGGAGGGTCTCCAACTCGCTGGGGAGACGGGGAAAGCCAGCAATCCTGGATCCTATCTGGAGGGTCTCCACCTCGCTGGGGAGACGGGGAAAGCCAGCAATCCTGGATCCTATCTGGAGGGTCTCCACCTCGCTGGGGAGACGGGGAAAGCCAGCAATCCTGGATCCTATCTGGAGGGTCTCCACTTCGCTGGGGAGACGGGGAATGGCAGCAATCCTGGATCCTTTCTTTAGGGTCTCCACCTCGCTGAGGAGACGGGGAAAGGCAGCAATCCTGGATCCTATCTGGAGGGTCTCCACCTCGCTGGGGAGACGGGGAAAGCCAGCAATCCTGGATCCTATCTGGAGGGTCTCCACCTCGCTGGGAAGACGGGGAAAGCCAGCAATCCTGGATCCTATCTGGAGGGTCTCCACCTCGCTGGGGAGACGGGGAAAGCCAATAATCCTGGATCCTATTCGCTGGGGAGACGGGGAAAGCCAGCAATTTCTCAACCTATCTTGAGGGTCTCCACCTCGCTGGGGAGACGGGGAAAGGCAGCAAACCTGGATACTATCTCGAGGGTCTCCACTTCGCTGGGGAGACGGGGAAAGCCAGCAATCCTGGATCCTATCTGGAGGGTCTCCACCTCGCTGGGGAGACGGGGAAAGGCAGCAATCCTGGATCCTATCTGGAGGGTCTCTACTTCGCTGGGGAGATGGGGAAAGCCAGTAATCCTGGATCCTATCTGGAGGGTCTCCACCTCGCTGGGGAGACGGGGAAAGGCAGCAATCCTGGATCCTATCTGGAGGGTCTCCACCTCGCTGGGGAGACGGGGAAAGGCAGCAATCCTGCATCCTTTCTGGAGGGTCTCCACCTCGCTGGGGAGACGGGGAAAGGCAGTAATCCTGGATCCTATCTGGAGGGTCTCCACCTCGCTGGGGAGACGGGGAAAGGCAGCAATCCTGGATCCTTTCTGGAGGGTCTCCACTTCGCTGGGGAGACGGGGAAAGCCAGCAATCCTGGATCCTATCTGGAGGGTCTGTACTTCGCTGGGGAGACAGGGAAAGCCAGCTATCCTGGATCCTGTCTGGATGGTCTCCACTTCGCTGGGGAGACAGGGAAAGGCAGTAATCCTGGATCCTATCTGGATGGTCCCCACTTCGCTGGGGAGACAGGGAAAGGCAGCAATCCTGGATCCTATCTGGAGGGTCTCCACCTCGCTGGGGAGACGGGGAAAGGCAGCAATCCTGCATCCTATCTGGAGGGTCTCTACTTCGTTAGGGAAACGTGGAAAGCCAGTAATCCTGGATCCTATCTTGAGGGTCTCCACCTCGCTGGGGAGACGGGGAAAGGCAGCAATCCTGGATCCTATCTGGAGGGTCTCCACTTCGCTGGGGAGACGGGGAAAGGCAGTAATCCGGGATCCTATCTGGAGGGTCTCTACTTCGTTAGGGAAATGGGGAAAGCCAGTAATCCTGGATCCTATCTGGAGGGTCTCCACCTCGCTGTGGAGACGGGGAAAGCCAGCAATCCTGGATCCTATCTAGAGGGTCTCCACTTCGCTGGGAGACGGGGAAAGCCAGCAATCCTGGATCCTATCTGGAGGGTCTCCACTTCTCTGGGGAGACGGGGAAAGCCAGCAATCCTGGATCCTATCTGGAGGGTCTCCAACTCGCTGGGGAGACGGGGAAAGCCAGCAATCCTGGATCCTATCTGGTCTGTCTCCACCTCGCTGGGGAGACGGGGAAAGCCAGCAATCCTGGATCCTGTCTGGATGGTCTCCACTTCGTTGGGGAGACAGGGAAAGGCAGTAATCCTGGATCCTATCTGGATGGTCCCCACTTCGCTGGGGAGACAGGGAAAGGCAGCAATCCTGGATCCTATCTGGAGGGTGTCCACCTCGCTGGGGAGACGGGGAAAGGCAGCAATCATGCATCCTATCTGGAGGGTCTCTACTTTGTTAGGGAAACGGGGAAAGCCAGTAATCCTGGATCCTATCTTGAGGGTCTCCACCTCGCTGGGGAGACGGGGAAAGGCAGCAATCCTGGATCCTATCTGGAGGGTCTCCACTTCGCTGGGGAGACGGGGAAAGGCAGTAATCCGGGATCCTATCTGGAGGGTCTCTACTTCGTTAGGGAAATGGGGAAAGCCAGTAATCCTGGATCCTATCTGGAGGGTCTCCACCTCGCTGTGGAGACGGGGAAAGCCAGCAATCCTGGATCCTATCTGGAGGGTCTCCACTTCGCTAGGAGACGGGGAAAGCCAGCAATCCTGGATCCTATCTGGAGGGTCTCCACTTCTCTGGGGAGACGGGGAAAGCCAGCAATCCTGGATCCTATCTGGAGGGTCTCCACTTCGCTGGGGAGACGGGGAAAGCCAGCAATCCTGGATCCTATCTCGAGGGTCTCCAACTCGCTGGGGAGACGGGGAAAGCCAGCAATCCTGGATCCTATCTCGAGGGTTTCCACCTCGCTGGGGAGACGGGGAAAGCCAGCAATCCTGGATCCTATCTGGAGGGTGTCCACCTCGCTGGGGAGACGGGGAAAGGCAGCAATCCTGGATCCTATCTGGTCTGTCTCCACCTCGCTGGGGAGACGGGGAAAGCCAGCAATCCTGGATCCTATCTGGAGGGTCTCCACCTCGCTGGGGAGACGTGGAAAGCCAGCAATCCTGGATCCTTTCTGGAGGGTCTCCACTTCGCTGGGGAGACGGGGAAAGGCAGCAATCCTGGATCCTATCTGGAGGGTCTCCACCTCGCTGGGGAGACGGGGAAAGCCAGCAATCCTGGATCCTATCTGGAGGGTCTCCACCTCGCTGGGGAGACGGGGAAAGCCAGCAATCCTGGATCCTATCTGGAGGGTCGCCACCTCGCTGGGAAGACAGCGAAAGGCAGCAATCCTGGATCTTATCTGGAGGGTCTCCACCTCGCTGGGGAGACGGGGAAAGCCAGGAATCCTGGATCCTATCTGGAGGGTCTCCACTTCGCTGGGGAGACGGGGAAAGCCAGCAATCCTGGATCCTATCTGGAGGGTCTCCACTTCGCTGGGGAGACGGAGAAAGCCAGTAATCCTGGATCCTATCTGGAGGGTCTCCACTTCACTGGGGAGACGGGGAAAGCCAGCAATCCTGGATCCTATCAGGAGGGTCTCCAATTCGCAGGGGAGACAGGGAAAGGCAGTAATCCTGGATCCTATCTGGAGGGTCTCCACCTCGCTGGGGAGACGGGGAAAGCCAGGAATCCTGGATCCTATCTGGAGGGTCTCCACTTCGCTGGGGAGACGGGGAAAGCCAGCAATCCTGCATCCTATCTGGAGGGTCTCCACTTCGCTGGGGAGACAGGGAAAGCCAGTAATCCTGGATCCTATCTGGAGGGTCTCCACTGTGTGGTCCTCACTAGACGGGGAAAGCCAGTAATCCTGGATCGTAATCCTGGATCCTATCTGGAGGGTCTCCACTTCGCTGGGGAGACGGGGAAAGCCAGCAATCCTGGATCCTATCTGGAGGGTCGCCACTTCGCTGGGAAGACGGGGAAAGCCAGCAATCCTGGATCCTATCTGGAGGGTCTCCACTTCGCTGCGGAGACGGGGAAAGCCAGCAATCCTGGATCCTATCTGGAGGGTCTCCTCTTCGCTGGGGAGACGGGGAACGCCAGCAATCCTGGATCCTATCTGGAGGGTCTCCGCCTCGCTGGGGAGACGGGGAAAGCCAGTAATCCTGGATCCTATCTGGAGGGTCTCCACCTCGCTGGGGAGACGGGGAAAGCCAGCAATCCTGGATCCTATCTGGAGGGTCTCCACCTCGCTGGGGAGACGGGGAAAGCCAGCAATCCTGGATCCTATCTGGAGGGTCTCCACCTCGCTGGGGAGACGGGGAAAGCCAGCAATCCTGGATCCTATCTGGAGGGTCGCCACCTCGCTGGGGAGACAGCGAAAGGCAGCAATCCTGGATCTTATCTGGAGGGTCTCCACCTCGCTGGGGAGACGGGGAAAGCCAGGAATCCTGGATCCTATCTGGAGGGTCTCCACTTCGCTGGGGAGACGGGGAAAGCCAGCAATCCTGGATCCTATCTGGAGGGTCTCCACTTCGCTGGGGAGACGGAGAAAGCCAGTAATCCTGGATCCTATCTGGAGGGTCTCCACTTCACTGGGGAGACGGGGAAAGCCAGCAATCCTGGATCCTATCTGGAGGGTCTCCACTTCGCTGGGGAGACGGGGAAAGCCAACAATCCTGGATCCCATCTGGAGGGTCTCTACTTCCCTGGGGAGATGGGGAAAGCCAGCAATCCTGGATCCTATCTGGAGGGTCTCCACCTCGCTGGGGAGACGAGGAAAGCCAGCAATCCTGGATCCTATCTGGAGGGTCTCCAACTCGCTGGGGAGACGGGGAAAGCCAGCAATCCTGGATCCTATCTGGAGGGTCTCCACCTCGCTGGGGAGACGGGGAAAGCCAGCAATCCTGGATCCTATCTGGAGGGTCTCCACCTCGCTGGGGAGACGGGGAAAGCCAGCAATCCTGGATCCTATCTGGAGGGTCTCCACTTCGCTGGGGAGACGGGGAATGGCAGCAATCCTGGATCCTTTCTGGAGGGTCTCCACCTCGCTGAGGAGACGGGGAAAGGCAGCAATCCTGGATCCTATCTGGAGGGTCTCCACCTCGCTGGGGAGACGGGGAAAGCCAGCAATCCTGGATCCTATCTGGAGGGTCTCCACCTCGCTGGGGAGACGGGGAAAGCCAGCAATCCTGGATCCTATCTGGAGGGTCTCCACCTCGCTGGGGAGACGGGGAAAGCCAATAATCCTGGATCCTATTCGCTGGGGAGACGGGGAAAGCCAGCAATTTCTCAACCTATCTTGAGGGTCTCCACCTCGCTGGGGAGACGGGGAAAGGCAGCAAACCTGGATCCTATCTGGAGGGTCTCCACTTCGCTGGGGAGACGGGGAAAGCCAGTAATCCTGGATCCTATCTCGAGGGTCTCCACCTCGCAGGGGAGACGGGGAAAGCCAGCAATCCTGGATCGTATCTGGAGGGTGTCCACCTCGCTGTGGAGACGGGGAAAGGCAGCAATCCTGGATCCTATCTGGAGGGTCTCCACCTCGCTGGGGAGACGGTGAAAGGCAGCAATCCTGGATTCTTTCTGGAGGGTCTCAACCTCGCTGGGAAGACGGGGAAAGGCAGCAATCCTGGATCCTATTTGGAAGGTCTCCACCTCGCTGGGGATACGGGGAAAGCCAGCAATCCTGGATCCTATCTGGATGGTCTGTACTTCGCTGGGGAGACGGGGAAAGCCAGCAATCCTGGATCCTATCTGGAGGGTCTGTACTTCGCTGGGGAGACAGGGAAAGCCAGCAATCCTGGATCCTATCAGGAGGGTCTCCAATTCGCAGGGGAGACAGGGAAAGGCAGTAATCCTGGATCCTATCTGGAGGGTCTCCACCTCGCTGGGGAGACTGGGAAAGCCAGGAATCCTGGATCCTATCTGGAGGGTCTCCACTTCGCTGGGGAGACGGGGAAAGCCAGCAATCCTGCATCCTATCTGGAGTGTCTCCACTTCGCTGGGGAGATGGGGAAAGCCAGTAATCCTGGATCCTATCTGGAGGGTCTCCACTTCGCTGGGGAGACGGGAAAAGCCAGCAATCCTGGATCCTATCTGGAGGGTCTCCACTTCGATGGGGAGACGGGGAAAGCCAACAATCCTGGATCCCATCTGGAGGGTCTCTACTTCGCTGGGGAGATGGGGAAAGCCAGCAATCCTGGATCCTATCTGGAGGGTCTCCACCTCGCTGGGGAGACGAGGAAAGCCAGCAATCCTGGATCCTATCTGGAGGGTCTCCAACTCGCTGGGGAGACGGGGAAAGCCAGCAATCCTGGATCCTATCTGGAGGGTCTCCACCTCGCTGGGGAGACAGGGAAAGCCAGCAATCCTGGATCCTATCCCGAGACGGGGAAAGCCAGCAATCCTGGATCCTATCTGGAGGGTCTCCACCTCGCTGGGGAGACGGGGAAAGCCAGCAATCCTGGATCCTATCTGGAGGGTCTCCACCTCGCTGGGGAGACGGGGAAAGCCAATAATCCTGGATCCTATTCGCTGGGGAGACGGGGAAAGCCAGCAATTTCTCAACCTATCTTGAGGGTCTCCACCTCGCTGGGGAGACGGGGAAAGGCAGCAAACCTGGATCCTATCTGGAGGGTCTCCACTTCGCTGGGGAGACGGGCAAAGCCAGCAATCCTGGATCCTATCTGGGGGTCTCCACCTCGCTGGGTAGACGGGGAAAGCCAGTAATCCTGGATCCTATCTCGAGGGTCTCCACCTCGCAGGGGAGACGGGGAAAGCCAGCAATCCTGGATCCTATCTGGAGGGTGTCCACCTCGCTGTGGAGACGGGGAAAGGCAGCAATCCTGGATCCTATCTGGAGGGTCTCCACCTCGCTGGGGAGACGGTGAAAGGCAGCAATCCTGGATTCTTTCTGGAGGGTCTCAACCTCGCTGGGAAGACGGGGAAAGGCAGCAATCCTGGATCCTATTTGGAGGGTCTCCACCTCGCTGGGGATACGGGGAAAGCCAGCAATCCTGGATCCTATCTGGATGGTCTGTACTTCGCTGGGGAGACGGGGAAAGCCAGCAATCCTGGATCCTATCTGGAGGGTCTGTACTTCGCTGGGGAGACAGGGAAAGCCAGCAATCCTGGATCCTATCAGGAGGGTCTCCAATTTGCAGGGGAGACAGGGAAAGGCAGTAATCCTGGATCCTATCTGGAGGGTCTCCACCTCGCTGGGGAGACTGGGAAAGCCAGGAATCCTGGATCCTATCTGGAGGGTCTCCACTTCGCTGGGGAGACGGGGAAAGCCAGCAATCCTGCATCCTATCTGGAGGGTCTCCACTTCGCTGGGGAGACAGGGAAAGCCAGTAATCCTGGATCCTATCTGGAGGGTCTCCACTGTGTGGTCCTCACTAGACGGGGAAAGCCAGTAATCCTGGATCGTAATCCTGGATCCTATCTGGAGGGTCTCCACTTCGCTGGGGAGACGGGGAAAGCCAGCAATCCTGGATCCTATCTGGAGGGTCGCCACTTCGCTGGGAAGACGGGGAAAGCCAGCAATCCTGGATCCTATCTGGAGGGTCTCCACTTCGCTGCGGGGACGGGGAAAGCCAGCAATCCTGGATCCTATCTGGAGGGTCTCCTCTTCGCTGGGGAGACGGGGAAAGCCAGCAATCCTGGATCCTATCTGGAGGGTCTCCGCCTCGCTGGGGAGACGGGGAAAGCCAGTAATCCTGGATCCTATCTGGAGGGTCTCCACCTCGCTGGGGAGACGGGGAAAGCCAGCAATCCTGGATCCTATCTGGAGGGTCTCCACCTCGCTGGGGAGACGGGGAAAGACAGCAATCCTGGATCCTATCTGGAGGGTCTCCACCTCGCTGGGGAGACGGGGAAAGGCAGCAATCCTGGATCCTATCTGGAGGGTCTCCACTTCGCTGGGGAGACGGGGAAAGCCAACAATCCTGGATCCTATCTGGAGGGTCTCCACCTCGCTGGGAAGACGGGGAAAGGCAGGAATCCTGGATCCCATCTGGAGGGTCTCCACCTCGCTGGGGAGACGGAGAAAGCCAGCAATCCTGGATCCTATCTGGAGGGTCTCCACTTCGCTGGGGAGACGGGGAAAGCCAGCAATCCTGAATCCTATCTGGAGGGTCTCCACCTCGCTGGGAAGACGGGGAAAGGCAGGAATCCTGGATCCCATCTGGAGGGTCTCTACTTCGCTTGGGAGACAGGGAAAGCCAGCAATCCTGGATCCTATCTGGAGGGTCTCCACTTCGCTAGGGAGACGGGGAAAGGCAGCAATCCTGGATCCTATCTGGAGGGTCTCCACTTCGCTGGGGAGACGGGGAAAGCCAGCAATCCTGGATCCTATCTGGAGGGTCTCCACTTCGCTGGGAGATGGGGAAAGCCAGCAATCCTGGATCCTATCTGGAGGGTCTCCTCTTCGCTGGGGAGCCGGGGAAAGCCAGTAATCCTGGATCCTATCTGGAGGGTCTCAACTTCGCTGGGGAGACGGGGAAAGCCAGCAATCCTGGATCCTATCTGGAGGGTCTCCACTTCGCTGGGGAGACGGGCAAAGCCAGCAATCCTGGATCCTATCTGGAGGGTCTCCACCTCGCTGGGGAGACGGGGAAAGCCAGTAATCCTGGATCCTATCTGGAGGGTGTCCACCTCGCTGTGGAGACGGGGAAAGGCAGCAATCCTGGATCGTATCTGGTCTGTTTCCACCTCGCTGGGGAGACGGGGGAAAGGCAGCAATCCTGGATCCTATCTGGATGGTCTACACCTCGCTGCGGAGACGGGGAAAGGCAGCAATCCTGGATCCTATCTGGAGGGTCTCCACCTCGCTGGGGAGACAGGGAAAGGCAACAATCCTGGATCCTATCTGGACGGTCTCCACCTCGCTGGGGAGACCGGGAAAGGCAGCAATCCTGGATCCTATCTGGAGGGTCTCCACCTCGCTGGGGAGACGGGGAAAGGCAGCAATCCTGGATCCTTTCTGGAGGGTCTCCATCTCGCTGGGGAGACGGGGAAAGGTAGCAATCCTGGATCCTATATGGAGGGTCTCCACCTCGCTGGGGAGACAGGGAAATGCAGTAATCCTGGATCCTACCTGGAGGGTCTCCACTTTGCTGGGTGGACAGGGAAAGCCAGCAATCCTGGATCCTATATGGATGGTCTGTACTTCGCTGGGCAGATGGGGAAAGCCAGCAATCCTGGATCCTATCTGGAGGGTCTGTACTTCGCTGGGGAGACAGGGAAAGCCAGCAATCCTGGATCCTATCTGGAGGGTCTCCAATTCGCTGGGGAGACAGGGAAAGGCAGTAATCCTGGATCCTATCTGGAGGGTCTCCACTTTGCTGGGGAGACAGGGAAAGGCAGCAATCCTGGATCCTATCTGGAGGGTCTCCACCTCGCTGGGGAGACAGGGAAAGGCAGCAATCCTGGATCCTATCGGGAGACAGGGAAAAGCAGTAATCCTGGATCCTATCTGGAGGGTCTCCACTTCGCTGGCGAGACAGGGAAAGCCAGTAATCCTGGATCCTATCTGGAGGGTCTCCACTTCGCTGGGGAGACAGGGAAAGCCAGTAATCCTGGATCCTATCTGGAAGGTCTCCACTGTATGGTCCTCAGGAGACAGGGAAAGCCAGTAATCCTGGATCCTATCTGGAGGGTCTCCACTTCGCTGGGGAGACAGTGAAAGCCAGTAATCCTGGATCGTATCTGGAGGGTTTCCACTTCGCTGGGGAGACAGGGAAAGCCAGCAATCCTGGATCCTATATGGAGGGTCTCCACTTCGCTGGGAGACAGGGAAAGCCTGTAATCCTGGATCCTATATGGAGGGTCTCCACTGTGTGGCCCTCAGGAGACGGGGAAAGCCAGTAATTCTGGATCCTATCTGGAGGGTCTCCACTTCGCTGGGGAGACAGGGAAAGCCAGTAATCCTGGATCCTATCTGGAGGGTCTCCACTTCGCTGGGGAGACAGGGAAAGCAAGCAATCCTGGATCCTATCTGGAGGGTCTCCACTGTGTGGCCCTCAGGAGATGGGGAAAGCCAGTAATCCTGGATCCTATCTGGCGGGTCTCCACTTCACTGGGGAGACGGGAAAAGCCAGTATTCCTGGATCCTATCTGGAGGGTTGGGTCTCCACTTCCCTGGGGAGACGGGAAAAGCCAGTAATCCTGGATCCTATCTGGAGGGTCTCCACTTCGCTGGGGAGACGGGGAAAGCCAGCAATCCTGTATCCTATCTGGAGGGTCTCCACCTCGCTGGGGAGACGGGGAAAGGCAGCAATCCTGGATCCTATCTGGAGGGTCTCCACTTCGCTGGGGAGACGGGGAAAGGCAGCAATCCTGGATCCTATCAAGAGGGTCTCCACCTCGCTGGGGAGATGGGGAAAGGCAGCAATCCTTGGTCCTATCTGGTGGGTCTCCACTTCGCTGGGGAGACGGGGAAAGGCAGCAAGCCTGGATCCTATCTGGAGGGTCTCCACCTCGCTGGGGAGACGGGGAAAGGCAGCAATCCTCGATCCTATCTGGAGGGTCTCCACTTCGCTGGGGAGACGGGGAAAGGCAGCAATCATGGATCTTATCTGGAGGGTCTCCACCACTTCACTGGGGAGACAGGGAAAGGCAGCAATCCTGGATCCTATCTGGAGGGTCTCCACCTCGCTGGGGAGACAGGGAAAGGCAGAAATCCTGGATCCTATCAGGAGACAGGGAAAAGCAGTAATCCTGGATCCTATCTGGAGGGTCTCCACTTCGCTGGCGAGACAGGGAAAGCCAGTAATCCTGGATCCTATCTGGAGGGTCTCCACTTCGCTGGGGAGACAGGGAAAGCCAGTAATCCTGGATCCTATCTGGAGGGTCTCCAGTGTATGGTCCTCAGGAGACGGGGAAAGCCAGTAATCCTGGATCCTATCTGGAGGGTCTCCACTTCGCTGGGGAGACAGTGAAAGCCAGTAATCCTGGATCGTATCTGGAGGGTCTCCACTTTGCTGGGGAGACAGGGAAAGCCAGCAATCCTGGATCCTATATGGAGGGTCTCCACTTCGCTGGGAGACAGGGAAAGCCTGTAATCCTGGATCCTATGTGGAGGGTCTCCACTGTGTGGCCCTCAGGAGACGGGGAAAGCCAGTAATTCTGGATCCTATCTGGAGGGTCTCCACTTCGCTGGGGAGACAGGGAAAGCCAGTAATCCTGGATCTTATCTGGAGGGTCTCCACTTCGCTGGGGAGACAGGGAAAGCAAGCAATCCTGGATCCTATCTGGCGGGTCTCCACTTCACTGGGGAGACGGGAAAAGCCAGTATTCCTGGATCCTATCTGGAGGGTTGGGTCTCCACTTCCCTGGGGAGACGGGAAAAGCCAGTAATCCTGGATCCTATCTGGAGGGTCTCCACTTCGCTGGGGAGACGGGGAAAGCCAGCAATCCTGGATCCTATCTGGAGGGTCTCCACCTCGCTGGGGAGACGGGGAAAGGCAGCAATCCTGGATCCTATCTGGAGGGTCTCCACTTCGCTGGGGAGACGGGGAAAGGCAGCAATCCTGGATCCTATCTAGAGGGTCTCCACCTCGCTGGGGAGACGGGGAAAGGCAGCAATCCTTGGTCCTATCTGGTGGGTCTCCAATTCGCTGGGGAGACGGGGAAAGGCAGCAAGCCTGGATCCTATCTGGAGGGTCTCCACCTCGCTGGGGAGACGGGGAAAGGCAGCAATCCTCGATCCTATCTGGAGGGTCTCCACTTCGCTGGGGAGACGGGGAAAGGCAGCAATCATGGATCTTATCTGGAGGGTCTCCACCACTTCACTGGGGAGACGGGGAAAGCTAGCAATCCTGGATCCTATCTGGAGGGTCTCCACTTCGCTGGGGAGACGGGGAAAGCCAGCAATCCTGGATCCTATCTGGAGGGTCTCCACTTCGCTGGGGAGACGGGGAAAGCCAGCAATCCTGGATCCTATCTGGAGGGTCTCCACTTTGCTGAGTGTCTCCGCCTCGCTGGGGAGACGGGGAAAGCCAGCAATCCTGGATCCTATCTGGAGGGTCTTCACCTCGCTGGGAAGACAGGGAAAGGCAGCAATCCTGGATCCTATCTGGAGGGTCTCCACCTCGCTGGGGAGACGGGGAAAGCCAGCAATCCTGGATTCTATCTGGAGGGTCTCCACTTCACTGGGGAGACGGGGAATGGCAGCAATCCTGGATCCTTTCTGGAGGGTCTCCATCTTGCTGGGGAGACGGGGAAAGGCAGCAATCCTGTATCCTATCTGGAGGGTCTCCACCTCGCTGGGGAGACGGGGAAAGCCAGCAATCCTGGATCCTATCTGGAGGGTGTCCACTTCGCTGGGGAGACGGGGAAAGCCAGCAGTCCTGGATCCTATTCGCTGGGGAGACGGGGAAAGCCAGCAATTTCTCAACCTATCTTGAGGGTCTCCACCTCGCAGGGGAGACGTGGAAAGGCAGCAAACCTGGATACTATCTGGAGGGTCTCCACTTCGCTGGGGAGACGGGGAAAGCCAGCAATCTTGGATCCTATCTGGAGGGTCTCCACCTCACTGGGGAGACAGGGAAAGGCAGCAATCCTGGATCCTATCTGGAGGGTCTCTACTTCGCTGGGGAGACGGGGAAAGCCAGTAATCCTGGATCCTATCTGGAGGGTCTCCACCTCGCTGGGGAGAAAGGGAAAGGCAGCAATCCTGGATCCTATCTGGAGGGTCTCCACCTCGCTGGGGAGACGGGGAAAGCCAGCAATCTTGGATCCTATCTGGAGGGTCTCCACTTCGCTGGGAGACGGGGAAAGCCAGCAATCCTGGATCCTATCTGGAGGGTCTCCACTTCTCTGGGGAGACGGGGAAAGCCAGCAATCCTGGATCCTATCTGGAGGGTCTCCACTTCGCTGGGGAGACGGGGAAAGCCAGAAATCCTGGATCCTATCTGGAGGGTCTCCAACTCGCTGGGGAGACGGTGAAAGCCAGCAATCCTGGATCCTATCTGGAGGGTCTCCACCTCGCTGGGGAGACGGGGAAAGCCAGCAATCCTGGATCCTATCTGGAGGGTGTCCATCTCGCTGGGGAGACGGGGAAAGGCAGCAATCCTGGATCCTATCTGGAGGGTCTCCACCTCGCTGGGGAGACGTGGAAAGCCAGCAATCCTGGATCCTTTCTGGAGGGTCTCCACTTCGCTGGGGAGACGGGGAAAGGCAGCAATCCTGGATCCTATCTGGAGGGTCTCCATCTCGCTGGGGAGACGGGGAAAGGCAGCAATCCTGGATCCTATCTGGAGGGTCTCCACTTCGCTGGGGAGACGGGGAAAGCCAGCAGTCCTGGATCCTATCTGGAGGGTCTCCACCTCGCTGGGGAGACTGGGAAAGCCAGCAATCCTGGATCCTATCTGGAGGGTCTCCACTTCGCTGGGGAGACGGGGAATGGCAGCAATCCTGGATCCTTTCTGGAGGGTCTCCACCTCGCTGAGGAGACGGGGAAAGGCAGCAATTCTGGATCCTATCTGGAGGGTCTCCACCTCGCTGGGGAGACGGGGAAAGCCAGCAATCCTGGATCCTATCTGGAGGGTCTCCACCTCCCTGGGGAGACGGGGAAAGCCAGCAATCCTGGATCCTATCTGGAGGGTCTCCACCTCGCTGGGGAGACGGGGAAAGCCAATAATCCTGGATCCTATTCGCTGGGGAGACGGGGAAAGCCAGCAATTTCTCAACCTATCTTGAGGGTCTCCACCTCGCTGGGGAGACGGGGAAAGCCAGCAATCCTGGACCCTATCTGGAGGGTCTCCACCTCGCTGGGTAGATGGGGAAAGGCAGCAATCCTGGATCCTATCTGGAGGGTCTCTACTTCGCTGGGGAGATGGGGAAAGCCAGTAATCCTGGATCCTATCTGGAGGGTCTCCACCTCGCTGGGGAGACGGGGAAAGGCAGCAATCCTGGATCCTATCTGGAGGGTCTCCACCTCGCTGGGGAGACGGGGAAAGGCAGCAATCCTGCATCCTATCTGGAGGGTCTCTACTTCGTTGGGGAAACGGGGAAAGCCAGTAATCCTGGATCCTATCTGGAGGGTCTCCACCTCGCTGGGGAGACGGGGAAAGGCAGCAATCCTGGATCCAATCTGGAGGGTCTCCACCTCGCTGGGGAGACGGGGAAAGGCAGCAATCCTGGATCCTATCTGGAGGGTCTCCACTTCGCTGGGGAGACGGGGAAAGGCAGTAATCCTGGATCCTATCTGGAGTGTCTCCACCTCGCTGGGGAGACAGGGAAAGGCAGCAATCCTGGATCCTATCTGGAGGGTGTCCACTTCGCTGGGGAGACGGGGAAAGCCAGCAGTCCTGGATCCTATCTGGAGGGTCTCCACCTCGGAGGTGAGACGGGGAAAGGCAGCAGTCCTGGATCCTTTCTGGAGGGTCTCCACCTCGCTGGGGGGACGGGGAAAGGCAGCAATCCTGGATCCTATCTGGTCTGTCTCCACCTCGCTGGGGAGACGGGGAAAGCCAGCAATCCTGGATCCTATCTGGAGGGTCTCCACCTCGCTGGGGAGACGTGGAAAGCCAGCAATCCTGGATCCTTTCTGGAGGGTCTCCACTTCGCTGGGGAGACGGGGAAAGGCAGCAATCCTGGATCCTATCTGGAGGGTCTCCACTTCGCTGGGGAGACGGGGAAAGCCAGCAGTCCTGGATCCTATCTGGAGGGTCTCCACCTCAGAGGTGAGACGGGGAAAGGCAGCAGCCCTGGATCCTTTCTGGAGGGTCTCCACCTCGCTGGGGAGACGGGGAAAGCCAGCAGTCCTGGATCCTGTCAGGAGGGTCTCCACTTCGCTGGGGAGACGGGGAAAGCCAGCAATCCTGGATCCTATCTGGAGGGTCTCCACCTCGCTGGGGAGACGGGGAAAGCCAGCAATCCTGGATCCTATCTGGAGGGTCTCCACCTCGCTGGGGAGACGGGGAAAGGCAGCAATCCTGGATCCTATCTGTAGGGTCTCTACTTCGCTGGGGAGATGGGGAAAGCCAGTAATCCTGGATCCTATCTGGAGGGTCTCCACCTCGCTGGGGAGACGGGGAAAGGCAGCAATCCTGGATCCTATCTGGAGGGTCTCCACCTCGCTGGGGAGACGGGGAAAGGCAGCAATCCTGCATCCTATCTGGAGGGTCTCTACTTCGTTAGGGAAACGGGGAAAGCCAGTAATCCTGGATCCTATCTGGAGGGTCTCCACCTCGCTGGGGAGACGGGGAAAGGCAGCAATACTGGATCCAATCTGGAGGGTCTCCACCTCGCTGGGGAGACGGGGAAAGGCAGCAATCCTGGATCCTATGTGGAGGGTCTCCACTTCGCTGGGGAGACGGGGAAAGGCAGTAATCCTGGATCCTATCTGGAGGGTCTCCACCTCGCTGGGGAGACGGGGAAAGGCACCAATCCTGGATCCTATCTGGTCTGTCTCCACCTCGCTGGGGAGACGGGGAAAGCCAGCAATTCTGGATCCTATCTGGAGGGTCTCCACCTCGCTGGGGAGACGTGGAAAGCCAGCAATCCTGGATCCTTTCTGGAGGGTCTCCACTTCGCTGGGGAGACGGGGAAAGGCAGCAATCCTGGATCCTATCTGGAGGGTCTCCATCTCGCTGGGGAGACGGGGAAAGGCAGCAATCCTGGATCCTATCTGAAGGGTCTCCACTTCGCTGGGGAGACGGGGAAAGCCAGCAGTCCTGGATCCCATCTGGAGGGTCTCCACCTCGGAGGTGAGACGGGGAAAGGCAGCAGTCCTGGATCCTTTCTGGAGGGTCTCCACCTCGCTGGGGAGACGGGGAAAGCCAGCAGTCCTGGATCCTGTCAGGAGGGTCTCCACTTCGCTGGGGAGACGGGGAAAGCCAGCAATCCTGGATCCTATCTGGAGGGTCTCCACCTCGCTGGGGAGACGGGGAAAGCCAGCAATCCTGGATCCTATCTGGAGGGTCTCCACCTCGCTGGGGAGACGGGGAAAGCCAGTAATCCTGGATCCTATCTGGAGGGTCTCCACTTTGCTGGGGAGACGGGGAATGGCAGCAATCCTGGATCCTTTCTGGAGGGTCTCCACCTCGCTGAGGAGACGGGGAAAGGCAGCAATCCTGGATCCTATCTGGAGGGTCTCCACCTCGCTGGGGAGACGGGGAAAGGCAGCAATCCTGGATCCTATCTGGAGGGTCTCCACCTCGCTGGGGAGACGGCGAAAGCCAGCAATCCTGGATCCTATCTGGAGGGTCTCCACCTCGCTGGGGAGACGGGGAAAGCCAATAATCCTGGATCCTATTCGCTGGGGAGACGGGGAAAGCCAGCAATTTCTCAACCTATCTTGAGGGTCTCCACCTCGCTGGGGAGACGGGGAAGGGCAGCAAACCTGGATACTATCTGGAGAGTCTCCACTTCGCTGGGGAGACGGGGAAAGCCAGCAATCCTGGATCCTATCTGGAGGGTCTCTACTTCGCTGGGGAGATGGGGAAAGCCAGTAATCCTGGATCCTATCTGGAGGGTCTCCACCTCGCTGGGGAGACGGGGAAAGGCAGCAATCCTGGATCCTATCTGGAGGGTCTCCACCTCGCTGGGGAGACGGGGAAAGGCAGCAATCCTGCATCCTATCTGGAGGGTCTCTACTTCGTTAGGGAAACGGGGAAAGCCAGTAATCCTGGATCCTATCTGGAGGGTCTCCACCTCGCTGGGGAGACGGGGAAAGGCAGCAATCCTGGATCCAATCTGGAGGCTCTCCACTTCGCTGGGGAGACGGGGAAAGGCAGTAATCCTGGATCCTATCTGGAGGGTCTCCACCTCGCTGGGGAGACGGGGAAAGGCAGCAATCCTGGATCCTTTCTGGAGGGTCTCCACTTCGCTGGGGAGACGGGGAAAGCCAGCAATCCTGGATCCTATCTGGAGGGTCTGTACTTCGCTGGGGAGACAGGGAAAGCCAGTTATCCTGGATCCTGTCTGGATGTTCTCCACTTCGCTGGGGAGACAGGGAAAGGCAGTAATCCTGGATCCTATCTGGATGGTCTCCACTTCGCTGGGGAGACAGGGAAAGGCAGCAATCCTGGATCCTATCTGGAGGGTCTCCACCTCGCTGGGGAGACGGGGAAAGGCAGCAATCCTGCATCCTATCTGGAGGGTCTCTACTTCGTTAGGGAAACGGGGAAAGGCAGTAATCCTGGATCCTATCTGGATGGTCTCCACTTCGCTGGGGAGACAGGGAAAGGCAGCAATCCTGGATCCTATCTGGAGGGTCTCCACCTCGCTGGGGAGACAGGGAAAGGCAGCAATCCTGCATCCTATCGGGAGACAGGGAAAGGCAGTAATCCTGGATCCTATCTGGAGGGTCTCCACTTCGGTTGGGGAGACGGGGAAAGCCAGCAATCCTGGATTCTATCTGGAGGGTCTCCACTTCGCTGGGGAGACAGGGAAAGCCAGTAATCCTGGATCCTATCTGGAGGATCTCCACTTCGCTGGGGAGACAGGGAAAGCCAGTAATCCTGGATCCCATCTGGAGGGTCTCCACTTCGCTGGGGAGACGGGGAAAGCCAGTAATCCTGAATCCTATCTGGAGGGTCTCCACTGTGTGGTCCTCAGGAGATGGGGAAAGCCAGTAATCCTGGATCCTATCTGGAGTTTCCCCACTTCGCTGGGGAGACAGGGAAAGCCAGTAATCCTGGATCGAATCTGGAGGGTCTCCACTTCACTGGGGAGACAGGGAAAGCCAGCAATCCTGGATCCTATCTGGAGGGTCTCCACTTCGCTGGGGAGACAGAGAAAGACAGTAATCCTGGATCCCATCTGGAGGATCTCCACTTCACTTGGGAGACAGGGAAAGCCTGTAATCCTGGATCCTATCTGGAGGGTCTCCACTGTGTGGCCCTCAGGAGACAGGGAAAGCCAGTAATCCTGGATCCTATCTGGAGGGTCTCCACTTCGCTGGGGAGACGGGGAAAGCCAGCAATCCTGGATCCTATCTGGAGGGTCTCCACTTCGCTGGGGAGACGGGGAAAGCCAGCAATTCTGGATCCTATCTGGAGGGTTTCCACTTCGCTGGGGAGAAGGGGAAAGCCAGCAATCCTGGATACTATCTGGAGGGTCTCCACTTCACTGGGGGTACGGGGAAAGCTAGCAATCCTGGATCCTATCTGGAGGGTCTCCACTTCGCTGGGGAGATGGGGAAAGCCAGCAATCCTGGATCCTATCTGGGGGGTCTCCACCTCGCTGGGTAGACGGCGAAAGGCAGCAATCCTGGATCCTATCTGGAGGGTCTCCACTTTGCTGGGGAGACAGGGAAAGCCAGTAATCCTGGATCCTATCTGGAGGGTCTCCACTGTGTGGTCCTCACTAGACGGGGAAAGCCAGTAATCCTGGATCCTATCTGGAGGGTCTCCACTTCGCTGGGGAGACAGGGAAAGCCAGTAATCCTGGATCGTATCTGGAGGGTCTCCACTTTGCTGGGCAGACAGGGAAAGCCAGCAATCCTGGATCCTATCTGCAGGGTCTCCACTTCGCTGGGGAGACAGAGAAAGCCAGTAATCCTGGATCCTATCTGGAGGGTCTCCTCTTCGCTGGGGAGACGGGGAACGCCAGCAATCCTGGATCCTATCTGGAGGGTCTCCACCTCGCTGGGGAGACGGTAAAGCCAGTAATCCTGGATCCTATCTGGAGGGTCTCCACCTCGCCGGGGAGACAGGGAAAGCCAGCAATCCTGGATCCTATCTGGAGGGTCTCCACCTCGCTGGGGAGACGGGGAAAGACAGCAATCCTGGATCCTATCTGGAGGGTCTCCACCTCGCTGGGGAGACGGGGAAAGCCAGAAATCCTGGATCCTATCTGGAGGGTCGCCACCTCGCTGGGGAGACGGCGAAAGGCAGCAATCCTGGATCTTATCTGGAGGGTCTCCACCTCGCTGGGGTGACGGGGAAAGCCAGGAATCCTGGATCCTATCTGGAGGGTCTCCACTTCGCTGGGGAGACGGGGAAAGCCAGCAATCCTGGATCCTATCTGGAGGGTCTCCACTTAGCTGGGCAGACAGGGAAAGCCAGCAATCCTGGATCCTATCTGGAGGGTCTCCACTTCGCTGGGGAGACAGAGAAAGCCAGTAATCCTGGATCCTATCTGGAGGGTCTCCACTTCACTGGGGAGACAGGGAAAGCCTGTAATCCAGGATCCTATCTGGAGGGTCTCCACTGTGTGGCCCTCAGGAGACGGGGAAAGCCAGTAATCCTGGATCGTAATCCTGGATCCTATCTGGAGGCTCTCCACTTCGCTGGGGAGACGGGGAAAGCCAGCAATCCTGGATCCTATCTGGAGGGTCGCCACTTCGCTGGGAAGACGGGGAAAGCCAGCAATCCTGGATCCTATCTGGAGGGTCTCCACTTCCTTGGGGAGACGGGGAAAGCCAGCAATCCTGGATCCTATCTGGAGGGTCTCCACTTCGCTGGGGAGACGGGGAAAGCCAGCAATCCTGGATCCTATCTGGAGGGTCTCCACCTCGCTGGGAAGACGGGGAAAGGCAGGAATCCTGGATCCCATCTGGAGGGTCTCCACCTCGCTGGGGAGACGGAGAAAGCCAGCAATCCTGGATCCCATCTGGAGGGTCTCCACTTCGCTGGGGGGACGGGGAAAGCCAGCAATCCTGGATCCTATCTGGAGGGTCTCCACTTCGCTGGGGAGACGGGGAAAGGCAGCAATCCTGGATCCTATCTGGAGGGTCTCCACTTCGCTGGGGAGACGGGGAAAGCCAGCAATCCTGGATCCTATCTGGAGGGTCTCCACTTCGCTGGGAGATGGGGAAAGCCAGCAATCCTGGATCCTATCTGGAGGGTCTCCTCTTTGCTGGGGAGACGGGGAAAGCCAGTAATCCTGGATGCTATCTGGAGGGTCTCCACTTCGCTTGGGAGACGGGGAAAGCCAGCAATCCTGGATCCTATCTGGAGGGTCTCCACTTCGCTGGGGAGACTGGGAAAGCCAGCAATCCTGGATCCTATCTGGAGGGTCTCCACCTCGCTGGGGTGACAGGGAAAGCCAGTAATCCTGGATCCTATCTCGAGGGTCTCCACCTCGCAGGGGAGACGGGGAAAGCCAGCAATCCTGGATCCTATCTGGAGGGTGTCCACCTCGCTGTGGAGACGGGGAAAGGCAGCAATCCTGGATCGTATCTGGTCTGTCTCCACCTCGCTGGGGAGACGGGGGAAAGGCAGCAATCCTGGATCCTATCTGGATGGTCTACACCTCGCTGCGGAGATGCGGAAAGGCAGCAATCCTGGATCCTATCTGGAGGGTCTCCACCTCGCTGGGGAGACAGGGAAAGGCAACAATCCTGGATCCTATCTGGATGGTCTCCACCTCGCTGGGGAGACCTGGAAAGGCAGCAATCCTGGATCCTATCTGGAGGGTCTCCACCTCGCTGGGGAGACGGGGAAAGGCAGCAATCCTGGTTCCTTTCTGGAGGGTTTCCATTTCGCTGGGGGGACGGGGAAAGGCAGCAATCCTGGATCCTATATGGATGGTCTGTACTTCGCTGGGCAGATGGGGAAAGCCAGCAATCCTGGATCCTATCTGGAGGGTCTGTACTTCGCTGGGGAGACAGGGAAAGCCAGCAATCCTGGATCCTATCTGGAGGGTCTCCAATTCGCTGGGGAGACAGGGAAAGGCAGTAATCCTGGATCCTATCTGGAGGGTCTCCACTTTGCTGGGGAGACAGGGAAAGGCAACAATCCTGGATCCTATCTGGAGGGTCTCCACCTCGCTGGGGAGACAGGGAAAGGCAGCAATCCTGGATCCTTTCGGGAGACAGGGAAAAGCAGTAATCCTGGATCCTATCTGGAGGGTCTCCACTTCGCTGGGGAGACGGGGAAAGCCAACAATCCTGGATCCTATCTGGAGGGTCTCCACTTCGCTGGGGAGACAGGGAAAGCCAGTAATCCTGGATCCTATCTGGAGGGTCTCCACTTCGCTGGCAAGACAGGGAAAGCCAGTAATCCTGGATCCTATCTGGAGGGTCTCCACTTCGCTGGGGAGACAGGGAAAGCCAGTAATCCTGGATCCTATCTGGAGGGTCTCCACTGTATGGTCCTCAGGAGACGGGGAAAGCCAGTAATCCTGGATCCTATCTGGAGGGTCTCCACTTCGCTGGGGAGACAGGGAAAGCCAGTAATCCTGGATCGTATCTGGAGGGTCTCCACTTCGCTGGGGAGACAGGGAAAGCCAGCAATCCTGGATCCTATATGGAGGGTCTCCACTTCGCTGGGAGACAGGGAAAGCCAGTAATCCTGGATCCTATCTGGAGGGTCTCCGCTTCGCTGGGGCAATCCTGGATCCTATCTGTAGGGTCTCCACTTCGCTGGGGAGATGGGGAAAGCCAGCAATCCTGGATCCTATCTGGAGGGTCTCCACTTTGCTGGGGAGACGGGGAAAGCCAGCAATCCTGGATCCTATCTGGAGGGTCTCCACTTCGCTGCGGAGACGGGGAAAGCCAGCAATCCTGGATCCTATCTGGAGGGTCTCCACTTCGCTGGGGAGACGGGGAAAGCCAGTAATCCTGGATCCTATCTGGAGGGTCTCCACTTCGCTGCGGATACGGGGAAAGCCAACAATCCTGGATCCTATCTGGAGGGTCTCCACTTCGCTGGGGAGATGGGGAAAGGCAACAATCCTGGATCCTATCTGGAGGGTCTCCACTTCGCTGGGGAGACAGGGAAAGCCAATAATCCTGGATCCTATCTGGAGGGACTCCACTGTGTGGTCCTCAGGAGACAGGGAGAGCCAGTAATCCTGGATCGTATCTGGAGGGTCTCCACTTCGCTGAGGAGACAAGGAAAGCCAGTAATCCTGGATCGTATCTGGAGGGTCTCCACTTCGCTGGGGAGACAGGGAAAGCCAGCAATCCTGGATCCTATCTGGAGGGTCTCCACTTCGTTGGGGAAACAGGGAAAGCCTGTAATCCTGGATCCTATCTGGAGGGTCTCCACTGTGTAGCCCTCAGGAGATGGGGAAAGCCAGCAATCCTGGATCCTATCTGGAGGGTCTCCACTTCGCTGGGGAGATGGGGAAAGGCAACAATCCTGGATCCTATCTGGAGGGTCTCCACTTCGCTGGGGAGACAGGGAAAGCCAGTAATCCTGGATCCTATCTGGAGGGACTCCACTGTGTGGTCCTCAGGAGACCGGGAGAGCCAGTAATCCTGGATCGTATCTGGAGGGTCTCCACTTCGCTGGGGAGACAGGGAAAGCCAGTAATCCTGGATCGTATCTGGAGGGTCTCCACTTCGCTGGGGAGACAGGGAAAGCCAGAAATCCTGGATCCTATCTGGAGGGTCTCCACTTCGCTGTGGAGACAGAGAAAGCCAGTAATCCTGGATCCTATCTGGAGGGTCTCCACTTCGCTGGGGAAACAGGGAAAGCCTGTAATCCTGCATCCTATCTGGAGGGTCTCCACTGTGTGGCCCTCAGGAGACGGGGAAAGCCAGCAATCCTGGATCCTATCTGGAGGGTCTCCACTTCGCTGGGAGATGGGGAAAGCCAGCAATCCTGGATCCTATCTGGAGGGTCTCCTCTTTGCTGGGGAGACGGGGAAAGCCAGTAATCCTGGATGCTATCTGGAGGGTCTCCACTTCGCTTGGGAGACGGGGAAAGCCAGCAATCCTGGATCCTATCTGGCGGGTCTCCACTTCGCTGGGGAGACGGGGAAAGCCAGCAATCCTGGATCCTATCTGGAGGGTCTCCACCTCGCTGGGGTGACAGGGAAAGCCAGTAATCCTGGATCCTATCTCGAGGGTCTCCACCTCGCAGGGGAGACGGGGAAAGCCAGCAATCCTGGATCCTATCTGGAGGGTGTCCACCTCGCTGTGGAGACGGGGAAAGGCAGCAATCCTGGATCGTATCTGGTCTGTCTCCATCTCGCTGGGGAGACGGGGGAAAGGCAGCAATCCTGGATCCTATCTGGATGGTCTACACCTCGCTGCGGAGATGCGGAAAGGCAGCAATCCTGGATCCTATCTGGAGGGTCTCCACCTCGCTGGGGAGACAGGGAAAGGCAACAATCCTGGATCCTATCTGGACGGTCTCCACCTCGCTGGGGAGACCGGGAAAGGCAGCAATCCTGGATCCTATCTGGAGGGTCTCCACCTCGCTGGGGAGACGGGGAAAGGCAGCAATCCTGGTTCCTTTCTGGAGGGTCTCCATCTCGCTGGGGGGACGGGGAAAGGCAGCAATCCTGGATCCTATATGGATGGTCTGTACTTCGCTGGGCAGATGGGGAAAGCCAGCAATCCTGGATCCTATCTGGAGGGTCTGTACTTCGCTGGGGAGACAGGGAAAGCCAGCAATCCTGGATCCTATCTGGAGGGTCTCCAATTCGCTGGGGAGACAGGGAAAGGCAGTAATCCTGGATCGTATCTGGAGGGTCTCCACTTCGCTGGGGAGACAGGGAAAGCCAGTAATCCTGGATCGTATCTGGAGGGTCTCCACTTCGCTGGGGAGACAGGGAAAGCCAGCAATCCTGGATCCTATCTGGAGGGTCTCCACTTCGTTGGGGAAACAGGGAAAGCCTGTAATCCTGGATCCTATCTGGAGGGTCTCCACTGTGTAGCCCTCAGGAGACGGGGAAAGCCAGCAATCCTGGATCCTATCTGGAGGGTCTCCACTTCGCTGGGGAGATGGGGAAAGGCAACAATCCTGGATCCTATCTGGAGGGTCTCCACTTCGCTGGGGAGACAGGGAAAGCCAGTAATCCTGGATCCTATCTGGAGGGACTCCACTGTGTGGTCCTCAGGAGACCGGGAGAGCCAGTAATCCTGGATCGTATCTGGAGGGTCTCCACTTCGCTGGGGAGACAGGGAAAGCCAGCAATCCTGGATCGTATCTGGAGGGTCTCCACTTCGCTGGGGAGACAGGGAAAGCCAGAAATCCTGGATCCTATCTGGAGGGTCTCCACTTCGCTGTGGAGACAGAGAAAGCCAGTAATCCTGGATCCTATCTGGAGGGTCTCCACTTCGCTGGGGAAACAGGGAAAGCCTGTAATCCTGCATCCTATCTGGAGGGTCTCCACTGTGTGGCCCTCAGGAGACGGGGAAAGCCAGCAATCCTGGATCCTATCTGGAGGGTCTCCACTTCGCTGGGAGATGGGGAAAGCCAGCAATCCTGGATCCTATCTGGAGGGTCTCCTCTTTGCTGGGGAGACGGGGAAAGCCAGTAATCCTGGATCCTATCTGGAGGGTCTCCACTTCGCTGGGGAGACGGGGAAAGCCAGCAATCCTGGATCCTATCTGGAGGGTCTCCACTTCGCTGGGAGATGGGGAAAGCCAGCAATCCTGGATCGTATCTGGAGGGTCTCCACCTCGCTGGGGAGACCGGGAAAGGCAGCAATCCTGGATCCTATCTGGAGGGTCTCCACCTCGCTGGGGAGACGGGGAAAGGCAGCAATCCTGGTTCCTTTCTGGAGGGTCTCCATCTCGCTGGGGGGACGGGGAAAGGCAGCAATCCTGGATCCTATATGGATGGTCTGTACTTCGCTGGGCAGATGGGGAAAGCCAGCAATCCTGGATCCTATCTGGAGGGTCTGTACTTCGCTGGGGAGGCAGGGAAAGCCAGCAATCCTGGATCCTATCTGGAGGGTCTCCAATTCGCTGGGGAGACAGGGAAAGGCAGTAATCCTGGATCCTATCTGGAGGGTCTCCACTTTGCTGGGGAGACAGGGAAAGGCAACAATCCTGGATCCTATCTGGAGGGTCTCCACCTCGCTGGGGAGACAGGGAAAGGCAGCAATCCTGGATCCTTTCGGGAGACAGGGAAAAGCAGTAATCCTGGATCCTATCTGGAGGGTCTCCACTTCGCTGGGGAGACGGGGAAAGCCAACAATCCTGGATCCTATCTGGAGGGTCTCCACTTCGCTGGGGAGACAGGGAAAGCCAGTAATCCTGGATCCTATCTGGAGGGTCTCCACTTCGCTGGCGAGACAGGGAAAGCCAGTAATCCTGGATCCTATCTGGAGGGTCTCCACTTCGCTGGGGAGACAGGGAAAGCCAGTAATCCTGGATCCTATCTGGAGGGTCTCCACTGTATGGTCCTCAGGAGACGGGGAAAGCCAGTAATCCTGGATCCTATCTGGAGGGTCTCCACTTCGCTGGGGAGACAGGGAAAGCCAGTAATCCTGGATCGTATCTGGAGGGTCTCCACTTCGCTGGGGAGACAGGGAAAGCCAGCAATCCTGGATCCTATATGGAGGGTCTCCACTTCGCTGGGAGACAGGGAAAGCCAGTAATCCTGGATCCTATCTGGAGGGTCTCCGCTTCGCTGGGGCAATCCTGGATCCTATCTGTAGGGTCTCCACTTCGCTGGGGAGATGGGGAAAGCCAGCAATCCTGGATCCTATCTGGAGGGTCTCCACTTTGCTGGGGAGACGGGGAAAGCCAGCAATCCTGGATCCTATCTGGAGGGTCTCCACTTCGCTGCGGAGACGGGGAAAGCCAGCAATCCTGGATCCTATCTGGAGGGTCTCCACTTCGCTGGGGAGACGGGGAAAGCCAGTAATCCTGGATCCTATCTGGAGGGTCTCCACTTCGCTGCGGATACGGGGAAAGCCAGCAATCCTGGATCCTATCTGGAGGGTCTCCACTTCGCTGGGGAGATGGGGAAAGGCAACAATCCTGGATCCTATCTGGAGGGTCTCCACTTCGCTGGGGAGACAGGGAAAGCCAATAATCCTGGATCCTATCTGGAGGGACTCCACTGTGTGGTCCTCAGGAGACAGGGAGAGCCAGTAATCCTGGATCGTATCTGGAGGGTTTCCACTTCGCTGAGGAGACAGGGAAAGCCAGTAATCCTGGATCGTATCTGGAGGGTCTCCACTTCGCTGGGGAGACAGGGAAATCCAGCAATCCTGGATCCTATCTGGAGGGTCTCCACTTCGTTGGGGAAACAGGGAAAGCCTGTAATCCTGGATCCTATCTGGAGGGTCTCCACTGTGTAGCCCTCAGGAGACGGGGAAAGCCAGCAATCCTGGATCCTATCTGGAGGGTCTCCACTTCGCTGGAGAGATGGGGAAAGGCAACAATCCTGGATCCTATCTGGAGGGTCTCCACTTCGCTGGGGAGACAGGGAAAGCCAGTAATCCTGGATCCTATCTGGAGGGACTCCACTGTGTGGTCCTCAGGAGACGGGGAGAGCCAGTAATCCTGGATCGTATCTGGAGGGTCTCCACTTCGCTGGGGAGACAGGGAAAGCCAGTAATCCTGGATCGTATCTGGAGGGTCTCCACTTCGCTGGGGAGACAGGGAAAGCCAGAAATCCTGGATCCTATCTGGAGGGTCTCCACTTCGCTGTGGAGACAGAGAAAGCCAGTAATCCTGGATCCTATCTGGAGGGTCTCCACTTCGCTGGGGAAACAGGGAAAGCCTGTAATCCTGCATCCTATCTGGAGGGTCTCCACTGTGTGGCCCTCAGGAGACGGGGAAAGCCAGCAATCCTGGATCCTATCTGGAGGGTCTCCACTTCGCTGGGGAGATGGGGAAAGCCAGCAATCCTAGATACTATCTGGAGGGTCTCCACTTCACTGGGGAGACGGGGAAAGCCAGCAATCCTGTATCCTATGTGGAGGGTTTCCACTTCGCTGTGGAGACAGAGAAAGCCAGTAATCCTGGATCCTATCTGGAGGGTCTCCACTTCGCTGGGGAAACAGGGAAAGCCTGTAATCCTGCATCCTATCTGGAGGGTCTCCACTGTGTGGCCCTCAGGAGACGGGGAAAGCCAGCAATCCTGGATCCTATCTGGAGGGTCTCCACTTCGTTGGGGAGATGGGGAAAGCCAGCAATCCTAGATACTATCTGGAGGGTCTCCACTTCACTGGGGAGACGGGGAAAGCCAGCAATCCTGTATCCTATGTGGAGGGTTTCCACTTCGCTGGGGAGACGGGGAAAGCCAGCAATCCTGGATCCTATCTGGAGGGTCTCCACTTCGCTGCGGGGACGGGGAAAGCCAGCAATCCTGGATCCTATCTGGAGGGTCTCCACTTCGCTGGGGAGACGGGGAAAGCCAGCAATCCTGGATCCTCTCTGGAGGGTCTCCACTTCGCTGGGGAGACGGGGAAAGCCAGCATTCCTGGATCCTATCTGGAGGGTCTCCACTTTGCTGGGGAGACGGGGAAAGCCAGCAATCCTGGATCCTATCTGGAGGGTCTCCACTTCGCTGCGGAGACGGGGAAAGCCAGCAATCCTGGATTCTATCTGGAGGGTCTCCACTTCGCTGCGGAGACGGGGAAAGCCAGCAATCCTGGATCCTATCTGGAGGGTCTCCACTTCGCTGGGGAGACGGGGAAAGCCAGTAATCCTGGATCCTATCTGGAGGGTCTCCACTTCGCTGCGGATACGGGGAAAGCCAGCAATCCTGGATCCTATCTGGAGGGTCTCCACTTCGCTGGGGAGACAGGGAAAGCCAAGAATCCTGGATCCTATCTGGAGGGTCTCCACTGTGTAGCCCTCAGGAGACGGGGAAAGCCAGCAATCCTGGATCCTATCTGGAGGGTCTCCACTTCGCTGGGGAGATGGGGAAAGGCAACAATCCTGGATCCTATCTGGAGGGTCTCCACTTCTCTGGGGAGACAGGGAAAGCCAGTAATCCTAGATCCTATCTGGAGGGACTCCACTGTGTGGTCCTCAGGAGACGGGGAGAGCCAGTAATCCTGGATCGTATCTGGAGGGTCTCCACTTCGCTGGGGAGACAGGGAAAGCCAGTAATCCTGGATCGTATCTGGAGGGTCTCCACTTCGCTGGGGAGACAGGGAAAGCCAGCAATCCTGGATCCTATCTGGAGGGTCTCCACTTCGCTGTGGAGACAGAGAAAGCCAGTAATCCTGGATCCTATCTGGAGGGTCTCCACTTCGCTGGGGAAACAGGGAAAGCCTGTAATCCTGCATCCTATCTGGAGGGTCTCCACTGTGTGGCCCTCAGGAGACGGGGAAAGCCAGCAATCCTGGATCCTATCTGGATGGTCTCCACTTCGCTGGGGAGATGGGGAAAGCCAGCAATTCTAGATACTATCTGGAGGGTCTCCACTTCGCTGGGGAGACGGGGAAAGCCAGCAATCCTGTATCCTATGTGGAGGGTTTCCACTTTGCTGGGGAGACGGGGAAAGCCAGCAATCCTGGATCCTATCTGGAGGGTCTCCACTTCACTGCGGAGACGGGGAAAGCCAGCAATCCTGGATCCTATCTGGAGGGTCTCCACTTCGCTGGGGAGACGGGGAAAGCCAGCAATCCTGGATCCTCTCTGGAGGGTCTCCACTTCGCTGGGGAGACGGGGAAAGCCAGCAATCCTGGATCCTATCTGGAGGGTCTCCACTTTGCTGGGGAGACGGGGAAAGCCAGCAATCCTGGATCCTATCTGGAGGGTCTCCACTTCGCTGCGGAGACGGGGAAAGCCAGCAATCCTGGATCCTATCTGGAGGGTCTCCACTTCGCTGGGGAGACGGGGAAAGCCAGTAATCCTGGATCCTATCTGGAGGGTCTCCACTTCGCTGCGGATACGGGGAAAGCCAGCAATCCTGGATCCTATCTGGAGGGTCTCCACTTCGCTGGGGAGATGGGGAAAGGCAACAATCCTGGATCCTATCTGGAGGGTCTCCACTTCGCTGGGGAGACAGGGAAAGCCAGCAATCCTGGATCCTATCTGGAGGGTCTCCACTTCGCTGCAGAGACGGGGAAAGCCAGCAATCCTGGATCCTATCTGGAGGGTCTCCACTTCGCTGGGGAGACGGGGAAAGCCAGTAATCCTGGATCCTATCTGGAGGGTCTCCACTTCGCTGCAGATACGGGGAAAGCCAGCAATCCTGGATCCTATCTGGAGGGTCTCCACTTCGCTGGGGAGACGGGGAGAGCCAGTAATCCTGGATCGTATCTGGAGGGTCTCCACTTCGCTGGGGAGAAAGGGAAAGCCAGTTATCCTGGATCGTATCTGGAGGGCCTCCACTTCGCTGGGGAGACAGGGAAAGCCAGCAATCCTGGATCCTATCTGGAGGGTCTCCACTTCGTTGGGGAAACAGGGAAAGCCTGTAATCCTGGATCCTATCTGGAGGGTCTCCACTGTGCAGCCCTCAGGAGACGGGGAAAGCCAGCAATCCTGGATCCTATCTGGAGGGTCTCCACTTCGCTGGGGAGATGGGGAAAGGCAACAATCCTGGATCCTATCTGGAGGGTCTCCACTTCGCTGGGGAGACAGGGAAAGCCATTAATCCTGGATCCTTTCTGGAGGGACTCCACTGTGTGGTCATCAGGAGACGGGGAGAGCCAGTAATCCTGGATCGTATCTGGAGGGTCTCCACTTCGCTGGGGAGACAGGGAAAGCCAGTAATCCTGGATCGTATCTGGAGGGTCTCCACTTCGCTGGGGAGACAGGGAAAGCCAGCAATCCTGGATCCTATCTGGAGGGTCTCCACTTCGCTGTGGAGTCAGAGAAAGCCAGTAATCCTGGATCCTATCTGGAGGGTCTCCACTTCGCTGGGGAAACAGGGAAAGCCTGTAATCCTGCATCCTATCTGGAGGGTCTCCACTGTGTGGCCCTCAGGAGATGGGGAAAGCCAGCAATCCTGGATCCTATCTGGAGGGTCTCCACTTCACTGCGGAGACGGGGAAAGCCAGCAATCCTGGATCCTATCTGGATGGTCCCCACTTCGCTGGGGAGACGGGGAAAGCCAGCAATCCTGGATCATCTCTGGAGGGTCTCCACTTCGCTGGGGAGACGGGTAAAGCCAGCAATCCTGGATCCTATCTGGAGGGTCTCCACTTCGCTGGGGAGACGGGGAAAGCCAGCAATCCTGGATCCTATCTGGAGGGTCTCCACTTCGCTGGGGAGACGGGGAAAGCCAGCAATCCTGGATCCTATCTGGATGGTCTGTACTTCGCTGGGGAGACGGGGAAAGCCAGCAATCCTGGATCCTATCTGGAGGGTCTCCACTTCGCTGGGGAGACGGGGAAAGCCAACAATCCTGGATCCTATCTGGAGGGTCTGTACTTCGCTGGGGAGACAGGGGAAGCCAGCAATCCTGGATCCTATCTGGAGGGTCTCCACCTCGCTGGGGAGACGGGGAAAGCCAGCAATCCTGGATCCTATCTGGATGGTCTGTACTTCGCTGGGGAGACGGGGAAAGCCAGTAATCCTGGATCCTCTCTGGAAGGTCTCCACTTCGCTGGGGAGACGGGGAAAGCCAGCAATCCGAGATCCTATCTGGAGGGTCTGTACTTCGCTGGGGAGACAGGGAAAGCCAGTAATCCTGGATCCTATCTGGAGGGTCTCCACTTCGCTGGGGAGACAGGGAAAGCCAGTAATCCTGGATCCTATCTGGAGGGTCTCCACTTCGCTGGGGAGACGGGGAAAGCCAGGAATCCTGGATTCTATCTGGAGGGTCTCTACTTCGCTGGGGAGACGGGGAAAGCCAGCAATCCTGGATCCTATCTGGAGGGTCTCCACTTCGCTGGGGAGACAGGGAAAGCCAGTAATCCTGGATCCTATCTGGAGGGTCTCGCCTGTGTTGTCCTCAGGAGACGGGGAAAGCCAGTAATCCTGGATCCTATTTGGAGGGTCTCCACTTCGCTGGGGAGACAGGGAAAGCCAGTAATCCTGGATCGTATCTGGAGGGTCTCCACTTCGCTGGGGAGACAGGGAAAGCCAGCAAATCCTGGATCCTATCTGGAGGGTCTCCACTTCGCTGGGGAGACAGAGAAAGCCAGTAATCCTGGATCCTATCTGGAGGGTCTCCACTTCGCTGGGGAGACAGGGAAAGCCTGTAATCCTGGATCCTATCTGGAGGGTCTCCACTGTGTGGCCCTCAGGAGACGGGGAAAGCCAGTAATCCTGGATCCTATCTGGAGGGTCTCCACTTCGCTGGGGAGACGGGGAAAGCCAGGAATCCTGGATCCTATCTGGAGGGTCTCTACTTCGCTGGGGAGACGGGGAAAGCCAGCAATCCTGGATCCTATCTGGAGGGTCTCCACTTCGCTGGGGAGACGGGGAAAGCCAGCAATCTTGGATCCTATCTGGAGGGTCTCCACTTCGCTGGGGAGACGGGGAAAGCCAGCAGTCCTGGATCCTATCTGGAGGGTCTCCACTTCGCTGGGGAGACGGGGAAAGGCAGCAATCCTGGATCCTATTGGGAGACAGGGAAAGGCAGTAATCCTGGATCCTATCTGGAGGGTCTCCACTTCGCTGGGGAGACGGGGAAAGCCAGCAATCCTGGATCCTATCTGGAGGGTCTCCACTTCGCTGGGGAGATGGGGAAAGCCAGCAATCCTGGATCCTATCTGGAGGGTCTCCACTTCGCTGGGGAGACGGGGAAAGCCAGCAATCCTGGATCCTATCTTGAGGGTCTCCACTTCGCTGGGGAGACGGGGAAAGCCAGCAATCCTGGATCCTATCTGGAGGGTCTCCACCTCGCTGGGGAGATGGGGAAAGCCAGCAATCCTGGATCCTATCTGGAGGGTCTCCACTTCGCTGGGGAGACGGGGAAAGCCAGCAATCCTGGATCCTATCTGGAGGGTCTGTACTTCGCTGGGGAGACAGGGCTATCTGGAGGGTCTACACTTCGCTGAGGAGACAGGGAAAGCCAGCAATCCTGGATCCTATCTGGATGGTCTGTACTTCGCTGGGGAGACGGGGAAAGCCAGTAATCCTGGATCCTATCTGGAGGGTCTCCACTTCGCTGGGGAGACGGGGAAAGCCAGCAATCCTGGATCCTATTTGGAGGGTCTCCACTTCGCTGGGGAGACAGGGAAAGGCAGCAATCCTGAATCCTATCTGGAGGGTCTCCACCTCGCTGGGGAGACAGGGAAAGGCAGCAATCCTGGATCCTATTGGGAGACAGGGAAAGGCAGTAATCCTGGATCCTATCTGGAGGGTCTCCACTTCGCTGGGGAGACGGGGAAAGCCAGCAATCCTGGATCCTATCTGGAGGGTCTCCACCTCGCTGGGGTGACGGGGAAAGGCAGCAATCCTGGATCCTATCTGGAGGGTCTCCACTTCGATGGGTAGACGGGGAAAGCCAGCAATCCTGGATCCTATCTGGAGGGTCTCCACTTCGCTGGGGAGACGGGGAAAGCCAGCAATCCTGGATCCTATCTGGAGGGTCTCCACTTCGCTGGGGAGACGGGGAAAGCCAGCAATCCTGGATCCTATCTGGAGGGTCTCCACTTCGCTGGGGAGACGGGGAAAGCCAGGAATCCTGGATCCTATCTGGAGGGTCTCCACTTCACTGGGGAGACGGGGAAAGCCAGCAATCCTGAATCCTATCTGGAGAGTCTCCACTTTGCTGGGGAGACGGGGAAAGCCAGCAATCCTGGATCCTATCTGGAGGGTCTGTACTTCGCTGGGGAGACAGGGCTATCTGGAGGGTCTCCACTTCGCTGGGGAGACGGGGAAAGCCAGCAATCCTGGATCCTATCTGGAGGGTCTCCACTTCGATGGGTAGACGGGGAAAGCCAGCAATCCTGGATCCTATCTGGAGGGTCTCCACTTCGCTGGGGAGACGGGGAAAGCCAGCAATCCTGGATCCTATCTGGAGGGTCTCCACTTCGCTGGGGAGACGGGGAAAGCCAGCAATCCTGGATCCTATCTGGAGGGTCTCCACTTCGCTGGGGAGACGGGGAAAGCCAGGAATCCTGGATCCTATCTGGAGGGTCTCCACTTCACTGGGGAGACGGGGAAAGCCAGCAATCCTGAATCCTATCTGGAGAGTCTCCACTTCGCTGGGGAGACAGGGAAAACCAGCAATCCTGGATCCTATCTGGAGGGTCTCCACCTCGCTGGGGAGACGGGGAAAGCCAGCAATCCTGGATCCTATCTGGATGGTCTGTACTTCGCTGGGGAGACGGGGAAAGCCAGTAATCCTGGATCCTATCTGGAGGGTCTGTACTTCGCTGGGGAGACAGGGAAAGCCAGCAATCCTGGATCCTATCTGGAGGGTCTCCAATTCGCTGGGGAGACGGGGAAAGCCAGCAATCTTGGATCCTATCTGGAGGGTCTCCACTTCGCTGGGGAGACGGGGAAAGCCAGCAGTCCTGGATCCTATCTGGAGGGTCTCCACTTCGCTGGGGAGACGGGGAAAGGCAGCAATCCTGGATCCTATTGGGAGACAGGGAAAGGCAGTAATCCTGGATCCTATCTGGAGGGTCTCCACTTCGCTGGGGAGACGGGGAAAGCCAGCAATCCTGGATCCTATCTGGAGGGTCTCCACTTCGCTGGGGAGATGGGGAAAGCCAGCAATCCTGGATCCTATCTGGAGGGTCTCCACTTCGCTGGGGAGACGGGGAAAGCCAGCAATCCTGGATCCTATCTTTAGGGTCTCCACTTCGCTGGGGAGACGGGGAAAGCCAGCAATCCTGGATCCTATCTGGAGGGTCTCCACCTCGCTGGGGAGATGGGGAAAGCCAGCAATCCTGGATCCTATCTGGAGGGTCTCCACTTCGCTGGGGAGACGGGGAAAGCCAGCAATCCTGGATCCTATCTGGAGGGTCTGTACTTCGCTGGGGAGACAGGGCTATCTGGAGGGTCTACACTTCGCTGAGGAGACAGGGGAAGTCAGCAATCCTGGATCCTATCTGGAGGGTCTCCACTTCGCTGGGGAGACGGGGAAAGCCAGCAATCCTGGATCCTATTTGGAGGGTCTCCACTTCGCTGGGGAGACAGGGAAAGGCAGCAATCCTGAATCCTATCTGGAGGGTCTCCACCTCGCTGGGGAGACAGGGAAAGGCAGCAATCCTGGATCCTATTGGGAGACAGGGAAAGGCAGTAATCCTGGATCCTATCTGGAGGGTCTCCACTTCGCTGGGGAGACGGGGAAAGCCAGCAATCCTGGATCCTATCTGGAGGGTCTCCACTTTGCTGGGGAGACAGGGAAAGCCAGTAATCCTGGATCCTATCTGGAGGGTCTCCACTTCGCTGGGGAGACGGGCAAAGCCAGCAATCCTGGATCCTTTCTGGAGGGTCTCCACTTCGGAGGGGAAACGGGGAAAGCCAGGAATCCTGGATCCTATCTGGAGGGTCTCCACTTTGCTGGGGAGACGGGGAAAGCCAGCAATCCTGGATCCTATCTGGAGGGTCTCCACTTCGCTGGGGAGACGGGGAAAGCCAGCAATCCTGGATCCTATCTTGAGGGTCTCCACTTCGCTGGGGAGAGGGGGAAAGCCAGCAATCCTGGATCCTATCGGGAGGGTCTCCCTCCTATCTGGAGGGTCTCCACTTCGCTGGGGAGACAGGGAAAGCCAGCAATCCTGGATCCTTTCTGGAGTGTCTCCACTTCGCTGGGGATACGGGGAAAGCCAGTAATCCTGGATCCTATCTGGAGGGTCTCCACTTCGCTGGGGAGACAGGGAAAGGCAGTAATGCTGGAGCGTGGTCTGGAGGGTCTCCACTTGGCTGGGGAGACAGGGAAAGGCAGTAATCCTGGAGCGTGGACTGGAGGGTCTCCACATCGCTGGGGAGACAGGGAAAAGCAGTAATGCTGGAGCGTGGTCTGGAGGGTCTCCACTTGGCTGGGGAGACAGGGAAAGGCAGTAATCCTGGAGCGTGGACTGGAGGGTCTCCACATCGCTGGGGAGACAGGGAAAAGCAGTAATGCTGGAGCGTGGTCTGGAGGGTCTCCACTTCACTGGGGAGACAGGGAAAGGCAGTAGGGCCTACACTTCACTGGGGAGACAGGGAAAACCAGTAATCCTGGAGCGTGGTCTGGAGGGTCTCCACTTCGCTGGGGCGACAGGGAAAGGCAGTAGGGCCTCCACTTCGCTGGGGAGACAGGGAAAGCCAGTAATCCTGGAGCGTGGTCTGGAGGGTCTCCACTTCGCTGGGGAGACAGGGAAAGGCAGTAATCCTGGAGCGTGGTGTGGAGCATCTCCACTTCGCTGGGGAGACAGGGAAAGGCAGTAATCATGGAGCATGGTCTGGAGCATCTGTTTGCACGGTCTCCACTTCGCTGGGGAGACAGGGAAAGGCAGTAATACTGGAGCGTGGTCTGGAGGGTCTACACTTTGCTGGGGAGACAGGGAAACCCAGTAATCCTGGAGCATGGTCTGGAGGGTCTTCACTTGGCTGGGGAGACAGGGAAAGGCAGTAATGCTGGAGCATGGTCTGGAGGGTCTCCACTTGGCTGGGGAGACAGAGAAAGGCAGTAATCCTGGAGCATGGTCTGGAGGGCCTCCACTTGGCTCGGGAGACAGGGAAAGGCAGTAATCCTGGAGCATGGTCTGGAGGGTCTCCACTTGGCTGGGGCGGAGGCACCTGCACTGTCACACCTACTTTGGCCGCAGGCTTTGTTTAATTACCCTTTTAATAGCTTTCTGAAGATGGCCTGTATGAGTTCCTCCAGGCAAACAGTGAAAGAAGCACTTACATGGGGGTCATAATAACTTTCGCAGTGTGGGAAAAGTGCAGGTAAAAGTGCTGGCAATTCCGCTACCGGTACTTTTCCTGCCCCGCAAAAGTACACATTTGCCGGGTGTGGGTCACTGATTTACCTCCATCCAAGAGCTTGAGGTCAGTCAGGCCCCCACCGGCAAAGAAATGCCATTATTACTGGCAATCCCCTCCATGGAACCCGATTGGACTCCATGGAATGGGGATTTACTGCCCTTCCCACCGCCTGTAATATCCCGGTAATATCTGGCTATCAGGCGGCAGAAACGGTGGGTCAGTTTGCCGAAATCTCGCCTGAATTACCAGATTTATAATTAACCCAGAAGTCTTTTTGAAAGGTAAACTATTCATCTTCGCGTGGAAAAATAATTAAGTATTCGGCCGAAGATGAATACCTATTTCCAGCCGGCATTCGCCCGAATACTTACTCGAAGTCGAAATTCAGTAAACCCCCTACATCTAAGTCAGATCTGTGCAGGAAGGGAGTATTTTGTGTGAGCTTAAAAGCTTGAACATCTGTCGCTGGTGGACTTTCGGAGGAACCAGTACTCTGCTGTTGGCTGATCTCAGAGTTCTGATTGGCGAGTGTGTGCAACTTTTCAAGGGTGATGGTGGGTCTGATGGCAGGATGCATACAGTGGGCATTGTTCAGTGCTTTGAATGTGGTTCTCTAAAGTAATGTCTCCAACGGGTGGCCCCCACATGCAATGCGCACCTCTCTGCTTCAAGGTGTGTGACTGATGTTCATTGTGTGAGAATGGATTATAACATGTGAGACTCATACCAATCAGTAAAGGTGTAAGTCACTTGTACACATATACTTTAGATGAAAATGATCTGGGTTAATGCATGTTTTACATTAATTGTTCTGAGCCATGCAGTGTGGTTAGGTTTTATTTTTTGTAATCTGTATTGGAAGTCAAGGGGGTATCAAACAGTGTAAGAAGCATATACAGCATTGGCGGCCAGAGCTAAAATCACACAACCTGAGATAAAGGTTACAGCAAGCTATCATTATAATCAAGTGAAAGTCACCCCACCCAAACCATCAGTTATTTGTAGAGCCAGGTACAGCCCTCTGGGGCAGGTCTGTATCTGTGTAGACCAGGCAGAGTAATCCGAAACTCCCAGAAGAGCGGCAGAAGCCGTGTGATGCCTGCGGACTCCACTTCGCTGGGGAGACGGGGAAAGCCAGGAATCCTGGATCCTATCTGGAGGGTCTCTACTTCGCTGGGGAGACGGGGAAAGCCAGCAATCCTGGATCCTATCTGGAGGGTCTCCACTTCGCTGGGGAGACGGGGAAAGCCAGCAATCTTGGATCCTATCTGGAGGGTCTCCACTTCGCTGGGGAGACGGGGAAAGCCAGCAGTCCTGGATCCTATCTGGAGGGTCTCCACTTCGCTGGGGAGACGGGGAAAGGCAGCAATCCTGGATCCTATTGGGAGACAGGGAAAGGCAGTAATCCTGGATCCTATCTGGAGGGTCTCCACTTCGCTGGGGAGACGGGGAAAGCCAGCAATCCTGGATCCTATCTGGAGGGTCTCCACTTCGCTGGGGAGATGGGGAAAGCCAGCAATCCTGGATCCTATCTGGAGGGTCTCCACTTCGCTGGGGAGACGGGGAAAGCCAGCAATCCTGGATCCTATCTTGAGGGTCTCCACTTCGCTGGGGAGACGGGGAAAGCCAGCAATCCTGGATCCTATCTGGAGGGTCTCCACCTCGCTGGGGAGATGGGGAAAGCCAGCAATCCTGGATCCTATCTGGAGGGTCTCCACTTCGCTGGGGAGACGGGGAAAGCCAGCAATCCTGGATCCTATCTGGAGGGTCTGTACTTCGCTGGGGAGACAGGGCTATCTGGAGGGTCTACACTTCGCTGAGGAGACAGGGAAAGCCAGCAATCCTGGATCCTATCTGGATGGTCTGTACTTCGCTGGGGAGACGGGGAAAGCCAGTAATCCTGGATCCTATCTGGAGGGTCTCCACTTCGCTGGGGAGACAGGGAAAGCCAGCAATCCTGGATCCTATTTGGAGGGTCTCCACTTCGCTGGGGAGACAGGGAAAGGCAGCAATCCTGAATCCTATCTGGAGGGTCTCCACCTCGCTGGGGAGACAGGGAAAGGCAGCAATCCTGGATCCTATTGGGAGACAGGGAAAGGCAGTAATCCTGGATCCTATCTGGAGGGTCTCCACTTCGCTGGGGAGACGGGGAAAGCCAGCAATCCTGGATCCTATCTGGAGGGTCTCCACTTTGCTGGGGAGACAGGGAAAGCCAGTAATCCTGGATCCTATCTGGAGGGTCTCCACTTCGCTGGGGAGACGGGCAAAGCCAGCAATCCTGGATCCTTTCTGGAGGGTCTCCACTTCGGAGGGGAAACGGGGAAAGCCAGGAATCCTGGATCCTATCTGGAGGGTCTCCACTTTGCTGGGGAGACGGGGAAAGCCAGCAATCCTGGATCCTATCTGGAGGGTCTCCACTTCGCTGGGGAGACGGGGAAAGCCAGCAATCCTGGATCCTATCTTGAGGGTCTCCACTTCGCTGGGGAGAGGGGGAAAGCCAGCAATCCTGGATCCTATCTGGAGGGTCTCCACCTCGCTGGGGAGACGGGGAAAGCCAGCAATCCTGGATCCTATCTGGAGGGTCTCCACTTCGCTGGGGAGACGGGGAAAGGCAGCAATCCTGGATCCTATCTGGAGGGTCTCCACTTCGCTGGGGAGACGGGGAAAGCCAGCAATCCTGGATCCTATCTGGAGGGTCTCCACTTCACTGGGAGACGGGGAAAGCCAGCAATCCTGGATCCTATCTGGATGGTCTGTACTTCGCTGGGGAGACGGGGAAAGCCCGTAATCCTGGATCCTATCTGGAGGGTCTCCACCTCGCTGGGGTGACGGGGAAAGGCAGCAATCCTGGATCCTATCTGGAGGGTCTCCACTTCGATGGGTAGACAGGGAAAGCCAGCAATCCTGGATCCTATCTGGAGGGTCTCCACTTCGCTGGGGAGACGGGGAAAGCCAGCAATCCTGGATCCTATCTGGAGGGTCTCCACTTCGCTGGGGAGACGGGGAAAGCCAGCAATCCTGGATCCTATCTGGAGGGTCTCCACTTCGCTGGGGAGACGGGGAAAGCCAGGAATCCTGGATCCTATCTGGAGGGTCTCCACTTCACTGGGGAGACGGGGAAAGCCAGCAATCCTGAATCCTATCTGGAGAGTCTCCACTTCGCTGGGGAGACGGGGAAAGCCAGCAATCCTGGATCCTATCTGGAGGGTCTGTACTTCGCTGGGGAGACAGGGCTATCTGGAGGGTCTACACTTTGCTGGGGAGACAGGGAAAGCCAGCAATCCTGGATCCTATCTGGAGGGTCTCCACCTCGCTGGGGAGACGGGGAAAGCCAGCAATCCTGGATCCTATCTGGATGGTCTGTACTTCGCTGGGGAGACGGGGAAAGCCAGTAATCCTGGATCCTATCTGGAGGGTCTGTACTTCGCTGGGGAGACAGGGAAAGCCAGCAATCCTGGATCCTATCTGGAGGGTCTCCAATTCGCTGGGGAGACGGGGAAAGCCAGCAATCTTGGATCCTATCTGGAGGGTCTCCACTTCGCTGGGGAGACGGGGAAAGCCAGCAGTCCTGGATCCTATCTGGAGGGTCTCCACTTCGCTGGAGAGACGGGGAAAGGCAGCAATCCTGGATCCTATTGGGAGACAGGGAAAGGCAGTAATCCTGGATCCTATCTGGAGGGTCTCCACTTCGCTGGGGAGACGGGGAAAGCCAGCAATCCTGGATCCTATCTGGAGGGTCTCCACTTCGCTGGGGAGATGGGGAAAGCCAGCAATCCTGGATCCTATCTGGAGGGTCTCCACTTCGCTGGGGAGACGGGGAAAGCCAGCAATCCTGGATCCTATCTTGAGGGTCTCCACTTCGCTGGGGAGACGGGGAAAGCCAGCAATCCTGGATCCTATCTGGAGGGTCTCCACCTCGCTGGGGAGATGGGGAAAGCCAGCAATCCTGGATCCTATCTGGAGGGTCTCCACTTCGCTGGGGAGACGGGGAAAGCCAGCAATCCTGGATCCTATCTGGAGGGTCTGTACTTCGCTGGGGAGACAGGGCTATCTGGAGGGTCTACACTTCGCTGAGGAGACAGGGAAAGCCAGCAATCCTGGATCCTATCTGGATGGTCTGTACTTCGCTGGGGAGACGGGGAAAGCCAGTAATCCTGGATCCTATCTGGAGGGTCTCCACTTCGCTGGGGAGACGGGGAAAGCCAGCAATCCTGGATCCTATTTGGAGGGTCTCCACTTCGCTGGGGAGACAGGGAAAGGCAGCAATCCTGAATCCTATCTGGAGGGTCTCCACCTCGCTGGGGAGACAGGGAAAGGCAGCAATCCTGGATCCTATTGGGAGACAGGGAAAGGCAGTAATCCTGGATCCTATCTGGAGGGTCTCCACTTCGCTGGGGAGACGGGGAAAGCCAGCAATCCTGGATCCTATCTGGAGGGTCTCCACTTTGCTGGGGAGACAGGGAAAGCCAGTAATCCTGGATCCTATCTGGAGGGTCTCCACTTCGCTGGGGAGACGGGCAAAGCCAGCAATCCTGGATCCTTTCTGGAGGGTCTCCACTTCGGAGGGGAAACGGGGAAAGCCAGGAATCCTGGATCCTATCTGGAGGGTCTCCACTTTGCTGGGGAGACGGGGAAAGCCAGCAATCCTGGATCCTATCTGGAGGGTCTCCACTTCGCTGGGGAGACGGGGAAAGCCAGCAATCCTGGATCCTATCTTGAGGGTCTCCACTTCGCTGGGGAGAGGGGGAAAGCCAGCAATCCTGGATCCTATCGGGAGGGTCTCCCTCCTATCTGGAGGGTCTCCACTTCGCTGGGGAGACAGGGAAAGCCAGCAATCCTGGATCCTTTCTGGAGTGTCTCCACTTCGCTGGGGATACGGGGAAAGCCAGTAATCCTGGATCCTATCTGGAGGGTCTCCACTTCGCTGGGGAGACAGGGAAAGGCAGTAATGCTGGAGCGTGGTCTGGAGGGTCTCCACTTGGCTGGGGAGACAGGGAAAGGCAGTAATCCTGGAGCGTGGACTGGAGGGTCTCCACATCGCTGGGGAGACAGGGAAAAGCAGTAATGCTGGAGCGTGGTCTGGAGGGTCTCCACTTGGCTGGGGAGACAGGGAAAGGCAGTAATCCTGGAGCGTGGACTGGAGGGTCTCCACATCGCTGGGGAGACAGGGAAAAGCAGTAATGCTGGAGCGTGGTCTGGAGGGTCTCCACTTCACTGGGGAGACAGGGAAAGGCAGTAGGGCCTACACTTCACTGGGGAGACAGGGAAAACCAGTAATCCTGGAGCGTGGTCTGGAGGGTCTCCACTTCGCTGGGGCAACAGGGAAAGGCAGTAGGGCCTCCACTTCGCTGGGGAGACAGGGAAAGCCAGTAATCCTGGAGCGTGGTCTGGAGGGTCTCCACTTCGCTGGGGAGACAGGGAAAGGCAGTAATCCTGGAGCGTGGTGTGGAGCATCTCCACTTCGCTGGGGAGACAGGGAAAGGCAGTAATCATGGAGCATGGTCTGGAGCATCTGTTTGCACGGTCTCCACTTCGCTGGGGAGACAGGGAAAGGCAGTAATACTGGAGCGTGGTCTGGAGGGTCTACACTTTGCTGGGGAGACAGGGAAACCCAGTAATCCTGGAGCATGGTCTGGAGGGTCTTCACTTGGCTGGGGAGACAGGGAAAGGCAGTAATGCTGGAGCATGGTCTGGAGGGTCTCCACTTGGCTGGGGAGACAGAGAAAGGCAGTAATCCTGGAGCATGGTCTGGAGGGCCTCCACTTGGCTCGGGAGACAGGGAAAGGCAGTAATCCTGGAGCATGGTCTGGAGGGTCTCCACTTGGCTGGGGAGACAGGGAAAGGCAGTAATCCTGGAGCATGGTCTGGAGGGTCTCCACTTGGCTGGGGAGACAGGGAAAGGCAGTAATCCTGGAGCATGGTCTGGAGGGTCTCCACTTGGCTGGGGAGACAGGGAAAGGCAGTAATCCTGGAGCATGGTCTGGAGGGTCTCCACTTGGCTGGGGAGACAGGGAAAGGCAGTAATCCTGGAGCATGGTCTGGAGGGTCTCCACTTGGCTGGGGAGACAGGGAAAGGCAGTAATCCGGGAGCATGGTCTGGAGGGTCTCCACTTGGCTGGGGAGACAGGGAAAGGCAGTAATCCGGGAGCATGGTCTGGAGGGTCTCCACTTGGCTGGGGAGACAGGGAAAGGCAGTAATCCGGGAGCATGGTCTGGAGGGTCTCCACTTGGCTGGGGAGACAGGGAAAGGCAGTAATCATGGAGCATGGTCTGGAGGGTCTCCACTTCGCTGCGGAGACAGGGAAAGCCAGTAATCCTGGAGCATGGTCTGGAGGGTCTCCACTTGGCTGGGCTGCTATTTGTCATCTTGCTGTGCATGCATATGTTGTCGCTGTTAATGGCCCTCGTCAGAAATTGGCCAGCGCGGTATAAATGCGGCGTAATAACGTTACTGCCACATTACCACACCACTCATTCACGAGTTTGGAGGAAAGTCGGAGAAAGTGTCCATTTCCTGCACATTTTAGGTGCAATTACTGCTTCCCAATTACTAATGCGGTATTTGAGCCAAAAATACCCCTTTGATTCCTATGGACTCAAAACAAATGGGGACTTACACCGCCATCACCACCTGTGATCTGGCGGTAATATTGCCAGACCAAGTGGCTGTAATGGTAATTATGCTGGGTGGTATTCCGGCAGAGTTACCACTGGGATGCCGCACAACTCCTGATGAGGCCCATTGCCACATATGTTGTCTTTGGTCCAATCTCCTGCGTGTCTATTATGTCCGCTGGTGGTATAGTGGATCTGGAGCTTGCTTCTCCCCTGGTTCACTCTGTCTATGCAGTCCTACTTCTTCAGTTGAAACCCTTTCCTGTTCTTTTTTCCCCAGCGACCCTTCTTGGAAAATTGAGTTGGTTGTGACGGTTTCTGCTAGGCCGTTGCTGGACTGGGGCACACAAAAAATAGGACCCAGAGGGGTTGCTTCTATCCAACCCTGCTCCGGATGCTCAGCAGATGAAGGTGGCAGCCAGTGATGGGACGGGTTGGCACTGTGACCATGCGGCGGTAGGCATCAGTGTTTAAAGGACCATACCCCTCAAACGTTCAGACCATGGAACAACTGAGTAGACCTCTAATCAACCCTAAGCAGAGACTGGGGTTCTGCCACACAGCATTGCTTCTGTACCAGGCCCAATGAACCGGGGCACAGAGATGATGACATGGGCCTTTCTCCAAGAAGTGCTCTATCATCCGCTGAGCACCCCTTACCGGGACCCATAATAGCAATGCCAACTACTTCAGTTAGTTGTTTTACAAAGAGCAGTTTCAAGTATGTTGCATGTTTTGCGGCCATGTCCTCTGCACAGTCTGTCGCCACATTGCTCTGAGAGTTGAGGCTGTTGCAGGGCCGCTTCCTCTTGAGTCATGTTCTAATTCCAGCCGTTGGTGTATTTCGCAGTCTTTGCTTGCACTGACTAATTGATACCAAGTGACGCTACTTCACAAAGGATATCCTTCCCGTGTTCCAATAAAGAGTTCTACTATGTTGAAAGTTTAAGAATTGAGTAAAGATAACTAGCACTCTTCTGCTTCTACCACTAACCTGACCCCCCTCTCTTTCCGGACCCCCAGAGCGCCTGGAGACCGTGCAAATGGCAGCAGAGCGCAGTACAAAGAGCGCAATGCACTCTTCAAACATGCTGTTTGCTGTGAACTCTGCTTACCTCTGTGTAGCTGTGTGATATGCTTACTGTATGTATTCTTTGTGACCAGTGCCTTGATGCCCAAGGGTTTGGCACGCTCGATAAATGTCAAAATAAATAAATAATAAACAGAACTCATTTCAACAGCTGTGTTTGTTGTATTTTGTGCTAGAATAATCTGGAGTGATAGTCTGCAATAGGACAAAAGACTGAATCGCAAGTATTTTAGAAGAAATAAAAAGGTTTTGAAAGATACATGATGTGAGCATTCTATGCAGTAAATTGACCCTTTGAGGATGGCCAAGAAGGCAGAGCACTCACTCTGTCCTGTACGTATTTCATCTTACGCTTGTTATTTAGCCTTTCTCATTAAAAATTCATGAGTACAAAAACTAGTCTCTAAAGAAATGAAGACTACTCACACCTTTAATCTCACAAAACCAGAGAATATTCCAACCCAATCCCATCCAACATCTTCACCCGCCCCATAGCTGCTGCTAGGCACCACCGTGTTGTGGAATTATCGAGATATTACCAAACACCACACTAACTGAGTTCTGGACACTGGCATTACAAGTACGGTGGTACAGGGAACAAAGTGGCAGTACAAAATTACTGCCACACTACCACCACTTCCCAACACCCCTGTGTTGCAAGTTCAGAGGTGAAGTGGACGATTTACCTCCAGCTAGAAGTAAAAATCTGTGGATTTACCACTGCAGAATCACTGTTCCTGGTGAATCCCCATGGAGTGCCAGAGGCGTTCAACAATGGGGATTAACGCTGCCATACCAGCACTCGTAATCCTATGGTAAATCCACTGGACAGAATAGCAGTAACAGTACACGCGTATGGCAGTAATTTCATGGGGTCACCACCAAACCTGTAATGAGGCTCATATGTATTTAAATTGCAAATTGGTGCTTGCTTATCTTTTAAACACAATTCCCTTTTTTAACTGCCTAATATTGTAAGTGATGAGCTCTGCTGTTTCAGACCAGGCCTTTTTGTTATAAAACCATTAGAAATGTTTTGTAGAGTTTCCATACTATGGGATAGGCAGGTCCTGCAGTAACAGCTGATATTGTTACGCAAGTCCAAGTGACTAATGTTCACAACATGGAAAGGGTGATATTGCCCCTGCAGAAAGTGTAATCTTGCAGCAGGAACACTTCCCACTGAGCTGTATTACTTGCTTTGAACATTTGGCCTGCAGGCTGCATACGCTTCTTCGCGGCAGGCACTCCACCTCCTGGAGTATTTACCTAGGATTGGAACTTGCAGGAAATCTGAGCAGCAGACACACCACCCGCATTATCGTACTTTGACGGGAAAGTGGTAGGAATGGAGACAATAACCTCCATGTTAGAAAGTAAGTTAGATCATGAAGAACATACGTTCCCCCTGTTCTGATTGGTTGAACTATTTATTGCCTCAGCTTGATTGCTTTCAATTGCAAAATCAGTGTTAGAGAGACCTCTCTTCTCTTCAGTTAAAATATTGAGAGTTACACCTCACTCGGCACGCCCTCAACACTCCACCAGATGAAAGCTTTGCCTGTCCGGAACATGTAGGGCGGAGGCACCTGCACTGTCACACCTACTTTGGCCGCAGGCTTTGTTTAATTACCCTTTTAAGAGCTTTCTGAAGATGGCCTGTATGAGTTCCTCCAGGCAAACAGTCAAAGAAGCACTTACATGGGGATCATAATAACTTTCGCAGTGTGGGAAAAGTGCAGGTAAAAGTGCTGGCAATTCCGCTACCGGTACTTTTCCTGCCCCGCAAAAGTACACATTTGCCGGGTGTGGGTCACTGATTTACCTCCATCCAAGAGCTTGAGGTCAGTCAGGCCCCCACCGGCAAAGAAATGCCATTATTACTGGCAATCCCCTCCATGGAACCCGATTGGACTCCATGGAATGGGGATTTACTGCCCTTCCCACCGCCTGTAATATCCCGGTAATATCTGGCTATCAGGCGGCAGAAACGGTGGGTCAGTTTGCCGAAATCTCGCCTGAATTACCAGACTTATAATGAACCCAGAAGTCTTTTTGAAAGGTAAACTATTCATCTTCGCGTGGAAAAATAATTAAGTGTTCGGCCGAAGATGAATATCTATTTCCAGCCGGCATTCATTCGAATACTTACTCGAAGTCGAACTTCAGTAAACCCCCTACATCTAAGTCAGATCTGAGCAGGAAGGGAGTATTTTGTGTGAGCTTAAAAGTTTGAACATCTGTCGCTGGTGGACTTTCGGAAGAACCAGTACTCTGCTGTTGGCTGATCTCAGAGTTCTGATAGGCGAGTGTGTGCAACTTTTCAAGGGTGATGGTGGGTCTGATGGCAGGATGCATACAGTGGGCATTGTTCAGTGCTTTGAATGTGGTTCTCTAAAGTAATGTCTCCAAGGGGTGGCCCCCACATGCAATGCGCACCTCTCTGCTTCAAGGTGTGTGACTGATGTTCATTGTGTGAGAATGGATTATAACATGTGAGACTCATACCAATCAGTAAAGGTGTAAGTCACTTGTACACATATACTTTAGATGAAAATGATCTGGGTTAATGCATGTTTTACATTCATTGTTCTGAGCCATGCAGTGTGGTTAGGTTTTATTTTTTGTATTCTGTATTGGAAGTCAAGGGGGTATCAAACAGTGTAAGAAGCATATACAGCATTGGCGGCCAGAGCTAAAATCACACAACCTGAGATAAAGGTTACAGCAAGCTATCATTATAATCAAGTGAAAGTCACCCCACCCAAACCATCAGTCATTTGTAGAGCCAGGTACAGCCCTCTGGGGCAGGTCTGTATCTGTGTAGACCAGGCAGAGTAATCCGAAACTCCCAGAAGAGCGGCAGAAGCCGTGTGATGCCTGCGTTCATTATCGAACCTGCCTGGTAGTGGGAGACAGGTGTGGACGATGCAGTTAGGTTAATCACTACACCCGGATGTGTAGGGCCACTTGGCAGTTCGCAAAAGCATCCCGACCGGCCCCAAACCCGCTGAGACCCCGGTATTAGCAAGTGGCTGCCGTGGTCCCCCGTCCTATCGAGAATGGAAGGGGCAGATGACATTGCGGAGGCATTCTTCATCTCAGCTTTCTGCCTGGACTCTAGACGGCCATGCAGAAAACCCTTCTTTTTGATCACCACCTTGAATGCGAAAATGTTGATCCTGGTAGATACAGGGGCCTCGGTCAATGTGATGCATGCAGCGGAATCAGCCCTACACCCACACTACGAGGGCCCAGAATACACATCTTCACATACGCCAGGGCATTGCATCTGATACTGGATGGGTCATTTGCTGCTACGGTACGCCACGTGTATGTCAGGGTCAACACCACATTCTTCTTAATGCTGGCAGCTAAGGCTACTCTACTCAGCTGTGTTGTGGCAGAAGACCTGGGGCTTGTATATTTTGACATCCAAATCTACCGCCAGGACATCGGATGTCTTCTGGAACATGAGGCGTGAGTCCACGAAGGAGCCGGAGCACTGTCCCATCAGCTGCATCACCCCTCCGCAGCAGGGTAAGCCAGCAGGCTATCTGTAGCAGCAGCGACAGTGGCTGCCCGCAGCGCGGAAGAGTGTGAAGAATTTTATGTAAATAAATGCATAAATAGTGTCCATCCAGGAAACGACGTGGAAAGCATCTGCACTTCACTTCTGCAACTTTGCCCCATCGGATTGCCCAGCGCCGCCATTAAGAGCCACGAGGCTGACACTTGATGAGATGGCCGCCTCATTCACCTAAGTGTGTGCCCCTGCCTGAGTTTGGATTGGCTCAGTCTGCTTTTTTTCCACCAATCACGCGCCGTTAGGCGCTCGCCGTCACACAGCACAAAGGCTTGTACCTGTCCCGAGCCTGTCCAGAGAGTGACCAGAGGCCAAGGCCGGAACCCCTGCTCCTGGATCTCCACCTCTCCCAACTGACCCGTGTGTATTGCCCAGGGAGCTGTGAAATCACTCTTGAATGACCTGGTAAGCACTACATATACACTCTTCAATGCCTCTGATGTTTACTGACCCCATGCTTTTGACAATAATCTCTGGCCAACATAAAGACTAAAGTGACGCCTATTTCAACAGCTACAGCCTGACACCTCCACTTCCCACTACCTCCGGTAATATTATGCTCTGGTGTCAGCATCTGCAGGCACCTGTGTCTACATTATACCAAACTGTTCTGCAGTAACCGTGTACTATAATCCTCTGTCTCCAGTGCTCAGGGAACCTATAATGGGAAAAACTTTATGTGTTATCCTACCATTTAGAGTCAATGCCAAAATCTTGTTGGCAGCCTGCCTTAATTGTCTGTGATAATCCCCAGCACTCTAGCCTGATAGAATGCCTATTGTTGATACAGCCCGATAATTGCCCGCTGCGCCGTGTCAATCACTACCGTAGCCCACACTAAGGAAACTGAACCTAGGTATACTACAAAGTGACCCACCCTACATTTGCTTTATAATTATTGCTCCCCAGTTTAAACGGTGATTGGAATTACACCTCCCTGCTTGCACATTGCATTTTTAGGCCATACTGTGATTTGTGAACTTAGGTGAACCCCTTGTTCTAAAACTGCTCCTACCTGTTTGCACATTGCATTTTTAGCCCATACTGTGATTTTTTAATTTAGATGAACCCTGCTGCTAAAACTGCTCCTATCTGTTTGCACATTGCATTTTAGCCCATACTGTGATTTCTGAATTTAGGTGAACCACTGGTGCTAAAACTGCTCCTACCTGTTTGCACATTGCATTCTTAGATCATACTGTGATTACTGAACTTAGGTGAACCCCTAGTCCTAAAATTGCACCTACCTGTCTGCACACTGCATTTTTAGCCATATTGTGACCTCTGAATTCAGGTGAACCCCTACTGTTGAACCTACCCACATGCTTGCACATTGCACTCTTTTTTGCCTTTACTGTGACTCTTGAATCTAGCTGAACCCCTTTGCCGAAACTGCACCAACCTTCTGTACATCGTTTTTCTCAGACTGCATAGCGACCTTAAACCTTAGGCACTGCCCCTTAGGAACACCCAACGCCAACTGTAACTAACTGATAGCGTTAGCACAGCATTCACTGCTTACTACTACCCTGCCTACCATGAGTAAAAATACAAATACCCAGACCCTCCTATTTACGATTGGTCTCTTCACTATCATGGCCTCTGCTACCTCGAACACAAGTCCACCCATAGACAGAAACATGAGAATTAGGGCAAGACTACCCTGCATTTACAAACCTAAAAGAAATAACATAAACAATACCACTGGACTCCTCTCCACCCATGATTACCTGGTAAGCGTGCACAGGCAACTAAAACAGACATCCCAAACCCTGTGCCTGCCCAATCCTACACAAAGAGTAAAATAGACACTTAAACCTTCACACAATCCAAATCCTAAGAGTACCCTGACATTAACCGGGTCACTCATCAACGCTAGATCCATGGTAACCCATGTCACCGAAATTGCTGACATTCTAAGCAACGATAGCCTAGACCTACTTGCCATAACAGAGACCTGGCTCCACGAGGCGGCAGGATCTACCCTGATGTTAGCTGTACCTGACAGCTACCATATCCTCAGAGTAGATAGACCCAATGCCAAAGGCGGCGGCCTAGCCATTACCTCCAAAACTACCTTGCCTATTAGGCTTGCCACCTCACCTCCTTGCTCATCCTGTGAAATACTCACAGCTAAATTGCTGTTATCCAATAACCACACGTTGACCATCCATTTGATTTACAGGCCCCCAGGACTACTAGGAACTTTTGAAGACAACCTCACTAGCCTCATAGTGAATAATACTCAAAAGCATTCCCAAACCCTGCTGATGGGCGATTTCAACATTGGCCTCAATGACCCAGACAACAAGCATGCCCACTCAATAACAGCTTTACTCAAGACCATGGGCTCACCCAAAAAAATCCTCTCACCTACCCACATCAAAGGCAGAAGCCTTGACTGGGTATCCAAACTTAACTGTAACATTGCCATCACCGACATCGTTCCACAACGTTGGACGGACCACTACTTAATCAACTTCACCGCCACATTCGATCTCTTCAGCCCTAAAACTATCAGTATGATACCCCACCTCCCTACTAGAAGTAAAAAAGATATTACTGATGAAAAACTTATCCCGTTCCTCCTCCCCGCTTTTAATGGCCTGGAGAACAACACCGACCCCGACACCTTAGTGGACACCTTCAACAAAGCTATGACCACGCCACTAGACACCATTGCACCAACTAAACTGCGCAAAGGCAAACAGGAAGCACACTTGAATGCCTGGTTCACACCCCTACTCAAGGATCTAAGAAAGCAGAAAAGAAAGCTTCAAGCTATCTGGAGTAACTCGGCTACCGACAACAACAAAGTCAAATTATCCCAGCTGTCCCAACACTATAAGAAAGAAATTATCAGCACAAAAAAAATCTATTTGACGATAGAATCACAAAAGCCAAATCGAACACTAAGGAACTCTTCTCCATCCTCCGGGAAATGGAATCCCCCTACAACCAGTAGACACTGTCTCTAAGGACAAGGTATGGTGTACCAACATACAAAATGCCCTATCGAATAACATGTCCACCCTCCAACTCAAAATAACCAAAAAAAAGACTCTCTGCCCCTCTCTGATCAACAAACACCACTGCCCACTGAGCACAATACTATACCGCCTTTCAATTTCAAAACCATCTCAATCATTGATACCGAAAAGGTCATTCTCTCCCTGAAACCCTCCAACAGCAAGGGTGACAGCTGCCCTGCGCAAATAATAAAGGAGGCAGCCAGAGACTTGGCCCTTTTTATCTCGAAGCTTATAAACTCCTCCTTTAAATTAGACACAGTTCCTACCAACCTAAAAGAATCTTGGGTCCTCCCCTTACTCAAAAAACAAACCCTCGATCCTTCCATTCCAACCAACTACAAACCCATCACTACCGTGCCTTTCCTACTCTAAATTATTGACTTAGTAGCCTACTTACAAATTCAAGACTACCTGGAAGCTAATCATCTGCTAGGCTCACGCCAATCGGGATTCCGCCCCCTCCATGGCACCGAAACAGCCTTGTTAGACCTGAAGACAAAAATGGAGGAGTTAAAGGATAGTGGTAAAATAGCTTTGCTACTGCTACTGGACTTGTCAGCTGCCTTTGACTTGGACCATGCAGTTTTATGCAGCCACCTCAGGCTCGCGGCTAACTTCATAGGGGAAGCAATAGCCTGGATCCAATCCTTTCTAGCCAACCGGACTGTGAGAGATTTCTCTACTTCCACCTGCGCTGATCCCATCCAAATAACATGTGGAGTCCCACAGGGATCCTGTGTCTCACCCACCATGTATAACATTTTCACCAAGCCACTATTTGATAAGTTGGACAGACTGGGTGTCACCTACACTAACTATGCAGATGTCACCCAGATCCTCATACCCCTTTCGGGCAACTATGAAGCGGACCTGGCCTTGGTGAATAAGATATACACCCTCATTCAGGCATGGATGGTGACCCATGGCCTCTGCCTGAATGACGATAAAACTGAGATTCTGCTCCTCGAATGCTTCCTTCAACATCGACAACTATATCATTAAGGCTATGCCCGAGGTAAAAACTTTAGGTGTTTATCTGGACTCTTCTCTCACCTTGAAGAAGCAAGTCAATTCCCTCTCCTCCACAACAGCTTATACTTGTAAATGAATCTGAGCTGCCAGACCATTCCTCTCTAGTAGCAGCTGTGTCACCTTGGCTAATGCTGTTATCATGTCGAGACTAGACTATTGCAATGCCCAGTACTCAGGAGCCAACAAGTATGTCACTGACAAACTCCAAATATTGCAAAACAACACCCTAAGAGCAGCGTTGAACATCCCATACAGAGAGCACATCTCTAAATTCCGGAAAGAGGCCCACTGGCTAAAAATAAAGGCTAGTATCCCCCTTAAAACTATCTCCATCACTTCCAAATGCCTAAACAATCTGGCACCTCCTTACTTATCCGAAAAAATCTCCAGGAAATCTACAACCCGACCCTTGAGATCTGACAATACATTCAGGCTTGAAATCCCTAGATTTAAACTGATCACGGCTGGAGGAACTAGCTTCCCAGTCAAAGCTGCGCAAGCATGGAATACACTCCCAATTGACCTCAGACGTCCCCTCCCTATGCCAGTTTTAGAATCAATGCTCTCATATGGCTTTGTACTAATGACGCATAACTACCTCCCCCTCCCACTGCGACTCTACCCAGACAACCATTGCACCTAACATCACTACTGCAACTTACACACCGGACCTGTTTGTCCATAGCCGTAGCCGCAGGTGTTCCATAATTACCTGCAATGTTAAGCCTGACCCTGTCATGTATCTGATCAGTTATACCCTCCATGCTCCTCGAATGGCAAATGTCTGTACTGTTTCATATACTGTATTATACATTGTATTCACATGTATGCACTAGCCTGTGACAGGCACTGTAACTAAGCTTTGAGACTTTGTGTACTGCTGCGCCCTAATACCCAAGGGCTTGGTGCGCATTATCAAATTAATAAACAAACAAACAAACAAACAAACAGTTTACCGGCCTGTTCAAAGGCTTAGGATGCCTAGAGGGACATGAAGTTCAGCTAAACATCAACCCCACCATACAGCCAGTTGCGCTATGCCATATACATATATCACTTCATCTGCCAAAAGGTGTAGGACAAGATCCTCAAGCTGGAAGGGGCAGGCATAATTATACGGGTCGAGGGGCCCACGGCCTGGGTGTCGCCAATAGTGATGGCGGCAAAACCAAAATGCCCGGTAGAGGAGGCGCATCTGCGTTGATATGAGGTTACCCAATCATGCAATCAGGAGAGAAAGACATCCTATGCCCTCTTTAGATTACATCCTGACCAATCTACATGGAGCCCAACTGTTTTCAAAGCTGGCTATTACCAGATTCCCCTGCACATGGACTCCAGGGCCATCACAACATTCTCATCCCATATTGGTTTGTTCAGGCACTGGCGACAGAGTTTCGGGGTCCCGTCGGCGTTTGAAGTGTTTCAGCACACTGTCACGGGTGTGCTGGCAGGGCTCCGGGTCTCCTCAACGTGAGCAATAACGTGCTCAACTCAACGCAGGTATTGGCAGATCGAGAGTTAGGCGCTGGCGGTGCAGTGGGGGTGCAAGCACTTCCACATTTACGGGTACCCAGTCATGGTGGTCACTGATCACATGCCTCTGGTGGCCATCTTGGGAGGTCCCACACCAAGACCGCCGATCCGACTCGAGTGCTGTCTCCTTCAGTTACTGGAGTATGATGTGACATTGATTTTCAGAGCAGGAGCAGACAATCTGGCGGTCTTTTTGTCACACCACCCGAGCGTGCCAGCCATCGAGGACGAGGCAGCCGTGGATGACGTGGAGGTCACTGTAGCAATGGTGACAGAAGCAGCAGTCCCAAGATCCATATAGGTCGCAGACATTGCGGAAGCAACCCGTCTAGTGTTGGGCATTGAGGAAATGGTGGATCAACTAAGGTCCGGGCAGTGGAAAGGATCCCTGGGCATAACGCAAATTCGCACACCAAAGGCACAAGCATTTCTCTGAGGTCTACGGAAGGGGAGGAGTGAGTTCACACTAGGTCCTGAACATGTTCTGCTATGGGGGACGCAGCTGGTGATACACATATCTCTCCAGAGGGAGGTGATAGAACTGGCACATGCTGGCCACCAAGGGGTGCCCAAGACGATAGCACGTCTCCGCGAAAAGGTATGGTTCCCTGAATTAGAGAGGAAGGGTGAAGACACCATTGTCACATGCACATGGCGTCAAGCAGCGAGACCGCTGGTCAAATTCCACCCTCCCCCATTGCATCTCTTACAGAATCAGATAACCTGTGGAGAGCACTGACCATGGATTTGGTTATTGTCCTTCAATCACAGCACTCCTGATAATATTTGATGAATTCTTACGATTTCCTGTGGTCCAATTTGCTGACTCCACGGTGGTAAGATCCGTTATCCCAGTGCTGAAAGACATATTTGCAACGTTCGGATTGCCAGACTCTGTGAGGTCAGACAACGGGTCTCCCTTCCAAAGTGAAGAGCTGGCCAGATTCCTTGCAATTTATGAAGTTAATCACAGCAGGATTACGGCGTGCTGGCTCCGCACCAATAGGGATGTTTAAAGGTTCATACGGACCCTCAACAGGGCCTTCCGCACCACGCCGCACTCAACCACAGGACTATCCCTGGCTGAACCGCTCTTCAGAAGAAAGGACAAGTCAACCATTCAAGCACACAGAGTCCGGCAGCCAAAGGTGGTAGAGTCAGCTACAGTACAGAGCCGGCATGAGCAATCAAATGCCAGGGAGTCATTATGCCTTGGGTTGATGGAACAACCTCTGGCAGTTGGGGATCAGGCACTGGCCAGCACAAAAAACCTTACACACAAGTTGTGTTTGGCCCACGACCCTGTTCCATGGAGGGTCACGGCGCATCAAGGAACCATAATTACCGCGACTTGAGGTAGAGCGTCACACACCTGCAACTTTAGCTGGTTTTGACACATCAGGGGTACACCAAGGCATGAGAGCCTCGCAGATTCCGGCAGCGACAGGCCACAAGACCATGACGAGGACAAAGGCTTGGAGAATATGGAAACAGCTCAGAGTGACAATGGCTGAGGAGTGGATGTCACCAGAACCCCAGAGCCAAATCCAGCAAGGTATCCCCAGCATTCCAGCTGCCAACTTCCAGAGAGACTCAGAGACTATATGCTGGAGTGAGAGACAGGGATCCCAAGTATATAGAGTATTGTTGTTTCTTAATATTTGCTGTTAGGAATGTTCATGTTAAGAGAGAGGTTGAAGGGGATGTTACGGTGCATGCAGGCACCATGTCAGGTGACAACTGCATCACTGGTTCAATAAAAAGGGGAGGTCTTCCCGCCGTTTGGGCGGACACTCCTGCTAACCTTAAGACAGCTGGTGTCTTTATTTCACAGCCGAGTGACCCTGGCCCTATCATACAACAGCTATCCTCTCGGCCACTGACTTCTATCAATCTCGCTCTTCTCATACCTTTCCTCATGATTCCTGATTTTGAATTGTATTGGTTCTTGGAGTTTTAGATCTGCCTCCCTCCATTAACCTCTTCCTACTTGTCCCTGCCCAAGCGAGAGGGGAAGGTTGGGTAATATGAACCAGGTCAGCCATCTTATTTGTTTTCAGTTACTCTTTGCTTTTAGAAGCTACCAAATATAGTAGACACGTGTATGGGAATGAATATTGGTGCAACGCTAGTTTCTAGGTATCGGAGTGCCTCATTTCTGGGGTAAACATCACTTTATCACAGATGCCAAAGCAGTGGGTAGGCAGAATATACAATCATATCCATCCTGTCTCATGGTATGTATTCGAGAGAACCAACACATTGATGTTGCCCAGATAGGCCTCTCGAATAAAATGACACAGTACTGGAGCTCGGAAAACACATCTCCTTTATTGTAACACAAACTGGAACAAACTTGTTCCTTCAAAACTCCTCCTTCATACCCCAGTGTCACTAAACACTCCCTCTTACTTGAGAGCCTCTGTCTTAAAGAGGCAGAGGCTGGCAGCACTACCCCTGGAAAAATGTTCATACGTCCAGGTTAACACTCTTCATCCCAGTGGGTGGGCTTCCGGATCACACGCTGGGACCGGGCACTTATCTCGCTGGAGGCATTCTGATGACTCTGCTGCCTCCCACCTTTGATGGCAGGTCTCCTTTGGAGGAACCCATAGGCCATCTCTTGGCTCGCTCGGCTCCGGGTCAGGCTCTGGAGGGAGTGGTTCACAGTTCTCTCTCCTAACGAGGTGTTTGAAAATGGAGCTGTTCCTTGTGATCTCCCTATCCTCATTCTGCGCAGTCACCATAGTTCCCTTGATGGCCACAACATTCATTGGTTTGGGGAATATCGCAAGTCTGTCTTCTTGGTCATTGGCTGCTGGACAAGGACTTCATCCCTGACCTGGAAGTCTTTGGGCACGGCTCTCCGCCTCACATCTGACTCTTGCTTTGCCCTCATTTTTTGTTCAGTGTCCCTGCGGATAACCTCGACACCCTCTTCTTCGATCACCTTGGAATTCCCCACAATGCAGGTGTGCATTTCATATCGCACCATCAGTTCAGCTGGGGCTTTGTTGGCAGCCTTGTGAAGCGTTTTGCGATAGTCAAGCAAAAGCCTTCACAGAGCTTGGTGAGGACTGGTGTCTTCTATGCGAGCCCTTTGCATAGTCTTCTTGATAGAGGCCATGAAATGCTCTGCCATCCCGTTGGCCTGTGGCCACCTGGGGGTTATATTCAGATGCTTGAACCCCAGATGCTTAGCAAAAACTGCACATTCTTGGCTGTTGAAGGGTGGCCCATCGTCCGATTTGATTACCCTGGGGATGCCCCACTCACTGAGGACTTCATCAAGCATTGCCGCTATGTGGGAGTATGCCGTGATAGCCACTCTCTTGATGAAGGGGAAACAAGAGTATTCATCTATCAGTAGCAGGAGGTATTCTCCCAGTCTGTAGAAATCAACAGCTACTCTCTCCCAAGGCCGTTCCGTGATGTGAGTCAGTTGTAAAGGTATCGGTGCCTCTGCTCTCGCTGTACATTGGCAGGCCAGGCAGTTATTCACCCAGCTGTCGACTAGTGAATCTAGGAAAAGGAACCACACGTGACATCGTTGTTGCCTCTTGGTGTTCTCAGCTCCCCGGTGTCCTTCATGGGCCATTTTGATCGCATCAGCTTTGAGCGGGAATGATTAGCCGGCATCCTCTCAGTAAGACGGTATGATCCTTGACAACTAGCTCAGTATGGATTCTTGCCAGTCTTTCAACCTCTCTGCACACCCCCAGGTGGACTAAAATAGCGCTTCGGTAGTCCTTCCACTTACTGTTGGTTGTTAGACCAATGGCCAGTGCCATCGTTGGGTCTGCAGCCGAAGCGGAGGCTACCGTCTCGAGAGACAATGCAGGGCGCAGTGCGCTGGTGGCGAATTAGTCAATGTATTCAACATCACCCACCCGGGTAGTTGCAGAACCCGCAGGGTGGCGAGATAGGTAGTCAGCCAGATTTTGGTCACCCCCAGGCTGGTGGATAATATCATAGTTGTACTCCTATAGTTGAATGCCCCATCTCTCTATCCTGCGGGGCTTCTTCGTGTGTGGATTGCCAAACAGGGACAGCAACGGTTGGTGGTCCGTGATCAACGTAAATTTCTTACTGATTATGAAATCATGAAAATGTTTGCAGGCCCATACAGCGGCCACGCTCTCCCTCTCGGCCTGCGAGGATGCAGACTCAGGAACGGATACGGCTCTGCTTGCATAGGCAGCAATGTGCCTGGGATGAGAGTCCGCCCTGCTCGTCTGCGCCAGGATGGCTCACAGGCAGACAGGGCTGGCATCGACTGTAATTTCAGTATGCATGCTAGGGTCAAAATACGCCAGACAGTGGGCTTCAGCCAGGGCCCTCTTGATGGATTGGAAAGCCTCCTGACATGCAAGGGACCAGGCAAACACTGTCTCTTGTAAAAGCTTCCTGATGGGCTCTGTAATGGATGCATAGTGCGGGATATACCGGGCGCAGTACCCGGCCATGCCAAAGAAGGACCGAATATCCGCCACATGTAGCAGCTCCTTCAAGTTGATAATGGTGCTGACTTTCTACGGATCAGGAGTCATGCCGTCAGCAGAAAAAATGTGTCTGAAGAACTTCAGTTTGGACTTGCTGAAATGACATTTCCCAATGTAAGGCGTCAAACCCTTTTGTACTGCTGTACCTGTGGCTATCAGTGCGGCATCGTGCGCCTCTCGGGATGTGCCAAACACAAGAATGTCATCGCTGTACTTCAGCCCTTGATAGGCCTGATTATCTGTCTGATGGTCTCCTGGAAGATTTAAGCTGCAGATGAGATGCCGAAATTCAGGCGTCGGTAGAGAAACAAGCCCTCGTGGGTGGCAAACATCATGATGCCCCTTGACTCAGAGTGGAGTTCTAACTGGTGATACCCCTGAATGAGATTGAGCTTTGAAAACATCACTGACTTGTTAAGTTGTACTATCATGTCTTCTATGCACAGGCCGGGGTGTCGTTCCCTTTGGATGGCAGTGTTTGCCATCCTCATGTCCACGCAAAGACATAGCCGCCCCCCTTCCTTGGCTACAATAACCAGAGGGGACACCCACGGAGTCGGGCCCATGGCTTGCTCGATGATGCTGTCAGTGAGCAGTTGGTGGGGCTCCTTGGAGATCGCTTCTTGGAGGTGGAACTTGACTCTTCTGGGGGTGTTGGGGAACAGGTCACACCGACGGGTGGTTTTGTGGAGCTTGACAGGGGGACCCTTCAGCTTGCCAAGTCCCGTGCACAGTTGGAGAAATATATTGCCAGGACGTCATCCTTGGTGGTGAGGTTGTGTGGGGTGAGTGTGTCGAATGTGCACACAGACCTGTCATGCCCCCAATCCGAAACTGATGAGTGTATTACGTCCCCATCACAGAAGTGGATGTTGATGAGTCACAAGCATGAGGCTGTGTGGTAGCAGATGAGGCACCGGCCTTTTGTTGGGCTCCTGATGACGTGGATGGTTGTGTCCACCTACAAGCCTTTGTGGAAGAGTTGTCACTTGAAGTGTCCAATGGCGTGTAAGGGTGACGTTGCTCCCCACTGGGAAAATCCTCAAATACATCTTCTCTAGCAATGGTATGTCTGGGATTCTGAGGTACTCCTGTTCCCCTATGATGTTGACAGTAGCGCCGGAGTCAAGTAGAAAATAGAAAAGTCTATTTCCCATTTTGAGCGGGATCCTCAGTGCTTCTCTTGCCTCCATGTCATCCTGGATAAGATTGACATATTCATCATGGGGCGGTTGGTCATAATTGGCAGTGGGCTGGTTTGTTGTGACTAGATTCAAGTCCTCATACTACTGATGGTCGCGAGGGGGCTCGTCGTATTCATCGACAACCCAGAATGGTTGGTCGTAGTACCCATAATCTCGGGGGTAGTCAGGTGTGTGGTAGTCCTCAACAGCCCTGATGTAGCGACATTGATTTGGTTGGTAGAATCCGCCCTGATAAAATGGGGGTTGTGGCGGCCGGTTGAACATTCTGTTGGGTAGCTGTGGCCTCGGGGTAGGGAACGGCATCCCTTCCCTGCAGACAGACTGAAAATGTCCTTCTCTGCCACAGTTGACACATCTCTGTGAAAGGGCAGGGCAGGACCCTGAGTAGGGGAATGCCATTTCGCACCTGTAGCATTGCCTCTGTTGCCAGGGTCCGGGTTGGTTAGTCTATCTGGAGAGTGGAAAACCTCTCTCTTCTGGTCGTTGGGTCTTCTGTTGGACTGCGGTGATGAGCTCAGCATTGTCATGTTTCGATGCGGGTGCGCCGGTCATGAAAGCAGCTTGGATATCAACCCTTTCGAAAATTCTCGCCAGCTTGCTGACTTCATCAATCGAGAGAGGCTTTTTTAGCAGTTGCTTCTTGGGTGTGGGTGACAAACAGCCCTCAATAACTCGCAATCGTATGGCCTCATCAAGGGAGAACGCATGGAATTGGCAGTGGGCCCCTTTGATCCTCAGGTGAGTAATGAACTCATTGACTGTCTCCTCAGCCCTCTGCGTGCATTGATTGAACATGTATCTCTCATAATCCCGGCTCGGTTCAATTACTAGTTTTCTGTTGAGGGCGGCAATCAGAGAAGTGAAGTCTGGTTGGTCGGCTGCTGGAATCATCTTAACAATGGTTTTGATCTCACTGCCGACCAGATTAAGGAATACATCTCGCCGGTGGGGGTCGAGTCCCCGTACCCTGACGCCCTCACAAAGCGATTGAAGTCTTCCATCCATTTGGTCCATCGGGGCCCTTTGTCGCTTGTGTGGTCTTGGAGATGGGTAGAAGGATGCGCAGCATGACCGACTTGGTTCTGTGGACAGGGGGCAGCGTGTTAGGGTTGCTAATGATGGCTGGGGTGTCTTGCCCCGAAGAGGGGCAAAACTGGTGAGCACAAAGTCACAGGGACCCTCAGGACCTGTCAGCGGAATGTAGGGTGTGGGATCTCTGGAGATGGCGCTGCCCTGCGGGTCAGATAGCTGTGTGTCTGTGGAGGTTGCTCTTCTAGGCAGTACCATGTGTCAGTGGCACTTCACTTTTATGGCCACTCCACGTGTCCCTCATAGGTGTAGGTGGGCCCCCACACTGTTGAGGAGTCTGTGTTGGGTGTGTTAGGGTTGTGAGCGCTTTTCCTCATGTGTAAGGCAGGGCTGCAGCCCGAAATGTATTCCCTGTGCATGCACGCTGTTAATGGGCCCGCACAGGCCTTCCTGAACACTTGCTATGTGGGGACAGGAGGGCCGTGCAGCCAAATGCGTAGTTCCACCGTGAGACAGTGAGCGTAATGGCCGAGTTAGGAATAGTATATGTCTATATAATATCTGCATGAAGACAGTTACGGTGATACTGAAAACGTGAGTGCTTGTGCTCTCTTCGTGCGGAGCATAGAATGTAGAACGCACAAGGTGAAATGTTCTTTTAAATGTTCTTTTCCTCCATTGGGGATAGAAAGTCTGAAAAGAACACCCTTGGATGTCGTAGGAGGCGGGCCGTGGCCGTAGCAATGCCAGTAACGTATGGGCGAGATGGGGGTGGATCACCAACCTTCCGATGCGTGAAGTCTCCTGCACGTAGTAGTCTGGGGTTTGAGCCAGAAGGTTCAACTGCTGGCGGATTGCCGCACGGCCTGTGTGGAGTGACTCCAGTCACTCGCCACACGGATCATGTAGGCAGGAGTCAGCAGAATAGCTGGGCACTCGGCTCGGGATCAAGCGTTTCACCGTCACAACGGTATCGCCTGTGCACGGATGGAGATACGCGGACTGCGTATCGCTCTATAGGAGGGACACGGCGTGGTGGGATCACCAACCGACCACGCAGGAGGAGCGCAGTGGGATCACCAGCTTGTGGGAGATAGCATTGTCACCAATTGTTGCCCAGATGGGCCTCTCAAATAAAAGGACCCAGGACCGGAGCTCGGAAAACACATCTACTTTATTGAAAGCCAAATTGGAAATAACTTGTTACTTCAATACTCCTCCTTCATACCCCCGTGTCACTAAATACTCACCCTTACTTGGGAGCCTCTGTCTTAAAATTTAGAAGCGTGCCCAATAACCTATAGCCTCTCTGTGGAAAGTTGAATTTAGAAGTATGCCCAATAGCCTATAGCCTCTCTGTAGAAAGTTGAATTTAGAAGCGTGCCCAATAACCTCCTTTTAGAAGTGTGCCCAATAATCTATAGCCTTTCTGTGTAAAGTTGAATTTAGAAGTGTGCCCAATAACCTCCTTTTGAAAGTTGAATTAGAAGTGTGCCCAATAACCTCCTTTTGAAAGTTGAATTTAGAAAAGTACCCAATAGCCTCTCTGTGGAAAGTTAATTTCGAAGTGTGCTCAACTGCTGCCCATTAAAAGTTGAATTTAGAAGTGTGCCCAATAGCCTATAGCCACTCTCTGGAAAGTTGAATTTCGAAGTGTGCCCAATAGCCTATAGCCGCTCTGTTGAAAAGTTGAATTTAGAAGTGTGCCCAATAGCCTATAGCCGCTCTGTTGAAAAGTTGAATTTAGAAGTGCGCCCAATAGCTTATACCCTCTCTGTGGAAAGCTGAATTTAGAAGTGTGCCCAATAACCACGTTTTGAAAGTTGAATTTAGAAATGTGCCCAATAACCACCTTTTGAAAGTTGAATTTAGAAGTGTGCTCAATAGCCTCTCTATGGAAAGTTGATTTAGAAGTGTGCACAACTGCTGCTCCTTGAAGGTTGAACTTTGAAGTTTGCCCAATAGTCGCCTTTTGAAAGTTGAAGTTGGAAATGTACCCAGTGACCCCTTTGAAGGTTGAATTTGGAAGTGTGCCAAATAGCCTATAGACTCTCTGTAGAAAGTTGAATTTAGAATGTCCCCAATAACCACCTTCTGAAAGTTGAATTAGAAGTGTGCCCAATAACCTCCCTTTGAAAGTTGAATTTAGAAGTGTGCCCAATAACCTCCTTTTTGAAAGTTGAATTTAGATGTATACCCAATAGCCTCTCTGTGGAAAGTTGAATTTAGAAATGCCCTAATAACCACTTTATACAAAGCTGATTTTAGAACCATGCCTAATACCCTCCCGGTATGAAGTCGAATTGTGAGAAGGGTGCCTAATAGTCTAATATCTCCTCTACACAAAATTGAATCTAGAGATAGAACTAATAACAACTCTATACAAAATTAGATCTTGAGGTAGACCTAACATCATCCCAACGTTCACTGAATTTAGAACTGCGCCCAATAGGCTAATATCGCCTCTGTACAAAATTTACTCTAGAGGTAGACCTAACAGCATAGCTCTGTGCACTGAAATTTAGAAGTGTACCTAATAATACCTAATAGCCTAATATCATCTCTGTCTACAGTTGCACCTAGAAGTGTACACAGCAACACCTAAAAACCCAATAACACCTCCGTGTACAGTCAAACCGAGAAGTGCACCGAATAATCTAATATCATCCCGGTGCAAATTGAATTTAGAAGTGAGCCTAAAAGCGTGCTCCCACTGAACTCAGAACTACAATTAGAAAGCACTCATAAAATCCACCTAAAAGCTTGTACGAAGCATGAGTACACCCACTCCAACAGAATCTGTCGGAAACGACCACCGTGGACCACGCCCTCCCCCCTTTCTGCCTTCCCGCCCGTCCCCCACTGCCCAAACCATTCCACCCCCCTTCGCATTCCCTATCATTCTCCTCTCCAAACACCAAGCCAGAGGGGCATGATGGCGAGCCAACCACCCTAAGACCACTCCTCCCCCGAGCCCCTCCACAAACCAGCTAATGTTAACCATGCCCGCTCCCATCACTACCACAACAGAAACCCTGCGCCCTGCAATCATCAACCCCGCGCCTTGCCCTCAAACCCCTGCCACCTCCCCTGCCGACCACACCCTTTCCCCTCCCTAAAAACTGCACGCCTAGCCCTAGCAAGAACCTAGGCTGCATCCCACTCTCCCTCCATTCCACCTACCCTCTCTCATACTCCAATCACCACAAAAAAACTAAAGAGGAAACGTACCTGGTCCCCCTCAATCTTTCAGTACTCCTCACCTCCCCATCACCTCACTCCCACAATCACCTCCTTCCCATGTGGGTTCACCCTTCCTAAAACCCCTCTCCCTCGATTTCTCATCAACTGCAACTGAAACTCCTAACCCCCCACACCCAACCTTCAAATCCCCTGAACCAAACTCGATCATCCTAACACACACAGCTACCCAATCCCGCCCGAAGCCCGCCAATCTATCTGCTCGCCCACTATTCCCATCGAGCATCAACGCCCTACTCCTCTCCCTCCCCAGTCTCCACTCCCTCCGCCGACACCACCCTCCGCTCCAGCCCCAAGATCAACATCGCCGGCGGTTGTAAACTGTAACCTATTTAATGCCCGATCCATAGCGAAAAACAGAGACTGCATCTTTGACCTCCTCGCCTCAGACAAACCAGACCTGGTCTTTATCACCGAAACATGGTTCTCGGGTGACTTTGCCCCGATCGCTAAGGAAGCCTTCCCCCCTGACTACTCCCTCATCCCACTGAACCGTCCCTCCAGAGGAGGAGGAATAGCATTCGTCTTCAAGTCCCTCTTCCACGCCTCAATCATCGACAACCAACATTCCATTACCTCTTGCGAAGCTCTCCTCGTTAGACTATCCCTCTCCCCGTCGCTCTCACACACCTTCCTAATAATTTACAGGCCCCCTGACTATGATAGACAATTTGCAAACAACCTCTGCGACTATATTGCCACCCTTCAACTAAACCATCCCAACCTCACCCTTCTTGGAGACTTCAACATATGGCTCGACATCCCCACCAACCCTATGACACACTCTCTGGTTGACGGTTTGGACACAATTAACCTCCAAACACTCATAAACAGCCCGACTCACTATAAAGGACACACTCTTGATGCCATCTTTAGCTCCAACTCCCTGGTTCATTTAAAGCCCCCCACCCCTATCCTCTGGTCCGATCACTTCATTCTCCCGTTCGCCATTCACTCACCTGACCCCCTTCCCGTACTTGAATCTGAACCCCCGAATCTACGCAAATCCTGGAAAAAACTAATAATCGTCCCGGACCTAGCCGACGCACTCCTCCAGTCTCCACCACCTACCTGCCAACTCAACAAACAACTAACTACCGACGCCTTCGACGCATGGCTCAACGCACCTCTGATGCGGCTCACACCCTCCTGCAAACCATCAACCCGCCGTGGCATCTTCCCCAGATGGTTCACTCCTGAGTTGAAGATCACTAAACAATTATATAAATACCTAGAACGCAAATGGCAGAAAGACAAAACCCAGGAGAACAGGACCACCTTGGCCCGACACCTCTATCAGTACAAAGCCGAAATCCGGAAAGCAAAAAAAGCCCACTACAACCCCCGAATCCTAAACTGCAAAAACCCAAGCAAAGAACTCCACAAAATCATCTCCCAATTCACCAATCCAACTTGCAACACGACCATCCTGACCCCCTCACAATCACTGTTCGACTCACTCTCCCTCCACTTTTACACCATAGCTCTCGAAAGAACAAATACCCTAGCCACCAAACTGGCCCTCTCACATCCCCCAAGCAATCCCCCCCATACCAGCCGGCCCACCAGCCGCGACCAATATGCAACCAACTTTCGAATCCTTTAGTCCAATATCACCAGAACAATTTCGCAAACTCCCATCTGCCCACAAACTATCTGGCTCGCCGCTAGACCCTTGCCCAGCCACAATCCTCAAAGAAATTTTCGCTTCCACCTGCACAGGAGAACATGCAAGATCCATCATAAATACCTCCCTTTCCTCTGGTATCTTTCCTGACGCATTCAAAACGGTTTGCGTCAAACCTCTAATTAAAAAACCTTCGCCGAACCCTCTCGAGCCCAAAAACTACTGCCCTATCTCAAACACCAGATTCCTTGCCAAACTCATTGACCGAACTGCCTACTCCCAACTAAATGCCTTTGTCGAAGCCAACAATCTCCTAGACCCGCTCAATCAGGTTTCAGAGCCCGTCACGGAACTGAAACCACCCTAACCTCTATTTGGGATGACCTTAAAATGACTGCCGACTCTGTGGGATGCGCAGCACTAATCCTTCTTGACCTATTGCCTTTGACACAATCAATCACTCAATCCTCCTAGACCGCCTCCACTCCCTAGGAATTCGTGGAACCGCTCTTAAATGGATAGCCTCATTCCTCAAAGATCGGTACCAAACAACAATACTCTCCACCTATACCTCCCAAGCCCGACCAGTTGCCATGGGAGTCCCACAAGGAGCATGCCTATCCGCCCTCCTGTTCAATCTCTAATTGATCACCCTCCCACCAATAATTCGATCACACAACATCCTGTGCTACAACTACGCCGATGACACTCAACTAATTCTAAAACTCCTGGACTCAAAACCCAACTCCCGACCCGACCTAACCTCCTGCCTCGTCGACATAGACCTCTGGATGACCCAAAGCCACCTCCTGTTAATCCCCTCCAAGACAGAAATCATGGTATGTGGCAATTCCGAACTCCTTCTGCACCCACTACCCTGGCCATCCACCATGGGCAACTCACCCACGCCCTCCAACTCAGTGAAAAATCTTGGATGCACCCTAGACTCTGACCTAACACTCTCACGCCAAGTCAATAATGTCTCAAAGTCCTGCCACTACCATCTTAAAACCCTTAGGCGCATCTTTCCATATCTCTCCTTTCCCAACAGACTCTCCGCGGTCCAATCAATCGTTATATCAAGACTGGACTACGCAAACCCTCTATACCTCAGAGATCACACATACCAACTGAATAAACTCCAAAGATCACAAAATGCGGCAGCCAAATTGCTACTTGCGCAGGGACCACATCTCCCCAGCTCTTAAGACACTACACTGGCATCCAGTAGCCCGAAGAGTGACCTTCAAAACCTTGTGCATCTCCCATCGAGCACTGCATAAAACCGGACCTCAATATCTTCAAGTCAAGCTAAAACCCTACCACCCCACGCACCCTAAAATCAAGCTCAGCCGGTCTCCTAGTCATACCGAAGGCAAACTCAATCAGGTTAGGCGGATCGTCATTCAAAGCCTTGGCCCCCACGCTATGGAACTCTCTCCCACCCCACATCCGCCTAACTGAGGATTTAATATCTTCCCGCAAACTCCTGAAAACCTGGCTCTTCTCCTAAAACCAACCCGTTCCAAAATAACACAAACAGACCAACAGCAACTCAAGGAGACCAATCCGTCAAACCACCTGATGCGAGAAACCAACAGCTAACAACCCCTAATATGAACTAGAAGGGCAAACAGAATTAAACAAATAAAAGTAGAGCAAAACAGCGAAAGGATTATTAGAGTAAAACATAAGGAAACAGTAAAGTGATTTACACTCCTGAAATGAACAGAATGCATGCAGAACGAATGAAAGGAATCCCGCATATGAATTAGTTAGAATGGATAAATCAGGTAGGACAAAGGAATGCGGTAAGTGGAAGAATGCATGAGAGGAAGAACAGCATAAAACAGATGAACATCCGGAACGGATGAGCGTACAGCGGATAAGTGTGTAGAACAGATGAATACGCAAAGCAGATGGGTATGTAGAGCACATGAATACTGATAACGGATGAATATGGAAGTACGGAGAGTGCGTAGATCACTGGAGCAGAAGAATGTACAGACCTTGCGAATGTACAGAGCGGATGAGTGTATAGAGCAGATGAGTGTATAGAGCTGATGAATGGATAAGTGTACAGTGAGGATGAGTGTACAGAACGGTTGAAGGTATAGAACAGAGGAGTGTAGAGATGAATATATGGAACAGCATAACGCTGTTAATGCGTGTAAAGCACAAGTGCCTAAAGTGGATGAGTGCAGAGAGCAGATGAGTGCCTAGAGGGACGAGTGTGCAGAGGAGATGAATGCGTAAAATGGGATGAATGCATAAAGGAGATGAGTACGCAGAGAGGATGAGTGCGCAGAGAGGATGAGTGCGCAGAGAAGATGAGTGCACAGAGAGGATGAGTGCGCAGAGGGGATGAGTGCGCAGAGGGGACGAGTGCGTAGAGGGGACGAGTGCGTAGAGGGGACGAGTGCGTAGAGGGGACGATTGCGTAGAGGGGATGAGTGCGTAGAGGGGACGAGTGCGTAGAGGGGAGGAGCGCGTAGAGGCGACGAGTGCGTCGAGGGGATGAGTGCGTCGAGGGGACGAGTGCACTGAAGGGACAAATTCATAGAGGGGACGAGTGCATAGACGAGACGAGTGCGTAGACGGGATGAGTATGTAGAGGGGATGAGTGCGTAGACGGGATGAGTGCATAGACGGGATGAGTGGGTAGAGGTGATGAGTGTGTAGAGGTGATGAATGTGTAGAGGGGATGAGCGTATAGAGGCGATGAATGTGTAGAGGGGATGAGTGTGTAGAAGAGAGGAGTGTGTACAGGAATGAGTGTGTAGAGGAATGTGTGTGTAGAGGAATGAGTGTGTAGAGGAATGAGTGTGTAGAGGGGATGAGTGTGTAGAGAGGATGAGTGTGTAGAGGGGATGAGTGTGTAGAAGGGATGAGTGTGTAGAAGGGATGAGTGTGTAGAAGGGATGAGTGTGTAGAGGGGATGAATGTGTAGAGGTGATGAGTGTGTAGAGATGATGTGTGCCTAGAGGGGATGATTGCGTAGAAGGGATGAGTGTGTAGAGGGGATGAGTGTGTAGAGGGGATGAGTGCATAGAGGGGATGAGTGTGTAGAGATGATGTGTGTCCAGAGGGGATGAGTGCGTATATGGCAAATGAGTATATGCAACGGATGAGTGTATACGACGGATGAGTGTATATGGCGGATGAGTATATATGGCGGATGAGTGGATAGAGTAGATGAGTGGATAGAGCGGATGTGTGAATAGAACAGATGAATGTATAGACCTGATAAGCGGATAGAGCAGATGAGCTAATTGAGTGAATAGAGCGGATGGGTAGATAAGTGTACAGTGAGATTGAATGTACAGAACGGATGGAGGCATAGAACAGATGAGTGTAGAGATGAAAACATGGAACAGGATACTGCTGTTGAATGTGTGTAAAGCACGAGTCCTTCAAGCGGATGAGTCCGGGGAGCAAATGAGTACGTAGAGGGATGAATACGTAGAGGGGTCAAGTACATAGAGGGGATGAGTACGTAGAGGGGAATTTAGAAGTGTGCACAATAACCTCTCTATGAATTAAGGAGTATGCCCAGTAGCCTCACTGTGAAAAGTTGAACCTAGAAGTGAAGCCAATAGCCTCTCTTAGAATTTTAGAATTGTGCCCAACTACCTCTCTTTGAATGTTGAACTTGGAAGCGTGCCCAATAGCCCCGCTGTGATTCTGGAAGTGTGCCCAATGGCCGCTCTGCAAATTTAGAAGTATGCCCAATAGCCTCTCTGTGAAAAGTTGAATATAGAAGTGTACCCAATAGCCTATCTGTGAATTTTTAGAAGTGTGCCCAATAGCCTCTTTGTGAATTTAGAAGTGTCTGAAAGGGCATGTAACCCATCATATCTCACCAACATGCTTACTCTCTCCTACATCACCACTCAACTAGAGCACAGAGATACTATGACACCATTCGGTATAACTGTTCTCATATCAACATTTGCCGCTCACTCCACATCATTCTAAGTAATCACTGCTGGTTATACACCCCCCAGCCAGGCATTCTCCTCAGGCCTAACGCAGCCACATCCGATCTGGATAAATCCCGCCAGAACGAACACATACTCCTGACCTCAACCATCACACCTACTGCTAGAAAGCAGCTATCACACCGATGCCGCACGAGCTGTGCACATACCCGGTGCTCACACGCACCTTTTGACTCTCTCTACTCTATCTACTGATATGAACTTCGGTTCCCAAGGGCGTTCAACCTACCAGCGCCTTCAGACCATACCAATGGTATATAAGGCGCTATATAAATGCAAAATAACAATAACAATTAAAAAGGCAGGGGCAGGCAACAATTGAAACCCCAATAATTTCCCATTCTATGCCTGTTCCTCTGCATTAGTCAGAAGCGGTGGACATGTTTTCAGACATGTGTCCTCCACACAAGAGATGACGTCCTTTTCCTGCCTCTCTGTCCATGGCCGCATTTTACCGGGCTGAACCCTAAGTGACCTCTGTGACTTGTTGATCGATGTGTTTTTCAGAAATTCAGAGGGAATAACGCCTGCTTTTGCTAGGAGCAGTCCTGAGTCGATTGAAGATCCGGCCTACATCTTCCAAGAAGGTCTTGTTACCCATTCTCTTTCTGGGGTTCAATTCTCAATGCGGGCAAGTGTGTCTTCTGCTTCCCCACTTCTGAGCTGTTGGGCCTCAGTGATGGTTCCTCCCATACTCTCATGGGCCTGTTGAGTGCTTGCCAATGCTCTTTCATGGCCTTTCATGGCCTTCTGGGGTGAGAAACCTTGCCAGGTTTTTAAAATCTAGGTGTTGGTTTGACTGGTTGCTGCACGCTAGCTTTGGTTTAGTGAAGGCTGAGATGTTCTGAAGGAGCAGGGCTGCCTCTGTTCAATTGGGCAGAGATCAGTTGTTAGGGACAATATATTTATTTAAAGTTCTGTGTTTGCTGTTGTGAACTTTTTTGTCCATATACTACAAGTCACTATTCGTTTGGTCTGCCATCTTTAACTTTGCACACCTCTTTTTTGTCTCCCTACTTCATTTGTGGCCAGTGCCTTTTTTGTTGGTCATGCTGATGAGTTGGGTGATGGCCGGCATTGCTGAGTAGGGAGTACATGGTTGCAGGCACGGTAAGCAGAAGATGCGATTGGGGGGCAGCGAGGCGGGTCTCCATGCTGAGATTTTCTACCCAAGATGGGAATTTATGGTGAAGGCCTGTGGGTCTGTTTGCTGTAAAGGAACTGTTGGAAGGAAACCTCGAGGGGAGCCCTGGCATCTGCATGGGTGGTCCTCGTCACCACTCAACTAGAAAGAAAGGTAACCAACTGGAACATAGGAAAATGCATGTCAAGAGCTGATCTGCTCTTGTGCCACAGGGAATCAAGGTTCTCTTTTACCAGGCATCACGGGCACCTTTGGGGGTGGGGCCTCTTTTCCTATACTGAGACCCCCACCTGGAAAGTCAAGTGGAGTTGGCTGCAGCTGGTTCTCCCATCCTAGTGCTAGAGAGAAGTGCACCTAAGGACTGAACAAAGAGGTGCTGCTATCGAACCATGACGCAAATGCTCAGTAGAAGACTCTGGCAGCCATTGTCTTATGGGGCAGTTGGACATGGCGGGCATGGTGGGCATGCAGTGTTGGGGTTCAGTGTTTAGGACGCTGGTCTTTTCACTGGACCTCTAAACCCAACTGGACAGTTGAGGTATAAAAATACCAATGGAAAGTGTAACTGTTACTGCTTCTCTGCCAGATCCTCCGTCATTGAATTTCAAGTTCTCCTCTGGGGTTAGTAATCTGCTGCCACTCATCATGCTTTGATCTCTTTGCACATCTTATATTTATGTTCATTAAGTCTATATAGAGCTTTAATCCAAAGTGCTTTACAATAAAATAAGATACAATAATGGAAGAAGCAAGTTAACAAACATGAGACAAACCAGCGTAACAATATGTAGAACAGTTTCCTTGGATATTGGAGATGAGGGAAAAGTGAGAAGGGAAGGGGCACAAGATTCAATTATGTGATATAAGGTCAAGGGGATGTGAGAGGAAGGGAAGGTATGGGGACAGGGTAGAAGGGAGGAGAGAAGGTAGGAGGTCAAGAGGGGGCGTGGAGAAGAAGGGCTTTCAAGGAGGTGCAGAAGGAGGTGTATGTGGGGGTAGAGCGGATAGAGAGAGGTAAGGAGTTCCATTGTAAGGCGGCCAGGAGCTGAAAGGAGCGGAAGCGAGAAGTAGCACAAGGAGATAGGGGTACAGTAAGTAGAAAGAGGTCAGCAGAGTGGAGAGAGCGAGAGGGAGTGTAGAAGGAGAGGAGAGAAGAGAGATAGGGGGGAGCAAGGTCATGGAGAGATTTGAAGACCAAACAGAGGAATTGAAATTTAAGTTGGAAGGGGAAGGGAAGCCAGCCGATTTGAGAGAGTGAGGAAGAAATAGAGGTGCGAGGGCTGAGGAGGCAGAGAGTACGTATGGAGGAGTGGTAGATGGATTTGAGGGGGGTCAGATGAGAGGTAGAGAGTCCAAAGAGGAGAGAGGAACAGTAGAAGAAACGGGAGAAGATGAGGGAAGAGATTAAGAGTTTAGAAGCATGGAAGGTGAGGGAGGATCAGATCTTGCGGATGTTGTAGAGATGGTGATGACAGGAACGAGAGGTGAGAGAGATGTGGTGGGAGAAGGAACGGGAGGAGTCAAAGTGGATACCAAGATTGCAAGCATAGGTGGAGATGAGGAGGTAGGAAGCGGGAAAGTGGATAGAAGGAGGAGGGGTAGGGGAAAGAGTGTTAGAAGGAAAGAAGAGCACTTCTGTTTTGTCTGTGTTGAGGGAGAGAAAATGGGATGACATCCAGTTTTTTATAGCTGTAAGGCAGGAAGATAGGTAGTGATGAAGGACAGGAGTGAAAGAGGAGAAGGAAAGAAAGAGTTGGGTGTCATCAACATAGAAGTGGTGGGAAATGCCGAAGGAAGGGATGACAGGAGCGAGAAGGGAGGTATAAAGAGAGAATAGAAAAGGGTCTAGAGTCGAGCCTTGAGGGACACTGTAGTCCAACGGGATGCTGGATGAGGTGCGGCCACCCCAGGTGACAGTGTAGGAAAGATTGGAGAGGTAAGAAGAAAGCCAGGTGAGGACAGAGCCTTTGAAGCCAAAAGAGGAAAGAGTACTGAGTAGTAATGGTGATCGACGGTATCAAAGGCAGCGGACAGGTCAAGGAGGATGAGGATAGAGGATTGCTTAGCGTAGCGAGCAGTGAGGAGGGAATTGAGCACGGAAGTAAGAGCAGTCTCTGTGGAGTGTTTAGGGCAGAATCCAGATTGAGAGAGAGGCAGGAGAGAGTGAGTTGTTAGAAAAGCTGAGAGTTGAGAGTAGGCTAGGTGCTTAAGGAGCTTAGATAGGAAGGGGAGAAGCAAGATTGGGCGAAAGTGAGAAGAGGGTTAGCACAGGGTTTCTTCAGGATGGGAATAGTGGTGGTGTGTTTGAATGCAGAAGGAAAGGTGACGGATGAGAGGCAGGTGTTAAAGAAAGTGGTTAGGTAGGGAAAGAGGTTGGGGTAGATTTTAGGAATGAGAGAGGTGGGAAGGGGATCAGAGGGGGCAGCAGTAGGGTGAGATTTGGACAGGAGAAGGGAGACACAAGATGGAGTGACAGGAGAGAAGTTAGACATGCAAGCAGAGAGGTTGGACGTGCAAGTGGAGAAGTTGGAAATGCGAGCGGGGCTAGGGGAGGAGGAGGTGGGGTGAGGAGCATAGGAGGGGGAAAGTAGAATATTTTGGCGTAGGGATTGAATTTTGGCTGAGAACCATTTTGCAAAGTCAGAGGGAGAGAGAGAAGAGTTGGCAGAGGGATTGATGGTTCGAGGGGAGAGGAGGCGAGAGAGTGTTTGGAATATTTGACGGGGGTGGGAGGTTTGTGAGTGGAGAAGGTTAGAGTAGTAGGAGAGTTTAGCTGATTTAAGGCAGGAGTCATAGAGGGAGTGATATGAAAAATAGGAAGATTGGTTAGTCAGAGAAGGGAATTTGATCCAACATCGTTCAAGGCGGCGAAGAAGACGACGCATTGACAGAAGGTGAGGGGATAGCCAGGGTTGGGAAGGTTTGCGAGAAGGGTGGAAGAGAGTAAGAGGGTAAAGATGATTGAGACTGGTGGAGATAGCGGAGGACAGTGAGGAGAGGTCGTCGTTGGCCGAGAGAGAAGAAAAGTCGGAGAGCGGTGGAAGGGCAGAGGAGCAGGAGTTGAGGAAGAGTGAAGGGTTGATGTTGCAGAGGTCACGACAAAAGAAGGAGGGAGGGGAGAGAGAGGGGTTGGACGGAGAGGGAGGTGAGTGGATAAGCGAGTAGAAGAGTAAGGCATGGTCAGAGAGATGATTGGGCAGAGAAGAAACAGGTGAGAAGGAGTAGGTTGAGGTAAAGATGAGGTCAGGAGTGGAGCCAGAAGAGTTGGTTGGAGGAGTAGTGACTAGGGAGAGGAGATAGGAGTCGAGAATGGAGAGGAGAGGGGAAGTTCGAGAGTGGTTGGAGAGGGGAAGGTTGAAATCACTGAGGACTGTGAGAGGGGTGGTGGAGGGGGAGATGAGAGAGAGGAGTTGATCCAGGTCCTCATAAAAGGAAGAAAGGGGACCAGGTGGTCTGTAAATAATTAAGAAAGAGATAGCATGAGGGTAGGGGAAGGGTTTGAAAATATAGTCGAAGGAGGAGAAGGTTGGGAGAGATAGGGCAGGGGTAGATGAGACAAATTTAGGATGGTAGATGATACTAATGCCGTCGCCGCGGCCTGAGGGGCGAGAGACATGAGAGAAGGAGGAAAAAGGGGTGGTGAGAGAAGCAGAGCCAGTGAAATTTATGAGGGAGATCCAGGTTTCTGTGATACAAAGGAAATGGAGGTTGAGAGGAAAGAACAGGTCAAGTGTCGGAGCTGTCTTTTTGCATATGGATCTGGCATTCCAGAGTGCAATGTTTATGAAGCTGGAGGGTTTGAGAGTTGCAGGGTAGATAAGGTTTGGATGAAGAGAGAGGGGAACAGGGAGGACAGAGAAGGGGGTATGTCATGGGGGCAGACATGAGAAGGAGAGGAGGGAGGAGGAGGAAGGGGGGAGGGCAGAGGAAGGTGAACGAGGTGGGGAGGGACAGACAAAGCGCATGACAAGAGGGGAAATGATAGCAGGCAGGTAGTCTCAGCGATAGCCTTGTAGGAAAAGTGACCATAAGCTGTTAGGTGAGTACAGCTGGAACAAGGCGGTTGTCGCAGGAGGGAAGGAACTCCAGTTCACAAGAGAGGAAGTGTGAGTGGTCTCGGCATCAGGGTGTCAGCAGATGGTCCAATAGGTATAGGTGGGTTAGGGAAGGATAAGTAGCCTTGGCAGCAGAGCGACCATAAACTGTTAGGTGAGCACAGCTGGGTCAGGGCGGTAGGAGTGAGCTGTTGTGGTGGGCTCAGGTTGCTGCGGCAGACCCGTGATGGTGGGCAGATAGCAATGGAAGGTCAGGAGTGGAGAGGGAACAGGTACCACACTATCAGGCCGTATGTCTAAGGTGATGTAGCAGGACTAGAGTGCAGGAATGGGTACGAGTTACAGCAGGAACGCACATGGAGAGATGTCACAGCTAAGGACACCGGTTCCAGCCAGGCAGGAAGTGGGATTGATCAGTAAGGCCACCGGTCCCAACCAGGCAGGAAGTGGGAGTGATCAATGGTTGGCGCAGCAGGGGACTCTTGAGGAACAGAGATTAAGAGTTATGACTTGGCAAGCACAGGCAGGGACAGGTCTGAGCAGTACAAGGCAGGCAAGCAAGGAGGGATCCCTGGGGCTGGGTGGGAGTGGGCAGCTTCAGGGTGAGAGGGAGCCCTCAAGTACCAGAGATTAAGAGTTGCAGCTTGGCAAGCACAGGCAGGGACGGGTCTGAGCAGAGCAATGCAGGCAAGCAGGGAGGGAGCCCTGGGTCTAGGCAGCAATGGGCAGCTTCAGTGGTTAGCACAGCAGGGAGCCCTCAGGAGCAACGAATGAAAGTTGCAGTATGATAAGTATGGAAAGGACTGCAGTATGAATGAAGCAGGTGTCTACCCCAATGCAGCCGTGGCAGCCGGTTATGTTTATACCCTGTTCTGTCGTCTGGGCTGCGTCAAGGGAGACAGCAAGCTGGAAGAGCGGTTGTGGTAGCAGCCTGGTACCGCAGGGAAGGCTCCGCAATGAGGTAGAGCGGCGATCAGTGGCCGCTTTCCGTGGCGGAGAAGGTGGCGCAGTATGGGGAACAATCTCTGTTCTCAGCGCAGCTACAGCAGTGTGGGGGGAGCGGCCACCAGGGGATCAGGGCAGTAGGGGTCAATGTCTGTTCTCAGCAGCCGCGGGTGGTGTGCTTACAGAATCCCGCACTTGTTCAACGCAGGCACGATTCACGATGGCACGGTTCAATGCAGGCACCCCCAGAGCGGCCTCAGGAGCAGCAACAGAGTGATAACAGTGCCGCACAGTCGCTGCGTTTGGCATGATTCGTGATCCTGCTCCAGCACAACACTGGCACCACTAGAGCGGACACAGGAGCAGCAACGCGGCGATATCAGGGCTGCGGTATGGAGGCGCAGCAGAGGGGACGAGTCACCACGCTCGAACAAACCGCCATGGATGGAGTGTCTCCACGATCCCACTACAGCACAAGCGGTCACCTCCGGAGTGGCCACGGGAGTAGCGTAGTCTCGGCAGGTGGCAGGAGCAGAGGCCAGGTAGATTCGCCGTGCTCTCCAAACGGTGGTGAGGTCAGAGCTGGTAATCCACAAGGAGGTGCGGGCAGACAGGCAGTCGTCGCCAACTGGTGGGAGGCTGGTATAATGGCCAGGCCAGGTAGTGCAGAGTCCAGAGCCCTCGCTCGCTGGGGAGGCCTCGCTTGCTGAGGAGAGCGGAGCCCAAAGCCCTCACTCGCAGGAGATCGGGAAGAGGCAAACGGCTGTATAAGTGGGGGAGGCCACGTTGAGGAGAAAAGGCAGATGCAGAGTGCGGTTTAGAATAATATTCAAACCGTAGGTGCTACTAGTTCAGAGAGGCAGAATCGGAGTGACGGGGTCAAGAAAATTGTATAAAATATTAGAAACGCTAGGTTTGAATCAGTCTGATTTGAAGAGGCGACGGATCCGGCGTCTGAGCTTCTGACCCAGGCCCCGGGCCGCATGAAATGCAGGACGATAGAGGGTCTGGGAGTTTAGGCGCGGGGTGGGGGAAAACGGCGCGAAAGCGTAGGGAGGGGCGTCCAAACGGCACCACAAGAAACAAAAGCCCAGGAAGGGCAGGAAACAGCACCTGGGAAGGTGCGAATTATAACAGCAAGAGGTCAGGGGGGTAACCCGGCCACCCCCAAGAAGGAACAAAAGCCCGGGGGTGTATAAGTAAGCCAGGAAAAGGAGAGGCGGCACAAACCAGGTAAGAGCTCACCTCTCTCGGGTAGGCTCTTAGTGCCTGGATAAGGGGAAGGAAATCGTTTGCCACCCTACGCACCCTACAATAATAACTGAAGAAGAGGGGTGCAGGCAGGAGCCGGTACACCGAGTACTCTCTCGGTACACCGTCCAAAAAAGAAGGAGCAAGCAGAAGTGAGAACGCTAAGTACTCTTTCGGTACACGGTCCAAGAAAAGAAGGAGCAGGCAGAAGAAGGAACGTAGAGTACTCTTTCGGTACACGGTCCAAGACATGTCGTTGGCCGCATGTGCCCAGGAACGAAGGCCCAGGGATAACAAGGACTCAGGAGGAGCCTTGGGCAACTTCGGGACTGGACACAAGGTGCCCAAAAGCATATGGCAGTGTATTTATTTTGTTGTGTTGTATTTTCTGTGAGAAAATAAAATGCCTACGGCCTACAACTTTTCCATACACATAAGTTGTCTGTGATTTATTACTTAGGTAGAGATCTGGTAAGAGAAGCAAAGTGAACCCACACTACTCAGCCTATGCGCCCCTTGCTGTTTTTTAGGACCTTTTTTAGACCATTCTTTTAGACCTTTGTTTTTTTTAGACCTTTTAGGACTGCTGTCTTCTAGGACCAGGCACGAGTAATTAGTAACTGCCCTTTAAATTGGCAGACACATTCTGAAAAGAGCATCATCCATGAGAATTTAATACCCAAAAACTACTCTTTCAAAAAGGTGTCGTTGGCAAAAGTAGTATAGGGGGAGGGTACTTGTGCATGAAAGTTTGGTCAAAGTAGTGGCCCAACTGGATCTCCCAGGTGGCCACTGTTGGCAGTGTCTTTGGTAGTTCTGCCAAAGCCATGCTCCTCTTGTCATCACTAACACTGTGCCCTGTTGATGTCTCCAGTCTATTCCACATCCCTACATCATGGTTCCTGTGGGTGCCAACTCTAGCGCATGCATCTATGTGGACATCATCTTCACAGGCCCAATGCAGGACATACTCTAGTGACAGATTTTTGAGTCATTCTCCCATTGACCTGACGAAGGAGTGCCCCTTTGTGCTAGGAAAGGGTTGCTCCATACAAGGGGTCTTCAAAGACTCCATAGTGCATCCGCTGCCGCTATTCTTTCATTTCTGGAGGGCACAAGGACAGCAGCCGAAGATCATCGGGTGAATCGTAGACTATTTTTGAAGGAATTCCGTGAGTCATTAAACCATATGTTGAAATCTACCTATAGAGTGAAGTATGTATAGATGGGGTAAACGTATGTTAGGGAGTCAAACTATTCTGCTGTTTAATTCCTGGCATTGTCCTCTGCCGCCTAGACTACGCCAGCTCCCTCTACTTGGGCGCTCTTGCTTATCAACTCAGAAAGCTACGAAGGGTCCCAAACTCCTCAGCTAGGCTCCTCCTTGCCCCCGGCCGCAGACAGCACATCACCCCCGCCCTCCATAGCCTTCACTGGCTCGTGGTCGGACAACAGGCCGCTTTCAAAACCATGTGCATCACTCACTGCAACCTGCACAAGACACACCCACAATTCCTTCAACAGAATAGCACCCGCTACCAACACAACAGAAACCTGGGTTCAGGCACTGGCCTCCTCTTTTTGATCCCCACCTTTACATTGACTAGAATAGGAGGATCCTCCTTCTCCATCCAAGCCCCCACTATCGGGAATTCAATGCTGCTTAACATCCGACGCATAGAGGACCACCTTGCCTTCCAGATGACCCTCAAGACATGGCTATTTCCCTACCACCCTAAACAACCCTGCCCTCTAGAGCTATCCAACCACTTAAAGCAGGTCAGGTAGCAAAGAACCTACATGAAATCGCTGAATGACGGTAAGAATAATCTAACAATCTACAGCGGAACACAGGAGCGAGTCCATGCCACACCTACGAAACCAAGAAACCAGCCAGAGAACATGGGTACGTATCACACTCCAGGCTTATGGAAGATAGCCAAAGGCAAGACCACCCACCGGTGCACATCTGTCACCATCCACAACTCCCAAGCACACATCACACAGCACCTCTGCCATTAGAATAGACTTGTCCCCCATGACAAAAATTCATTCTAGCGGGACACGTGATGAGTTCAACAACTCTTGTCAACTCCAAAGCACCCATCCACCTCCCAGCTTGATATGGGTAGCTAGGGGGAAACTGGCTGCCACTACCCAACTTCACTTTGGACAAAATGCACACACACATTCTAAACTCCTCTGATCAACTTTCCCAAACCTTGGACTACGGTCCCCCTAGGGCATTCACCCACAGCGCTGTGAGGCCATACCAATAAAGGTGCTACACAAATGACAAATGGCATTACACATCGTGTAGAGCGGGATATTGCTCTCAGTAGCCACATTCTGGAATGTTCCTGCATGCCGTTCATTTGGACTTGTTATCCGGCAGTTACTATCATCTGGGCACTCTTAATTACTCCCAACTCATCTACGAGAGTCTGATCTTATGTGGTACAGAAAACAACTTCAAAACGTTGGGGCAGACACACACAGGCCACTATTGTTGATGATTTGCAGTGTTTAATGTAACTTCTTTACTTAAGGAGCTAATTGTGGGTTGACATTTTATAATCCTGCACTTCCCTGGACTGGGGTCCCTGTGTACTTCACCACTTTGTGAACATTCCAGCAGAAGGGGTGTCTTTACGTGGAATTAAGGGTTCCATGTCATCACATCAACAGTAATTACTGTAACATGACAATTGAAGAGCCCCCTCCAAGGGATGTCATTTCAGCAAAATACCCGGGGTAGCGGAAGTGACATCACAAGACCCTTAACCTCTGATGGCATCACAGGAAGTGATGTCAGTTGTCACCCCCCAAGTGACATCACTGGATGTGATGGGAAACAACCTTTCACCCCTTCACAAAAGAGGGAGATCCATCACTTAGCATTGTTCCTCAGTACACTATGAAACGTATGGCTACGATATCACTGTAATATGATATGCATTTCATACAAGAAGGGATAACCATATGTAGCGTTAATATCAGTGTGTTTAGGCACTTATTACCAAATGACTGTGAATGCAAGCAGACGTCCAACACAACAACCTGGACTATTGTACATCACTCGGGCTAAACTGTACAGACACAGCATCTCAAAGAGGCCTAAACGCCAAAGCGCAGAGATCCAGTGCCTGCAAAGCGTCTGCCCACAGACTGGAAACGGCAACTGACCAACACAAGTCCCACCAGGAGACAATCGGAGGCTGTACCATTCCATGCTTTTACACTTGGACGCAGGGATTTTCTTATCAATAGGGGACTCTGAAGCATTTCACAGCAACCCAACCTCGGCAGTCACCCAGAGCCTGAATATCCCCCAACCATTTTCACCACTGGCACCCCATCATCCACTGCGAGTCGCTAAGGGCCCTCTGTCAACAGCTTTAAATGTCTTGCACCCACTCCCGCCCTCCAACCTCTTACACCTCCAATGCCTTGCTCCACCACCTTGATGTTTACGCATTGCCACCCTCCAGCAACTTAAGTCGCTAGCATTCTCCAACATCATCAACCTCAAGCAAACAAGCAACTTCCGTCGCCAGTACCCTCCTTCAACACCCCAACAGTGTGAGTCTCAATTATCCTCCACAAGTCTGCATTCAATGAATTTCAACTCTTACAACACATTGGCCCTCACTATAACTCTGGCGGTAGCCGTGCCCTTGTTAAGGGCACAGCTGCCGCCTGAGTTGTTTTTTTTCCTGTACCCGTCAATGGGCAGTAACCGGGTCATGCCGAGTTTGGCCGACCCGGTAATTGCCCATTCGCGGGTGCCGTTATGGCCGACCTCCTGATTCCCATTCTGCCCCGTAGGGCGGAATGGAAGTCAGGATCATGGTTGCACCGGGACCGTTTATAACGGTGCTGGTGCAATCATGAGTTCTGCTCGCGGGTGCTGGTATGCACGCCTGGTCAGACCAGGAGTGCAGTCCGGCACCGGCGAGCAGATCTCGTAGTGTAGCACTACCGCGCCGTTGTTGCCTTTCCGCCACACTCATAATGAGGACCATTACGTCTTAAACACTCTCTCCCAACATCTGTAAGTTGCTAGTACAACATCTTAAGTCTCCAGAACCAGCCTCCATAACATTGAGCCTCAAGCACGCACCTCAAACCCAGAGCCGTGCCAGTGGTTATGAATGATTTGAAACCTTCCAGCCATCACCTTTCTGTTTTGCTTATTTGGTAAGTAACCCACAGTTTTTTTGTTAGATGGGGGGTACAGGTGATGGATGTGTTGCAAGTCACAGTAATTGCAGTTTAAAAAAAGAGCAGCAGCTGCTCCATTGCACCACCCATTTTTGTATTTTCCTTTGTCCGTTATACATTGCTTAATGCCAGCTTCTAAGCACTGGAACAGGGACAGAACCCATGTTTCTCTGAGCCCTCTAGTTCCCAAAGCAAATTCGTTTCCCCTGAGCTACCCTTACAAATATATGTTATTTTGCTTCAGGAATCAACAGATGGTTTATTTCAAAGGTGGAGGGCAACTTTATGTACATTAATTATCTCACCATGCGTCTATCTACAGTGTGCCTGTGATGCAGGTCTGTCAGATCTGGGTCAGATCACACAGTGCCCAGGCAATATTGGCGGCAGAAGACACTGGGGCACACCTCTTATGACAGGGCCAGTGTCCCATTGGATCTGCAAAGCAGACGAGAAGCACTGATGAGATTTGCATTCATGTTGTGCTGTCACTGAGCTGTGCTGTCACTGAGCTGTGCTGTCACTGAGCTGTGCTGTCACTGAGTGCTGCAGGCTGCTCTTACCCATTCCCAGCGAGCTAGGCCTAGCCACCATGCCCTTCCTGGTGCTACAGTACTGGGTATGAGCTGCACAGACAGGCCCGCCTCTGAACCCAACCATTCAGGCATTCTTCACTAATGGACTGCCAACCTCATAGTGATGGCGGCTTCATGGTTTTTCCTGCATCCCTCTTATTTCTTCAGTTGAGATCTAGATTCCAGGTGATAAAATCTGTGGCACATTTAGCTGCATTTACAACCGCCTTTTTCAGGTGCAAAACAGATATCTGCTCTTGGCACTGCCTCTTTGTCCAGTGGCCCAGGGGTCTCAAGGACAGATTTAGGGGTAGCAGAGGGGGAGCTAAGGGTAGCAGCTGCTACCCCTGGCAATCCCCAAATGACGTCCCTGCCACCTCCCCCCTCTACGCTTTTTCATGTTGTTGTTGAAGATGACACAGACCTGGAGCCAAAGGAAAAACGATCCCAAAGAACCAGGGGCCTGGGGGAACTAGATTGTCAAAACCCAAAGTGATGAAATTGGAAGAAGTTGGTTGAAGGTCCTGCAAACTTTCAACTTGTCCAGATATGTGTACAGAAGAGTTTCAGGTACAGATCACCCAACCCTCAACCTCTTTTGAAGAAGCAGGGCCTGTGTCCCAGAACTGGTTTCAGCCTTCCTCCTGCTGGCTGCCTTTCACTGCAAAGCATTATCTTGGCACGCCACTCATGCCTCCCAAACTAAGGTGACAAGCCATGCAGTTCTACTTTCATAACAGAACAACGATGTCATGATTTCACAAACGACACAACGTGAAAGGGGCACTGCCATCTCTTGAAGGACATTTTCATCGCCATCGTAAAGTTACGCAGAAAAATAACATTTCTTCCAAAGGGGCCCTGGGCATTAATCACGGGCCCTAATCACCGCATCTCAGATGGAACCATGGGAACGGAAACAAGGAAACTGAACCTCGGTAAACACTCTGCCAGGGAGTGCCAGGGCTCCCACAATGCCTGGCTCTGCCCCCTCTCCTATCACCCCACCATGAGCAAACAGTTCCCAGGGGTGGAGGGAGGCGCTGGGCCCTGGGCGACATCCTGCACTGGTTGCTGTTTCTGAGCCCAGCTAATTCGGCATATGGCATAGCCCAATGCAAACACAGATAAGTAGCTCAAGGTCACAGTGACGTGTTTTGAGTTGTGAGAGCGCAGGGATCCTGTTGCAATCTATTTGTTTCTAACTAATTGTTTGATCAAAGCTGGGCAGTCAACGTAAGAGAACTTGTCCAGGCAGCCTAGGGCGCCCTACACTCCAGTGTCACAACGGGGACCCAGCAGGAACCTAAGGGCACCCCACTCCAAGAGCCCAGTGTCCTCATGGGGACACAGCAGCATAACCTTGGGAGATTAGGGGCAACCTACCCCCAAGAGCCCAGTGTTCCCATGATGAGACAGGATTGCAGGATTGCCTGGGGAACATAGGGGAACACTACCACCAAGAGCTCAGTGTCCCCACGAAGAGACAGCAGGATTTTCTAAGGAACTTTGTGGCCCCCTAACCCTTCCAAGGACCCAGTGTCCCCACGGGGACACATCAGAATTGCCTGGGGTACCTAGCAGAAGCCTACCAGCAAGAGCCCAGTGGCCCAAGAGGGACACAACTCCCTTTAGCCCCCTTCTGCTGAAATGGTGGGCGTACCGCACCCTCTCCGCTGTTACTTTTCTGCCTTCTGTTGAGCGGCCCCAGCTCCACCAGCACTGCGGCGCATCGATGCGGAATGTCGTCCCGCGCCTTCCCCCATGCTCTTGTGCAGGAACTTCCTCCATTGTGCTTTCTTCAACACCGAAAGCTTTGGGATCTCCCAACAATGCCCCCTCTTTGTGTTCACCTGCATTTTCCCCGCCCTCCACTTCCCCGCCCATCCCGCTATCAGCTACCGTACCCCGGCTCCTGTTTCCCCCTAATTACTTTTTCCCCTATTTATATTGCTCGCAGGACCCTACAATGACCCTCGCCACGTGGACGCCCTCCAGGGAATATCCGGTCTGATTCTTCTGACCTCAGCCATCGCCTCCTTCTCCCTACCTATTTCCCTGACTGCACCCGGTTACATGCCCCATCCAAGGCCACCCTGCGATGGGGTCTCCATCGTCATAGCTCCCCTCCCCCATTCTCTGTGATGTCTAACAAAGCCTCGGACAACTGCCCTTTCCTTGCCCTGCTAATCCGGCTCAGGACGTCCCTGAGGGCCTGCGCACCCACGCGTACCCTTGACATTTTAGGCTCACCCTTTACTTCCACCCAACCCTGCCACAACTAACCACAAGGACTGAAAACCAACCCAGCACCTGTAAATTAATATTTCCTCTTTTTTACTTTTATTATCATCGCTGCCCTATAGTTAAGGTGAGTCGGAGTTACATAGGAAATCGAAAAATATCAATTGCTAATAACTTTTGACTCGTGTGACGGATTTGGCTGAAATTTTGCAGACAATTGTGTACATCTCCCCCTCCTTCCCACCTCCCACCAGACTGGAAAGCTCTTCAGAAAACAAAACAGTTATTAAGACATTTTAAAAAAGCACTTTTGGCTTAGTGCCCATTCATTTTCACATAGATAAAACCAGTCAATTATTGCTCGACCGCACAGCCAAAATCGCTGGACGGATTTGGACCAGGATTGAAACGGTATGCACTGAGATGAGAGGAAAAAAATAGATGATAATGGAGCAATTTTAGACTTTTGGGATGGGAATTGGGGCTCCTCTTCATTATTAAGAGATTATTTTATTTTTATATTTATTTTCTCTATTTTTCTCTGCTAGTAATTTTACGAATGTTTGTTTTGTTTTAGAAAATAGCATAAAAAAGTTTAAATTTAAACTGTAAATATGCTAAAGAAAAAAGAAAAAAAGAAACGGTATGCAGTGATTATATCGAATAGGAAATATCAAATGCAATTTTACGGAAAACAATTCTGAATGCTAAATATATAAGGGGGGTTAAATGCAGGGGGTGGTTTGGGTGGGGTTAGAAGCATGGGTAAATGAGGGGCATGAGAGGGGTGACGGCCAATAAAAAAGAAAACTGTTTTTTTTCACGGTAAAATTGCATGAAATATTTCTCAATTCCTTTTGTGGTTTGGGGTTATTCCGTCCAGTACTTTTAAAATTATTTGACGTAGAAGGGCTTCCCCTTCTCAAAAATAAATAGCTGTATCTGCTCAGATAAATTAGGTATCTGGGTGTTTAGGGTGTTTATAAATGAACAGCCGCCGTCTTGTTTTTTTTGTTTCTTGGTGCGAGTGATAGCAATATATAAAATGCAGAATAACGTCATTTGCAGGTAAAAAAAATGCAAATGCAGTCAGGCTAGAGGTAGGCGGAGGCAAGAGGTCACCACATGAAATCTGGGAGTTGGAGGGGGGCTGGGGAACCAAGTTTGCAACACGAGGCTCAAACAGTTTTCACATACCGGCAGGTATAATCTGGGAGACAACTGCAGCTACCCGACATTTCAACTGAAACTTTGTCACAGAAATGATGAGTGTTGTGGGGGGGAATGGGAGAGGAAAGGGGAGGTGAGGAGG